>NC_138655.1:121898812-122498812 GCF_964273445.1 Streptopelia decaocto | reverse complement strand
AGCAGCTTCTTTCAAGATTTAAGTCTGGTCCAAAATTTCTTGAAAACATTCATGTTAAGGAAGATACTAGCTGTGGAGAACTCTATCCTGGGTGGTGGAAGCCATAAGCAACTGAAAAGATGGTTTTGTAGTAGGAAATACTGGGCAAATGTTATATCAGACAGTGCCTGCGGTGGCAATGATTGTTCACTAAGAATTCTTTGTAATGTAAAAAGTGAGTTTCCCAGTGCATGCAATGCAAGCTAAAATGATGCTCATAGTACCATTTGTTCAAAATTCTACTTGATGCAAAATCAAAAACAACAGCAACAAAAAACAACAAACCAACCCCCTAAACAACTCAGACACAAAATATCCAACAAAAAGCCCCTACAACTGAACAAACCCAACCACACTGAAGTTAAACTCATGACCGTAATAAAGAGGAGTTTTAACACTGACTGTTTTTCTTCCCAAAATTATTGTTGCACTGGCTTATGGTGAAAATCTGTGAGAACTCTTGCTGGGGCAGGATTTTATCTTTGGGACAGATTGTATATACTTGAAAATGGCATTCAATATGCTATTTTGCTTGTCATTCTAAGTGAAAGACAAAGTTATGTGGGAGACCTTCCTCTTAGAGCAGGAAATGCTCTGTTTTGTATTCCATGCATACAGCTGTCAGCTTTATTTGAGTTATATATTTTGTATTTCTAAAACGAAGAAAGTATTTTATTGCTTCGAAGATATGAGTTTGGAATGTCTCAGACTGTGTTTGAGGGATGGAGGGGTTACTGAAATAACCGAGAGAACTTTTATTGGATTAATTCATTTCTGGTTTCAGTTTCTCATGTGTGATTTTTTTTTAAATTGTCCCCCAAATATCTGTAACTATGGCTTACAGATTACACTGGTTTTGATCAAAATGTCTTGTGCGATGCTTCCACACCCTCTGCTTATAATTTTCTCTTTAAAGTGTTCTTTAACATTATGAACTATCATTATTTGAGATCCTGTGAATTGTGAAGAGATCTGAAGAACTGCATGATAAAAAGGTGCCTGCATTGAAATTCAAATATCATTATTATCTTTAGTCTTACTTGATGAGATTGCAAAGATTCTTTCTAAAAATCAGATGGATTTATTAACCTGAGCGACCTTTGACTGTCAGGAAATGGATCAAGTCTTATTAATGGCACATAAGAACTCATTTTAAGTCTGTTAAGTCAGATATTTTCTTCAGAAATGTACAATGGAAATCAATCTGCTGTGAGCATCATGGTTCTTTAAAAGTGCTATTGTATGTGCCTGCACATGTGAAAACATTCACAGCATCCCTAGAAAGCCTATACTGCCTAAGGGCCAGCAGTCTTGAAGTTCAGTCAAAGCTTGATCTCTTTCCCTGTATGTTTTTTTATAATGACAGGAATCCTTAGCAAGGACTACAAAGCTTTGTGTTGTAAGGTTTTATAAACCTGGCTACTGATTCTGTCACTGAGGGCATCAAAACAAATCAGTTTTGCACCTACCTTTTCTCTAAACTTCTGATGTGGACTGATGAAGGTATTTGCTTTCTTCTGCATTCCTGTTCACATAATCATCCACATAATTTCTCCTTTGTGGACAGAAGATGCTTTGAGTGAGGTCAGAGTGACAAAACGTCTCTACCTCCTTCAGGATGCAGTGTAATGTGTCTCTGCTGCTGGAAGATGGACTGAGGCTTATAGTTTGCAAAATGGGTATTTAAATTTAGTCATGGTTAAAACAGACCATAAAGCAAAGGGCAAGACCAGTAATTTTTCAAAAAGTGCTGTGTATTTAAAGATGAGAGACCAAGACATTCATTTTACACTCTCAACAGGTCTAGACACCGTATGGAATTGCATAAAATTTTTGGAGAAAAATAGATCATTTTCATCACCAAAAATCATTCCAAATATTCATACTTCTGACTGGCATAATCACAGCTGATTGTTTATATGCCTGGAAGACTTAAGTAATTATCACAAGAAATCAACTGAAACAATAAGCATTGTTAACGTCTTATATAACGAGACAGAGCTCTTTTTCATATGCAATTATTTTTCTTTTCCATGATCTACCCATTTTATGTGAACTGATAATCCTGCATTAAATATGTATTTCCTCTTCTGATTTAGTTTCATATAGTTTTATGTACATTTGAATGCCTAGTATTAGGAAATACCTTCTGCCAATTACAATACAGATATTTTTAGAATAAGAAGCATAAGCATTATGTTGGATTGTAGCTGTTAAATAAAATACAGAGGAATTGCTGTTCAAGAGAAGATTGATAGTCTCTTAAGTGGCCAATATTAGTTGCTTTGGAGTAGTTCAGTCACCAAGGGTGGAGAATTAGGCAGTATCAGATATCTTGAGAGACATTACTGTTTTTTTTTCCCCCTTTTTAAAAAGGGGGAAAACCTCTCCTGTTTGTGTTGTAAAGACACAAACTTCTTCATTACCAGTCTCATTCTTTTACAAAAGCAGCCTGAATGGGTATGTAGTAAATTTGGTGGTGTGGATGATAGCGAAGGAATGTATCGTATTTAGTCTTTGAGGACAATTGGATTTTGGCTTGTTCCAAACTTTTAAAGGACATGTTTAAATGGAGAACTGTGGAGAAAGTAGTGCCTCTTCCTTTACCCTTCTAAATTCTGTTCCTCTTTGTTTAGACGGTGTTTAGACAAGGTTCTTAGGGACATGGTTGAGTGCTAGAGTTAGATTAGGTTGTGGCTGGACTTGATAATCCAGTTGGCAGAGGGTCTCTGCCAACTGAAATGATTCTATGATTCTATTCTATGAAAGTGTTTAAACCTATAGGATGGATGGAACAAAATAATCTAATGTACTTCAGTGTTTTATGTGTAATAAATTAGTGTTGGGATTATCAAAATGTTATCCCAATTGCCCAATTTTGGAAAACAGAATTATATCAATGGCTTTTTTGTCTAAGGTAGTGCTTACAACCTGAACGAAGTCTAGAGCCTGAATATCATGATTGCATATTTTCTGTACCTATAACATTACTGAATACAGAGAATAATCCAATGGAAGACCTGTTGAACTGAATACCTATGAATCCAGCTATGTAGAAGAATCTGGCAGAATAGGCTGCTCTGATGAAGTAGAAGTGGATCCATCATGGCACAAATATTTTTGTTAGTTGGAGGTGCTCATCTGTATAAATACAGAAATACATATTTGGGATACAGTCACTGAGGGATACATTAAGAACTAGTTTAATGGGAATTTATGCCTCTGGAGAAGATCAGTCAAAAAGGATGTCTTAATATATATATTTTAAATAGATTTTCTTTTTCCTTTGCACTAGTTTATTTAGAGCATCATACAATTAGTGTCCCGGAAGGTTTGATAGCATGGAAGTTCTTGGGACCAGCACATTAACACCATGGCACAATGGCTGTGCTTGCCAATTTCATGCAAAGAATACTATGGTCAGTTAAAGCATGTGAGAAATTTAAACATCCTTCAGATTGTCAAGGAGATCTGCATAAAGAAGAGGATGTATGTGAAGATACTAGTTAAATATCAACCTCAAAACCAGGAGTTTATCTGGGCTTGTATAAACCTTACCTAAGAAGTTTCTTCCAAAGACATGGGAAAAGACAAGGAGTGGGTGACCAAGTCATGGTCATGTTAGAAAAAACTGGCAAAAGAGTAACAATTTGATTTGTATTCAGGCTGCACTTCTAGGAATCTTTATTTTTTAAGACAAGTTGTGGTTGTGAATGATGGGAGCCAATACTATTGATAAGGACAGAAACCAAAACTTTTGAGAGGTGCATTTTGTGAAGATTCTTGTAGATCTCCCAGTCAAAAAAGCTGTCAGAAATAAATACATGCAGAATTACTTACACTGGTGATCACCAGGTGCAAAGATAGAGATTTCTAAAGAGACTAGTTATTGAAGAAATGGTAGTGGGTCATCATATTAGAAGATAAATAGTTATGCTGGAGGCATTATGGAAGGACAAAAAACTCTTCCAAAACTCCTGGGAATCATACATTTCTTAGAAAGATCAGGATTTGGTGTTATTTTGGAAGTTAACTTGAAAATAATCATAGAAGAAAGGGCAGTAGGTAGTTTTAATAAAGACAGCCAGTAGTTTCCTATAGCAGATCCATGAGAGGTCTCATGTTTGAAGCTGATGATATAGAAAGAAGACTGGAGAACCTTCATATGTTGTCAAGAATATTTAGACATGAATAAGTAAAGTTTTTGTTTGCTTGTTTGTTTTTAACATGCTTAGATTTCCTCTGGGTTTTAAAATAGTTATGTTATTCTATATCCCACCAAGACGTGACTTAGGAAATAAAAATAAGTGATGTAGTCCTTTGGCTTCCACTTTATTCACATGTTAGCATTTGCCTTCCATAATCCAGTGTCTCCATCACTCAGAACAAGCATTATTATTCACCTCTTGACTATCATTGAGATACTTGCCTTTTTAACAAATATGTAGTATTTAGCTACCAGTCTGAAATATGCACAGCTGTGATGTGGTATGTTGTGTTGATACTTATGGTCTATAGGAAAATGTTGGATGTTCTCAGAGTGGGTAGAGATGTATGTCCTGAAGAAGGGAGGTTATTTTTTTAGAGGTGGATATACTGGTGGGCAGAATATTGAAAATATTTCTGCACTACTCTGCTCTCATGAGCTCTGTCTAGAAAATGCAAGCAAATAATTTTGTATATGGATTATCTGTCTTTTTAAGAACTGTGTGAAACCCAAGTTATTCATGTAGCCCAACTATCATTAGGCAGTAGGAGTAGAATGTTTTCTTGAAGAATACTTGTATTCCTATAGCTCTCCCATTGGGTGGTATCCTTCCTTCTTGAAACTCCCTATAGTTGTGCTCTGTCCCAACACCCCTGTAGGCAAACTTAGATGCTTCTCTGATTCTTTTTTTTCCACACTTCTTTTCTGTAACGTGTCCTTCCCTCTCTCCATCTTGCTGCTTTGAGTTAATTTTGTCAGTTTTATATCAGTCTCTCCTTTTTTTTTTTTTTTTTTTTGTAATGATTTTGAAACAGTGGTCACCAATCAATGTAGTACCTTAGATGTTTAAATGTTTTAGACTTCAGAGCATAATGCAGTGTGCTCTTGTGACTGACCTTGCATGGTTTATGAAGTTACAGCCTCTTGATTTCTGTCTGATACTGCCCTCTCCACCAAGCTCTGGCACTGTGAAGACAGTTCAAGTTTTTCAGCCATACTCCAGGCCAAACTGACCAGTCTGTTATATGTTCTCTGTACAATTATTATAATACACAGCCTAGTAGTGATGCACCTATTTTTCACATTAAATATTCTCAAATGAGTTTCTGGCTGAAGAAAAATCCTGAAAATGTTTTGAAAAAAATACACTGCATCACTCACTTATTTTTGCTTTTCAGCTTTTCTTGTAATGATATTCAGAACTATTGGCTGGATTTCTGTCTTTATGCAAATGACCACCGTAATTACAGTTGAGTAAAAGACATCACTTTGACTCCTGTTTTTCAAAATTCCTTCAAAGCCATGGGGTATTGGACACTAACATTGTTTTGCATTTAAATGATTTCAAGACTTCATTTGCTATATAACTTCTGTAAAAAAAAAGAAACCTATCAGCATTAACCTACTCAAATGCAGTCACCTTTCCTTCATATAGATTAATTCAGACAACATATTGCATTTCAGTACACAGATTGCTTTAACATTACTGCCTGTCCATTTAGGGGATTAGCATTTATGCAAGGTTGCAGAACTATGGCATTCTGTCTACTAAAGTTACAGAGAAGTATTATTTACATTAGTGTGCCATCTTTGAGTAACAAACTGCTTGATTGTGGCTATCACTGCTCTTTTTAGATATCAAATCATGGTGATAGTTCCAAAATTAACTAGTTAAACAAGTGCTCTTTAGTATGGGATGCCATTTTAACAAGTGATAGGATCCATATCCTGGTTCAGGACTAGGGCCAAAATCTTCGATGTCTAATAATTTTGGATGCTTCTGCTTTTTGATGCCCATCTTTGGTGATTATTCATCCCAATTTGTTTGTTCATGCTTAGATCATACAAGAGGCTTCCTTACTGGACCTGATGGTGGTCAGTTTGAGTGTTGACAGAGAAGATGAGTTTCTGTTGCCTACAGATGTACCCTTAGAAGTGAGTGGTGCAAGACCTGCTGCCTCCATCAGAAATATTCAGTGGATTTTTAGAGGGCCACTCAGAAGTAGCTCTGTCAGGTACAGCTTGCCCTTCCCTCCCCAACAACCAAAGGAGACAGTGCTGGGTTTTCAAAGCTAAATGGATTGCTGATATTATGTGAGAGCATTGCATAGCAGCTTTCTTAAATCAGGTCGGGTATCGATTGCTTTCCTGAAGGGGCTAATTGGATCTGATAAGAGAGCAAGCAATTTTTTGAAACGCTGCCTTAAGAACAGTATCATCTTAAAGATGTATTAGATGGGTGCAGCAATCAACATTTTTGTCGATAGTTCAAATAACTGAAAATGTCTTTAAATGCTATTGGTTAAAAAATAATAATTTTGCATTTCTGTGTAAAAAAAGGTATGTTAAATAAACGTAAAAATCTTCTTAATTTTCCTTAACTGTAATTTTCTTTAAAATCTACTTTTCAAAAATAACCTATGCTTACTAACATTTGCAGAAGGCTCATGTGGAAATTCACGTAATGTCAGGACTCCTGATTTAGCAATTGCACTTTACACCTGTGCTGAAGTCTAAGAATATTTCGGAATGCTCTACTGGATATGTACAGGGAAAACTCATGTGGGGTAGCTGTAGTATCTGATTTGAAAATATGACAACTGTCCAAAGTCCCAAAGGAATTTTGGGGACCAGGTGTATTCATAAAGTAAGAAGCCCTATTTCATAAATATGAAGCTGAGCACTGAATCCTCCCTGGGTAGATTGCTGGGCTCTTCAGGATCCTGCAGGGAGTGTTTGGAGCTGGATCACAAAAACTGTGACTATTTCATTCCTTTGTGCTCTTTATTCTGGCCACACTCACAAAGCTCCTTTTGGCAAAAAGCCTTTGGAGACACATTGTTGAGCCTGTCCCTGCCACAGGAGCAGTGTGATCCCCTCATCTTGGGATGCTCCTGGGGCATGATTCAGTTTCTAACTCTCATCCTGGGTTACTCAATAATCAGGGACAGAACTTTTCTGAAGAGTAGGAGGACAATTTGGCATGCCCTTTATTGCTGGCTTTGACAGCTTGTTACATTAAGCAATGGGGTTTCTGCTCTGGGTCCAGTTATTTTGAAAACTTGGTGACCAATTCTTGTAAGCTACTGTAAAAATGTCATAGGTATATTTGCAATATGATCCATGGTGTTTTAACTGCACAGTGCATATTAATTTCGGCAGAACACTCAAGACCTTATCCTCTTACCATGTTATGTGTCATTTAAGGTATGTTTAGAAACCTTGACTTTTTTAGGTTTCTGTGTTATGTATTTACTTTCTGTAGTATCTCACTACCTTGTCTGTGAATGCATCACAGGGATAAAACTGGAACATGAGTTTGCTTAATAAGGTACTTCATTATAATCTTGAGTAAACATTCATAAACAGTCTGGAAGCACTTACAAATTGTGCCAATTTGAAATGAAAGTAATCTTGATTCAAAGGGAATTTCTCCATGTCTGAGCTTTGTCCTTTCTCATGGCTGTGGAGCCTAAAGCAAGACTTATTTGAGCTCCCTCATCAATAGTGCACAGGGAAGATTTCAAGTGCTTGACTTCTGTCTTATTTGCATCTTTAAGCTACTTCTTCAGAGCAAGAAAAATAATAAAGGAATTACCCAGCAGTACAGAACATGGCCTCTGTCTGATTTAGTGGTTCTATTACCATTGTGATTCATGGCTAATTCATACAAAAGAGATTAGGTTATATATTACTATTAGGAGATTAACATTTCATGAATTTAATAAATGCTCTCATGGCTACTTCAAAATCTAATTCCCTGGCCTAAAATGTCACCAATGTCTACTTGTTTTAGGTAAACCAATTTATTTCAATTCAGTCGTGCTGGGGGAATATGTTAGCTGAGATTCATTTTGAGTGGAGTCACTGCCCTTTTCTTTCACCCTGTGTCCCCTTCTTTCCATAAATCTAAAATGCTATAACGTTAGAATGATGCAGAAAAATGCTCTCTTAGCTGACCTCATGCAGGAGAGAATGATATACTAGTTTACATCATCAGGAATGGAATTGTCAGGTTCTTAAGAATAAGCCTATTGGGTATACATGAAAAGTTAATTTATGGTATTATGTATAGCCAGTGGTCATATTCTAATAACATGAGTATGACTGTTGTACTGGTCTCCATGGCATAATGTGATTTTCTTAAAGGCCCTCAGCAGTGTTCACTGCAGACTTAGAACAGGTAATATTTGGCTTTATTCAATTGTGGTAAATATAAACATATAATATTATTTTCTCTTTAACTCAGATTCAAATTTGCTCATTTTATGGATAAAATGATGATGTCTTGCTGCATTTGAGCATTAAACTGTGGTAATTGTGTGTGTGTGTTTTTCTTTTTTTCCTGCACCAGCGTCAGAAGGATTCTGGAATCTATATCTAAACTAAGATGCACTCTGAACCCTCACCCTACAGCCTCCCCCTAAGATACTTGCACAGTGACATTTTATGGACTATTTCATGCCAAATTTCTGTTCCGACCCCTGCCCAGCATCATTTTTGTCTTGGCACCTCAGAGCAGCTGAACTTAGAGCCAGACTGGGGTCAGAAATGGATGGTTTCTCCTCTCAAGAGCCTTGGATGCCTGTTCTCAGGATGGCTGCATCATTCCCACAGAGACACAAGAGCTGCTTCTTCCTCAGAACGGCAGTGATGGTAAAAGCAACCCCGTGGATCATCTTCTGCCTTTGGCACAATTAGTTTTTTTTCATTTCCCTCTCTTTCCTGCAGAATGGAGTGGTGGGAGCAAGGAGAGGGAAAGGGCTGCTTCTCTTAAGGTCTGTGCTTTGGTGCCTGGAGTGCTTGTGGAGGGTCTGGGAGAGCAGAATGAATCCTGTTCAGGCCAAGGAGAGGAATGGGTCTGGGCTGGAGCTGAACCTTGATCAGTCATCTTCTAATTGCTGAATTGTTACTTAAAAGAAGACTAGAGTTAATAATGGGTTTTTAATTAAAAAAGAGGGAAATCCCTTATTTGTCTCTTGAAATAAATGGCCTGAGTACCAAATGTCAGGAAACAGCCAACTGAGCTCTGAAGGGAATCCAAAGCCCTGAAGAAAATTGGCCATATTTAAACTGCTCATTCTGGTTCAACTTAAAGGCCCAGCCAAGCCCTAATGTGTTGATCTTTTAAAACTGCTTTTAAAAAGCTAGCTCTGGGTGATGGTGCCAAGTCGGAGTCCAGCTCTTTGGCTTTGCTGTGTCTGAGGAGACCTGTGCCAGTGCCTCCTGGCTTGTCCCACACTGCTGTGTCCTTGAGCTTCTCACCACTCACCAGCTCCCCCACCAGATGTTGTCCCTATGTCCATCTCTCCTCTCATCCCCCTTCCCTGACAGCACTGGGGGCCTGGAAAGAGATGCAGGATCAGTCCCCAAAACAACCTGACCTTTACTGTGAGATCATAAATCTTCATACCTTGCTTTCTGGTCTGCATTTACAAAGGTGTTTTTCTTGAGTTATTAAAAAAGAGAATGTTTTCTTCTATTGAAAGGAAGAGCTTTCTGTGGCAATTCCTTCCGCAAAGACTTTTTATCCTTTAAGATGATATATGTTTACCTTATCTGTGTTTTTCTGTGGCAGTTGTATTTCAGAAATCCCTTCCCAAGTGGATTTCCATCTCTAAATGATCTTGGAGCTGCTGCCTCATCCACTCTCAAAATCCGCTCTCTCAACCATCTTTATTGTGGTGCCTAAAAGATGTATACAATGCATTGTTAATTGGCAGTCAGGGATCACTTATTATTGATTTACTTTTAAATTACTTTGAGATGGGGAACAATAAACCTGAGCATGTAACTCAATTTCATAATAGTATATTATTGTTGTTATTCTTGTGTCTATATACTCCATATCTGCAGTTTGCCTAAAATCAACAGCTTGTTTTTGTTTTGAAGCAGACAATTGTCTGAAGCAAAGGCAGTGCTTTCCTGTGTCATTCAGCAGCAAACGCAATTGTCCTCTGATGTTTCTTAGGGCAATGGAAAGATCCTGTAGAAAAAAGGTTTTGTTTTCTTACTGAGATTTAGTTTACAATATTTCAGACTGACCTGTCAAGATAAAACTTCAGGCGATAAATTTCTTGACCTACAGTCCTGTTGGAAATGAAAACTCATGTTCTAAAATGGGAATGTTCCTGCTAAGCTGTCACAAGTTTTCATGTTTACTTTAGTGTTTTTCATGGGTTGGTATTTGTGGATTGATGACTTGTTGCTGAGCGTGTTCTTAAAAAAATAAAAAAAGTTACATTTTCCATATATTAGTAGGAGACAGTCACTTGAAAGCATTTATTCCTGTAATTTTGCAAATCCTGAATAATACGAAAGGTAATTCAGAAAATTTTTAAAACTGTAAGCTTTCGGTCTTCGTGACTGGCAATATTACATGAATTTAAAAAATGCTCAGATTTTTTTTTTTTTTTATAACTGAACTGATGGCATAATCTGAACAGCACTTAGCCATGATGAGTGCCTGTGAGCTGGCCTGTTTGTCTCAAGACCTTAATAGGTAGCTTTGCAAGGCTCAACAATCAAAATTTCCTTTGGTATAAAAGCAAAGGCTAGAAGTAAGAGAAGTCTGTGAGAAAACAAAACTCTTCTTTTCCTAAAATCCTCATCTGGGCCATCTTGGAAAGGAAAAGCAGAAATGCCAGCAGGTGATCGCAACTGGTGACCAAACTTGCAGTCTCCCAGCTCTGTGCCACCACAAGTGCTTTGTTCCCTGGCGCTGCCCCAGCCCTTATTACATGAAAGGTCAGAAGACTCCAAGAGCACGTGCATTTATGAATGACTGATTATCTTAAACATAATTTTTCATCTTAATTTCATGTTCATCACTTGTATTTTATTAGGGTAATAGATACCCCAGCTTTAATTTCAGGCCATCAGTGTCTTTACATGTATATGGGTCTTTGTGAGCTCCTGCAAAATGCATACCAGTAAAAGAATAAGAAAGGTTTCCCAAATGAAAACAATTCTGAAAGGGTAGCCTTGGAAACCTTAACATTTGAGCTCTGTATTGGAACTTGTAGAAAGCTTAGAACTGTATGGTGTAAATTTGAGCTTAGCAAAGACCAGCCTGCCCAGAAGGAAGCTTAAGTGAGAGATTGCAGTTCAGATAACGTAATAGATATCTTGGCTTAACTGCTGAGTGCACTTTAAAGCACTCTCGCTTCAGTGAAATTGATTGCCGCTTTCTAGAACTTAGATTATTTTTTGAAGTAATTTTTTGGTTTAACTCTTTCTATAATTGAGTCTTGATTCTTTGCAATTAGACCCTTGATTTGATTTTAAATTTGGCAGCAGTATTGGTTTATACTTAAGCTAAAATTATTAATAATTAGACTGTAGTAGAATTTTCCTATTTTTTTCTTGCTGCTTTTTTATAGTAATTTGATTTAATCAATTTTAGTAAGAGTCATGCAACGACATAAAATTTGATTTCTTTCAGTAAATAGAGTGGCTTTTAAATCCTCTAAGACTAGCCCTACTTTGTTAGTCCTTGATTCAAAGACTAAGGCACAGGATAGTATTATTGCAAGGTTTATATTGGTTTTAAGTTTAATATTTTAGCTGTATGTGGATAGACTTAGGCATACTGTTTCAACTGAACTAGAGTGTATGGAAGGGAATGCAAGAACTAAACCGGTGATGTGGTCGTACAACAGATTCACACAGGCCACATTTGGCAGCTGGTGAAAGCACTCCTTCTGCTTGAATTCCTTATTAATTGATTTCCATCCATTCTTTTTATATACTAGTAAATATGAGCATCAGAGTAGCAGTTGCACCCCAGTGGTAGAAACATTTTTGTATTCATGTATATTCATATTGGCAATTCGTTTTTGTTTGTTACTTTGCTTTTGGTGGGGCCGATGTGGTTTAATAACTGGCTTCTGTTCCACAAACAGTATTGAGGGGTAGAAGGGTGCCACTGTGCAGGCTGGCAAAGAGGACATCCTTTTTATTGCAGTTTGCAGTAGATGAACTAAATAAACATTATTCCTAACGTAATTTTGTTCTGACTTTGATAAGGAGAAAGAAAACTGGGAAAAACATGTTGGGGAAGGGCCAGACTTTTACTCTGGAGCAGAGACTCCTCTCTGCCAGTAGCAGTAGCGATTTTGGACATAGATTAAGACTGGCTCCCACAGAGGATTTATACCTCATCATTAACTTTCTTAGCTCTGGTACCCTCCTTGGCCTTAGGCAGGCTTGCTTTGTGCAAATCAAAGTGCAGCTATGGACAGACTAATGTTTTAGAAGGGGCTTGCTTTGTTTTATGCTTGCATTTTGTGAAGGGTTTCCTCATGAGAAGGCAGATATGACTCTAGCTTTCCTTACACATCTCTTGGGTTTTAATAAGGATATTAGATGGATAAAAATGGCATGGAAAAGCTATCCGGACCTTTCTTCTATATTTTTTTCTGTTTCAGGGGAATATCAATATCAGAAAAACCAACACCATGAAGCAGTTCAAGCTGCTGAATAGTGCAGGTTAATAGAAAAGACGTGGACTGTGGCTGTGATCTTGCAGTGTTTATTCTTTGTTTCTGTCTAAGTACATTTTCAGTTTCAGCTACAACTTTGAATAAATTGTTTCCCAGTATTAAATACCTTTTTGCATTTCAATATGTTGATATTGGTTTAATTCTCCCTCCATCACTAGTAGTGATTTGTTTTCATGATGCTCTTAGTCTGTCATTCCACTCCATTTGCAGGATGTTAAGATCCTTACTCAAAAGTGAGAAACAACTGGCACATCCTGCTGATTTTAATCAAAACATCTTTAGTCTATTCCAGGAGAGATGATGCCTGGCTTCTTCCAGAAAATACTTTCTCTTTATAATCCTTTTGGACTTCTTGTTTGAATGAAGTTAGAGATTCTTGTGTGCTTTTTGGAAAGAATATCTACTTTTCCAAAGTAGGCTTAATGTTATTGAGTATTTGAAGATATATGTAATCTTCCAGTTGGCAGGGGCTTTGTCCTTTTGACCAGAAATCTTGAAATCTACAGGAAGTCTGGTGCAAAAGCTGGGAATAAGGAAACAAGATCATCTTTAAGAAACCTGTTAATTATTTTTCTGGAGTGTATTTAAGCCTAGAGCTTATTCTGTCTCAGACTTCACAGTTTGGAAAGCCTTTCATTAAGCAACCCCAAGAGACTGTGAATTCATTCTAAACTGCAGAAGCATGGAAGAAAGATTTGTCTGTATCCTTGATTGATTTGCCGTGCTGTTCTGTTATTATATGCCTCTGCTAAATGTGTGCAGTTCGAGGCAGGGTTACTCCCTGATAAGAAAGAAATTTAGGCACTATGGATGTGTGAATATTTATGTCTGCAGTTTCTTTGTACATGCTGCTTGAGATTGACTGTGGTTCAAAAAAGCCATGACATTTGCAATATCTAGGGTTTGAAATAGGGCATGTTTATAAATGTGCTAATTTCCAACTTCTCAAAACATTCTAGCCTTTGCCACTGTCCTTTGGTGGCTTCTTGCTCTTTTTTCTTAAACTAGCTACATTAATATTTTATTGTCTGCTTCTTTATTATTTTCTGTATTGAAAGTAATACTTGCAGTGTTATCTATTCTGTATTCTTACAGCTGGCATTTAAGCTGCTGCTTTCAAGTGACTGCAAGTCACTCACCTCTTTTAATTTATTTCCTTGCAGCCAAATCAGCACCTCAGTTTACATCTGGTTTAAACTGGATCAGATTATGGTTGTTAACAACTGAGAAACCATAGACTCCTGGAGGAGAGGTTTTCACCGGTTCTGCCACCTCATATCTAGCTTTTATAATTTTTTCTTATACAATATTTTGACAGCTGATTGCATCTTTCTGCAACAGATGGAAAGTTCACAAGACATACTGGAGATAGTGTTGGAGGATGTTTTGCATGGTTGTACATACACAAGCTGTTTACTACTCCTGGCAGTGTCTGTGCACGGTCTGGGCACCCTGTTTATTGGGATGCTTTTGGCTACCCCAGGTCTGAAGACCTCACCTCTCTCTGGGGCATCTCCTTCATGCAATGATTACCACTTCTGCCTATTTCCAATCCCCCTGGTTCTAGAATCAGGCCCATCGTGCCTTGCTCAGGGGCTCAGCAGAGTATTTCTGACATGGACCTGTTGGAGAGGGTCCAGAGGAGGCCACAAAAATGATCAGAGGGCAGGAACACTTCTCCTATGTGGACAGGCTGAGAGAGTTGGGGTTGCTCAGCCTGGAGAAGAGAAGGCTCTGGGGAGACCTTACTGTGGCCTTTCAGTGCTTCAAGGGGGCCTATAAGAAAGATGGGGACAGACTCTTTAGCAGGGCCTGTTGCAACAGGACAAGGGGTAGTGGTTTTAAACTAAAGGAGAGGAGATTCAGGCTAGACATGAGGAAGAAATATTTTACAATGGGGGTGGTAAAATACTGGAACAGGTTGTCCAGAGAGGTGGTAGATGCCCCATCCCTGGAGACATTCAAGGCCAGGTTGGACGGGGCTCTGAACAACCTGATCTAGTTGGAGATGACCCTGCTCATTGCAGGAGGGGGTGGACTAGGTGACCTTTGAAGGTGTCTTCCAACACAAAATACTCTATGATTTCTAACCTGGGTGATGTGCTCAGCTGCAGATGCAAGGCTGTGTGCCTGGGACCAAGCAGCCCAGCCTGGGCCTTGCTGGGCAGGAAACCAGACATGCAGAATCCAGCTTGCATTTCTTCTTTACAAACAGGCCCTTAGACAGTCTCCTCATCTCCTCTCAGTGATTATTTTCCCTAATGTGTCCATCATGATGGTTTAAATTGGTTAATTAACTTATCCACTGAGCATGAACTCAAACTCCTGCAGCTGGCGGCATCAGGTGTTCTTTAGATGCGATGTAACTTTAAATGCTGTCTCTGATTATTTTCCTCTTACAGTAGCAGAGTTACATTGTGTACCCTGGCCAGACCTTTGATAAACTATGAGGGTCTATTAGCCTACTATCTAGCTGTTTATCAGTCATATTCTCAAGTTTCTTGTTGCTTTTGTGGCATAGCTAGTATAGTGTTTTTTTTAGCTCTATAGCACATTAACTCTACATGGCTAAGCAAAAATGGTTTAAAAAATTTTCAAGTAAGAGCTATTTTCTTCAGAATTCCTCTCATAAGGGATCTTGTATAGTCCTTGACTCATTCACTTAATTAACTAAATTCAATAGTTAATTCATTTTCAATAAATATTACTAGCTTTTTTTTTTTTTTTTTTTTTTAGGGAACTGAGAACATTCTGCAGCTGTGGAACAACTCCGAAGATATCTGCACACTTTCCTTTTTTGCTGTTGTGAGATGAATAGCCTGGAAGAAAAACAGTTTTGTTGCTCTGATACCTAAAATTGTATCTCCCCTGCTCCCCCAACAACACTTTCAAAAGAAAAAGCCAAACAGAAACATGAGATTGAGTTCTTCTTCAGTTAATATACATATATCTATACATACATGCTGGGTTCTGTGCATTACATATATATATTTATGTCCTATTGATCTTGAAAAAAGTTTTATCAGTGTGGAGCGTTTTATTCTATATGGTGAACACAGGCATCAATGTGTATCCGAGGTCTTTTTCTGGAGAGAGATATGTGCTCCTGTGGCATAAAGTGCTCTGCCCTCAGTGCAGGTGAGTAGGGTAGGATTCCCTTTGCTGCACTCTGCCTATGGAAAACAACCACTAAGGAGGGCAGGAAGCTTCTGGCCTGGGTGCTTGGGGTCTCAGCACCTTTCTTTGCTGCCGAGCTGAGAAGGATGTGTGTTTTAAGCTTTCTCTCATAGTATACAGATGAGTTGTTCCCCTTTTCCTCACCTTAAGTTGTGCTTGGGTCATTCACACTGCTTTGATATAATTTGCTGGATTTTCTATGCATTATGCTTTCTGTATTCTGAATTTTTCTTCATAGTCCTAAACTTTTAAAAGCTGAATAGTGTGGACGGGTGCACCAAACTCCTTATTTCTGTGGTTTCTTGGTTTTCTGGTTTAGAGGATTCTAGCTTGATTTCTTTTTGTTTGGCTTTCAAAATACTGTTAGTAATGGACTTTTTTTCTGAAGCAACAGCTGAGCTGTAAGTTAAAAAACCACTCATGCTCCTTGACACTCAGGAACTACAATAATACAGCAAACTCTAGGAGCTTTAAAAATCTATGGGTTTCTGAGTATTTGGAAATTTCATAGCTTTATTACAGTCAAAAGGAAATGTGCAAGTTATAAACAAAAAACCAAACCATAAAGACTATGTTAATGTAAATTAGAAAAGCAGTGAACTGTAGTTAATTAAGAATAGTCTGGATACTGTGACTCTGAAAGCAGTGTGAATATATCATAACTCCAATTTATTAGTGAGTGCAGTCAAACCTAAGGCTATTTTGAAAACACTTCATATCTCGCAATAATGAAACTGTTGGACCTAACACCTCTTGTGCAAATGAACCCATTCACTGCATTATATTTGCTGTGTGAAATTCTGTTGACAGGGCACAATGCTACCAAAACTTCAACATATTTATTTCATAATTGTTATTTTTATATCAAAGACCATAATCCTGTCACAAGAAATGTCCAGCTGGTTCCTGTGTATGTGTAGAGTGCTATGGTCTGTACCGAATCTCAAAGTTAATGCTTGTTTGCATGTACCAGAGAGCAGAGGGGGCCTCTGTTTCCTTCTCCCTGCTGTTGTTTCAGTTGCAGTTTTTCTTGTAGCTGTGTGAAAGGATGTTAATGAAGGATAGAGTTAGCTGGAAAACTTATTTTTAATGAGAAACTGTGAACAAAATATTAGTAAACATTTGCCCAAAATATGTTTGGCTTTTCCTAAGTGATGATACTGGTGGGTGTGCTCAGGAGGTGAGATCACAAGAAAGGAAGGAAAAGAAGTTAGGACACAGGTGTTTGGATTTCTTTTTCTATGGATGAGTATTTAATCCTAGAACATGTCAAAAATAATTTATTTAGGGGAAAACAAAATAGTAAAAAAAAAAAAATCTTGAGAGAATAAATTTTCTCTTGGATGAAAAGCCCTTTTTTTAGGGCTTCATCCAAATACTCTCCTGGAAGCCAGATAAAGCCTTTTACTTGGCCAGATACTGCTGTTTAGTATATTTACCACTAAAACCTTTCTATGTGTTTAGCTCCCAGGATGATAGGTTTTTGCACGCAATCTCTTCGATCATGATGAAAAGTAATGTTAATCTTTTTCTTTTGCATATCTGAGTAGCAATTCCGTTTGAGAGTTGTTGTGGGAGGCATGAACATACAGCTACAAACACTTCTGAGCAAACTTTACTTTAGGAGCAGCCAACTGATCCCTTGAGCTCTCTGATGTTCAAAAAATTGAAAGGCAGAGAAGTGTTGAAAGTTCAGAGTATGATGTGTATTTCAGGCTGCTGGAGAGAGGTGTCAGTGTTTTGTATTACATGTTATTTTAGTGTAGTCAAAGATGTTTGGTTGGAGCATTGGTAGCTTGGAAACCACTCTAACAGGACAAACCTGAAAGGAAACTTCATTCCCGTTGGGTTGGAGAATGACTTCAGCTGCCTTGCAGAGGTGATCCCGCTGTCTGAGCTGCCTTTGAGGGGCATCCTGAATGCCAGCTCTGCACATCACCACTGCTGCAGCTCAGTGTAGTCAGCTGAGCAGGCTCATGTTCACTTATAATGTGCACTTAGATGGAAGTGGCTTAAGCGGAGTCCACTGCAAGGGCTGACTTTCTCAGCCTGGGTTCCATTCTTCACTGGAACGATACAACCTGTGGGTGAGACAAATAATATTCATTGATGTGCTGCCGTTGGGCTGGACTTGTGGCCTTCAGCTGCTTGGCAAAATGGGTACAGCTTTCGTCTGTAGCTAATATTGCTTAGTTTTGTTTATTTATTTTTAATGTAATAGGAATTTCTTCTTGACCTGATGGAGGTTCCATTTATCCAGGACGTAACTTCATGCTGCAGTGTCTGCCTTTTGTCTGTACATTTTAAAATATTTTTTTTTAATTCAGAAGCCAAGAATTTATTTTTCTTTGCAAAAATGTGTCATAAAGCAGCTTTGTAAAACTCTGTATTATAACACTTATGAGGGAGGAACAAAACAATTTCATGCCATTCTAATAAATCATATAACGTGTATTAGACTCCTCATTATGTGTACCAGACATTTTCTTGAGAACCCATGGAAAGAATTTGGCTCTGTGTATATTTTAGGAATTTTTAAAAATTTAAATCCAGTGTAATAAGATACCATTCTGAGTTTTCCATACATGAAGTGAAGTTATACACAAAGTGAAACTGTCTGCCTCCTGGGCAGAGGACCCAAGCACTAATCGTGCATCTGCAAGTCATAGAAATAAAATGAGCTTGAAGGGCCCTTAATGCACATTTTGCCTCTCATCTTCATTTTGTTTCAGCTCCCAGGTTTCCGGGTTTGCAATAACAGAGGCTGAAAGTGTTGTTTATTGAGCACAAGATGAATGCTAATAATCATCTTCATCCTGGGCTACTTTTTCACTAAAACATGAATTGCAATAAGTACTATGACTAGTTTAAAATAATTTTATTGACTTTACGGACTGTTGCACAAGTAAAAACTGATGAGACCACGCCATACTGACCATGTCATTTGACACTTAGAACATGCTCACCTCCCCTTTTAAAATGTTTTTGAAAACATATTAACCATGTGTTGTCCTCAAATTAATTTCTGTCTTCGCTATCTTGAGTCAAATATTTTGTGCTAACCATTAATTTGAAAATGTATGTTAAACTCTGGGGATTCCTTTGGGAATGTTTTTTGGAGCAGATTCAGTAGCACCTTAAGATGGGCTAATTAAACTGTGAAACCACAGGCTAATCTGAAAGCCAGAAGACTTCAAATTTATTTTGTTCCCTTCCACTGGGCTTGTTTATTTGATTTTATCTTTATAATGTGAATCTGAAGCTCTGTGCTAATGTACAAAAAATTAAAAAGTATTAGGACTGCAGCTTGGATATCATAGTGATAAGGGTGATATGACTGTGTGCAGGGACAGATACACTGACCCACGCTGAGATGTGCCTGTTTTCCATTAGACTTCAGTCAGTTTTGTTGAGAAGGCTTGAGAAAAAACTTTGCAGGAAAAAACAGTGTACAAGGTTTCCCCTTGCACCATGGGACATAAAGGTTGCAGACAGGAGGAGGATTTGCTGGAAGTCCTACCTAACTCATGTACTCTGCTGGGTCATCAGCTCTGCATTATCATTCATGGCAAGAAGCAGCCTACCCAGTGCTGGGAGCTGGACTGGAGCAACCCAGTCTGCTGTGTGCCACTGGTAGTTTTGGTCACTCCTGAGGCCACATACAGCTCAGCTCTCAACAGAAGGTGTGTTGATGTAGCATCATGTAGCTGGATTTAACTGAAGAACCCTATGCAGGTTGTGGGCTTTGAGGATAACATCTCCCACCCCTTTCCTCCTTTTCTTCCCTAGCTGAAAATTGCGTACAGGAACAATGTCACTCAGGCTTCGGATCACATATGTTAGGTTTATGGCATTGGGAAGGTTTTGGCAGGAGAAGGCTGAGAGGAATTGTACTGTGAGCCACTAGCTGGATGGAGAGAGATCTGGGGGTTCTGGTCGGCAGCAAGTTGAACAAGAGCCAACAGTGCACCCTGGCAGCTGAGAGGGCAACCGCATCCTGGGTGCATCAAGCCCAGCATTGCCAGCCATGCGAGAGGGGTGATCATCCCACTCTGCTCTGCACTGGTGCGGCCTCACCTGGAGCACTGTTGGCACTACAGTATAAGATATAAAGCTACTGGGGAGTGTCCAGAGAAGGTCTACAAAGTTGGTGAAGGGTTTGGAGGGGAAGCCATATGAGGAGCGGCGAAAGTCACTGGGTTTGTTCAGCTTGGAGAAGAGGAGACTGAGGGGAGACCTCATGGTGGCTACAGCTTCCTCACAAGGGGAGCAGGAGGGGCAGGAGCTGATATCTTTGCTTTGGCAACCAGCGACAGAACCCAAGGGAATGGCAGGAAGATGCACCAGGGGAGGTTTAGGTTGGACATTAGGAAAAGTTTCTTCACTCAGGGGGTGGTGGAGCACTGGAACAGGCTCCCCAGGGGGATGGCCAAAGCTCTGAGCCTGACAGTGTTCAAGAAACATTTGGATAATGCCCTCAGACACATGGTATAAATTTTGGGGTTGTCCTATATAGGAACAGGATTTGGGCTCGATTATCCTTGTGGGTCCCTTTTGACTCAGGACATTCTATGATTCTATGATCCTTGAAGGTCTGATTTTGCAGTAGAGGGAATGGAAGCTTTTTGGACTTTCAAAGTTAAGACTATGCCTCTTATCCTCTTAATCATGTCATCGAAGACTCTCTTATTGAAAAAAATTGTGAGGCCAGCACCAAAACCTGCTAGGCCGAAGAGAAAACTCCTGTTGAGGTATAGTCCAGGCTATAACATAAACCCAGGATTTTACCAGATCACGTAACATAGTTTGTCATGTGTATGTTCCATATTAACTCCTCATAGCTGAAAGCCCTGCCATTTGCTTGAAAGCTCACACACTGTGCAGCATTTGGGCTCCGGGCTCTGTGAGGAGGAGAGAAGGATGGAAGAGAATGATGAAGTGTGTAGATGAGTGGGCTGGTTAGTTATCCACTCACTCTGATATCGCCAATCTAATATAAAATGGTGATTCGAGTTAGTAGTTTTTTCAGCTTTTCCTCCTCTCCCTCCTCTTTTTTCTGTTTGATGGTATGTGTTTGTTTTGTTGTGTGTTTTTTTTTTTTTTTTTTTTTTCCAAACCCAGAGACTTTTTTCCCTACCTGTATATGCTCAGCCATTTTGTTTGGACTCTCATTTAAAAAACATAGCAAGGCTGAACAGGTTTCCTATTAGTGGTTAAGGGTTAATTGAATGGTTAGCCATGTGATCTGGCTGAGAGGTTCAAACAGAGGAAGGTGCCTTAACGTTTTGGAGACCTGGGCAAAAAAAAAAATTGAATCTGGAAGCCTCCTTTCAAAATCTCCAACTTTATGCTGACCTTTGCAGACCTATCCAAGTAGTGGATCAGCTTGTGCAACTATAAAAAACCTGAAGGATTTGTATTTGTATAGCAGTAACATAAAATTAGATCTCATTTCTTTCTAGTTTATACTGTCCTTAAAAATAAATAAAACACATAAAGAGACGTTTAATAAAGCTAAAAGTCAGATATCTGTTTAGAGTCCCAGCCTCCTGAGGGAGCACGTTCAGGCTGGGAGTTACAGGAAGGAAGGCTGTCAAGAGCTTTCCCATTGATTTCCACAGGGTGCCTTGCTGCATTTCAGTGGTTCCAGCAGGAGATTTCCCCAAAGGTGCAGGAGCATTTTGTCAAATGCTTTTGAATCTCCAAGGCCTGCTTTGGGCTGTCAAGGAATGTGCTTACTGAAACCATACTGGTGTATTTCCACCTTGAAAAACGCCTCCCACTGCTGCTGAATATCAACAGGAGCACAGAAGTGATCATCTTTCAGATGAAGGTTATAGCAACACTACTAGGCTTTTGCCCCAAACAGCAAGACTAACACAGCTGGACTGAAAAAAAATTCAGATACCTGCAGAGCTTTCCCAGGTGTGCTAGGTTCCTGGGAAGACATGCTGTCATCCATTCAGGCAGAATATAAACAGGCTTAATTAGTACAGAATTGGCAAGAGCCCATATTTCATTTCAGCATGAGCTCTGTTTATGAGCAGCCACCTGAGGACTTTTTGAAAGCTGTTTATCCTTAAGAAAATTTGGAGAGAATATAAGTGAACTTTCTGGAAGCTGGTGGTTTGCTATTAGGTTATTCCTGGGTTGCCATTTCTCTTCCATGATGAGTAGGTGCTTTGAGCTACCCTGCTCACTGCAACTGCAGGAAATACTGGGTCAAAATTGCTCTGTTTCCTGAGCTTTGGCTTTCTTGCCTCTCACTGTAAAGGTGGCAGAGTTCAGCTCTTGCCTTCCCTCTCACCTCAGCCTTTGCTGCTGCTTCTGTGAGGTGAAGGAGTAAACACTACATGGTAAAACTCCAGCTTATCAGAGAGTTTAATGGGTTGTAAATCAACTCTATCACCCCAGAAAGGACCTAGACATCTCTACGGAGAGCTCAGGATGTCAGTAGAATGAATAAAGTGTTAGGAAGCCCATTGTATAAGACAGTGAGCAATGAAGATACATTTCCCCACTCTTAAAGGAATCAGTAGAGTAGTCAGATCTTGGTTATTCTGGATAGTACTGGCTACTCTGCCTCCACAGGATGTTTAAGTGAAGTGTGTCAGGAAAAGATCCAGAACTTGGAACAAAAATATGGAATTTTAAAGGTTCTTTTGATTTCAGTTAAGACCAATGGTTGTTTATAGTCCCAGTGTCTCTGTGGTCTGGTTATGAGCTTAAAAAAGATGCTTACTTTTAAAGAAAAGAATGAGTGGCTCTTATAGCATGCAATAAAGAGGGAGACTGAGCTCATCTGCTCCCTCTACCCACTAGCAAGGAGACCAAGGTATTAACCATTAAAATGTAGAGACAGGAGGTTAAAAAATAATTTTAGATATTTTAAAAATATATTTAATTCCATTCAAATTATAATGAAGACTCAAGGAGGAAGAGGTGGGTACCAGACCAAGCACAAGCAGTAAAATACCATACCAAACGAAAGCAATAGGGTTGATTATCCCGTTAACAGTTAAGAAGTAATACATCCATATCAACACAACATAAGAGATAGGTCAGTTCCCAAGAATTCATCCTGCACAGCCAGTTGCTCTCATTGCAGTCATAGATAATCTGAAGACAGCTCTGCCTAGGCTAACAATATTGGGCAACTGCAACAGGTTGTTAACAAGTCTGTATATTTTGAAGTTATGTCCTAAAACTGGTTCTACCCTGCTCTTAAAAGTGCACTTGATTGGTGACTGGTAGCTGACCATTTGTGATCTGTCTTTGTAGTTTTGGCATCTGTCATCTTGTTCTCAGGACTTTGCTGCCCTTCTCTGGTCTTATTCAGCAGCCCTTAATATGCTACTTCTGGATAACATAACTAATGTTTTGTTAGTGCAGCCTAGTCCCTCTGCAAAAACAATGGTCCATTAGGAGACATAGATATATGGCAAAATCATTGCTGTGCTAAAAAAAAGAGTTTTACAACAGCCACATTAGCTTGTCACAGAATGCTGTTACTAGCAAGAATAAGCAAAGTTAAGAGAAGACATCAGGCATCTGTATATATATATATATGTATCAAGACTATCTAGAGATTTCATTAATAACAATTATGGCTTTGGAAGGGCTGTCGAGCAATGCAGAAGGATAATTAATTTCATCTGTTAAGCCAAAAAAATCTACTAGAGGTTGGGAAATGACCTAATGTTAGGATGGTCAGGTTACCCCATGCTCTTTTACGCACATAACAGCAGCCTCTTAGAGGGGCCCAGTACCACTTTCTGGATGTAACTCAGGTCTGGCTCCTTGGGGCGGCTGCTGCTGTGATCTAATGGTGTCTGCTGGAGCAGCTCAGCTGGGGCCTCCTACTGGAGTCTCCTGTTGTTTTGAGGTAGGGAAAAAACATCTTTCAGCTGAGAGGTGATTCGAGATGCAGTGAGAACAAAAACTGCAAAATACTCTAAAAGTGGCAGCAACCAGTCACTGGAGCAGTTTGTGAAACAATGGATTCTCCATCCTTGTATAGAGATTGGAATTTTTTCCTTGAGATGATACTTTGATTCACTCAGCTATTAACTGAGGATCTTGATTTATTTAGTATAAACCAAGAAATTTCAGTTGTCCCTTTCAGGTCTGGGACCTCTGCCTACTGCTTTAACTCTCGGACTTCATAGTAAAACTGAGGTGGGCAGAAAATCTGACCTTACTGAGTTTCATTTCATTTCTCCTCTCCAGGAAGCAGGCTTCACTGACCTGTGGTATGGCCAAACACAGAAGACTTTAAAATTGGGAAGAGGAGGTCTTGACTGAGGTTTCTTTGCCCTTGCAGGCTCAGGCTTTCTACACTTGCTCTTTCACTTGCTTATCTGTAAAGAGCAAACAGATACATAAAGCTTTAAGCCTATAGCTTATTCCGTCCTCCTCTACCGTTGGGAAACAAAGATGTAGCTCAATATGTTTGTTTTAGAAACTGCTCCATGCAGAAACTCCAGTGGCAATGCTGCTCGTGTGGCAGGGAAAGAGGTTTGGCTTGGGTAAAGGGTTTGCCCTGCTCCTGCTGCCCATCCACACCTGAGGGAATTTGCACAGGCTGTGGGATGTTACAGTGAAAGTTTTATTTGGGATGTGTATTTGCTGCTGACTTCCGCTGCTCACTGCGTCTGTCTTTGTGCCGCTCTGCAGGAGGGAGGGGGCAGCCTTCAGCACCTCAAAATGAAAAAAGATACAAAGAGGGAAGCGGGGTCAATAGGGAGCCATTTTTTTTGCTGGCAGGGGTCTGTGAAAGACAGCTAAATGTAGAATAGAAACGGTGTGTGGGGACTGGAATATATAGTGCCCAGCCTGGAAGAAGCGTTTTGTTTCCCTTTTGCAGGGCTGGCAGATAGTGCTGTCAGACCACGGGGTGGCAATATTTAGACTCAGTGTGCAGAAGTTAAGCCATTTGAGGGAGGCATGGTGTGCTCAGTATGCGGAGGAAAAAGAAACAAAACAACTTTGGTTACTGTCCCAGTTACTAGTTCATGTTCTTCATCGCATTTCACACAAGGCTATCACCCCCCTCTGATGAAAACAGCAGTATGTCCAAGGATGCAAGTTGTATCCTTTCTGGCCTTCTTTCTCCTAAGTAAAGTCTATACCTGCGTTTATGTATATATACTGTATCTTTCCCACAAAGAAAACCAGCAAGCTTTGGGTCAAAATATCTTTATATTCTGTTTCCTATGAAAAAATGATATTTCATAGCAGAGTCAAAACTTATTGAGAGTTAAAATCTCTATGGTTTTAAATGTAGTTATTTTCTTATGTGATGTCAGAGCTAGAAGGAGGAACTAGTAGACCAGTGCTTAAAAAACATGTATGTTTTTGCTAATGATGCCAAATATATAACCTTTTGATCATAAACAGGAGCAGAACAAGAAACTGAGTGCTGCCTTTCCCTAAATTACCTTTAAGAGTGCAGATCAAAATCTCAACTCCGCTTTTGAGCTAACCTTTGATTTTGGCCAACTAATGTCCATTGTTTAATTTTGTTGATGTGGGGGGAAAAAAGGGTGCAAGTAGGTTTAAGTCCTGTTTAGTTTTGCTATCTGGCCTACATACACATTACTATAATCTGGATGGAGAGAGGGTACTGATAGCTATAAGTACCTTGACAGCTTTATTTCCATCCTGAATCATGTGAACATTTGCCTGTGGTTACATACCTGAGGGAAGAACTTCTTGCTGGTTCATAAAGGCCAAAAGTTTATGAGCTATTCAGGCTTCAAACAGTCTCTCATGCAGTGGAGAATAAAATAAATATTCTACTGAGCTAAACAGTAGAGAAGTTATTGTGGATGGTGATAGAGCTGAACTATGCTGTAAAAAAAGCAGTGTATAAACAGAGGCTCATATATTTTTCTTTATGTGCACTTGGTCTTTCCTCCCTTAGTGAGAGCCCAGCCACAGATCAAGGGTTTTACCTGAGGATGAAAGGTCAGCTCTCAGCTGGCTGGCTTCTTCAGGCATCCCTGAATATTCAGCGTCCTGTGATAATTTAGCACAGTTAGTGAATTGGAAAGATGAGCTGTTTCTTAAAGCTGCAGGTTTCTGTCTGAGAGCTGGTGAGCTAGCTGAGTTTCACTGGAAATCTTATGTTTAATCATACCTGGCATTGTGGGGTAGGTAATTTTTATTTATTTATTTATTGTCTCTTGTGAGTTTCTATTAAATGCTCACCACTTTAGAGAAACATTGTATGTAATGAAGTAATAAAGTAATAAGGTTTTGATATTTACATAGAATAGGACACTTCATTGAAGAATGCTGTTTTAAAAATTGAAGAGTTGGAACAGTGGGACATAAATTCAGAATTCGGCTCGACATAATAGAGAAGTATTGGCTGGTAAGGAATTACTTAGGATCTCTCATCTTGTATTTAAAAAGACCAGCACAGCATTTCTTCAGCAGCCATTACCCTGACAAGGACTAATATGCTGGGTTTCCACTAGAATTTATTATGTGGATTCAGAGAAGAGCAGTTCTTGCCCTCTCTATGCAATTTGACTTAAAACTTTACACTACCACAGTTTTGCTGGCTCGCTATTGAACTAGCTGAGCAAGAATTTAATAAAAGAGGCTCTCAGGCTGAACTCTAAAGGTACAATGAAAACTGAATTAAGCCTTGCAATGAGGACACTCATTAGCTAGGGTATAAGGGCATTCAGCAGGTAATATTAATTTTATTTGATATAATATGAAACTCAAGGTCCCTGTTATCTAGACATCCATGGAAGACCTTGGGCCAGTATGTCCACGGTAGAGTGAGTGGTGTTCTGGGGACGTGCTCTGGCTGTCCAAGCAGAGGCACCAGTGCTTGAAGGGTGACTCCTGCTCAAGGGGGATTCCTCTGGTGGCAGAGGGGAAATATAGATGCTACTGTGTTGGAGCTCTTGCTCTTGGCACAGGTAACATCTTCATTCATCGCCATTACAGGATGAGCTGTGGTTCAAACACAAAATGGATGCCTTCAACCCATGTAAACTGTGGTTAGGGAGCTGCTGCTCAAATCATCTAGCCGTGGGGAGATCAAATTCCTCCATCCACAGAGAGATGCAAAACTGATCACACCAACAGTACAAGCCCAGCTGTGGTCGCCAGCTGCAAACTCTTTGGTCTGGGAGTGTCTGACAGTGGCTGATTAAAGACACTCAAAAATGACTTCTTCATTAGCAAGCCATCATTATTCACTCAGAGGTACCTAGTGTGCAGAGATGGGAGGATGCAGATGTTAAAGAAGAGCCAAAGTATCTGCACACCTTTTGTGGGTTGGGCCTCAAGGAGCATCTTCACAGATCCCTTCACTTTAGTGCCAGTCTTTTACTGTATGCCTTGATCATATTCTCTCAGCTGAGTTATTGCAGTCTCTGGTTGGGAGAGAGAGCTGTTCGCTGCTCTTTCACCCCTGCTGCATCTTGGCCAGCCTCTTTCAGCTGAAGACTACTTCTTTCCCTACCTTCTGTGTTATTTTTATCCTTCTGTGCTGTTTCTGATTTCCGTGGCTTTCACAATCTGATCCCTTGCAGTGCACCGTTATGTGGCTCCTAGCACACAAAGTTCCTCATCACACAGCACAGCCTTTTTAACATGTGTCTCCAGAAGTCGTTTACCTCAGGTATCTTATTTCTACTATTGTTTTGGTTCCTGTTTACAAGCAGATAAAACTTTAGTGCCCAGTCTTCATAAAAGCAAATGGCACAGCCAGTTTCATTTGCTCCCTGTGCTGTTACAATCTTTCTCCACAATGCTTTCCAGCTGCTGTTTTGGTCCTGTGAGACAATGCCTGAACAGGGCGGCCTGCTCTAATTTATGTAGACAGGCTTGCCCAGGCTGTCTCCAGTATGGGAATAATGCAAAAGTGAGCTTCTAGACAATATTGAACTGTCTTTGTTACTGGTCTCAAGTCCTGCTGGGTCTGGCTGTCAGTGGATTGAAAGGCGCCTTTTGCAGTGTTGTAATAAAAAGTAAGTCTGTGTTTCTTTGTTGCAGAATTCCCCCTTAGTTCCTACTTAGCAGGGATATTCAGTTTCTATTTCCAGCTTTCTCATTGGTTTGGCACATTTGCTTTAGGGAATCAAAAGTAATTTGTGTTTAAAGAGCACCCTGGTTTTATTTACATATAAAACTGCTAAAGTGAAAAATGCATTAGACAGATGAACAAACTTGAACCCCTAGGGAATTTCTCTTCATCTGCAATTTTAGTCTTCTTTTCCATCATCTGCAAAGAAAGTTTGTAATCACAGCAGAAAACCCAGCAGCAGCACTCAGATTCAGACAAGTAGTCCACAAGGACATATGGCAGAACTGCCAGTTCCTTGGTTTCCCCAGATGTGCTGAGCTTCCCTAAAGGCTTTCTTAGCTGCTGAAGGAGGTGGGCTCTGGACAAGTCAGTACTCCTGCATTTTAAATCTAGGAAGAGAGAAATGAGCGAATTACAGATCCAAGAGATGGCTCCCAGAGAATAATAATAATAATAATAATAATAATAATAATAATAATAATAATAATAATAATAGTTATTATTATTATTATTATTATTATTATTATTATTATTATTATTATTATTATTATTATTATTATTATTATATTCACCTTGTAGCTTGCCTATAGTCTCAGCCACGGTGATATTAACATGTTACAGGATAGTTCCATGGAGTTTCCATATATCAAAGTAAAGATGCCAAAGTCTGCTGGGAATGTGAGCTCTTTGAGAAAGGGACTGTATCATGTTCAGCTCCCAGCTCAGCTGGGTTCTCTTCATGACCAGGATCCTGGGTAAGAGGCCCAAAGAACCACAAATAACAAAAATCTCTTTTCAAGGAACCACCTTGTTGCATATGTAGCTGCCAACAACAAAGTACCGACTGGCAGTTAAAGCAATCCTGTATTTAGCTGAATCTCTGGTGCCGAGGAAAAGGACTTTAAAGTGAGTTTCCATGCTCTGCTGAGCACTACTGAGTAATCATAGTGCTGAGCAGAGCCCTCTGCCCCCAGTGCTTTTCAAAAGTCTCTGCGCTTTATGTAGCCTGAGTATTCCTTGGTGCAGAGATTGGCCTTCTGGAAAGGAAATGCTTCATTTCATCTGATATCCCATTAGTTAGGCAGCTCATATCTCTCAGTACCAAATCCTTCCTCCATCAGTGATGATTTAAATTTCCATTTATCCCTTTCAGCAGAGGGCAGCAACCAAGACTGGTTTGTGTGGTATTCCTTTCCCCACTGACACGGATGTTGCACTTTGCCACAATTATGTGTGTTTACTTCACAGGTTTTCAATTTTCTTCTGCAATTTTGAAGGCTGTGTAAAAGATGAGGTGCAAACTGACATGCTATTGTTTCAACAATATATTAACAGGGCAAGATGGAAACCAGTTCAAACTCTTGCCTCAGATTCTCTCTTTACTTTGATTAGGTGAAGAAAGTGAAAATAGTGCCAAGCAGATGTGAAATGAAGGAACTTCAGCTTTATGCAAAAAGAGAGAGAGTTACTGAGCTGAACAGAATATGTGAACAATGGTCAAAGAGGTAGGGGATGCATTTAATTTCTGAATGGTGTATGCACTGATGCTCCATTTGTGTTTTTTGGTTACTGGTAGGTAAGAAGTAGTGTTTGAAATGTGTAACATATCTTTTCATCAATATTCTCTATATCTGTCTTTGCCACAGCTTTTGAACAAACCTTAATGTCCATTGCTAGGAAGTTTCCTCTCTGATTAGAGGGAATATTACTCTTATGGTGGAGTTCTGCCATCTCTTTTTGTAACTCCCCATTACTCCCAGCTGGAGGAGAAGTAACAGTGATAAAACATCTGATTCAAATTTTGATGAGGTGATTAAGGCTTTTGTCCTCACCATGAGTATTTAAAATCTGCTTATGGTCTCTGTGAAAGCAAGAAAGATCGTTGCTGGAATTTGACTTGAGGTTTTTAGACAATGGAAAGTGGGAAGGGAGAGTTTCATTGGCAGTGAAAAATGTGTTGAATTTAATGTGCATTCTAGAATAATATAGTGTTTGCAGAGCTTACAACAAATAGAGAAGTATCTATTTGATTCTGAACTGTGATATGTAATAATTTTCTCTCCTGTTACACAGAAATTTCCATTTGGATCCTATCATGACTCATCAAGATATCTTGAAATAACAGCTTTCGGAGACCAGGCTAACCCAACCCAACTTTGCATATAAAAGAGGAGAAGTTCTCCCAGTTCTGAAGTAGTTGGACTTGTATCAGCCAGGGACTTCAAAGAGCTTGGATCTTCTTTTATGGAGTCCCTCAGGGAATCCTTAGAGATTGTTTAAAGTGAAATGAGTTTGCAGAAATGTATGCTGAAAAAGCATCACATAAGATGAGATCAGAAAGCCACCCTTGAAATGCTATATAAATTAGATATGAAATACACTGCTCGGGTACTAAGTCCTTTTGTTCTACAGAAGTAAAATAAGAGATGTAACTTTTATTCATTGTTGCTTATTTCTTTTTGTCTTCTGTAGCTTTGAGCATTGTTAGATGTGACATGTAATATGCTGTATTTTGGTATTATGTTAAGAGTTGCAAGTCTACTGAGAAAGATCACATAAACCTAGTAACAGTATTCCCAACTTCTAAAGTAAATAGTAGAAGAGAATAAGGCATATTCGTAAATCAATTTAGAATATAGTTTCTGTACCACCAGAAAGATTATACTCTCTTCCCTAATGGAAAGATATGATACTCTGACTCATACGTTACTTGCATTTGGTAAAGTATTGCTTTCATAACTTGTAATTTCATTTTAGCTTAAAGGAAAAACTGACCTGCATTGTTTTATTTTTTATTTTCCTTCTGAATTAGCAGAAGACTCTTTCTTGCAGGGAAGAAGTGCAATAATGGCCAAGTCAACTGTTGTAGTAAACCTTCAGTAATATACTTCAATTGCTTTGTGTGTTTGCTCAAGTCAGGAGTGTTGCTGTCTATAAAATGACATAAATTACTTTTCTGCATAATAGCCGAACAAGACAGGAATTCTCAGTATTCATTTCAGTGCAATACTGATGCCAGTAGTAAATACTGTGTTACAAAACAACTTTTAAACAATATTGTGATTATGCAATACCTCTGATATATACTCTTTTAATAACTTACCATACAGATTTTCTTAAAATTACCACAGTAATGAATTCTAGAAATGTTAACAAGACAGCTGCCCCTATTAGCTACTTGCTAAATTAATTTCTTAAGACTACGGGAAAAATTATCTCGCTAGCAAGAAGTATCATGATGGTAACTGAGGGATCTGTCTGTAGTTCTCCATCTTGTCACAGTAAAAGTTACTTTTGGGGCCCTCGTGTTTTGTTTGTGCCACGTTCACTTCATACCATACCCTACAAAGCAGGCTCCACAATCATTAATACCAGTTCTGGCATCTGGGATGCAGCAGGATGCATTTGATTCAACTGTGGGCACATGACTGCATTTCTTTTGAATAAGTCAGGCTACATGATAGTTAGTGCTGGCTTCAAGGTTTTTGTGTCTGCTTCGTAGTGGCTGCTGGAGCCATTCTCAGACATAAAACATCCTATAAAAAATCTTAGCCTATGAAAGTCTTTGAAAGCATTTGAACTCTGAGGACATGTCCTTAGTGGATTTGTGCTTTGTCTCATGTGTCTGGTGTACCTCTCCTCTTACACACACAGCTCTAGAACCAAATTTACCGTTTGCTGAATCATGATGTGTCCCTGCCAGTAGACTTGTTAGCCAGTTTGGTAATGTCCATTCTCAGGTAGACTTTAACCTCTCTCAGACACAGCCACACCCAATGAAATACACTGGCCCACAAATTCTTCATATCAGAGTTAACCTGTGGTAATATTTATAACAATGTTTTTCATCTAATTAGGGAAATATTAGAAACTACTGAGATTTAAAGTGCTATCTTCTCTCCCTTGCATCAAGAGACCCTTCCTGCCACCTACTACAAAAATTCTGTATTTTTAAAATTAAGGATGAGCTCTAAAGAACTGAGGTAAATCCCAGCAGTTCTGTGATCCACTGTCTGCTTTTGAATGAGCTGGCTGCTGTTTTCCTGCTGGGAAACATCTTTGTAGTTTAAAGCAACTGTATTTGCTTTGTGATATTAACATACACAGAGGTAACTGGGTATTTTTTGGGCTTTATAAGAACCAAAAGTTATTTTTAACTTTTCAGTTGCTAACAATTCTGCAAGTCTGGTTTATCTGTCAAAATACAATAATAGTATTTTAAGTTTTCTGCCTAAATGGTATTATTTTGCACAAACATAATCCAGAAGAGGCAGTCATAGACTGAAATCTCATTGTCTTCTACAGAAAAGAGCAAAAGATGGTTTTTCACCCTTCCCCTTCTACTTCTCCCCTCCCAAGAAGCTCATTGTTGAAAACCATCAGTCCCAGATGGGGAAGATGGATGATGAGATGAGAGATTCTGGAACAATCTAGAATCTATTTTTGTGTGAAATCTTGGAAAATATCTAGCACTAATAATCTCCCACACATGCCTGGGATGGAAAGAGTCCAAAGGTCAAAAGGCAGATCAAAATACTTTTCTAAATATGATCATACACTAGTAAATACAGAATTAATCTACTCTTGTGGGGGTGGAGGGTTAGCCGTGACTTAGAGTCTGGCTCAAAGTATATAAAATCCAAATACAGGATAAGAGACAACAAGTATCCACAAAGAAATATAGGTAGAGCTCAAAGAGATATCTTCGGACTGTGTAATACACAGTGATGATAGCCATATGAAGTCATTCTCTAAAGTACGGGCATGAAGATGATTTTTAATATGGATGTAAGTGCAAAAGGACTATGCAAAATTTTATTCTCACTTTAAATGCACATTTAGAAAAAAAAGTTATTGATGTTTGAATGGTTTTTTTTTTTGAGGGTCTGTATTTGAGTACTAATAACCATTCTCTGTAGTTATTTAATATTCAATATTTGAAATTGAAGCTGTGTAAAGTATAGGGTGCAAACTTTTGTATTATCATATCTGAACACTGACTGAACATTTATATAAATAATGTTTTTATCTCCCATTTAGGTGAGAATACACTATTTTTGTTTTAAGAATGCAAAGACAGAAACTTCATTGTTTTTTCTCTGTGTTACCAGGGTAGCAGATTACTAATTGAGCTAAGGACAAAAAACATTTAATACGTGCAAGTAAGTCTTAACTGATCTTTATATAGACTTACCATCTATTTAGCTTAATATGTGAGAATTAGTAAAATGGATAGGATAGCAGGATAAAAAGAAGTCAACGATGTATTCCCATGAGCAGTTGAAGTCATTTAGTTTAATTATTAGGGTACTTGTTATTCAATAAGTTAGGTAGCATCGATGTATTAACCTGCTCTTAATTTTGTTCATGTACATTGACTGTCATAGGTAATTCAATAAACAGCATTGTGGATGTGATGGTCAACATCTTCAGTTTTAACTACTCATTTGCAGTAGAAAACTCGTTTATAACTGTGCTTCAATATGTCTGCCAGATACTTTTTCTCAAGATGATTCCATGACGGTGCTGTGATTTCCTCTGGTTTGGTGTCTCCCAGGGTTGTGCTGCTGGGTTTGCTCTGTGTAGTTATTCAGCTTGGCTGCTGTTGCTCTCTGAATGCAGGGAGTGTAGAATCAGAGACCAATCAGTATTATAGTCCACAAGATAAGCCAATTTTTTCATAGAGTGTCCTAAAATAACAGAATAGGTTTACAGCAGAAACCACTCTGCACAGCCCCTCTTACTGCTTTCTTGTGCCAAAATGTCCACAGCTTATTAATATAATAACCTGTGAGCTGTGCTCTAATTTCCTTTTACATTTATTTGTAAGATATTTGAAACATTTCTGCCGCAGGCTTTCTTGTTCTTTATAAGGTAACATTAGATTTTATAGTTTATAGCAAATTTTATTATATTGGAGTTATTAGTAGAATGTAAAAGATTAGCACCAACTGTAAAAATAACCATGATATCAGCTCACAAGATTCTTTAAGCTACTTTTACTGTGTTGTGGATTCTCTGATAAGGTTCCTACAGTAAAAATACTGTGTTTCTATCTGTGGATATTGTATAGCAAATTGCTTTCTCATCAACCGGCATGCATTCAGGTTTACTTTTGTCTCTTTTTTTTAATTCCACAGTAAATTTCCAGTCAGATGTACTCTTCAGTGTTCACACAAAAAATGTAGGCCTCTCTAACACCAGGTCTTTCATTATGAATCTGACTCTATAAAATTAAGCACAGCTTAAAACATTTTATTCAAAGAAAAGCACCAGAAAACTAAATGAAAAACATTGTATTTGGATATGTACAGACCAGTCTAAAGAGGTAACTGGTAAAACTTGACTGCTTAACTTAACAAGTGACTGCTAAAACTCTTTATGATCATCAGTTAATAAGTATAAATCTATAGGTCCTTAAAGCAATCTGCATTTTGTTACCAATGATGAAATGGAGAATCCCTCTGGCATGTTAATTTATGCCGCAGGTTTAAACATGCACAAAAGAATACATAAGTTTTATAATATGACTAAAACTTTTGATTTGTTTCACCACCTGCTGTACTGGGTGGCACCCAGTCTTCTCCAGCCCTGGGAACAGACCCCCTTCCTGTTTTGGGAAATGGGAAAGGCTTTTCTGGCTTTCATCAAGTTCTTCTGCCTGCAATTTCAGGAATCTTTCTAAATTTTATTTCTCATGTTCAGTTTGTTTCAAGTGGTGTCTACCTCCCCTCCCATCCACAGGATGATAATTTTATCCCCAAATACAGCCCGCTGCCAGATACTTTTTGCTGCTGTACCAATTCTTCCTGTAGCTCTACTGGATACTGGCTCTGCAGACCCACAGCAAGTCGCCCTCCATACAGTTCCCCCACGAAGATTATGTGTACATTTTTTACATTGGAGTGGTCCAAAATGACTTTACACAGGCGACAGCTTTACATATTTTGACCTAAGCCACTTCCCTTCAGTTCAGCTGCTGCCAGGAGAGGGGATGTGGTGGGGGCTGGTCGGGAGGTGACATCTCTCTCCAGCCTGCGGCTCTTGTGGGGGGCTCTGGGCAGTGAGATACCCCACTGAGAAGCACAGAGTGGGGCAAAGGGAATGAGTTCAGAGAAGGGCAACAAAGCTGGTGAGGGGTCTAGAGCACAAGTCTGATGAGGAGCAGCTGAAGGAGCTGGGGCTGTTTAGCCTGGAGAAAAGAAGGCTGAGGGGAGACCTTATCACCGTCTACAACTACCTGAATGGAGGTTGTAGCTTGGAGGGCATTGGTCTCTCTTCTCCCAAGTAACAAGCAGCAGAATGAGAGGAAATGGCCTCAGGTTGCACCAGGGGAAGTTCAGTTTGGATAGTAGGAAAAATTTCTTCCCGCAAGGCGTTGTCAGGCACTGGAACAGGCTGCCCAGGGTAGTGGCAGTGTCACCATCCATGGAGGGGTTTAAAAGATGCATAGATGAGGGTCTTAGGAACATGGTTTAGTGACAGTCTTGGGTTAATGCTTAGACTTGATGATGTTAAAGGTCTCTTCCAACTGAAATGATTCTATGATTCAGTGGAAAACAGCTTTTTACCCTAAGAAGAGTTGCACACCACTAAAGCAGTGACCTGCCTTCTGCTAGTGACCTGTATGGCATCAGGCAAGGGGAGTTGCTTCTAGGTCCTTCCCATTCAGTGTGTCTTTTCTCTCCATCTCACCTATTTATTGTAAAGGCTTTGAGGTGAGAAGTTACCTCTGGTTTGTGGAAGTGCTCAGCACAATGGGCCTCATATTTTTATCTGGTTTTCTGAGGCAGTGATTTTGAGCCTGTGGTCCACTGACCCTTGATGGTTCAAGAATTGCTTCTAAAGAAGTGATGGAAAACACAGAAGAAAACCAAATATATTTTAGAAAGGCTTTACCCAATTTGCTGGAGGTGGCAGCTCCACTGAAAGTTTTGCAAAGGTCCACATAAGTAAAGGTTGAAGCTCTTTTTTATAGGGTCTGGTGAATACAAATCAGTGACAGAAATAAATAATTTGGATCATTTTACAATATGCTGTTATCTAGTGTTTACAAACTATGCATCTATGCATGCTGTGGTTTATATATAAACACAAACAGAAGTACATGTATATTTCTGTTTTATATTTGTCTATTATCTATCTTTCTGACATGAAAGAGCATCTCTCAATATCATAAGCCCAGTTTGTACCACACGTTTTCTAAGGAGATTGCCCTTTTTCTTTTCCCCTCTTAACTCCCTCTTCTGGCTGACAATGGAAGATCTAGATCTGCTGAGTCAGTTTTTCTGCACCCTCAGAGATTAGGTGGCTGATGTGGGAGATGCTTCACAGCTGGCTGACAATAACTCTTGCACAGCAGAGTGGTGAGGCTTGCAGGGGAAGCGCAGCTGGCTTCAAACAAGGTTCCCAGCCTTTTTTTCCAGCCAATGCACCAGTGAAAACAGAAATTATTCCTTACATCATTGGACTGAACTACCCTCCCTCCCACCTAACAGCTGCCTCCCTCGCTCCAGAGGTGAGGTCAAACATAGAGCAGTAATTTCCAAACTGACTGTGTCAACATAGATCTGACAGAGGTTTTCTGCTGGGCCTCTGGACCTTACACGTAAAATATTTGAGCCTGCCTCATGGATGCTAATGCTGCCATAAATTACTCATTTTTATTTGCAAGTTTGAAAATGATATGAAAAATGACATTCAAAAGACACAACAGTACTAATGCAAGCCAGCTGATGGGTATGGACAGACAGTTGCAAGCTGTTCAACTGCTTGTCAGATGAGCCTCAGCTACGGCAATGTGAAGTGATACCTCTTCTGGCCCTGAGGATGGTTGAAGTCTCAAGGTTTTGTGGCTCTGCACAAAGCTGGGAGCAAGCAGCTGGGTGGTTAGTATAGCTCAGCTGACAAATGGCAACCCATGGAGCAGTATAGCTCAGCTGTCTGTAGCTGAAATCTGTGGGAGAGGGAGCTGTGAGATGTGAGGAGAGATGAGCTGAGATGTGGGAAAGAAAGCTTTGACCTTGGAGAGTTTAGTGGTCTCCAGGCCAGGAGCATGTTGCAAAAGCTCTAGGGCTAGGGAGTCTTAACAGACATCATGGGTGTGTTTTGATTTAAGCATTTCTCAGATACCCTTAACTAGGGATGAAGGTTACCAGCAAACATTTTCAGTGGAACTACTTCAGCCTGCAAAATAGTTGCAAGCCACCAAAAGACATAAAAAAGTTCGGTTCCTCTGTACATCTGTACCTCTGTGCTCTGAAGGTTTCTCTGCTGACTCAGGCACATCCCCCAGCTGCTGAAAGGCATGAAAGTTTTCCACCTAGCCCAAAACCTGTCCTGGTACATGGTCTGCAAGCTCCGAGAATTGCTGCTGCCTTCTCCAGTACCCTGCTGTGCTCTCCTGTCCTGTGGAGCTCCTGAGTTCCCTTCTCTCCTCCAGCAGGACATTGAGGAAAGGTTCCTCACCTAGCAAGTCTGAATAAACTATCTAGTTTCCCATGTTCGAATAAAAATTTCCATCACAAACATTGAATAATCACCTTGAGTAAATGAGGGAGGAGCCTGAAGAGTGATTTTGTCAAAAGAGCCGTATTTGGTTGGCTGTGATAAAAGGAGGCATAAGCCACCTGTAAGGTTCTCCTCACCAACCTTGGCCAGACAGAATGGTCCTGTGTGTCTCCTAATCCTGCATAGGACTCCTGCCAGGACAGAATCAATGGGTGAGTTATGGCTAAATCTTGGGAAACTTATCCAGCAGAAAAAGCACTGTACACAGGCCAGCCTAATGGTTTTATGCCTCTCTCAGTGTACATAATAATACTTGAACCCCTCTTAACAGCAGATAACAGATACTCAATGGCAACATGGAGCAACTTGTATTTTTGAGTTCTCCCCTTAGCAGCCACTGGCACGCTGCAACAAAAGGCAGCTGATGGCCACCTTGCCTTTCTAACCAGGTAATAGATTACTGCATCACATGGTGGAAATCAACTGCACTCCAGCCTGCTTTCTCTAGCTGTCATCGCAATTGGATACTCCATTTTCTCCAGAAGCCTTTTTCTTCTGCATAAACTAACTTTTCTATATAACTTATGTGATCACAGTCTAAAATGTGCTTGAGTATTAACATATCCATTCCCAGAAATACCTTCAAGGGATACTTTATCTAAATCTCCTGCACAGCGGTTGCTGGCATTTGTGGCTCTCTATACACTATTAAGTGAATTTATTCTCCTGTTCCATGGAGTTGACAACTCAGTGCCTCTCAGGAGATGGGAGCTGAGGGAGGTTGATCAGGATTCTGATGTGGTAAATGAATTAAGAGGTTTGAACTGGTATTTGGTCATATGTAGACATCTAAATCCAGGTTGCAAAAAAATCCAGCTTGCTTGTCACTGAGACTCCAGGGGATTTTCTTCCTGTTGCATTTATCAGGTTTGCTGTGCCTAAAAGCATTCCTTTCCCTGTTTTGAAGGCCACAGAGCTTGATGCTCAGCCCAGTGCAACACCCAGACAGTTTTCAGGAAGGGATTTGCCTGGAGGTGTCTCTTGGGGGACCTGACCAACTGGGGCACTGCTTGAGGAGAACGTTTTCTCCCATGAGGCCATTGGCTGCTCATGTGTTTCCTGTCATGGGATAGAAATTAGGAAAAAAAAAGAAAATTCACTGCTATGATCAAACTCAGCTCATTTATACAGTATTTCAGAAGGCTTTCTATACTGAATTAAAACCTAGGCTGTGTTCTTCATGGGTAACATTTGCAATTTCTCCCAACCCACTCTATTTCAGAAAATACCTGCTTTAATGTACATTGCTGCTGGGCAAGGACCACTAATTGCTACCAGTCACAATGTTTACGAAAAATCAATACAAAAAGGAACAGCAACTGAAATGGAAATGGAGGAGTCTTCACAACTAAGTCCCTTCTTAGCTAAAGTCAACTGAAAATATAATTGTGAAAGAGTAACTGCTTCTTGCATAGGAATGTCTTTTACTTAGTCTTTCCTTTTATTTATTGTTTACTTACAGTAGCCAGAAAGGAGTAGGGTTACTGAGGCAGAATGAGCAATTTGCACTTCTGCCCTGCCCAGCTCTGGAGTCATTTAAGTGTCAGTGGGATGGAGATAGCACAGGTGCATGACCAGCTGCAAATCAGTATCTACACTCTGAGAGAAGCAGGGAGTTGGTCTCACTGTTCATGAGTGGGGAACAGCACGTGTTTGACTTAGAAAAGTGAAAACAAGTAGAGGGGAAAAAAGATGTTAGCTTTTTGTAACACATAACTTCTTTTTCCTCATCACTCTTCCTTCACGGAGGGACTGTTAGTGAATGATTACATTTGTCTCCTGCTCAATCTGCACTTATATCTGCAGGACTGTTCCTTACGTGAGACATGGTGAGGAAATATACTGGACCTAAGTTTTCCTTCAAGCACTCTATGTAATTTACAATAGCTTTTAAAGACTTGCAAGTTCTTTGATTTACAAAAGCATGACTTGAACTTAATCTGGAAATACATCAAACAAGCTCTGAGTAAAAAAAATAGAAAAATGGCTTTTACATTTTTTTTTTCATGTGGACAAGAACTGCCATTTACATCAAATCTAATTTGTAAAACAAAACTGAAACAGAATATATACAGTCTTACATACAGTCAATTATCTGCAAGTCAGATAGAGAATGGGAGAAAATTAGACTTGTCTACCACAAAGAAGTGTAACCCCACCCCCCGTAAACCACCTCAATCTTTACATGTTGATCAGCAGCGATAACGAAAGTCCAGGAAAAAATATTTCCATGTAATGTGACTTGTGGTCCATCATCTAAATATTTGTATCTGAAATATTTGGCCAATGCTGTTCCTGGCAGGGACACAACAGAGGTAACCAAACATGAGACATGGACCAGGTCTTAGGACAACCCTGCAGTGCCACAGCAGAAGAGAACAGCCCTTCCCAGCTATCTTATCTCACACCTTCCCAGTGAAGGAGAAGAAGACAACAACACACTTCGTCCTTTTGTTTCTCCTCCATGAGCACAATCCCACTCATGGTAATGAGAGGTGAGCAAAGCGTCAGAGCTGTGATCACTTTGGTAAGTCCCAGTAGCTGCTTTTAGCACCCCAGGAGAAGCCTGATGAAAGACTAGGGGAAAGCAGATTGGCAAACGTGAAGTGCTTGAGGCTGAGGTGCCCCCACCTGAGGCATGATGAGGCTCCTCTATGCTGACAGCACTGATATTTGTCTACAAGAAACCTTTGCCTACCTGTTTGCCTCTGGGTTCTTCATTTCAATAGAGACGGAAACCTCTCAAAAAGCAAGTGCCAGAAACTTCACTGCTGTGTTTGTGCCTTTATCCTGTTGTTAGGGAAACTGCTGAAGGTCTCTAATTCTTTCATGGTTTATTGCGTGGTTAAATCAACCTCGTGAAATCTGTTTATATCCACTAAGAACCCCATAGAGAAGAAAATCCAATAATTTATTAAAGACAAAACTGAGCTGAGCAAATAAATATCTGGTGAACTCAACCTCTTTCTGTTTACAAGTTGTCTGCACACAGATTACAAACCTGACACCTTCTCTGTCCGAAATTAATTTCCAAGTAATTTACATGAATGATACTAGGTTTATTCAGTGTGTATCTGTATGTATCTATATATGCTCATCTTGTTACGAGTATATCATACTCAAGAGCTCACATGTTCTGTCTGGGTCTGTACATCAGACAGCATACTTCACTTTCCTGGTTGGATGAGAATCAGGCTTTTAGGGAGAATTTATGTCAATGACAAATTATGGACATTTCAGAAGAAGCCAGTGAACTTTCCTGACAGTATCTTAGCTTGATAGAGTTATTTATGGAAGATTAGGTTGCATAAGTACTGTGGGCTTACTTTAAGTGAAAGTTAAGTAAAACAAGTCACCACTCAATTTGAATATTTTCCCCATTTCTCTAGTAGAGGCCTTGTGTACTTTCTATTGGCATAGGGAACAAAATGTAAATAGCTTTGAAGTTTTGCATTACTGCAAGTCTTAAGCAGCAGGAGCTGTCCCCTCTTTAGTCAAAGAATTGGCTTAAATTAATACTTCAGAAAACGAGGAATTTTGGAATACATTATTGATCTGCCTTGGCACCTGGATAATGTTTTTGTGCTTCTCTCTAAGATCATAAGGACCAGAATTCTGTGATGAATGCTGAGATTTCCAAGTAACGGGATGATTGCAGAAGCACCGATTAAAACCACCACATAGTCTCAGAATGGAAACAAACCCACAAGAATTGGCAACACCAGCCTGGTGCAGGTGTTCGGCTCCTTGGGCGATGAGCATGGCATGAATATGCAGATAGGGCCTGATGTTCAGAGATATTGAACACCTGCTGCTCCTGCTGCTTTGTATATGGGCTGTGAGTGTTCGCTAAAAATCAGTCCCTAATGCTTCTCCTGAGCTAAGGGAGGTAGGTGGAATGGAGGTATAGGGAAAGTGAAAACATTAGCAATTGCCTGTATCTGAGCATAAAATGTTGTTTGGCTGTGGAGGAGGAAGAAAAAGAAGCAGCAACATGGCCTGAAATGGTAACAAAGGGAAATAGGCATTAGAAGTAACACAAATCATGCTGCTAAAGCCTTGGAAAAATTGTGGTTTTTGCAAGCACAAAACAGAAGAGAGGCTGAAATATGACACAACATCCTGGATGCATTCAGAGGATCACAGCCTCTCTGCGACTGTCTTTTGATTCTGTGTGGAGCTGAGGAAAACCCAGGTTTCATCTTGTAATTGCTGCAGTGACCAAAGCGGGGAAATGGCCACACAAAACAAAACAAAACAAAACAAAAACCAGCAACCCCCACCCCCTTCATGAACCACCTAATGAAAAAGAAAATCAAGCATACAGCAAGAATGAAGGAACATGAATTTTAAAGTTCCCAAAATAGCAAGATGAAACAAAATCCTTTTCTAGGTTGGTGCAAAGCAGTTAAAAGGTGGGTACCTAAAAATATGGTCAAATATTCCTTTGACAAATCAACTATGGGTGATTTGTTCATCCCAGCTGTAAAACTTTGTAAATAATGAAGATTTCAATATGCTTTTAAAAGTCTCCAAGGAAGCCACAAACCTACCAGCTGCTAGAATAGCATTCTCCAGCTAGTGCACAGCATAAAGAAGTGTTCTTGCAACTGCCAAATTCAATTGCACAAGAGGAACCACCAGCTGACCAGTGTGAAAAGAAAAGAGGAAACAGATCTGCAAAAAGGGGTAAGCATGTCTGTTGGATACAGAGCAACACCATGGGGAGACGGGAAATGTAGCTTAAAATAGTCAAATCCAAAAAAACCCGACTCTGACCCACACTCTGACACAATCCTCTTGACTTCAGTGCATTTGTGTTATCTGGTGTTGTCTTCTAGTATTGCAGGAATTGTAGGTTTAAATGCTGAATTTTTCTTAACTTTCTGGTGGGATGCAATAAATGTGGGTTATCAATACTGTTGATGAATTGGCACAGTTGAGTTCAACCCCAGATCCCAAACCAACCCAATATCAAGATTTGCTCAAAGCTGTGATTTTCACTTGGGTTCTTGTGGGTGCTATTAAGTCAGACAACACAGTAGGATTGTTCACTGCCAGGAGCAAATGTACCTTTACACTCAGAGAGAAGGTGGGTGAACAGGTAGATGCGAATGCACAGAACAGACAAATTCAGCCATTATCTGCTTCTTAAATAATGGGAATGCAAAATATAGTCCAAACTGCAGCAGGGAAAAGAACTTCATGAGTGATTTTTGCTGTCAGCTTTACAAACACCTTTTGCGAACGGTGAATGAAATGCATGGCACCTTGAGCAATCACAGTGGTGAGATTCCCCTTTGTCAAGGCCTGGACTAGTGAAATTTTACATGGGCTCCTTTTGTTTGCATTGTGTGATTGCACGTTGATATTACATAGGTGACATTCAAACAGACAAGGTATCTGCTTTTCAGAAGTATTTTTGGATGTCTCATCTTTTCTAAGGCTCCAGCCAGATATATCTTTTGACAATAATCTTAAGAACTATGGAGTCCCTGGGATCTGTTTGAAACTGAGGAGTGATCTGGGTATCTGGTGTCTCAAAACAAGCCATACGTTGATAGACACACACTAAAGCAATGTTATTATCCAAACCTGCCTTCATCTGCAGTTGGGGTTTTTCCCTTTATCTGCAATCTGCATGTTTCCAGGGAGACGAGGCTAATGGGTAACACAGGTTGGTGGTTCTAAGGACGATCCTTGCTAAGGATCAGTGGGAGAATGAGTAATGCTGAGAACAAACTTCCTAAAGATGTCGCAGCTTTCAGTGTAAATACACAGCTGTTTTGCATTTGAGTTGGGCAACTGCAGTTCAAATCTACCAGATTTTCATGTAATTATTTTTTCTGTCTAGTAAGTCTTCCCTTTTGCAAGAACTAACTTGGATGATTGATTTCAAAATAAGGATGCTACGATCCACCTTATGATACATTTGTACCCATCAAACTAGCTACAAATCCTCTGTCAGGGGAGGTGTGAGGCAGGAACTCAGCTTGCAAGAAACTGTGTAAACTGTTACACCATGGAAGATAAAACTTGGTGGTGTTGGTAAGGGCATGTTAAAAGTGAGTGAAAAAGAGATTAAGAACAAAATGTCATATACTGCACTTACACCTTAATAGAGTACAATGGTTCATACTTGACATAGCAGTGACCTAAAAAGCTCTATTTTATTCTTAAAAGCTTAATCCCGAATTGGTTTGTCTCTGGAAACACAAACTTTCACTCAGGCACTAATAATTCAGGGAAAATAACAGAGATTGCTATTACTGCAGAGCCTAGGTGTTAGACCTCTGTTGTGCAAGGTGAGAGGAGGGCACACAAAACGAGACAGATTCTGTCCAAATGATCCAACGTTCTGAGCAGACGCATGGAAACAAGGAAAATGGGGACACAAAGAGGTGAATTAACATACTGATGGTCAGTGGCAAAGTCAGTGGTAAAGCCTGTGATCTGCTGAGATCCAGGCTGGAGTACTTTCACTTGGACCACACTGAGTATCTAAAAGACGACTCAAAGCATTACTTCAATATTATTCATCTGAATAAATCCACTGTAGAGGGACTGATTAGTGGATATGTGGCAGGATCATCAGATTATGGCTAAACAAGGAAAAAAAAGATCTTGCTGAGGAAATGTACCAGTGAATCTGAATTTGTAATTGCCTTTTTTTTTTTTTTAAAGATTCTGTTGCTAATGCTGATTGGTGGCAGAACAGAATATTTAAATTGACGTGATTAAGATTTATTTAATTTTACAGAAGCAGATCCTTTTCAAGCTAATCCTGTTGGCTACTGAGCTATAGGTTTAGATATTTCTCTTAAGCCACATATTCGTTAGGCATAGATATCCACCAGATGATTTATCGTGTTTGTTTCAGCAGTACTTAATTCACATGGCAGGTGATCCTTCCAAAGTCCAGAACTGCTAAAATGTAGCTTAATTTATGTATCTGTCAGCCTACAGAGAGTCCAAATCAACTTCTTTTTCTCTTGGCTTTACTGAAATTAAGCAGTAGCAACCTTGAGTTGAAACCTTTAGGTACTCAAGCTACAAGTGTCAATGGTGAAAAAGCACAGAATTAATAAAGGGAGGGGAAAGTTTTGTGTTACCTTCAGATGAACATTATTTGAATATAGGGAAGTTATTCTGGAATGTGTTTGCTGGTGTTGTGGTTTAACCCCAACTAGGAATCAAAACCATGATAGCTGCTTGATCACTCCCCACCCTCTCTCAAGTAGGGGAGAGAATTGAAAGGAAAGGGCAAAACTTGTGGGTTGAGATAAAACCAATTTAATAAAATAAAAAAGAATACTAATATACTGCTACTAGTAATATATAAAATGAAGATAAAATATAAAATAAGTGACACTCACTGCAATTCCTCATGAACTCTGTGTGGAGCAGCCAGTACTGGGAAGAGAGCACCCTGGTTCCGAACATCTGATCCTGGAGAGAGACAGTGAAAAGGCACAAAAGGCAGAAAGGCCCAGGGGCCAACTCCAAACCAGCAGAATGACAAAAGGCTGAACTAACAAAAACTGACCAAACTAATGGAATTCCTGAATGGAAACTCAGCTAGAACAGAGCTGAACTAGAACGGGATCTAACCAGCTGGAGAAGCCCACTCCAATTAAATAGCAAGTATGATGCTAATGGTATGGAACGTTTTCATTGATCAGCCTGGATGTCAGTCAAGGTCTGTCCCATCTATGACACCCATCTGCCTTGTACCTGCAGAAAGAATGCCCAGAAAGAGCTTGGTCTCCCAGACTATGGCTCAGATATCAGTAAGTTCCCTTCATTCCAACTCAACACACTGGAAAGTTACACCATTGTCCCAGGGTGCTGTCTTATTATTCTCAGACAAAATGCAAACAATGACTGTTCTAGCTACAAAAAAAGAAGAGTTTCTAACTGCATGAATAAAATTAACTCCATTTCAGTAAAACCAGCACAGCTGGGTTTGAACAACTTGTTTTTCATCCCACCTCTAAATATGAATGAATATAAATATAAATGAGGAGTTGCAGGGACTTAGTAGGTTATTAGTTTTGGAGATGTTGAAATAATCAAGCTTCTTAAATAGCAAAAAAACCACATGAAGCTTATAATATTTGATAAATTTGAGCGAGCTGCCTTATGCAACAGGAGAACATTTTGATCCATTATATTTGGGGGTGACAATGTTGATTATGGCGTGTTAATACAATGTAGGATGAAATACATGGCCTTGAAGAATAACCTTCATTTTTCATATGTAAAAGAATGCTGTAATTCTATCATTCTTAAAAACCAATTACAAGGTCTTTTGTTCTATACTGCTGCCAGAAGTTTTTGGAGCATAAAATTATGGAGGATGTTATTGCCTGATAACAGGACACATGAAGGGCAAATATATTTCTGAGCCTTCTCAAAGAGTGGAAGAGATCTTTGAAAAAATACTTGCAGGCTCTAATCACTTTCTAAAGTCCGCCTGAAGTACGAAATTTCATTGGTAGTTTGCCATATAGAAAGTATACTGATAAACACTAGAAGGTGGCTGAATACACTTAGAAAATTGTATACAATGAAAGACTCTTAAGGTGGTGGGAGAGGTGGTATAAACTATCTGAAAGCACTCACTGAACAGCACAAACTTAAACATCTCCTGAAGGATGAGCATCTAATAGAAACTCTGTCCCGCCTTTCTCATCTGCTGAGCTTGATTTTGGGACATCCTTAAGTGGCTTTGTCAGTGTGTTAGCACTGGCATCCCTATAATGATATGTGTAGGATAAAAATAGCCATTCCTAAGGTGCTTCTGAAATGAAATTTCAGAAAGGAAAAAGGAAAGCTAAATACGCTCTGAGAGGCTCCAGAGAACAAGGTTTGAATAAGTTGCATGACTGTGAAGATTTCCTTCTGCCCATTTATCATGTCAAAATTCTTAAAGGTATTTATTTTTAGAGGCCAAGTCTGTAAAATTTATAGCATGCTTTCAGTCTTTGTCTGAGTCGGATAATTTAATAGTACATTTATTTATTTTTATTATACAAGTTGCTGATCAAATGGTTAACACACCAGCATGATTTTTCAAGCCTGAAACTCCATCAACAAAAAAGTGAGCTACTAATCATTTGGATAAAGTGGATTCATAAACATGGGTTATACATTGTATATCTTTATTCAGAAAATGAAGCTGCTACTAATCATAATTGTTTCTCCTGCAGTTTTATATCAAGTGACTGTTATAAAATTAATTTTCCTTTAGAGCTTACGTGGTAAAGATACTGATAGAAAAATCACATCAAACATCAATAAATATAGGAGTTTTGTGATAAATCCTGAGATGCTTAGTCTCTGACACCATCTTGCCGTTGTGCAATGAAACAGAGAAGTGCCACAGTCACCTGGTGGGGGCTTTCAAAAAGAACCCATGTTATAATGCTAAAACCTTTCCAGTGGTTTCCAGCTCCTTTTAAACTATGCTTAATGAGTGATTAAATAAGGCAAAACATAATACAATCCATATTGTGAATTCTTCAGATGGGACTGTTCCTCATTTGCGTTTCTAAACGCCCAAAAGCTGAAAATCATGATCTCCAGTAGCTGCAGTAACCTGCAATACTGAGGGCTACCAACAGAAGAGCTGATGTTAAGAGACTAAACATCTCTTAATACCATGGCACACTCATGGTGTGGCAAGTCAAGACGGGAGAAATTCGGATTCCATTGAAGTTGATGCTAATTCCTCCATTAACTCTACCGAGATGAGATTTTAGCTTGGGAAAGGAAAATATGGCTGCTGCTGTACTGATAGCTTTTTTTTTTTTTTCATTAGTATTCAATGTTTTCTGTTCTTATCTTTCTCCATACCTTAGTGGAGGTCTCCTCATTATTTTTTTAACATTCACTTGTCCAAGCTCCTATATTCTACAAATTATGGTTACGTATTGCTGGTGATTTCAACTCAAAATGTTACAGGTAAAAAGTAAACAAACAAACCCAGCTTCTGCTGATACGTGAAAATTGCTTTTCATTTCGTGGAGGGTCTTGCATGTTTAAACTCTGGATTAGCTAAATAGTATAGAGAATGAAAATGTCTAAGAATAGGGGGATTACATCAAAGTAGAAATAGAAAATACTTTCATTCAATCGCTGCTACTCAAAAGGCTTTTCTCTAAAGCATACACTCTTGCAGAACATGGAAAGAAGCATTTTGCCAAGCTAGAACACCAAACTGGAGAGAGTAAAGGAACAGTAAGAAAGAGAAGTGCAGACAGCTGGCAGCATCTGATAGCAAAATAAGTAACTCATCATCATCTGTCTGACAAATACTTGCACTGAGGAAGCCTGCCAGAGGTGTGGGTACCACAAGAGGGGCTGCATAACCTCAAACTACTGTAGGGAGAAGGACATGTATTCCTATTGGGCGCTTCCAGGCATGTTGTCTCAGTTCTACTTCTGTGATGCGATACAGATAAAGACCTTCTGGAAGGCCAACATACGCTGCTGCTGGCCTTTGACATGTGATGTTACCATTGCCTCCTTGTGATCAGCCTGTGATAGTGAATCAAAGATCAAGCAAACAATAAAGAAGTAACAGAAAATGGGATGCAAAGACGAAGCATGTCCAGATGAAGGGTGACCACGGTTACTGTGGTGGGACATACACCCGTCTGGGAGCAGGCTAATGTGTTACTCAAATGTCCCTGAGATGTTGTCCTCTGTAGGGAGAAGGAAGGCTTGCTGAAAGCCACAGCCATTGCAGTTTGTCATGCCACCCAATGTGTGCCAGAGTTCTTAAGAGTCCCTTTGAAAAACACCAGTCCAGACTTTGTATTCCTTTCTTCTTTACCTCCTTTGCATGTGCAATCACTTGCAGCTGTATGTGGCAACAGAGTCCCGTAATTTCATGTGGATCTTAGATTTCCTCTTCTGAAGCATGGTACTGGCTGTGGGTATGTGCAGTTGGCTTCCAAAACTGGCATTGTGATGAATCTTTCTGGGAATGACAGTATGCATTTAAAATATGTTAATTATATCTAGATTTTATTGTGAGAATCAGTTATTTGTAATTTAGATTATATTTTTGTATGTTAATTGTAGGACATTTCTAGATTTTAGATATTAGTATTTATGACAATGGGTTAATATGATTTTTATTAAGTAATTTATTATTATAAAGATATTTCTGGATGCATTATGCATATATAATCTCATAAAAGGCACACTAGTGTGTTTATAAAACACGTAAAATATTTTGCAGTCAGATGGTAGTTTTTGCTTGCTGTCATGAGCAAGGGGAGTGAGACAATTACTATTCTGTAAAACCTACTCTGTGAGGAATTTTAAAAAGCTTTTGTTTAACTATTAAAAATTGATAATTTATGTTTAAATCTGAATTTATTGGATAACTACTCTGTCCTACTTACAGACTATTCTAAAACATTATCAGGGATGACAGAGAAAAGCCTGCCTAATTGACAGGATAACTTAGCTGTTGTGCTACCTCTAGGCAGTCCTAATTCTTAAATAATATTCAAGTCTTTCGGAAAGTAACTGACTTACAATATTACTGACTAAAAGCAAAAACTCATCAGAAAATGTCCAATATAAAAATCGATTGTTTGCAATTCAGGTAATTGTCTTATTAATTACTGCCTATCTAATGAAGGTATACTAGTTTTTAAATCTCTCCTTATTGTGACAAAGTTTCCTTTTGAGTCCATGGCTAAATATATATAAAAGAAATATAAATGAAAAAGAATGCGAGGTTTAGTGTTGAGGAAATATCTGTTAAGCTGTCTTGGTTTAAGCAAAATGGTATGTTGTATTTACTGTTGGTAATATGCTGCAATATGGAAGGTAGTGGAAATAGTTTTATTCCCACTTGCAGTTTTAATAAAATGTTTCTGTGTTTTGGATTCTCTGCCTCTCAGCTTGCCCTTATAAATAGATTTCAGCGCACATTTGATATGAATTTCTTTTCTGTAAATGTCTGTGAGAAGTGTCAGAATCAGTTCAAGTTTTTGTGAATGCTTATAAATTATTACTCAGTTCCTGATAGCAGACTGCTTTTATTTAATTACTTATTTTCTTTTAAAAATATTTGAGTCAGTAAAAGCAATCATGATAAAAGGTGCAGACATCTTACGCTACTGGAGAGATAAATTAGATTCTCCCCATACAAACAAACTTTCTTAGGGTTGTGGTCTCTGAATCAACAGCGATCCCCAGGGACTTTCTCAGCTGAATGTTTGCTGACATTTCTCTGTCATATGGTGGGTGGAAACAATCCATCCTGAAAGGTAATGCCACTTCAGCCCTACATGAGAAGAGAATGGTGTTAACAGGAAAGTAGCAGACGTGACAGCTGATGATTTGATGCTATGGCATGGGGGAGGCTGTTGACTAGCGTGGCTGGAACTGGGCACAAAACGTCCTGGGAGAGGTTGGCTGGGATCTGTTGCTCTACTGAAACAAGTCTTTCAAATAAATAATTTGATTTGGGTAAAATTCAAAGGGAAACAATGTTGGATGGTAGCAAAACCTGTCTAACTTCACGCCAACTTGACTGTGTCTGGTTTTGCTTTTGGCCACATCAGGCTCCCCAGATTCAGGACTCTGGAAGAGGCTCTGTGGTAATGGCTTCAGAGACAGGAGGGTGTGAAAACCCCATGGTTTGGGGCCCTGGTGCACCCAGTGAGCTGGCCTGCCCTGGTGCTGGGGCCTCCTTGTAATGTGGAAATGCTTCCTTGATGTGCAACTGCAAATGCAATTTGAAACAAAATCAAACACCAAAATATTTTGTGAAACTGTATTTCCTTCTCCTACACAAGCCTATTTTGAAAGCTGTTGTTACAAAGAGGCATTCTCTTCCAGTTGTTGCTAACACAAGATACCTAGAAGTTGTGGATGCTCCATCATCACTGGAAATGTTCAAAGCCAGGTTGGATGGGGCTTTGAGCAAACTGATCTGGGGAAAGAGGTCCCTTCCAAACTAGCCTATGCTTCTATGTCCAGGGATGGGAATAAAATTCAACATTTGTAGGTAAGGCTGTGAGCTTAGAGCCTTGTTTTGTGGTTTTGGAGGAAAACTCCTCAGCACTATTTCCTTGTTTCCTACTGTGTGCCTAAACACTGATGGAAGAATGCAACAAGACAGAGGTATGGGGGAAGCAACCCCACCTTGCAGATTTTTGCTGAAAAGGGACCAATTAGCACATCAAAGGGGAAAAGTGGTAGTCAGTTTTATTTCCTTCTAATGCAAACTGGCTGGACCTTCACATATGTTCCTGCAGTTTAAGGGGGGAGTGGACTATTTGCTCATCTGTTCCAAGCTCCGTCAAACTGTCTTTCTGGTGCAGGGATGAAACGCTGGTTGTGATGATGGAACCTGACTGACTACCAGTAAGGACACAGTGTGGATGGAGATTAATATAGAGACAAAAGCCAATTATCTCAGTGTCACTCACGAACAAGTCCTTTTAGTAACTGGAAAAACACCTATAAAACCCCAGAGGTTTATATCTTCCTAGTTTAGATAGTGCTTCAGAAAAGAAAAGATGTTCTAGCTGCATAGGATACATTGTTTGCCTGGCTCTAGTGAGGATTGAATACAACTAATGTGTTAGCTATTTTATAAACACTGTCTTGTGAAGGGAGTAATTTGAAAAATCTATGTTTTCATATTTTATATATAAGTAGGTTATATTACTTCCTGGTGCATTTCTGCCAGCTTCAGCTGGGTTACACTAGGCTTGAGGGTTACAGTGCTCTTCCCCTGGAGGGTCTCCTTTGCTTGCATGGTGGCTTTTGTCTCTGAGCCTCATATAATTTAGCAACATTATTCCCAAAATCAATCCTTCTTTACAAATCCACTCTATCAATGTATTTCTTGGACTGCAGCCCTCTTCCAGGAGATGCTATCTTATGCACAGTGAAAAAAAAAAAATCCCTTGTAATCCAAAGCAATGGGGATTCCTTCCCACAAACATGACAGAGCAGAGGTTTCCAGGGAAGATGCCGTGTCTCCTGCCTGCTGGCTGGAAGGTTAGCAGTTTGCCCTCTTCTTAAAGAAGGGCAGGAACTAGGTCTCACAAGGCTCTGTGTGTTTGCTCTGTAGGATTTTAGGAGTATTACTGACAGTGACAAAACCCTTTGCTTTCCTCACCCAGCACATGGTTGTGAGGAGATGACTTGTGCTTTGGAAACTATGAACTAGATCTTGTGTCTTGGAGATTGAAGTGCTTTTAGCACACATGTCAACTGTGCTCACATCCTGTCATAATCAAAATTAACCAGAATGAATCAGTAATTTAGCTTTCCTATGAATAAAGACATATAGATGAGGCTCTTAGGGACATGGTTTAGTGCTAGATTTAGGTTATGGTTGGATTCAATGATCTTAAGGGTCTCTTCCAACCAAAATGTTTCTATGATTCTACGGTTCTATGTCCACAAATGGTCTTGAGGCTTTTTTTCTGCTGGCCTGGTTACTGATAAATGAAAGTAGTGTTGTGTATGCCTGCTGAACAACTTCAGCTGCTGCTCTATCAGGATCAGTTCTGAATTTTTCATTGTAGCTTTCATTGTAACACACAGCTGAAAATTTGGGAATGTACTCAATTACTATGAAACGAAAACTGGAGCCCCAGGCTCCTAAATGTGATGGGGTTTTTATGATGGACTATTGCATCTGAGTGCTTGATTTTTAGAGGCATGAGTTTAAGATTATTTCATTACTTTTTTTTTTTTTTTTTTTTTTTTTTACCCTTGCCTGGAGTGTTGGTTTGGTCCTATTTTATTTTATTTTTACTTTATTTTTATGGTGTCATGTCTAAAAGTCAGTTCTTGGTGTTTTGAAACTCAGCAAGAATCAGGAGTTGGACTTGATGATCCTTGTGAGTCCTTTCCAACTCAGGACATTCTATGATTCCTTGAATATGCCAGTAAAATGCTAAACAACTTCTTTGTGTCTTTCTTAAAATTTCTGCCACTAGATTTAGCTGTTGTAGGTAATGAGGATTGACATCTCAGTGTTGTGGAGCTCAGATTGGTTTTGTCCCCTCCAGCAGGCGTAAAGGGGTCAGGGCAAAAGCTCTGATCATGTTGCACTGGACGTATCTGCCTCTGTGATGTGCGAAGGATTTTTTTCTGAGCAATGTCACACCTGGTTTTCAGAAACATTAAACTCATGCTTGCACAGCTCGGTGGATAAATATGATTATGCGTAAACCACTGTGACCACTAATCTCTGCAGCCTACAACTAGCCTTATTTCTGAAGGGAGGATTTAATGATGACACTACATGGCAATCCCGACTGTCCCAGTCAGGGCCTTGCATGCTTTACTCCATGTTGAAATTGCAAGAAAATGCCTTCTTTTTCAATCCTTTGTCACAGCCACATGAAACCAAACCCCTTTGTCTCTTTATCCTGCCAATGTCCCCTCAGGAAAGGATTACAGAAACCCACAATGGTTTCAGGGAAGCGATTCTTTAGTTTGGCCTAACAACTTCACCAGCATGAGCTTCTTGGGTGGGAAGAAACCAAATGCAAAATCCCTCCAAACGGATGTTGTTATGTGCTGGAGGGGAGCTGTGGGGACAGCCACTGAAAGGCAAGCAGGACAGATGAATTAACAAAGTGGTTTCGGAGCTTAAAATGAGAAGCTGTAAAGGGCAGGTGGCTGCAGCAAATTTGTCCCTGCTCGAGGAGTGGATGGTGCCGAAGCTGCTCACATTTTGAAGAAGAAGAAGAGCCACAAGCCTCTGACAGAGGAATGGGTGCGAAAAATCAGGGAGAAAAAAAATTCCAAGTGAAAAGTCAACAAAATGAGTGGGCTCTGAGCCAGGCTCTCTAAGGCAGATGGCACTGTTGGTTACAACAGCTGCAACTGAAAATCCAGGAGACAACAGAGGTAGCTGACAAATATTTAAAGCTTGTTACCAGCTGTTGAGCACAAACCATATCTCCTCCTCTGCTGACAAGACAAGACTTTGTAGCAGGACTTCTTTATTGTCTCTTCATCATTGGACAGCAAAGATGATATTTAGATATCTCTAGAAGGGTCAAGCTACTGAATGCCAGCGATGTCTTATCCTGCAGCAAGATCCTTAAGCCTGATGGATTTGGAGCTTCCTGCTGTTGCACTTCCCTCCTTCATCTGACTCTGCATCCTGGTTGTCTCCTCTTGGCCCCTTTGGCAGAGTGGTTGCAGCTCCTCGGGTAGGGTAGGGAGGTAGAAGCGGCCCTGCATGACAGGCAGTGCTCTTCCACATTGAGCTCTTCCACTTTCAGCTTGCTAAGGAAGCAGGGCTCTTCTCAAGAGGAAAGTACAGCGCTGTACCCACTCTTACCAGGCACTTTTCTGTGCCGATAGATGTGGCTTGCGCCTCTGGTGCTTATCTTCCCCAAGGAACACTTTATTTTTATTCACAACTGGTATAACCTCCATCATTTGAGGTGCCCAAATTGAGAAGCTTCACCCATACATTTGTTAAACATCAGGAAAATGGATCAATATTGGGAGTCTGCCTTCTCTTCCTAATCTTGTGGTGTTGCTGTTTCCTGTGAAACTTAGAAAAAATACTTAGCCTGAGTTAGAGAAGCAAACAAATGAATTTTTATGAATCTACAGGTGACTGATAGGAAGCAATGAAGAGCATTGAAAACTTTTTTCTTTTTCTTTTCTTTTTTTTTTTTTTTTAAAGGAGGTCACCATCAGAACTGTTTATAGCTAAAGGTGATGACTAAATACATCAGGATCATTGAATTCATCCATCTGAATCCTAATAAGAACATAAAAGCACAAAGGGATGTCGGAGGACACAGCTGGTCACCAGCAGGAGAGAAGAGGATACTGCAGTCTGCTGAGGTGAACGATGTTAGAACAAGATTATCTTTCCTGTCATGTACTTGCAAAGCTGCAGCTCTTGCTTAGGCTGGCACTCTGGGTTTGGTGTAATTTTCTCCCCCCACACAAACAATGAAGTGAAACTTTTGGGTAGAGAAAACCGTCAAGGAGAGTATGTAAATAAACCAACCGACTGGTTATGCCTCTGAAATATTCTGGAGCCTGGGCTTGCCCAATTTTTCCTTGAGCAGGAGAAAAACAATGTTTCTACCCAAACATCCTACTCCACTGATGTGGGAGGACTCGGAAGTTGAGCTGGTCACTCTGCTTCCGCTCCGAGCAGTGGGTGAGAAGGGAGCCGTTTTAGGGCTGTTTCTCTGGGTTTTGGAGCAGCATTACTGACACGGTGCCCTGGCAGGCTGTGGGGACCTGTGTACAGAAAGGAGGAACTACATCCACAGATGAGACCATGGTGGAGGGGTCCAGCCCCAAATTAACACCGGCGTAAATGCAGCTTGCAATTGCAATGCATACGTCAGCTCAACAGGAGACTCCATCGTACATGCAAATCAAATTAGATATTTTGCTTGGCAATTGTATTGAGCTGTGAACTCTGTTCCTTTCAGTATGGATAATTATGCCCAAGTCTCTTTAGACTCCTTCTCTGTTAAAAAAGTATTTCGAACAGGATTTCCCTTAAGCGGGAGCATACCAAGATTTGCTGCAATTATCTGATTAAGGCTGTCATAGCTTTTGTGCTTAATTATACTGCAGAGAAGCATGAATACAGCAGGGTGTCTAAACCAATCTTTTCCCAGACAGGGGCATATAGTGCTCTGTGCCAGATACCAGCTCATGCATTCTGTTATTTTTCTCAGCCTCTGTACAGATTCCATTCTATGAGCGCTCTGATTTCTTGTTGAATTTTTCTTTACTATGTTCTTTCAGATTCTCCTAGGAAACAACTGGTTGGAAAATTTCAGCTGGAACATTTTATATTGGGTTTTGTAAAAGCAAAATTATTCAAAAATTATGGAATGGTTGACAAGTAGAAAGGCAGTGGACATTTTTATTGAAGATGTTGACATAGGTGGCATGAAACATCTCAGGGGTTTAGGATAAACTGTATTTTATTTTGAATTGACAATGCTCAGAAAAAAAAAATATTGCCAAAACAAGTATTTTAGTGAGCCTAAGTGATATTTTTTTCCTCTGAGTTTTGTGTGGCTCAGTGCAATTTTTGGAGTGCATTTTCTTGGAGAGTAGTATAGCCAGTTTTCAGGTAGGTTATCATTATGGCATTAACTTGTGAGGTGTTTACAATAATTTTCATAAGAAGTAGTGGGACAAAGGCATAAGTCCAAGGGCATACATACGTGACTACTGAAGACCATTAATGGGACAAAGGTGTGACTCCAGGGGTATACTGAAGACACAGCTATATAATGACTTTTAAATATTGGCTTCCATCACAGCTAATGGAACTCACAAAATCTTGGGGGCCTTTGCACTCCCAGCACATTAATGTGCTGCTGGGAATTCCTGGAGATGCTGCCCCCAGCCAGGCTGTGGGCTGCCCATGGACCAGTTGTGTTCACGAAAATGAGAAGGGGAGTTTCTGGGCTCGGTGCTGCTGTGAGTTCACACCAGTAGGTGAAAATCAGATGTAGCACATATTTTTGTGATAGCTACTTATGAGCAGAAATCAAGAGATTTTCCTTCAGATGACTTTGGCAATTTAAAACACTGGACTAAATTTTTTTCTTCCCTTTCTTTCTTACTAGAGACTGATTCCACTACTTTTTTATGTACATTCTGTATTCAAGATTGCATTTTGGAAACGGACAGGCTGAGCAATCTGAGATTTGAAAAGCAATCCCGTGGCTAGGAAAGCAGCTTTGAAGAGTGTTAATGCTTTTGAAGACTGTGTCCTCCCTAGAGTATTCCTCAAACCTTAGGATTCATTTCTTCTGTTTCCATGTGGCAAAATGAAGGTGTTTGTTTGTTTCCTTAACTCATGCATTTTTGTGTAGTGCCATGCTGATCTGTCTGTCGTGGACTGGAGTATGCAATACCATTCCTTCTAGGCTCTTGTGTTTTCTGCATCCTGCTCCCTTGTTTGGAGCTGCTTAATAAAGTCAGCCACTACAGTGCCATGATCAGCACACAGCTCTTGGATAGACAGCTTTGTGCCATCTTCATTGTTTTCTGTCAGATCCACTTGTTTGGCAGATGATAGCTCACAGACTAATAGGAAACATAATCACAAAATGAGGAGAAAATCCTCCTGTTATAACAGGTTTTTATCATAGCTCCTTGCAGTATTCAGAAGTACTAGAAGAAATGATACCTGTTTAAACACTGATCCCACAAATTATCATTGATCAGAAGATAGGTTATGTATTTTGCAAAATAAATTTTACATGACATGATGCAACATTTTACATGATGGGGATTTCTAAATATACGTCTGGTTCTCAGGTGTTCTGTGAAAGCATGTACTCTGTTTAGAATACACGCATCCCACTCTGCCCTCATGAGAGAATTTTTTAGTATTGAGGGAAAAAAAAACCCTTGTAGAGCACTGTTGGCCATGTGTCAAATAAAGGGTTTTTTTGGTTTGGGAATCTGATTACTATAAAAAAGAAGATAGTTCAGAGAAAAATAGCAAAATGACGTGTGAGGCTTGGCAGGACTGATTGTTGAGAAAACCTTAGAACTGGGAGATTTTGTTGGTTAAGTGATGACTGCTAGAGGTGCAAGGAGAGCATGCAGCTAACCTACAAACTCCAAGGGAGTACAGGGATGTAGAGATACCTCTTTACATGGTAAAATAAGAATGATTTTAAGTGGTGGGAAATTTAAGCAATAGGAAGCATTAGGAAATCCAAAAGCAGAAAGTTTCAGGTGAATACATCCTTCCCCTGAAAAAAATTCATTGGCAGTGAGCACCCAGTTTGTGGTTTGTCCCCTAGAGTACTGAAGAAAATGCTGGTCATTCTTTCGCTTACTGCAGTTGCAGTGAGGGTAGGTAAAACACTCAGACACATGCCAGGGTGCAACCTGCATCTCTGGGCAGCTGTAAAGTGCACAGTGCCCACCCACGGCACCACAAACTGCTGCAGACTTGGCAAAGCATTGCCAGGAATGTTCTTATTCCTTTCTTTTCTATGAATTTCAGTGCTGGTTGTGTCTTTAACCATGTTCCCAGGTACCGTGTGTTGCCTGTGACCTGCTGAGTGGGGTAATCCTGGCAAGCATTGCACTTCCGTCTCAGTGGTGGCTCAGCTAACGTGATTTACTGTGTGTTAGCAGTTCCCCATTGCACAGTGGCAATACAGGCCGAGACCAGAAATAAATTCCTTACTTAACTATGTTGGGTATTGACTGCGAGGAGAAAAGCCAAGGCTCCTTCCAGTCCTGCCTCTTTTAGCTTGGAATTCTTTCAAGCAGATCTAGTAGTTTGTATGGGGACCTAGGAAGAAATTTCATTTTAAATGTACATTCTTTGAGTACCCAAATGTATTTAGCATTCTTTCCCTGTACAATGATAAATAAAAACAAAGCATCAGGATGCCTTTTGACTTGCTCTGACATTGTTTGTCTTTTCCTTGCTATTGTCATCTTTCTGTTTCACTGACTTGAATTTATTTAGAGATGATCATGTCAACGATAGATATATTTACTGCTTGTTTTTGCTTTTCATCTTATCCTTTCTGGTCTCCGAGTGAACTTGCAACAGCATTGCTTGGAAAGCATGGTGACAGGGCCAATTCTGTTTAAAATTAAGGGCAAAAAAAGGCTGGGCAGCAGGGCTACACTAGGGAGGAGCTTGGCCTGCTGTCCTGATTTTGCTGAACACCAGCTGCTGCTGTAATCACTCTGTAACTGCTGGTGCTGACATCTGAGAGGAGGATGCTCTAAGTGGAGAAACCTCCCTGAACCTTATGGGAGAAGTGTCATAACAGCATGTCCTTCTGCTGGGGAAACAGGGGTATGTATTTATCATCTGTGCAGGAAACCGGGCCTACCTTGTGTGGTATGGCTCCAGCTGTGAGTTTTCACAGCATTTTTAATGTCTTCCTTGTAAAACAGGTCACATTATTTTTGTGGTGTGAAAATTCAGACACCCAAACATGACAGCTATACAAGAAATTTCACAGCTTTACTATACTGTATCACTTCCATGATTATAGGCTAAATATCATTTGGAAATTCCAGTTAAGATACAAGGGTATCACTAAAAAAAATACTTTTTCCTTTAGAACAAAAGTTTTAATTACGACCTTACATTAAATTTACTTGCTTCTTCAATATGGCAATGAAATGGGAATTGTTTTTTTTTGCTGAACCATTTACCTGACATAAAACTTAAAACAGGATGTACATAAAGACTGGAAATATAACATGTGCACTTATTAACTTTAAATCTCTAATCCAAGATACTCCATCATATATCCTTTGTTCAGCACTCGCTTCATATATTTGGATATTAAAGAAATATATTCCAGACTGTTCAATGGAAATTCTGCATAGGCAAGATTAAGAGGAAGAATTCAGTTGAAATAAAACTGTATGTACAGATTTCATAATTTCACGACTGATTTCATTTTAAATTCATTTTATATATCTAAAATTTTAGAATTTATTTCTAAAGAAGTTGCTTTAAAAATTGTATTCCAAATTGAATTTTAGTTGAAAAATATTCCTAAACATTTACCATTACAATGACAATTATAATTTTTGAAGTGTTTAGTTTTTTATATAAGCCTAATGGTAGGTGTAGCTATGGAGTGTATACCAAAAGTGAAATATGAATGCTTTTAAAAACAAAATTTAGAAAAAATTTACTTTAGAAAAGAATAATCTTTATGAAAAGTTTATTTGTTTAAAATAAACGGAACTGGATATTTATGACAAATATTTATTTATTACATTTAAACATTTAACTTAGTTTTAAATGTTTATTTTTCAAAAAATGACGCTTGTTTTGATAAAGGATTATTTTTTGACATATGTCCCAGTTTTGTTTTGTTTTGTTTTTTTTTCAAATTATCAAAATACATAGTGTTGTGTTTTAAATGCAAGTTACTTTTTCACTCTTTTCATCTTGAAATGACTTTTTTCTTATGTTTACCTACATCTTTGTTGCGTATGACCCCTAAGTAGAGCAGTAATGTTTCTAAGTATCTCGGTGTACCGTGATGTAATTATTCTTAAGAACCACGTTTTACAACTTTTGAAAGATTGGTTTTTTGTCACCTGTTTCCAAACCTACCAGCAGTAGAAGTTTCTACTTGCAGGATAATGAATTAGCAGTTATAAGCCACTTTCTTATATGGGTTTCATTTTCCACAGACCTGCCACTGCCCATGCCTGTAGAGAACAGATTTACCATTATTTTAACCTGTTATCAGCACAACTCTTCACTGATATAGCATCCAGCCTTGGATCTGTAGTGTAATGTCATAGCTTCAACTAAAACCCTGCAAGCTTTCATCTGATAATGTTCGAATTCTTTACACAGCATGTGTGTATATATCTACAAATATAAACTATATTTAAATTTCTAGCATTTTGTAATCTCATCTCTTGCTGGAAGAAGTGAATGATCTCCACTGGTTTAGTGGACATCATTGAGCCCAGCTTGCATTTTGCTGCGCTGAAGTCACAGATCTTCCTCTACTAATCAGGTAGAGTCATTACAGCAACATTTACCTGTGATAAAATAATAGAATCATTAGTGGTTTGTTTTGTTTGTTTTTAATAACCAGTAGTTTTGAGCTGTTAAACTGCTCAAGTCCTTTGTTAAACTGCAACCTCCAGCCTCAGGAACTGTCATCACTGGCAATGTTTGCATTCATACCAATCACCTCATTGTGGAAGGAAAACCTTCATTTATTCTGTTTACACATTTCCTTTCTATTAATTTCCTACTCTGGCCAGCAGAAAAATCTCCAGGGACCTGGGAAAGTGGTTTCCTAATTGTGTCCTTGAAAATGCAGTCCTTGGCAGTAAGGCAGGTAATAAGTAAAGCTTTAGGTTTGATGTTTGTGATTTTATTTGTTTATTTATGTATTTATTTTCCCTCATGGCATGCCATATCTTTAAAATAGCTTTATTTGATCAGTGTCAGAAGATGTTTTGACTCTGGTCCCCGAATGTACCTGTGGTATAGGCAGAATGAAAACACAAAACTCAGCCAGTGTGTTTTCATTAGGTACGGTGTCAAGGAATAAGCCAGTTATTAATGGTATTTTCTCTGGTCATGGAATTAAATCCTATTTTAATCTAAGGGTGAAGAAGGAAAACTAATACTGTTTGTTCTGAAATATGGTACTGTTCTCTACGTATCTGGGAACAGTCTTGAAGTTTTCTCTTTCTGAAAAACAGTTTGCTTACTACATATTATCAATATGAATTCAATTTGCAGAGTAGCTATAGTCCCAGAGCAGTACAATCTCAAAAATAATAGCTTTCTGCTTTTCCCTTGCCAATCTCTGATTGGGCTCATGCTGGTGCATCACAATGTGTGGTGCAAAGCTGCCTCATCACTGTACCAGTGCAGAGCCTTTCACCTAACAGGCTGTACTACCTAATCTCCTCTTTGACCTGGGCATCATTCTGACCATGAGAGACCATGATTTACTGTCTTTCATGCAAGTGTGATAGATGTCTGTGTGATACCTCCAGATTTAACAAACCCAAGCGTGCTTGGGTGAGTTCATCTCACAGACTGAGACCTTCTGCATCACTTGCCGGTTCCTACAGACGAGGGTGGTTATGTGAGAGGGTCAGACACCAAGTCAGCTCCTGCAACATCAGATCCCATGCCTTAAGTCAGAGGATGACAGGGTTTTTGCCTCTTTGCTTTGACAGCTGGCACAAGCATGGGGTGAGGTATGTGACCAGCATCCTGGAAACCTCACTTGCATATGAGGTGTGGTGCAGCACTTCCTCAGATGAGTTAGAGAAGGGGCATCTCCTGATACATGGTTCTTTACCCACAGAGGAATCTGAATGCCACACAGCTGGGGGAGGGTGTCATATCCTTCTGTTCATGGACTGTTCACCCTTTCCTCTTCTACTCCTACAGTTCCCATCGAAGTCCTGTTCTTCTGAGCTCATGATGGCAAATCCTCTCCTAAGCTGGCTGCTTTTTCTTCTCAGTCATAGTCCCCCTCCATGATTTCTGGACCTTATTTACCTTGCAGTCTGTCTTCCTTTGCATTGCACCCTGCACCTGTCTGTCATTTGTACTTTTTTTGTTGTTGTTTTGTTTTATATTTTATTTTGTGTTTTGTTTGGTTGTTTTTTTTTTAATTTGTTCCTCTGAAAACTGCAGCTTTTATACCTTCTTCCTGAATTATTGTTTTTCACTCTTTCTCCATCTAAGTGTTTTTTCTTCCAGATACATTTTGTTCAGAAAGTCTTCTTCTGTGAAGTGCCTCAGATACATCCTCACCTTCATACGTTTCTTATTTCTCACACGTTGAATGTGCTTACTTTAGTGTCCATAGTCTGCAGTCAGTTACACCGATATAAACCTAGAAGGACTCCATTAATGGTTTCTTATCCACAGGTATGCAGCTGAAAGGTGGGTAGCTTAAAGCAGAAAAGCTTAAAGCAGAAAAGCTCCTTGCTATTCTGTAGTAAAATTAAAAATGTTTGTGTTGCTCTGCATCCATAATGACTTTTGTTAGGAGATCTGAGGGGTTGGTTAGGAAGTGCACAGTATTATTCTACAATGTCCTGTTGCTATCAGATGACACGTGATAACTAAGCATCTGTTTGCCTGTCTCAGTGGTCTGGTCAGGCTTGACCTGAACCTATAGGTTTAAAACATAATTCTGTCATGTTGTTGTTGCCATGTTCAGTGATATAGGCTAAACCAACTACCACTAAATAACATAGCTGCCCAAATCCAACCCTAGTGGTACACACAGTTTATGCAAAGACTGAGTTGAGTTCAGTATCAATAGCAATGCAAATTTACATATGTCTTTTTAATGAAATACTGTACCAAATTTATTCCTTGTTTTATTTCCTCAATAGTATAAGAAAAGTAATTATGTTTTGAAGTTAAATCACTTAGCTGGCACACACGCTGTCAGGCTGAATGCTAATTATGAAGCTTAAGTGAGTCCAAAATAGAAAAGGGTTGTAAACTATAAATAGAACCCTGATATAGAAACCAGACACCTTAATAAAGCTTTCACCTTGACTCCTTTTTGCTCCTGCTCCTGCTCCTGACTTTATTAACTACTGAGTTGACTTCAGTCCTTGACCATCAATGATTAGGTCAGCAGGCTTTGGCACAGCAAAGAAGACAGCTGTCCCCTGTCACAAGCAGTTAGACCCTTGCATAGAGCACTGTAGTGAGCACTTCCACATGCCCCATGTGTCACAGGTGGTGATGCATTCCACAGTCACAGCATTGTGGGTTGCTTGCACTTTTAAAAGCCCTTCCAGAACTACACCGCTGAGAGAGCTGGAAACCTCCTAATTTGCAGCCTGAGTTAGTCAGGCTTGTTTTATATCCTTTTGTTCTTGGGCCAATATGGCCTTGTAGGTTCATTAGATGCATAATTGCTGATGTTTATTCATCTCTTGTATCCCTGTCCTGTCTGCCTTTTGCTGGTATGTATGCCAAGTTCTTCTAACATCTTCTTCTAATGGTTCTACTAGCTTTTCGCTGCACCTCATCCAGTTCAAGTTTGTCTTTGCTGTGGAGTCTTTAATTGCTATGAGAGAGACAAAGTGAAAAGTAATACAGCCAACAGCTATTCATGTGTGTAGCTTTACACAAGTGAGTAGTGTCCAGTTCTATAGTCATTGTCCTCATCTACCTGACAAAGTTAAGAGTGGCTTGAGAACAGGCTTTCACAAGCTGAGCTCTATTTCTGCTGGTTATTTCTAGCTGTTAGCTCTACAGTTGCTTAGATTCAGAAAAACTGTGCTGTGCAGAAACTCAGGATATATGCATTTGCGCTGAGCACTCATTCTTGCTCAGCTCATCCATAAGTACATTCATGCTAAATTTCTAGGTCTTGCTGGGACTTTGCCTCAAATATGGTCTAGAGCTTAGCCTGTAGGTATGCTTAAAGGGTAAATTATGTGCTAGGTAGATCTGGATTCGAGCCCCACAAGTACCAGAGTCAGAGGCCCATTGGGCAACTGCTCTCCAAGCTCCCTGCTGTGATCTCAGTCCCTGGATGCAAGGCAGCCCTTGTCTGCCCTGGGGGGGTCTTCCCCATCCCTTTGCAGGCCCAAACAAGGGTGATGCTGTGGCCTTGTGCCTGGGGAACATCAGTCCTCCCACTGCTGGTGTTGAGATTTAAGGATGGGCTGGCAATGACAGGGTGGATTTTTAGAAGAGTGCATTTGGAGAGTTGCAACAAGAACTAAGCTCATGGATGGAAATTGTGATACTTTCAGACTCCTGAGTCACAGAAGTCTCTTAGTCCATCTTTAATGGCTTTTAAAGTGTTAGGGTTGAAAAACAACCTCAGTAGGACATAATGATGAGTTCTTACAGATGCATCATATCCCTGAGGACTGCAGTCAGAGCAAGGTAGAAGGAAAAAAGCAAAAATATAACAGTGAGTATTAAGAAGACTTTGTTGGACTATTTTTTAAGAAGTGCTATAAAATCTAATTCAGATAGCATAAGCATGAATTCAAAACAGTTGTTCATGCTTTACTATTACTACCTGATCTTCCTGCCTTTGCTGATATATGTACTACAGCTACAGATTTATTTCTACAGATACATATTTTTGTATTTTGATAATAAATTATTTTTAATAGAATGACTGCCCAGGACCAAGATCTTATGATCTGATTGATTTAAATGCCTTCATGAGACTGTGCTTTTACTGTCTGGCAAAACAGATGACATAAATTTGACTCTGGAGCCAAATAAATTGGGGAATTGTACTAAATTGTACTAAAGAGGGAAAATGGATCATGAAACAAGCTACTGCAACAAATAATGCATACTCAGGGTGTAAAATGTAAAATAAATGTAACCTTTATGAACACAGGAAGCTTGTTACCAACAGCGGAGCCTAAGTCAGGTCTGAAAATTACTACACATACTGTCTTGTGGAAATACACACCTCTGTTTCCTTGGCAGAAATATTAGATGTACTTAACCGTATGTGTTGATATTAATTAGAAAAATGCGTATATGAATAGAACAAGAATATTTCTTCCTTTTGTTGCAATCAGTGGCAAAGTTTCCTGAACTTCCATGAGACAAAGACTGTCCCAAATACTAGCAGAATTAATCCACAGAAGAATAAAAATCCCAGGCAACGGTTTGACTCAGTTTTGTTTCACTCTAGGCTTATTCCAGTAAAATAACTTGATTTTTCCTTCTTTAAAATGAAGTAGTGCATTGTTGGAGAAAAGCCAATCCAGAATGGGTCTTCACAACTCATCATTACAGAGGAAATCCAACCAACAACACAGGCAGATGTTTTTCAACACATTTTTTTCCATGCAAAAATAGCAGGAGACTAAAGCAAAAATGCTTTTCTTTTTCTAATTTCTGATATTTTTCTTCAGCATTCTTGGGCTACTTTCCAATAGATGGTGGCTGCATCAAAAGTAGAAACATTTTCATCAAGAAATGAGAAATAATCCAGTCCTACAATGCCTATGTGTGGCAGGAGTTTGAAAAGAGAGCTGAGGTGCTTTCTTTAGCAAGAGCCACACAGCACTCAGGCCCTTTCTTGGTACCCATTGCCATTCGAGTGAAGAGCCTTGTGGCACATCTTATGAGAGAAGCCAAAAACTTGAGTGCATTGCACTGAGCAGGTGACTGGTTCATCCAGAGGGGTGGCCCCACTGCAGGTTGGATGTGCAGAAGGTTAGATCCCTCGCTTGGGCTTGTCTTCAGATACATTTCACTGACACCGAATATGACCTAACTAATTATCTTTGAATGAAGTGGCTTAATCAGATGTGGGATGAAAGGAAACAAAAAGAAGCTGTGAGCTTGCTCAAATGGAACTTTTTCTTCCTTGAAAATGTTGATGGAAAAGAAAGTTAATATACTGTATCTAGTAAATCTGGTTTAAAAATCTAGAAATCCAATGAGATACATTTATAGCACTTGTCTTCTAGTCTGCTTTTTACTTCCTTTGTTTTCTCAGTGCTAATACAGCACCAGAAATATTTTACAGCTTTTCTCTTTGGCTCATTCTTATTATACATGTTGAGTAATGCCCTGCCTCTTCTCTGTGGAGACAAATGACCATAATCTTTAATGTCCAGGCTAAAAGTCACTAAGAAAACATGAAAGCAGTTTTTTTATGTCACAAGTATGAGAAACAGAGAGCAGGATCTCCATTGTCTCAGAAAGTGTGTTCTCATCACAGGAGGGGAACTAGTCCCTTTAATCTGTGGATGTGCTGGGACACGCTGCATCTTAAAATCACAAATGACTGTGGTTTCTCTGCAGGTGCAGCAATCCTCCCTGGTAGCTACTTGCAGTACTTTGCTGGGCAGGAGCAGAACTCAAGAAGGGACCCAACTGGAATGGTGGCTTCCTTGGAAAAGAGTGAGGAAGCTTAGGAAGGCGCTCTCTCCTTTTACCTCAATACTGTTACAGAGCAGAATTGCAGTAACGTCATATTATAGCCCTGTTACCAGTTTGGTGTCTCCTGCCAAATGTGGCTGTTATTGGAGACACCTGAACTCTTCAACAAAGGAATCTGTGCCCTGGTTGGCCAGCCTGGCTAGCACTGAAAAACTAGGCAGAGGAAGGCAGGGGTGGTGTGGGAGGGTGGAGGTTTTATGGAAAAGCAATACTTAGTGAAGATCAGGAGTGTGAAGCCATGGAGCTGGATATATATAGTAAGAAGGCAGCTCGCCATGGAGTTCAAGGCTTTACTCTGCTGCTTTGTCATTCTGCCCTGTCCCTGTGCCCTGGGATCCGATCTTTAGGAAGAAGCCAAAGGATGACAAAACCTCAGATACCAGCTCTGTTTTGAGGATGGTATTTGGATTTTTACATTTACCAGTGAGAGAGATTGGCTGGGAAAGGAAAGAAGCTGCTGAGCTTGTTAGAAACCCACAGGGGAGAAAGTGCTCTGTGAGGTAGTTTGAGGGTTTTTACTTGTTTTGGCAACCATTATTAGACATGGCCCATAATTACTTCTGTAGCTATAGAGGAGTGTAATTTGCTTTTAATTACTATATTAGCAAATATATCAGTAGGGAAACCAACAGAAAAAAAGTTGCTGAATTTCTTTCAGTCCTGTTCTTTGCCACTCCAGGAAGGCAAAAATATTTGGACAAAAAGAAATTATTTTCTAATAAGCCCCAAACAGACACATTCTGAGGCTGAGGGGAAAATAGCTATTTTAGATAGCAGAAAGCTGGCTTCTAGCATAGTCCTACAAAGTGGAAATAATACCCTCTTTCCATTGTAATTTAAAAATTGTAACTCAGTGCTGTTCTTCTGATTCTTTGTGATGGATGCCAAGAGTGGAGAATGCTCTGCTCCAAGTGAGAGTCAGATAATAAAGCAATTTCTGAGCTGTAGCAGCATTGCACCTTTCCTTTTGTTTCCTCTGAGAGATACTGTAAGGCTGTATTATCAAGATTCACCCTCACAGTCCTATATTTTATTTTTAAATTGTCCTTTAACAGAATTTGTGAGTCCTGAAGGGGATGTCTTATCTCCCATCATGGGCAAACCTTCTCAAGAATCTGAAGAGGAAAATGTTGCACACATTTTTTTGGCTTTGAAACTCAAACAAAGAAGAGAAATTCAGTGGATTTCCTGACCTCTTAATCTCACTGGGAAACTGCTCTAAACACTAATGAACATTGAATTGCTATTGCTCTGTGGGTCTGTAGCGCTTCAGTCAGCAGTCCTTCCAGAATCAATAATAGCAGGCAATCTACTGCAGTTTCTCTGGTGTTTATTTTTAAAAATAATAACTTACAATGCTCAAAAAGTGAAACATTTCATTTCTAACGTGGCAGGACTGGAAAAGCTCTTCAAAGTCCTTTTACAGCATGTGAAAGGGACAAACCATTTGGATTGCATTTTCACCTTCCCACTGCCCAGTTGGCTGCCAAGCCATGGAGGGAGCAGGACTCCTGCAGGCCAGGGCTGGCTTTCTTAGAGTTATAGAATCATTTTGGTTTCATAAAATCATTTTGGTTTCAATTAGGTTTCCCTGCTGGCCTCCCCAATTAACAAAGCATGGGAGACTGTGCAAGTGCAGCCTCCCACAGGAATACTCGAAGGGGCAACTAAAGTGAGGGCAGGCAGTAAACGATGCCAAATCCCAACAGTTTGTTTTAAAGTAAAAACCTTCAGGTGGCCTGCTGTACTGCAGTAGACAAAATGGCTTGGTTGTTCATGCATCTCTAGCTGTACCGTCTGGGTAGAGGAGAGCATTATGGCAGTGAAAAAGGCTTTTCCAAGCAGATCTGCTGTGGGGCTGACTTAAGGTTGTACACTGCTTCTACACTCTGGCATTTCCTAACTTCTGAAAATTTGGGTTTACAGCCACAGCAGTGGTTACTCAGCATCATTTTATATCATGTATTTATAGACTGTCTTGTCTATCAGTAGTAACTTTGCCAGACTAACCGTTCCAGTTGAAGTCTCTTCTGTGTCTCTCAGAGAATCAGTATTTTTCCCCTGTCTGACAAGTTTCAGCCAAAATGATTTGTCTGATTCCAAGACGGCATTTGGGGGAAGATGTGTCAGTCTGTAATGTTAAAACAAAAATTGTGGTGAGAAACTCTAATGCTTCACTGAGTTTGAAATTGGAAACTACTACGAGCAGAGCAGGAAGAGGGAGCTGAGAGGCAGTGGAAGGGATGCAATGTCATAGCTAGGCTGGGGGACCTGGAAAGCTTGGTGGAGAGGAAAATCAAACAGGGCAAGCACTAGCCTATGTCAGCAGTTGTGCCTTTGCCTTTTTTTCACAATGATATTTCCATCTTACTATGTTTCTACATCTTCCTTCTTACTCAAATTATGCAGGTAAAGAGAAGATGTGTCTATGGAAAAATAAAATTACAGAGGCCCAGAAGCTGTGTGGCAGTGCGAGGCTTAGAAAGCAGTGGCCTCAATCTCAATGCTTTAATTATCCTCCTGTAAAGGGGATGCTGTCAGTATTCCTCAGATTGTTGCCATGAAGTTATATGTATTCAAATTTTTTGGAGCACTAGGAACAAGTGTCATAATTTTGTATTCAGTACAGGGTTTGGATGTGTGGTTTAAATAAGGCCTGCAGGCCGCACGCTGGATGTTGGGGATAAAAAGAAGTCTTTATTGAACAAGGCAGACACCCTGTGGAAGAAATAGTACATAAGCTTGTAATTAAAAACTGCATTCCGATGTATAGACAAAAAGGGCTGAATTAAGACTTCTTGTGCATCAGTAATCCTGGCATGTCCTAACTGCAGTGCTTGATTTTGCACCTAAGTGTTCTTTTAAGGTTACTTTTCTGTTTTTTAAGGTTACTTTTCTGTATATGAACTATAAGGAAGACACATGTAAGCACGTGAAGAGAGCAGAAAAAGACAAAACCATTCACTCACATGCATCATGTATGAGAGTAGCACAAGTCTTCAGTTATCCTTAACCCTTGAGCAACGTATGAAGCAGGCAGAAAACCTTTGGGCAGAACCATCAGTTCTTTACTGCTTTTTTAAAAAATGTTCGGAGACTTTATCTCAATTTCTTTTCCATCACTTTGATATTTCATTTACTTTTGCTTCTTCTCTTGGAGACCTTGATTTAATTCTTTCAAGAGACAGACACTGCTGAGTACCTTTTCTCTCACCTTGCAGAGATAAGGATGTTGCAATCTCTGTGCTCCTGCTAAGAGAGAGCTGGAAAGGCAGCATCAGGGGCTGAATCCATTAAAAAACCCCCAAAGACCAAAACTGGGAAAGTAAGTGGAAAAATGTGGGCAGAAAACCCCTTAATTGGAGTTTGTATTTCAGTTCTGCTCTATGTCCAAACTGACAAAGAGAAGATGTCTTTTTCTTGCTGTCTGTTCATTGCATGTTTTTAGACTCTGCAGCAGGGGCAAGTCAACAGCTTACAGACTGTGAACATACGGCTGGCCTAAAAAAGAAAAACACTTTGGCTTCCAGACTGAAATGGGAAACAGGTCTCCCCTGCTAGAGCCTCCGCAGGTAAGGTTGCAAGCTATGCTTGTGTGTATTCAGGTGGCTCAGACTGTTTGTGTAGGCTTGTAACTCCGATTCTTCCAAGGAAAACCTGAAGGAGGCTGCAAGAATGACGATGAGCCTTTGGGAGGTTGTGCTAAGGGCTTTTTAGCAATGTAGGCAAAACTGGGCCAGGGCGGTGAAACCAAATTTTGTAGCAAAGGCAGTTTAATTTGAAGAGAAAGGGAGCAGTGCAGTGTGTATGTATGTGTGTTTTTATTTGGTACACAGAAATTTTGTCAAAAGCTATTAGCAAATAATCTATCCACCTTAAAGTTTGGCTTTTATATCCATATTTAGGTACCTCTTTAAATATCCTGATATTAAAAAAAAAAAAAAAAGAAGAAAAAAAGATGCTCCCATTAAAGCCCAATACTTATGAAAATTCCGTTTCTCCTGACTACATCCATACAGCACTTATCATGGCCTGGATTCTTGACCAAAAATATGTTCTTGCTGTACACACAGATTGTAATGAACTATTAAATAGCTGTAGACAAGGGCTGGAGGTAAAACCCTTGTTTCATTTATTGCTGGCAAGCCAGAAATCATATTGTGTCTCAGTAACATAAAATTTCAAAGATCTTTCGGGGCTTCATCTTTGCAGCTGGGTACACTGGTGGAAGACAATGTGCTGATTCAAAAGGACTGAGGATCGTATTTACAAAAACTCTATCATCAGAGACACTGATGTCCATAGATATATATCTAGCTGAGAAATGAAAAATCATTTCCCCAAGGCAGTGGTGTGAGGAGGGGACACTGTAAGGAATGTCAGGTCCTGGGAACCTAGGGGCCATTTCAATGGCCAGGGCATTACCCATTACCAATAAGTTGCTATTTCGTGATGGTATTTCTTATAAATAGTAAGATCTTTTCCTCTGCAGCTATCTGTGGTCCCAAGGTCAAGCCAAAAAATTCCTATCTTGGCCAGAGTTACACTACTTAGCAAGATGTTACGGAAAGAAGTAGAGGAAAAACGACAAACCAGTGAATGCTGAGAAACATACCTCAGTGTTCAAGTGACTGGAAACAGATTTGGTATTTGGCAGCTGCAAGATAAAATGTTTGACGGGTCTGCCTCTGCAGCCAGTTTAAAGGAGAGGGAGGGTCATTAACCATGAACAACATCAGTTAAAACCTTCCACCTCTCTCAAAAGCCTACTGGTACATGTGACCCTGTACTAATGGCCATTTCCCGTCTTCTTAGGAACAGAATAGTTTAAGGACTTGAAGGTATCTCATGTAAAAGATTTTGCTGCTTTGCTTCACTTCTTCACTTGTAAATTTGTATCCAAATAATGCTGGTTTCCTGTTATGCTTTCCTTGTAGCACTTTCTCAAACAGCAGGAATTTATGCTGTTCTTGAGGGCAATCTATTGAACTTAATCATTCCTCATGGGATTTCGCTCTGAGCAAGACACCATTTTCCAAGCTTATAGTCAGTTGTGGATGAACATAAATCCAGCTTTGTGAATGCCTACTCACCTAGTATAGTTATGTATGCATAATAAAGGGACTTATGACCTTTAAAAAATGAGATTATTCTTTATTTTAAAAACATCACAAGTAACCAATATATCTAGATGGACCTACTTGTCCTGTTGGACAATTTAATAACCAATTTTATAAATCCATTTTATTTGTCCATTTTATTGGCATGGTGAACAGAACTCCTTCTTAATGAGGTAGTCATTCCTCTGTGGTTTTGACTGAATTATTTAAAATTAAGTTGCTCAGTGCAGTAGTGTTCCAATTCTGCTTTATATTCGGGTCTTCTGTTCTTATTTTGGATTGTACTAACCATGCCTGTTGTGTTCTCGGTCATCATGGTGACTCTCTCATTTTAAGAATATTAAAACATCCAGGTTTGTTAGCATATATTTCTAAGTGGCTTGAATATATCAAGCCCTGACCTAAGGCATTGCTCAGAAGGCATAAAGCTATTTCTTCATCATTAGTTGCAATATTAACATAAAAACCCCATAGTCTTTCTGTCTGATTTACATGATTTAATTTGATCAAGAAAACTCTATGCTGTCCAGACCTATTATCATGTAATTATGGGCAACAGAAAAAAAGACAACTTCAAAAAATTGCTTGTTTCTGTAGTTTCTTCACTAATCACTTGGAAAAGTGATAACACATGTTTAAGTATTGTCCTCATTGCCAATTTATAGCATCATTAGGTTTTACTGGGAAAATCTTATGCTAATTTTGGTTCCTTTGCTCTGTGAGCTTAGATATGGCTGCTTTTTTGAAACTAATTTCTACTTTTGCACATCTTAATCTTTATTGTTCAACTTCAGCTGATTGCCTTTTGAGTATGAAAGGATCAAAGCATCTAAAATGCAGGAGATGGTGGTCAGCGTTTCTGTAAATTAGTCTCTTAAAACAGGGCATGGCAAATTTTCTTTGCATGTATAATTTTGCCACGCAAAATGCAATTGTAATTGACTTAAAACTCTCAATGTCCTTGGCTCTAATTAACCAGCAATGATGGCAGAGGGAGGAGCAGAAGGGGTTAGAGCAGAGGTGCTCAGGGTGCGCTGTTGAGCACCAAGGTTCTCCGGAGCAGGGATGTCCCGTTTGTGTGCTTCTCAGTATGGGTGACCTTATTAATGTTTACAAATATATAAAGGGTGAGTGTCACGGGGATGGAACCAGGCTCTTCTCGGTGACGACCAATGGTAGGACAAGGGGCAATGGGTTCAAACTGTAACACAAGAGGTTCCACTTAAATTTGAGAAGAAACTTCTTCTCAGTGAGGGTGACAGAGCACTGGAACAGGCTGCCCAGGGGGGTTGTGGAGTCTCCTTCGCGGGAGAAATTAAAAACCTGCCTGGACGCCTTCCTGTGTAACCTCATCTAGGCGTTCCTGCTCCAGCAGGGGGATTGGACTAGATGATCTTTTGAGGTCCCTTCCAATCCCTGACATTCTGTGATTCTGTGATAACACTGAAAACACACACAACACTTCCCAAAGCACGAGGCAGAAAAATGCCGTGATTTGTCTTGGTTTACTTACATTACCTTCTAATGCTGCTTTCATTATATTTCTGATGGATTGTGGCAATTGCTTATAGCAAACCCATTAAGTGGTTGCTGTGTATTTTTAGAATGATTTAAAATGTTTCCTTCATAAAGGGCAAAATCTTGCTTCTTTTTTTAGGTTTTTATTTTGCACTCTAAATGTGAAATGGAAGATAAATATGAAATGTGAATCCTTTTGTAAACACATAAATTGCAGACAGTTCCATTTCCCTTTTTCTGCATAGTATTCACATCCAATTTGCATTATGTACTGTATCAATTCACTAATAGTTTATACTGATAGACCAACATTTTAGCAATAAGTAAAAGCAGAAGAAAAAGGTGGTGCTTTTAAAATAACTTACATTTTCTGACTTTCTGATTTATTTCTCAGCCTTAATCTCACATAAATGATTATTGTTGTGGGCTTTTTTTTTCTTCTATGAAATGCCTTTTAAAATTCATAAGCTCATTAAAAAAATAATAGGTATTGATAGCTGCCTTTCATTTTGTCTTTTATAAAAAGTGAATGTAGTATTTGAATTGCAAACTCAGCTCTTGCTTGTATCCATGGAACAATCACAGTGGTAGACACAGAATGATAATAATTTTTCATCAAAGTGCTTTAGCCCCAGCCCTGTTGGCTCATCTCCCAGATAACAAGATGGGTCATTCTCTATGATTAATTATGAAATGTTTATCAGACGGAATGAAGATGAAAGGCTTTGGAGAACTGTTAAATGTTAATAAAACCAAAGAAAATGGTGTCTTCCAAACTTTTCTCTGTGCATTTAGTAGTGTTAGAAAACTTTCTTTCCTCCACAACACAGACAGAAACATCTGGACCAAACCTACAAGCTCCCATTGCTCATACAAAGAATCAAAATAATAGATATTGGAGAGTGCCTGCAAACAGATTTTGACTCTGTCTTGATCCCAACTATGTGAATGAGAAGAGGGGCTCATGAGTGTGACAAGAATGCTGGAAAAAAAACAGGGATCCTTCCTGGTCATTGCTTAACATCTGCAGGAATTACAACAGAGTATTGCACATTTGAGGTGGTAAATGTCTTGCTCCTTTTTTCCTAAGAATTAAGACTGATAAATAATAGAAAACTTTTTTTTTTTTTTTTTTAAATTATAGATCTAAAATAACAACAAGTTGGCAATAACCTCAAAATATTTCTCTTAGAATCTTACAATCTGGAGATGTTATTTAATATCAACCTGTTGCCTTCACACAAGCTCTGTGGTGGGAAAAATGCCAGTGCAGTCCTTATGCTCTCAACTAGGAAGTGGGGAGAAGTGGGCAGGGAAACTAAGAAGGGAGGGGATCATCAGGAACAAATTATCATATTCTGCATTGCATATGTAGTCGGTACTGTTTCACATTCTTCTTTTACTCATGATGAGTAATTTTTTTTAATTAAAAAAATGAATATTTTTTATTTGAAAACTGCTAAACAAATGTGTTTGGCTGAAAAATGCTAATGCTTCTGCTTTGACAAATGTTCTCAGAATGATCATTTTATAATTGAATTTTTTTTTAAATCCCAAAACAGAGTATTACCTTGTGCGTAACTCAAGACAGAACTTAGGTCTTAGGCTTTCCGAAGAGCTGACTGTTGTCACAAAGCATTCCTGTCTGGCCCATGGGGAGATGAATAACGTATTTCAGGTAGGCAATGCTGTCATGCCAGTTCTGTGATGTCCAAGCCAGCCACCTGCAGGCTTTGGAAAAGGGTTTCACAAACCAATAGTGTGGCCACCGCGCTACTGCAGTGGTATAACTCGTGGTGCTCTCCCTGCTCCTACTGGTGTAATACACATTTGCCTCTGGGGGCCATATGTCTTCATGTCTGCACAAACCCTGCATTGAAGGTAGATGCCTTCGGTGAGCGGCATCACACGTGAGTGTGACAGCAGGAAAATCTCTGTAACAGGAAGATGTTTTTCAGCCTGTATGATGCAGATGGGGAAATTCAAGGGTAGCAGATTAATGTGTCTCATCCTTAATTGCTCTAAAGCATACTTCAAAATGCAAATTAAAGGACAGGTTCTGAAGGTTAGAGAGCATGCACAGTGCCCATTGAAGTCAGCGGGACCTGCAGCTGCTGCAGACCATCTACGAACTGACCCAAATAAAGTATAAGTGTCAACCAAATAAATCGAAAATCTCAGGGCTCTAACTGCATTACACACAAGTCTAATTGTGTTTATCAGCAGCGTGGTGCTACATCTCTTTTGCTGTTGATTTAGGAAATCCAACTTTTCATTGACTCAACAGCAGCTTTGAATGCCCCAAGCACCTAAATAAATCTAATCACAGGAAATCCTTCCCCTCCATCGTTTCACTTGCATTAATCCTCCTTAAAGTACCATTTCATCAGCAGAGACTGAGGCAAGTGTGTGTCTTGCTTCTCGCCGGTAGCAGGGAGAAAATCACACACCAGGGAATGAGGCGTCCTTTCCATAGTGCATCCTTTGTGTGCACTTTATCTTCTTCACTGCAAGATGCTAACGCTGATGAGCCCTGTGGGTCCTAAAGATTCAAACACAATGGCACAATATGAAGATTAAGTCTCGAATAAAAATGGATTTCACTTCCTCCAAGACTGAAAAGAGCTGATTTTTTCTATTAAAGAAAGTTTTCCGTTGGAGTGTTTTCCATTAAAAATTGCTTCCTCTGGAAAACTGGGTTTCTGATTAAAAGAACATTTTCACAGAGGGAATTTCTTATTTTAGGAGAGGAATGTGCTTTTCATTAAAATTCCCAAGTCTCAGGTTTAAAATACTGGGTAAAAAACTCAAGGTTTCAATTCCTTTATCTTTTAGTGTAAAATGAACAGTTTTGGCAGGAATTCTCTCTTCCATTACTTTTATGCAAACTGCATGTCAGGGCCTGGAAAGCACCTGTAGGCTGTCATTAACCTGAGCAGTCTCAGCTGGGCCCCCCACCCATGAAATCCCTTCACACACCCCAGGGCTTCATTTAAGCTCACACCCAGCACCCAGACCTGGCCTGAGCTCCATCAGAAATGTATTTGTGCTTGCCCATGTCTGCTGCTGTCCTGCTTTAAGGACTGTTTTTTTACTAGATTACTTTCAGAGCTATGCTGTTTCTAAGCTTTGTCTCCTGTCCTGCTTTCAGCTGTGCCTCCAGGATGGCCCTTGAATCTGTGGTGGAATCTTGTCTCCTGACTGGACCCTGAATGTTCTTCATCACTGTGCCTTGTCTGAGGGCATCAGTGGGACTTGTTGCCTCCCTGACACTGAGAGAGCATCCTGTTGGTGACGTTCCTGCTGTGTTGGGCTTCCCCTTGACTCCCAGCTCATCCCTGCTCTTGGAGAAGTCCTGATCCTGCTGGTCTGTGCTGGTGCAGTGGTGGAGAGATGCATCTTGTCATTTCTTCTGTTGTTTTAAATTTCATGCTTTTAGTAGAACAGATCTCCCAGAGGACATAGTGAGAGTTTCATGAACAAGACTCAGATTCTACTACAGAGAGAGAGTGAGCTAGCCTTGAGTTGGGGAACAACACCTGCAAAGGTGAAATGCAACCCACCCACCCCAATTTCTAGTGATTCTCCCTTGCTAGGGCTGCAATGTATACAAGCCTGCACACATCTATGTTTGAGCACAAAAAATTCTCTATGTAAGTTGTCACTGTTCTTGACAATGCCAGCTTTTAACAGAGCCTGTGCATAGTGCAGAATGAAGGAGACAAGTTTAAAAGTTTTTCAAGGATAAAAGGGGCCCCGATCAGTATTCTTAGATGTTATGTTTGCTTTGTTATTATGCTTCCTGTGGTCTTTCCAGGGCTTTGAAAGTCTCTTCGATCAATATATACTTGGATCTTCTGTTTTCTCCATGTGGGTTAATGCATTGAAGTTTTTGATGGTGATTAAATTCAACATCTGTTTTGGTGTTCTTAACATGAATCAGCTGCAGGAACAGTCAAAGCTATTGGAATTCTACTTATACCATTCCCTGCAAGATTCACCATCATGGATAAAAGTGTTGTGCAATGAGAGTAAAAATGGCAAGACCATTAAGCTTTTGCAGTAGACAGTGAGAAGTCAAGATAAAAAGGAGATGAACAAATTAATTAAACCTAATGGACACGCTGCAGAATCCTGGTTGCTGAGTAATTAATTTATAATTAATAATTAAACCAGGCTAGAGTATTGATACTATGGGATAATCCTAGTAAATAGTCAGTAATTTATTTTCTATTACTTATTGCCATTTGACCCGCAGGATTGTGACCTTTTCTGACAGCATCTGGGTGAACAGCAGCACTACATGGTCTGTTCTTTAAATTAAAAGAAATGCCTGGTTTAGCAATTTCCTCTGACAGGAAAGCAAGAATATCTCATTGCTACATTCTGTTTATTGAAAAGGCACTATCAAGGTTTGAATCCCCATTTAAAATTTTAGCCTGGTTTCTTAAGGAAATGAAGTTTATCCAATAACACTGACTTTGTCTGTCAGGTCCTTCTCAATAGCTTTTAAACTTTTCAGATAGATGCAACTAAATTTGAAAGCAGATGGAAAAGCATCAGTTATATCTCTGTTCTTAAAAACTTTATCAAAAGCAGAATCTGGGTAGAAGAGAGAGACAGAATTAGTGATCTCACTGACAGAATGCTGTAAATTTGGCTGTTGTGCAATTGTTTTCCATCTGTGGGCTGACCAACCAGCCCATCAGTGCCCATGGGACCAGTGACATACGTGTAAGCTTCCTCTTGCCTTGTGGGGTGCAGCCTTCCAGCACTGTGGTCAAAACTGGAGTAATTCAGAGAGGGAGCTGGAGAGAATGACTAAGGTGAGAAATCTGCAGGAAAACTCTCTTGATTAGTTCTGCTGCTCATGAAAATATTTCCTACTTTAGGGTATAAAATCAACATAAGGTGGGCACAAACACACTCACATGCAGTTTCTCTGTCTGATCTGACAGATAGGTTCCATTCACTGATCATTTGAAAATCAAAGCATAAAGAAATAGTAGTGGGAAACATTCTAGCGCATAAATTTCAGGCCTGATTTTTTTTGTACCAAATATGTCGAAAAACTACAGGTATATCAGAGGCATTTAAGGATATGTTGCAATTGCTATGAATCAGTACACTTGGGGACTGGATTTTCCAATCTGATTAAGATTATTGCTCTGTTAGTTTCAATTATGACTGTTGATAAATTCATACTTTGACTATAGGACCAGGATGAATCATTTTGGTCTTCTATCCTGACCTTCCACATAACCCTAAAAACTTTCTTGAAGTGATTCCTGAGTACAATCTTTTTTAACAGCAGAAAAACATCCATTGTTAATTTAAACATCACAATGATATACCACCACGTTTTCTAAGATGTCCTTAAAAGAGTGGATGGCAAATATATATATATATATATATATATTTTTTTTTTTTTTTTTTAAATAAACGAAAAAAAAAAGGCTGTGGTGTGTTCTAGTTCATAAAGCTTGCTGTGCTGGTCATTGGATCTTGTACTTTGATTTATTACAATTAACAGCCTCTTGAATTCTTTCTGTAGGAAACTCTGGTCTGATGGTACCATGTTTTACCCATATATTTAATATTTGCATTAAGAAAAGCTCAGGTAGCCATTTGCTTGCTTTTACCCTTTACAACCCCCTTCTCACAATGAGCTGCTAGTATTATTCCCTTTAGACTTTCCCTGGTGTATATATGCTACCTGCAGTAAGCAAGAAATAGAGTGAGATGTTTTGATGCATCCCCAATCCCACTCAACCCAGTGGAGTCTCTTAAACCTTTAGCACTGAAGAGCTAGAGGACAGTAGTGCGTGACAAGTGCATAACATGTTCTCATTAATCCAGCTGGGTTAAGTCTCTACTACTGAAACTGTTCATGGGTTTTGCTCTGTTCCTACATTCATAGTTATGCTCTCTTGGAAAAGCAATTTAATTAATGCTGCTACCCAGCCACTATTTCTTACTAAATAAAGTCCTTTAAAGGAGGGGTTTAAATATGGCTCGAACACCATAGAGTTGGAAGAAGCTTATCTTGTATTTGGCTGGCTAAGGAATGAACAAATAAAAGTCATGGTGAATTTCCTGGTGTAAATCACTGGATTTATTCCAACAATATAATTGGGCTGGGAAAAGAAAAATAATGAATTCCAGTATGACAGTCATTTTGGCCATTTAGAAACTACGGCAGAAATTATGCTATTGCTCTGGGGCAGAGTTTCACAAATGAAGTGATACTTAACTGCTTTTCTTGCCCTTCATAGCTTCACAGTACTCCTTGCCCCATGCATGATTTAAATTGTTCTAATTAAATCCAAACATCATAAATTTTAAGCCAATTTTAGCCAAAAAAGAAAGGTTGCCTGAAATATCTGATACTTACTGCAGCAGAGGATGTAGACACACACAATGATATTTAGCTAAAGGGCATCAAAGGACGCAGTCTTTTTTTTTTTTCCAATATTCCCCTAAGAGATGAGATACCAAGTCTTTCTCAAAGACTGAATAAGCAAAGCCAAGATTAAAAATCAAATGCAACAGCATTCTTCTATAAGGCAGCAAAAGATCACAGATGTTAATAGGTAGCATTTAAAGGAATGTGACTTATCAATGCTATTATTATGCATATTTTCATACTGTGACAGTTTCATTGTTGTCTTTTCAGTGTATTTATCTATGATTTCAAATATCATTAAGATTTTCATGGTAAATTAACTTCTGATTATATTTAGTCTGTTCAGGGCAATACAGGATAGCAGGCACAGGATACACCCTAAAAGGCTATTAGTTGTATACTCCACTTTTGTGTTTGTAATATGAATAGCCAAAATCATGTTAGCTATAGAATATCTTTAGAGTGTTTTAGTTCTCAATAATAAGGAGTAAGAGTTATTCTCCTCTTAATTTTAGTGCCCTGATAGTGTTTTGTTAAGTGTGGTTAAAGCAATTTTTTCATAATCATGCTGAGCACACTGAAGTTCCTCTCATATAAATAGTGATTCGTCTCTCAGAAAAGCAGAATTTTTTGAATCCTCTGTAATTCTACCACAGGAATAGCTGGAATTGTTTGATACACAGTGGGAAAAGCAGGGTACTTTTGATACTCCATTGTCCTGTTCTTCCTTGAAAAAAATCTAACTCACACCAAGACCTTTTTGTGCCTAGTTTAAGAAGCATCTCTCCTAGCTGCATGAGATCTGTAAATGCTTTCCTAGGAGCAAGCTTGGGAATTAGCCACACCTTTAAAACAGCACAGCAAGGCTGCAATTTGCTCCATTGTATGCTGGTGGAGATTGCCCCATCCATGGCAGTTGCTGCATTTTTTTTCTACATTCTCATCAAACATCCATATCTCTTGAGCAGTAAATAGTGTGGCGATAGGAAGAAGTTGTGCTCCACACAAGTTTTTTTTTGTCTTCTGAAATATCGAAAGATTTAAGTTGCGTTTCATTTCTTAAAGGAACCAAAGTGCTCTTTATTCCAAAAGGTTTCAGCAGGGTTTGTTTAAAAACCAAGAGCAATTGGTTGTGACAGCTGAGCCGTTCCCAGGGTTGCATCCCTGCTGAGATATGCGCATCCTGTCCTGTCTCTTATTCCATGGCAGCTAAGTATCTTCCCAAAGGCATTTCCTATATTGAACAAAGTATAGATGCAGAAAAGGGACCAAGCCAATATTTAGGTAATTGATTGAATCACGTGGGCTACATTTTCAAAGGCTATTCAGTTTTCTTGTAAATGTAATCCCATTCTGCTTGTTCAGTGTTTGAAATGCAAATCTCCTTCCCCTGCCTGCACTGCATGCACATGTGTACAGAAACAGGCATACGTGCTTTTAATGCACAGGTGCCCAACAAGCAAACTCATATGGGTACATAGCTAAATGTGTATTAACCTAATGTACAGCTGGAGATTGTATTTATGAGACTGTAGAGTGGTTCTGATGAAGTGTCCTTAAACACTTGCAAAAGTGAATCCTTCATGTGAATTTTGGCATGCTTAGTTCAAAAGAGAGATGAAACAGATTCTTATTGAAAAAAAAAAAATCTTGGAATTTTGTCTTGGAAGGCTTTCATAGGTTAGAGTGAATTGAATGCATCTCAGTCACTCTTGTATTTATTTTACACTGACTGTGATATAGTCACAACTGGTGGCCCTTTACTTTGCAGATCGGACTCATTGACTCCATTGGGAATTGTCAGTTTTCCCTAAGTAGCAGTTTTAAATGAAAGTCAGTGCTTTCAATATGAGGAAAATTAGGGTGGTCTATTTAAAATCCAGTATGGTATCCAGAATGAAGGAATGAGTTACTTTCAGCAAGGTCAGGAGACTCGTACATCTTGCTCTTTCATCTCTACAAACAAGATTTATTGCTGTTAAAAGTGGTGGCATCTACACTTTCTGCCAGTTAGTTAGCTCATTAAGGTAACGGATGTGATCAGAATTTTCTTGTTATTGCACGTTTTGTGGGTTCATTATTCATTATTATTCATTTTCTTATGAGGACTGGACTGGCTGTCATAACATTTCAGGAGCGATGAACATCTGCATGTGAGCTCAGCTGCTTATTGTCAGGGTACTCTTGCATAAGCAAAGCCAGCATCAGAAGACAGCACAGAGAAGACTGTATTTTCACTGTTTTGGGTTCTTTGTTTTCCCGTTTGTGTAAAGTTAAGGTTTTTTTGAAATCTGTCCTTTGTATTTTAGTATATGTTGACCTGAGCTCTCCCAGAGCAATTGGATAAATATCTTGTAAAGGATGGTAGTAGCTTGGCCTAAAGAAATCTTTAGATAAAAAAGTCAGAGACAGAAAAATTGCTGCCTATAGTAACTTTCTGTTGCGCATTACTTGAAGACAACACTGTCCATGGATGAAACAAGGTGAAACAAAGAATTCTCTCTAGAGTAGTAGTCAGAAGTAGATTTCAGTGTTTCTCCAGTACTTCTACATTTGGGACACTGGCTTGCTGCATTTTTTTTTTATTATTATTTTTTTTTAATGTAAGAATATTTTAGAGCTTGGTGGCATTCAAGAGCCTTTTGAAAGCAAATGATGTTGATGGTTTCATTTGTTTCATAATGTGGGGAATTTTTTACCATGGAACAGGGGATCATTTGATCAAAATGAAGATGTAACATTTGTGGTTTTGTCCACTTCCAGCCTTCAGATTCAACCTGAGGAATGACTGTGTGCAATAATTCTCGGAATTATCTTAAAAATATCAAAGGGTGATCATGTTGCAGATTCAGTGTTGTTAAATCACTAGTGACATCAGTATGTGTGTTAAAGATGGTCAAGATGGTGAATCCACTAAACTTTTATCACCCTGTCAGATGGCATCTTCTTCGCTTCTTTTGAAAATCTGCTGATATTTGAAAGGTTACACATTAGCCGAACACTCTCTTTGCATGCAGATGTTATTGATGGACTTATTCTATGATGATGAGCTAGTTTTCCTGGTATTTGAATTTATTGGGAAGTAGACCAGCTTTGTCAGATGCAGTAATTGCATTTTACGAGTGCATGTTTAAGGCTAGTCCTAATTCCTGCTGTGAAGCACGAATTTCATTGGGAATGAACAGAGAACATTTGGTTAGTTAATATTTACCTGTCTTTTCAGGAACAGGAAAATTTCTGCTCCCACCCCAGTGCTGTATGAAGAGGGACCTCAGGCTATAACTTATAAAGACACCTCAGTTGCTCTCTTGTTCTTGGACCAGCTAGCCCAGAATAGCTTGTATCTTTCCTATTAAATGCTCTTAGTCTCCCAAACAGGATGGCTGCAGCCTCCCCAATAGGGATGTTTTTTTGGTCTGTGTTGAGTCCTGCTCCATATCCAGTAATTGCTTAGAAGAGTGCTCTGGCTGGGGCCAATTCCAGACCCCAGATCTTTCTCCAGGTGTGGATCATGGAATTCTGGAGCATGGAATAATTCCTTGGTACTGTTCAGTTTACCAAGAAGGATGTAATTTTCAACATATACCAAGATGCCACTTCAAATTCCAGGCCAGCTCTAGTCTGGGAAATACATAAGTAGCAATAAGTACAAGAACTGCCCAACAAGTGCTTTATGGATTTTCACCATGCTTCTCTCCTGTCATCTTAGGTTGCCTAAGTGGCTGTACAAAGGGGAGTCTGGCTGGCTCATCATTCAAATATGACTCATAACTCAAGTCACGCAGATTCAATCAAAGTGGACATAAATCACAAAGACTTAAAACATCTGTCAGCAGATGGGAAAGTGGAGAGGGAAGAATATGCTAATTTAACAACAAATTCAGAAACTCCAAATCTGTAACAGTCAGTAATGCTTTTGTATCATTATAAACAGCTTCTCTAGGATGCAGTGTTGTCCTTGATCAAAACTCCACAGCAAATTAGGGTGTTGATGGAATGTTTTGATCAGAAACACTCTTAACAATGGAAACAGACATTAACCATATTGTTCTTTCCTTTTACTCACTGCTAGAGATGAAAATTTTCTAGATTTTGGTGATCAACAATACCTATTATTAAAACAATTTCAAACAATGGAATCTCGTGGAGGTATAAATTGTCGTAATTTTTAAATTGATCTGTGCATCCTTCTACAGTGATCCACCCTGTGGTTTGTGGCTTGCTACTTGCCTGCTTGACATTAGTAGGTGTGGAATATCCTGTCATGCTGTAAAGATAGTGAGCTCTCTTTTTCTTTTTAGTTGAAGGTCAGTTCTAGAAATGGAAGAATTAGAAAACTAGGCCAACCTCTCATGGAAAAAAGAAGGGATAGCATGTTAACAAGTCTACAAGGTCATATACATGTACTTTGTAGTAGTTACTAATGGTTTAGTGCCATTATTGTATACAGCTAACCCCAGGACAACTTGATGTTTTTGATCAGACCTTTGTGAAAAGTTACTTACATATGTAGTATTTTGACAAAAAGAGACATAAAGAAAAATTGATAGACATATTGTTTTTATCTCTTCCTGTACTGTACTACAAACACAAATCAATTTCTCATATAAGTAATGACCAGGAAAAAAAAATAGAAGGAAGTGGTTCTGCTAACAATTGCTGCTGTACTCACTTTTCCCCACTGTGAAACTAACTTGAAAAGGCTTGAATCCCCAAGTTTCATGCACAGTTATGAACTCCTGGCTTGAGAGGCATGGGACTCCAAGCTTGAGCTGGCCAAGCTAAGTAGAGTCAGCAATAAACTCAAGTGAGTCCATCTGGTTAGCTACTGGCATTACTACTCCAGAGGAGAGTGTGAAACTACCACTTTTCTCCTACAGTGGATGCATCTCATCTAATGGCTGTCAGGTGTCTAGCCTGTGCTAATCTTTGAGGTTCTGTGTACAGTCAAATATATCTAAATCTATGGTGAATATGTGCTTTCTGAAGAAAATTACGATAGAATACTTTTGGTTTGAAGTCAAAGGTCATCTAATCTAACCCCCTGCAATGAGCAGGGTCATCTAAAACTTAGTCATGTTGCTCAGAGCCCCATTCAGCTTGGCCTTGAATGCTTCCAGAGATGGGACATCTATCAGCTCTCTGGACAACCTGCACCAGTGTTTTACCACCCTCATTGTAAAAAATTTTTTCCTTGTGTCTAGCCTGAATCTACTTTTAGTTTAAAACCATTCCCCCTTATTCTGTAACAACAGGCCCTGCTACAAAGTCTGTCCCCATGTTTTTTATAGGCCCCTTTTAAGTACTGAAAGGCCACAATAAGGTCTCCCTGGAGCCTTCTCTTCCACAGGCTGAACAACCCCAAGTCTCTCAGCATTTTCTCGTAAGAGGAGTGTTTCATCCTTCTGATCATCTTGGTGTCCTCCTCTGGGCCATCTCCAGAAGGTCCATGTCTCTCCTGTACTGAAGGCTCCAGAGCTGGATGCAGGACTCCAGGTGGGGTCTCAGCAGAGCAGAGGGGCAGAATCACCTCCCTTGACCTGCTGGCCACACTGCTTTTGATGCAGCCCAAGATACCATTGTCCTTCTGGGCTACAAGGGCACATTGCTTCTATTTGTCTTAGACTCCTACTTGGAGTAAGATGAATTAATCTTTAGAAGGGTCTAACACATGCTGTTGTGATGCAGGCTAGAAAATTTGTGTAGGTCAGATGTCTCCTACAGATTTAAGTGAGATGACTCCACTCCTAGTGTTTTCCTGCACATTTTTCCTTTCCTGGCCTGCCAGAAAGGACAGATTAAGTCTTCTGAGAAAGTATGTGTATTATGGTTGTCCCACATCAATTATGTTTGTTACAGGTGGTTGGGTGAAATAATATATTAGGGTGAAATCCCTGTTCCTGAGGTTGTATGTCATTGTCAGATTTCATTCGTAAAACCTGACATTTTTGAATTAATCTATTCCTCCATATGGGAATTCTCGCAAGTCTGATTAAAGTTCATTTTTTTAATGCCTATTATAATCCTACCTTATATCACTCACATTACTGTGTTTCCAATATTGGGACTGTGATGTTATGCAGTATATACTCCCTGGGGTTCAAGTACAGTAGAAGATCTGCTTAGAAGTAAAGTATGGGGGGATATAAATAAAGGAGATCAGAGAAAAGTGTGAAATCTTGGCTTCAAAGACAGTTCAAAGAATAAAAAAGTGCTCAGGGAATAGTAGGAATGATTAAACCATTAGTGCCACTGAGAAAATGAGCCATCTCCTATGTTGGAGCTATGAATCAACCTTAGACTCTAGTGAGTCTTAAATGCGTAGTGATAATCCAAACTTTCAACATCATTAAAATATCCTGGAAGTAAGAGAGTTAACATAGTCATTGTTATTTATGCAATTCCTAAGCAACACTTTAGTAAGGCTAAAAATACTAAATGGAAAAAAGTTGAGAAATGCAAAATCAAAATTCCCACACTGATGATTGTCACTATCGGACACTATCTCTGTTGACTTTACTTACTGTCTCATTTGGATTTTTTTTTCCTCTTATTCTTAAGGACTTTAAAATAGATTTCTATGAGACAAATTGCCTACCATAAATCATACAGGCTGATCAAAAGAAGAAACACAATATCACTGTTAGCCATGTTAACTCTTCCTTTTCCAGGCTTCTACTTCTAAGAAGTGGAATCTTACCTCATGGAATTTTACATTTTTATGAATTCAAGCAGAGTAGGCTGGCAAATGATGAAGACAGAAAAAAAGATAAATGCAATGTTTCAAAGTAATTTTGTGGTTTAGGAAATACAGCCAAGACTTAGAGACTCTGTAAAACCCCTCACCCTTCAGAGTATGGCCTAGTCCTGCATCAGGAAAAACTCTTTCCCTGATGTTTGTGTCTTTGTGACTGCTATTTGTCAGGAGTAATATTTTATTCTGAAATACTTTATTGTTTAGTAGAAGAGGATCAGAGATAAAAAGCTCTTTAGATACTTGAGTACTATTTTTTTTTTCGACATTTGTGACAAGGTATTATATGTGGTGTAGAGGATAGATCCTGCAAGGTAGAAATGGGAAGCTTTGCCAGAAAATAATTGATATGTGGAGTCATATAACTTCATATGCAACAGGCATGGAGATGCAGGTAAGATTGTAGCAAAATATTTGAGGCATAGATGCATTACAGCTGTTTTTGTAGAGGATAAATCCTGCATGCAGTATTGTGATATCTATTATATTTAGCATGTTTAAGTATGGTTCTTAGGAAAGAAAGCTAGTTAATATAAAATACAACAAGAGAAAATTTAAGGCAGGTGCAGAAAGAGCATATTTTTTTCTTGTGTTGTTATTCTTTTCCTGCTTACAAGCAGTTGTTACCACTTGTGAATGTCTGACAGAAACAAGCTCTTGCAGCTGAGGTTTTTTTTTGGGGTTCCACTTAATGAATAAAGGCATCCTTTGAACTCTGCGGAGTACAGCAGGTCTGATCTTTTTATTTCTCAGTAGAATGGTGGCAACAGGCAAGTTGCCCCTTTGTAGGCCAGTCAACGTTGCAACAGAAAAGGCCAAAAAGAAGCCACAGATAATCTCCCTCTGCAGCAATTCTGAGCCCTGAAAATGTGTGAAAGAGCACGAAGAGTGAGTGAGAGACATATAATATTTGCTCCAATGATCCCCAGTGCACTGTACGTTTATTTATAAGTACTACCTGATAGCCTAGAGCTTTGATGTGCAGGACAGCAAAATAGCCATGCTCAGCTTGCAAACCTCCAGATAGACAGGAAAATAATTCCTTTTCAGCACCAAACAGGGCTGACAGGATATCTGTTGCTAAAAACTGAAGTTGAGATGATTTCAAATTGTAATTTTTTGTTTACCTGACTGAATTCTTATTGCTGTCTTGTGTCATTCAATGAGCATTGGACCAAAGCAGTCACACAATTGGCCCATCAACAAGATGAAAATATTTCCCTTTGCTTATTATTATGTACAGCAAATATTAGTAGAGTTGATAAAATCAAACTCATTTAAAGACTCCGGCTCATGTGTGGTAAGTATTACTGGTCTCCTGACACAATAATATTTTCTATTAAAGCTAACAAAGAAGTGGGATAATTATTATCCTACTGGTAGGAATGCTGTCTGGGTGTTCAGAATTTTGCTTTTATATGCTGAAGTCTAAAGTTTTATAAACACTAACCTGTACACTTTTGTCTTCCTGTTTCTTAGCAGTGAGGACTTGGCTACCAATGCCACTTCTTGCTGCAGTGCTTTTCTCCTGAGGCTCAGCTTTCATTTCCATGTGGATCCTAGTCCTAAATGTTAGTAATGAAAGGTGAATGATGCTCAAACCAGCACCATCATCTGTGCAAGCCTCTTAATGCTTCCACACCTGCTTAATTAAACAGGTGAGTTACCCACTTAAAACCTGAGTTAAACAAGGGTGTAATTGTTTGAAGAAACAAAGCCTAAATCAAGAGCACTTGGGAAGGGATGAATTGCTCCCTTCATCAGCAGAGGATTGGTTGGTTCTGGAATTTAATAATGTTAATTTCTGTGCCAAATAATTTCGGTACTGGTGGTTTAAGAGCTGATGTAATATGCAGAATTTCACAGAGCTAAACTGCTTCCTATACCCATAAAAGTCACAGTTCTTCTCAATCCCATTCTCAGAATTACTTCTTTCTCCATCTCGGAGCTGATTCCTCAGCCATGATTGACTTACAAAATAGCCTTTTTTCCTAAGAAGGCACTTTTTATTTTCCTTGTTGATTTTTTTTTTTTTTTTTTTTTTTCTGTACTGATGTTTCTGAATGAAATGAATATTGAAATATTTGATCTTTTGGCCTAGTAGGAATACCACAAGGGTGAGCACCAGGAGCTACCTTATTCTGAACCCTGTGAGAGTAGAGGTGTGATGAATATCCTAATTAATGTAAGAAATTTAGCAAAGACTCATGTCCTGTGACTCTACAGCAAGTAGGTGTGGGTGCTTTGTCTTTTTTTTTTTTTTTTTATGTTTCCACAGGCTTTGTTTTACAGTTTGCTGATGAATCTCTTTTCTCCAGACTCTCTCCAGTTTAGCCCATGTGCTTTCCCCTGAATGGACATAGAGCTGTTGTGGTCTTATTGTGCAAATAAGCGGTGTTCCTTAACAAGTATATTAGAATATACTCCAGTTTATGTTGCAGTACAGTGTTTTCTTTTCTATAACAGTATGCTATCTTTTCTTGTGATCCTGCCTGACCTCCTAGTGCTGCTCCTGGGCCCCTCAGTGCTCTCTCTGTGCTCATGCACCATCTTTCATGGTAGCTGTAAAAGAGAACCAAACACTGATCTGAATCACAGCTTTCCTGTTGGTTTGTGAAGGTGCCCAGCTGCAGAGGACTGGGGTGTGCAGAATTTGCAGTCCCGATGAAAGGCAGCATCTAAATGCAGCCTGGGACTCAGCTGCTTGTTAGTGTGTGCTAAGCCATTACAAGACTGGACTGAAGACAGAGAAGTGTTTTCTCTCTCCCTCTACTGCCTGCTTCAACCCATGGGCTTAACTGAGACCCTGTCCCAGCTACTGCCACAAGAGAAGTTCCTTGAAGGAGGGAATCCCAGTTTCCTGAGGCCCCCACTGCCAGGAAAAGGAGATCCCATCCCAGTAGCTTGAAACTGCAGTGAGAGATGTTGAAGTAGCAGCCCACTGGTGGCACAGACATTTCTGCAGATATCATTACTCCTCCTTTCTTCCTCAGGATTCCTGTCCCACTCTCACAGGCTGGATCTGTGCTACAGCGTGGTTTGGAAAAGCATTCCCTTGAAGGAAGGAGGTTGGTGTTTCCATCTTCCAGGGAATGGGGAAAGATCATGGTGATGGTAATCCAGAGCTCCTGGTGGATGAAGACTTCATAAAAAAGGAAAATTTATTTGTCTCTACAGGTGAAAAGGGAGAAGTATTGCTAGAGTACATGTTTTCCTTTGTATAGTGAGGAGTCCTCAATTTACCCCTTGGGAGTCATTATGTCCATGTGTACTCTGAGAGCAGAACTGAGGGGGGCAAGAGGGGGAAAATGGCCTTTTCTTTGTAGTTAAGTTTTGGCCATTTGGTGCAATTTCTTTCCTGCTATGAGTTTTAGTTCTTCAGAAGGATTCTTATATTAGCTGATAGGGCTTTGCTAAAGCTGCTGAAGATAGGGCGAGAGCTGGACAAACTTACTGGAGGAGTACACTTTGACAGAGTTAGGGAATGACCATGCAACCCTTGACATGTCTTTTCAAGTTTGTTTTATTTGTTGCCATAAAACCGTTTCATAAATGAATAAGTGGGAATTGATACGATAGAGAGACATTTGTGTATTATATGTTGGCATCCCCATATTAGCATATGAGGAACTAAATCCTGGAAGTTCTTCCAAAACTATTCTGAAGAGGTGTTCTATTCACCTTGTAGAGATGGAGTCCTATAGTCTTTGTTTTTTCCTGTTGTTTCATGTGAATTTTAAGACAGATAATTTAAAGATATCCATCTTAAAATTCCCTTTTCTGGAAAAATAGGACATAGAAATGAGAGGAAGAAAAAAGCTTTCATGATGAAAAGATGTATCGGGATGAGAGACTGATCTGTTGTTGTATTTGTGTTTTTTTTTTCTTTGCATTCTTCTGTCTTTATCCTTTTGTGTACTTATGCTAAGTTCAGCCTCAAATAAATAAAAGCAAATCTCATACTTATTACCTTATATGCAAAGAGATAGCAAAAAAATAATCCAAACCTTTTTCAGTGACGTGGCAGTTGTTGAAGGTCAGGTGTTCTCTTCTTCATATTTAAAGTATTAAAAGATCATCAGGATTGGTTTTAAGTTTTTTTCCCCTCTCCTCCATTCAGAAAGAGGTAATAGAAGGCAAGAATGGAATTTCGTGACAGTGCAGCAGGTTTATTTTATACATTTATTAGTAACACAGAGAGACGTGACTACATTAATAATCCATCCAATCCAAATAATGGGCCATCTGGTAAGCAGGAACATTTCCAGTTGTGGGAATCAGAATCCACTGGAGAAATTTTGCTCTACTGTTGCAACTTGGGCAATAATAACCAAGGATTAGGATTAACCAACATGATGGTAGTGGTTATTTGTCTCCTATTAAAATATTTTTGTTATATATTACCAATAATTGCCAATGTTGTGCAGGTACCTTTGGCTGGTCTTGCTGCCAGGAACATGTGGTATCCTGTGCTGCAGCACCTGGGGGGATCCTGGGGGCCTCTGCCTCATCCACAGCACCCACCAGCAGCATCGCTGATCAGAAATGCTGGCTAGGCAGCGAGCAAAGAGCATGCTTATGCTCCTTATTGCCCCTGGCTCAGGACTATTTCCCTCCTTTATTCTTACACTGAACTGGTTAAAGAGCTTGAGGTTTCCAACCTTGAAGGGGGTGTAGCAAAATAAGTACCAATCACTTCTGCATAGCATCTGCTTCCTGACTGACAACAAAATTCTTCAGAGTTTGGGAAGAAGATAATCCTTATTCGGCTGATCTTTTGACCTAATTTTTCAGTCTAATGATCATCACATCCATTACTTACATGTAGTGTATTTACTGCAAGAATAATATTATTCAGAATGTTTTCCATTGAATCACATATATCCAAGCACAAGAGGAGAGAATGAGTCAGGAGTCTGGTTTTAAAAATAATCTGGCAGTTTTCTAAAGCTACTCGGATATTGCTTTTCATAGAGAAAGCAGAAAAATAGTTGAGGTATTTGGGTTTGGCATGCTGGTTTCAAACATCAGTTGCTCAGAATATTTTATTTGCAGAAAAGCAGTGGAGAGGAAAGAGTGCTCCCCAGGCATGTGTCAACAGACAGGAAATAAGTCAATCTGTATGTGTACTATCATGGTTTTCCCTTAAAAATAAAACTTCTTTCTTGTGCTGGAGACAATAGTTTAGTATGTTAAATTATGTGCTGCAATCTGGAAGGCAAATCCTTCCATAAAACTGTCAGTGTAGCTTGTAAGCCAGCTCACCATAACAGCACTCTTTTCAACTTCTACAATATTCTTCTGGTACAATGTGCATTGCATGCACATTTGATATGAATGACGCTTTAGTAGTACATTCCCATGTTACACTGTCTTTGAAAGACTTCTAGTTATAGCACCTCTGGCTCTGTGGAGGTTGGGGCCACTAAAGACAGCATAATGAATTGTAGGTAGATGAGTCTTGATGTGAAGATCTTGTATTCCCTTTCCTATTTGAGAGCACATTGGTAGCAGTATCACAGACAAGGTGCTGATTTTCAAGACTTCACTAGAGAGAGATTTCTGAGGATAAACAGAGGATTAATATTTCATGGGAAAAGTGCAGGACCAAATAAAAACAGGTAAAGGATTAAATATACCCACTATTTTCCTAGCAAAATCAGCTATTCTGCAAACCACATGTATACACTTGAAAAAGAAGTGGGACTGTAATTTTTTTTTTTTTGTAAGGCTTCACCCCGAAAATAATTATTATAGATGTGAAAGGCAGTGAGTTCTTTTTCCCTTGAACTTTAAATTTGGAAGGAGAGTTGAACTCAGATTTTCACCTTGCAATTCTCACTTAAGTAACTAATGATTCAAGGAAAGTCAACTATTACTTCTAAGATGAAATAAGCTCCAAACAGCCATTTGGCTTTGAAGTTTTCCTAGACCCGTAGTAATAAAATATACAGCTTCAGATTTTTAAGCCTATTGACTCTGGATGACAGAGAAGTCTTTCTATCAGTTTCAAAATTACAGGGTGTTGGCTTGACACTACAGACCTCTTCAACCTATTGAATCAGAAAGTGATGGAGGAGTTGAGATGTAGACTTCATAGATGTTCTTATATCCAAAAATAGTCCAATTAATAAAAAACTATTCAGAAGCTGGGAGAAAAAAAATCGCTGAATTATGTTGGCTATTTCTAGAGAAAGATATATCATTTACAGTAAAACTGGTGCCTGGAATCAGTATTCCAAAAGAAGAAGGTTATTATTTCATATAAATGTGAAACCTAAAATAATGTTTAGGAGGCTACATTTTTTTCTGCCTGCTCATAAATCAGAGTTCAGCCCAGCTGCACTGAAGGACTAGTTGCGCTTTCAGACAGAGTCAGATTCGAGCTCAAGACAATAATGAAGAAAGAGCTGAAATATCATGCTTGAAAGGTCAGTAACTACCTAGAAGTCTTTCCAGAGGTGCAAAGTACTTCATGTGTGATCTGGTTCTTTTTCAAAACATTTAATTTAATCTAAACACAGTATGATTCAGTTAAATAAAACACAATTTAGTCAGTCAAGTAAATACTAATACTTACCTCCTGTGGAAGGAACTTTTTGACATTATATGATCATTAAATGACACTGGAAGAGACCTGAAAATGTGAGAATTAAAAAATACTAGAAATTATTGGTGATGCCAAATTTAGAATTTAAGTATTCTTCCTCCTGCAACTGTAGCTAGAAGACATCAATTAAAAATGTTTGAAGGTTAAATGATCTCCTGATCCTTAGAACAGATCCTGTCACATCAGTCTGGGTGACTGTTGGAAATGTATACTGGTAAAACTTGTTCTATGGTTGCCTGTACTGTTAAGTCTTCTGTGAAAAAGCCTGGAGATTTCAGTCCTTGTGTTTAGACCTTTCCTGAACTTCCTGAATTTAAATATATACTTTAAGAAGCTGGCATTTTTGAGATACCCTTTTCAGGATGCCTTGGAGGAACCTATTCTATAGAGGTTTGAGTATTTACATTTCTGAAATAATGTGATTTTGTGCCATCAGAAGCTGAGGACTAGGAAATGGCTAGTCATTTTTGAAAATATAGGCCTAATATTTTAAGTCAGAGATTTATTTGTCATAGGGAATATATTTAGAGTATATCCACATAGAAGAATTATGTTACTGTTACACTGTGGATGATACAAACAATGCTCTGTTCATTTTTCCAAAGTGTTTTAGAGAACTGCAGTGAAGTTTTATTTGCTAAGAACAACTTTGAGTTCATGTCTGTTGACTAAAACTTAGATCTAGTTCTACTGTAAGTATTTTTCTGGTTTATATCACTCATGATTTATTATTTGAAATAACAAGAAATTTCTTGTTTTTCCCAGGGAAAGGTCTTGTTTCTTGGCTTAGTTCTATGTAGGGCCCCAACTTCATGTCTGCCACATGTTCCTTCTACACTACGGTTCCTACCAACTGTTATATCAACTGTTAAACAGTGAGTACATTTAATATGATCTTTCTTCAAAAGATAATAAGTTTTACAGTTGTGTGTTTTTGAAGTCTCATTTATCCAATTGCTTTTGTGCCTGGTTTATTTTAACATATAATTTTAGAAACACCAGGAAAATGATAACTGAAAAGCTAAACTGACATTACTTCAGAGCTCCCCTTCTTGGTCAATTCTATAGTAATATCCTAAATGTGTATTTTTTCGGTGACTCCTTGTGAAAGAAGCTGCACCTTGGCTTGTGCACTAAAGGTGCAGTGGTGCCTGGCTTCTTTCAGAGATCCTCTACAGAAGTATTTACATTGTGACGGTGATTTTATGTGGTCTGCCAATGCATAACTATGAGGCAGAGAACTGTAACTGAGCCATTAAATGTTCCTTCAACCTTCTTTAAGTATCAGAACGTCTTAGCCTAATTCTTCTAGGGAAGGACAGACAAGGGCAATGCACTTGGGGCCTGCCAATTTCCCTTTATATTTGCGCTCCCTTGTCCCAGGGATGTTAGACAGCTGTAAGTGCCATTTTTAACAATTGAGTATATCAATTTGGAGATATCCCCTTAAAAACATCCATTCATGAATTTTACAACAGCAAATTGAAATTTGCATTTTTATAGTTCTTTTATCCCAAGATATTTTGCTAAACCTGGTCAAAACTTTATGCAGAAGAAGTCTTGCACGCTGATTGTGTGATGACTTTGCAGACAGGATCACATCTTTTCTATCCCAGGTAAAAAATCAGTTTGTGCTTATTAATTTAGAAATGCACAGATTACAATGAAAGTAAATATGTGATGTTTTAATCACGGTGGCCTTGAAGATAGTGGAGGTGAAAACCCTCCCTGCCTTTTAGTTTTCCTGAATGCACCTATGCTTTTTAACAGGTTATGTCACTGGTGGAAGAGGAGGTTTTGATCTAATTGATGTTAGTGAGAGGTTATCCAATATCACAAGTGGCTCATGATTCTCAAGCTATGTGAAAGACATCAATTACATTCTTAGCTGGAATTCTGCATAGCTGGAAAATGTATTTCATTTAAATCAAACTAGCAGCCAAATACTGGATTCAGGAATAATTGTAAATGTGGATTCATGTAGGTTTTGTTTCTTCACTGCATTAATAAGTTTATACCAATTGGTAGCCATCTGGCATCATCAGAAAAATAGGTATTCAGCTTCCATGCTCCCATGTACAGCGTGACAGCAGGAACAGCAGAGTGGAGAACTTTTGAAGTTGTGGTATGCAAGGAAATCATGGCAGGCTGGCTGCCGAGGGTCCTGGGGAGGTCTGCCTGACTCATTTGGATTTTGTTTTCAGGTTTCCTCAAGGATCCCACTGTCTTTTCCAAGATCCTTGGCCCAACCCAAGTAATTAATTCCTTTTCACTTGTGTAGCAGTAGAAAAAGCCTATAACCCCTTACTTGGATCTGGAGGTAAGGGTAAATATTTGTGAAAACTGCTGTCCTCCTAAGAGGAATAATTTGCGATAATTTCTGGCCTCTGGCATAACACAGGCCTCTTTGTCTCTTACTGCTTTGGTGCAATGGCACGTCTTGTAGGAAATACATCTTGACTAAGATATCTGTTGTTACAGAGAAGCCACCACAATCCTTGATAATAACCCACAGCATCTTTAAACAATGACTTATTACTAGTGTGACCTTGCATACTTCCGTCTATTCAATCACCGTGTAATTTTCTTGGCTAACTTTGAGTACCTTGTATTCATCTGGTCCACATACCTGGCATAAAAACTTGTAGTCTTCTGAAAGTAACTGGTTTTGAAATCACTGCATTTCTTTAGGCAAAAGTGGACACTGGATCTAACTTTAGCTTGTTTGCATAAGATCACAAACTGGGGCAGGATATCTAAGCCTCTTCACACAGAGTGGCCTCTGATGGCAGTGGAACTGTAATTTCATTTCCAAGTCCAAAATCACGATAAAAATGAATATGCCAAAAAGATGCCTAAAAAATTAAATTTATTCTCACAAGGCTGACATTCTTAAATCGAACAAGTAATTACAGGGCTTCTGAAAAGTAGGTATGGTTAAGACTTCATTATATGTAGCTTTCATTCAGGTTGAACTCCAATGCTCAGATGGGTGTGCATGTGTGGTCTGCATGTACAGTGATATAGAATCACTATATGTAGAGAGAGGGAAAGGAGAAAGCTACTGAGCTAAGGAGAAGTTGCAGGCAGAACTGATGTCTGGTAGCAAGACAGATACCTACTGTCTTCGTAGATCCCACGTTATAGCTCTGCTGTGCATGTTACAATGCGTAGGCAGCAGCAATGGGGAAATTGCTCATGTGAGCTCAGACCAGTGCTGAGATTTTCTGTGGAAACATTATCCATCTTTGTAAATAAGCATGGGAAGACAATGTAACAGGCAGTTTTCCTATTTCTCCTGTGAAATGGGTCATCAGAACATGAAAATATGCTTGTGATATGATTCCCCAGAATTTAGTAAGATGTAAGGTAGGACCTGAGCTGCACCTTCACAACAGATTTTTAACTTTTGCATGTCAAGGCGGGATGTAAATGACCAACATAATAAACACTATCACTCCAGACATTCCACTTCTACTTCCCAAGAGAGGCAATTCATACAGGTGCACTGCTGTGTTTTCAGGTGGCCAGAAGCCAGAGAAGGCAGCTTGAAGTCTACAGGAATAAAGCCATGGAAAAGAAAATTAACATGGAGTGGGGAGAAATAAGTGTTCTGTAAACCTCTGAAAGTTTCTCAGTGCGAAATCACAGGGAAGGACAGGCAGGTAAACCAAAATGGAAAAAACAGAAGGGAAAGGGATTTCAAGTTAAAAAGGAGAAGCTTTCCAGCTCACTTGCTCCAGTGGCTATTAAAACTAGCTGAGATGCTGGATCCCATAAGGAAATTTCACTTTCTTAAAAATCTTTATAATGCATTTGTTATTCTATCTTTTGAATATGTATTTCATCATAGCAAATTTAGGTATTAGTTCATCCTCACATTTTTTTGTAGCTGTAAAGCTGAGTCTTGGCAACCTGATGCAAGAAAGCCTTCCCTATGGGTGCAGCAATCCTTAAATCAAGAGGTTTAAATTACTTTGTCAGTGACCAGTACTATAATCCATTTTCTCCCAGAGTCTGAAGAGTGAGAAGAGGGATTTCTGCTTAATTGTGCAAAATGGCCTGAGAGCTGCTTATACAAAGGTTGAGGAGGGAAATGTACCTTTTGAAGGCCAAAGTTATCAGGTGAGCAGGTAGTATTAGGGAACATACATGATCTCCATGGAAGTTCATAACAGCATTGCCAAGAATATCTGATGTTTCCAAGAGCTGGTACTCATGGGGCACTCTGCTCAAAAATTCTTTTGATCTATTAACAAGTCTATCAGTCTCACTTAGTTTTCCTACAAACACATTGTTTCATTGCTAGGTTACAAAGGGGATTTCTCCACCCTCAGCTCTGGTAGTACAGTATGGTTATTAGACTGAAAATAAGCTGAGCCCTTGGGAAGGTAATCAGGAGGTTTGAAATTAGTCAACACACAAAAACAATTATTTTTTTTTTTCTTGCCAGCGAGTAAATGAAGTCTACAATATTTTCCCACAGCTTTTGTATGTTGTGAGCCTATTAGAGTCTGTGGTTAGACTGAGATCCCCATTAGTATCCCAAAAGGTCTGTTAATTGCAGTGTTCATTTACAGGAAGGAATCAATACATTCTTTGTGATGTGTGTGTCTCTGTGCGTGCATGGGATAATGTTGCTTACATGTCCTTGTTGGTAGGATTTTAAATGATATTAATATTTCACCTCTGGGCTTCTGTTCTAGAAAATAACTAGGGAAATTAACAAGTAAAATATCAGACTTTTTTATGTAGGGACAAACCTTTGCCAGCTGCTGGTAAGTAAATTTCAAAACAGCAAAATAAATGTGAATCTCGCTGTTCCACTTCCCCAAAAATATTGACTGAAGAATGCCTTATTTTACATTATTATTTCTGCTATAGAGCACAGTTTTCTCATTGGATGACTCTGCTCTTAGCTAAGGAAATGAATAACCATGTATGCTGCCAAAAAGCAGCAATTTTTTCTTCATCTGAAATATTTGTGATTTTTTTTTTTTTTATATAAACCTTAGTGAAATGAAAAAGTTCTGAACACAGCAACCACAATAAAAAGGTTAGTTTAAGTACTTCTGGCTCCAGTGAATTTGCCTTAAGCAGTAAAGAGGCTTGATTTTCACACCTGAAGGGGGATGCTCAGATTGTGCTCATAGCAAGTGGCTTCCAGGTACTGATCTACAATTTCTGTTGGAAGGCACAGATAAGAGTAAAAGCAGTTGAATAAAATCTGACTTCTTGAAATGATGCAGTTTCGGAGAAGTCATCGAGGAAAGCTTCTTGGCTGCAACTGTCCCCTGCACAAATTCGATGAGATGAAAACAAATCGAAGCACTGGATGCTGAATTGTGGTGTGGGTACAACCTCGCTGGCAGGGCTGCCCCAGCTCTGTGGAGGCATTTCTGCTGAGAGAAGCTTTCAGAAGGCTGTAGTTCAGCTGCTGAGTAAGCAGGCCAGTAATTAAGTTCCAGGTCTCTCTTGTTGTTTGTGTTTACACTTATCAAAAATTAAAACAGGCTAATCTTTTTGAACTTTGGTAAAATAGGCTGAACCTGTCAGGCCAGAAGAGGAGCAGTGATGGCTGCTCCTGCTCTAGGAAGATGCATTTTGACTGTTTGGCAGAACTTAATTGTGGCAATTAACTTCAGGGTGATGAAATGATGATTTATCTGATTCAGAATCAGCCTAATGCCCAAGATCAGAGGCAGCCTTGCACTGTAATTATACAGAAATTTGTGCATTACAAACTGTAATGTGGACCTTTTTAGTGGTAAACTTTTATGCAATTCAGGCAAGACAATTTTTCAGGAACTTGTAAGTGCAGATGTCACCAGATGTGATATATGACACAAGGTAATAGTTTTATACCATTAATATTTGTTCCCTTTGCAACACATTAACATTACTTGTTAAGTATATCTCCTGGATGTGTTCCAGCTTCTGAAGCTCTGGTAACTTTTAAAATAGCATCTTTTTGCATTTGTTTGTACTCCTTTGTGTTTTCCTGTCGATGAATATTCAGAGAATGAGTCTACTGGCAGGAGTGTTCATAAACAACAAACTAAAACCTAAATTTGGGGATATTGCAATGCTCCAAGAACATGACTATGGGAGTTGCCTCCATCTGGGCATGGAGGAGGAATGGATTCCTTGCAAGAATATTAAGAAACAGGCAAAAATTCTGTTTTGGATTTTTTCACAAATCTCCTTTAGAAAAAGAAAAAAAACCCCACAGAATTGTAAAAAAAAAAAAAAAAAAACAACAAACCAAAACCCCATGCCCATCCTGTAGGAAATTCTTATTTTCAACAAATCCCTGCTGTTACAAATCTGACAACATCTGAGACTAATGATCAGTGTGACAAATTTTGTGCAGGTATAGGAATAATGTGAAAGCAAATGCAACACAGCAATAATATTATATCTCCAAGACTGGTTTCCAAGGCTGCTCTGGTGGTATGTGGTTGAGAAAAGCTAATACAAGTACTAGTGTGTTTTAGGCAAGAAACAGCGAAGAAGCAAATTCCTCTCCTCTGCTATGACCTGGGTGCATCTTCAGGAGCAGATTTGCTCCCACTGGGGCATATTCTGCAATTTCCTGGTGATGTATGATGCATATATGTATTTTTTTTTTTTAAATTTTATTTTTTGGTTAGAATATTCTCCATGCTGTCTTTTCCTTTACAGAGCCTATTTCTGTCAGGTGTTTGTACCAGACAGGATTTGTTTTCCTTGATTGTTTTGTCTTTACTGTTTTGACTCTTTTGTCCCTTTTCACTTTTTATTCTTCATGAAGCTGAGTGTTATTGCTTTGCATCCCCTTCTTTTTATCATCCTCTTTTCATATCTGTCCACCAGTATTAAATTCTGTCAGGTTTAAGCCTTTGAATGATCAAAGCCATTCAACATCTCTCTGCTGCATCTGTTTTCCTTTGTTATTCATTCTTTTAGTGTTTCTGTCATTCATGCAAGATGCAGCTACTATTTCAGTCTTTCCCTGTCCTTCATGTAACTCTGTTTTAAATTTTTTAGGCCATCTTTCCATTCACTTCGTGATTTCCACACCTCAGATTTTGTTATTAACCTTGAGTATGTGACTTTGTAAAAAATGCTTTCTGAAGTGAAAACAACTTCATCACGTCAAAAGGAAATCTTCTGATACCTGCTAAGGCATGTCATTTTTTTTAATCTTGAAGGTGATTGTGTTCATTATCTGTAACTATTGGCTTTCTGGAGACAACCACAGCAATCGGAGGAAAGGATGTTTGGAAATATAAGTCTCAAAACTGTGAGTGTCAAATCCCTCTTCCATCCCAAGGAGTCGGGCATGTTTCTTCTTGCCATTCTGGAAATGAGAGCCATCATATTAATGGCCTCACCTCTTAAAGATCTCTTGTCACTTGCCATTGAGAGCTAGCCTACCTCTTTGTACCCTGACCATCCTCTCTGTGGGTATTTGCAGAGGGTTTACCTGGAGCTGGACAACCTCAGTTGTGGAGAGAATCAGGAGGTCTGGTTCATTGGAGGTGATTTGAGTGGATACCTTGAGCCACAGGTACGTCAAGGTTCAAGCTGCCTGTTGCTGTGCTCTTCATGAAAGCCTTAGGGCAATTCTGAGAAAAAAGCTGGAACCTTCAGTACAGACACTTGCTCTGCAGTATTACAGCCTCCTTGCTAATGCTGCTGATCAGGCTGAAGAGAGGCCAGCATGTTCTGCCCTTGAGTACCTGCCTTAGAGACGGGCTATTTTACATGATTTAGCCTTTAAAGGTGCAAGATGTGATTTAGTTTTGCTATTTGTTTTTAATACATAGGTCTGCTTTATTTCATGGTGCTGTCTACCCAGGCATGTATGAACAGGATTTAACTTCTAAAACTGCCTTGCTCTAAGCTTCGATATGCTTCTTGGCTGAAAGTGGTGCAGTAAAACCCAGAGTTCATAACAACCTTTATATGTTGAAACATTAAAATTTTACATTTGTCTAATATACTTTCACTTGGACCTTAGAACTCTCATAAAGTATTTGCTCATGTTGCCAATTTTACCTGTTCTCTTAACATGAAGAATCCTAGTTATTACTTGGTCTGACACTTTGGGCAATGAATTTCATAGTAATTATTGCTCTTACCCTTTGCTTTCTTCCCTTGTATAACATCGTCTGACACTTTCTATAATTAACTAGAGAAACTTAAACATTATCCAAGATTTGCTGGTTTCTGCCAGAGCTAAACCTTACTCTTCTTTCCTTGTGTGACCAATTAAAATGCTTGATGTGCTCCACACCTACATGGCCAGTATGAGCTGAAAGGGACCACATTCTTGACTGGTCAGTAATTTTTGTAACACAGTTTTAAAGGCACATTGAATTAAGTGCCTTGGACTTAGGTGGGTATTGTGAACTACACTCCCGTTTTTCAGACAGATTAGACAAATAGCTGCATTCTTAATGGAAGATGGTGAGGGACAAGAACCGCTGCTACGTTACGTATTTATTGAGTACTATAAAATCCTGTTTGAAAGTCAATCCTTGGACCATCACAGCATGATGTTAACCCAAACCATTGCAGGCTCTCTTGCCAGTGCTGCGTTAATACAGAGGCTTTGCCATCTTGAACAGAGTCCATGGGGAAGGTTGAGGTGACTATTTTGCCCTGAAAAGCTTTGTAGTGTTCCAGTCGAGGCATACTGTCCTCTCTGTCTGTCCACACAGAAGAGGTAAAGTTTGTGTGTTTTTGTGGTAAAGCAGCAGGAAGTCCCAGAAAATCAATCTTTAAAGGGTTTTCTAACGTCTCATTACGTTTTGTGTTGACAGCAGTTCATATGAGGCATATGTTCTGCTTTGTGGGCCTGAGAGGACTTTCTGGATAACTATGTTTGCATACCTGTGGAGAAACAGAGTTGATAAATAGTTGGAAAATGTGTAAATTAAGGTATTATGAACTTATCCAGCAAAAATTAGGTGAGATCAAGAAACAATTCCTGTTTCTTTTTGCATGTTAAATCTGAGTGCTGGGACACCCCAAAGTCCTTGAGAGAAAAGTCCATAATTACATAAATGGTAATAGATGTTTCCTCTTGTCTTATCTCTCCAAACCTACATACACCAGAAATTACACTGGTCTGAAATACAGGACAAACTATATTTTTATTTGATTTGTGGCAAGTTTAAAGTGTACTGTCTTCTGAAAGCTGGAAATATGACTTTTGTTCATATAGAAAAAAACTCTTCATCTTTTTGAGGTAGACACTTCAGGAAGGATAAGAGGGAAGTCCATAATGGTCACTAAATGAACTCATGCAAAGACCCTGGTGCAATCTTGCTCCATATTTTTCAGCAGTAGCAAAAGCAAACAAATTAATAAATAGACATAAAGATGTTATAGTTTGGTGATTAAGAGCGATGTGATGAGAAATAATACTGAAAATATGAGAAAGCCACCATGTAAGTTGAACATGTCACCGATAGCCTCAGCTCGAACAACAGATACTGTTCTACTGCTGTGTCTCAGAAAGGATTTCTCTAAAATAAAAGACATTCAGAGAAGCCCACCTCCTCAGACAAAAAGAAAGAATAGAAGATAAGATTAAAGGCAACAAGAAACTATATATCTGGGATAAAATCAATAAAAAGTAGAGGACATTTTTCCATTTCTGTTCACCCTCCAGAGGATGCAGGAACAAGTAACTGTTATCGAATGAAATTAAAAAGCTGAAAAACCAAAGAGGTATTCCTTTTTGACCAATAATTTGGAGACCCATTGCTACAAACATCTGAAGAGATTTTTATTACATTTACCTGAATGTGAAGCAAAAAAAAAAAAAAAAGAAATCCATATCTTAGAAAAGAAAAACAACTTTAGGGTTTGTTTTGAATGACATTCCTTTTCAGAACAGAATTTTGGCACACTCTTCACTCAAAATTATGATAATATGCAGCTTCCGAGAGATATAGACTTACACATATATTCAAATGTTTTCCTGAATCTTAGATAGATGAGCCAGATGTTACCAGATACCATTTGCCTCCATCTGGTTTTATGTGCCACACCACAAGGATCTACTTCTGGCCACAGACAGTAGTTAAAATGGGTGGGTAGCCAGGGCTGGTGCAACTATTTGTAGTTCTGTGTGTGGTTTTTGTGTGTATTCATGTATTTTTTTTCCAGTTACCAGTGCTGTATAAGGCTTGATAAAGCCCCCAGCTTACCAGACTCCTGAGCTACTGGTTGCCAAAAGCTAGATGGTTCATCTGGGACCATGCATTCTCATCAGTGCCATGGAGAGGATGCCTTTGATTCTACCCATCATGGCTGTTCTTATGTTCATCAGGAAATAAGAATTTTGCTTTCTATTTATTACATGCCAAGGAAGTAACGCGTGTGTAATTTTTATAGTTAGCACATAATGCTTAGATTCTAAAATAATTGAGAAGGAAGCTTTGTTATTCAAAAATAGATCTTTTAATACAGATTTTATTGAATTAATCGTATCCTCATTTGTGGATATATTCACTGTAAATAGCTTAATCATTTTTTCTGATGCCAGAGTGCCTCTTATCTGATGACTTCTTATGAGCACATTAAAAAAAAGAAGGTGGCATATTTGATAAGTCTCTATGGCTTCCCTAAGGAGGGCAGAGAAGGGAACACTGAGGGATTAGAAGTCTGATTAGTGCATAATGAGGAACTTTACTTTCAAAAATAAAATTAGAGTAATTATAAAATGACATATTCACATATCAATGACTTTACTAAGGTTGCCATAGAGCTGGAGATCATAAATATGTGGAACTACCACAGTTTCTGACACTACAGTGAGTTTCAGGGGCTGAAATGATCTTGCGGAGAATTCACATCTTGAGCTCTGAGCAGTGACTGAACCTGCTGCCTGCTGAATGGATGTGGGCTGGGATACGTTCAGCAACAGTGTTAGCATTACTGTTTTGAATGGAACTGTGTCGCAGCACGCTCATGTTAGGACTAACACATTTGCAAGGGGAGCGTTTCTTTATTTTGCAGTTGTTTTGCTCAGCACTTTCTAAGTCTTCCTTTTCCTTCCTCCAGCCTCTCTCTGACTCTACATTCTGACATGTTTTTAGGGACGTACACACCAATGACATCGCTCCCTTTGCATTGCCAACTACCTGTCGATAGAGCCACCCATAATAGACACCTGACTCAGAGACTTTGTCCTGAAAGTAGCCTGCTCAAGGCTATGGGTTGCACCACACCAACAATATTAAGGCAATGTGTTCTACCCCAATGCTGACCCTGACCCCTGACCTGAATGGCCACCTCATTTATTTCTCTTTTCCTGGGAGGCACTGACAGTTAGGGAGACTCAATGCACAAATAAACATACTGACAGACCCTCACTGACTTCAGCAGGAGCTGAAGATCCTCATGGGTAAAGACAGCATGAATGGTCAGCAATGCTGTCTACAGGAGTTCTGTCCTGAGAAAGCGAATTGTTAATCCTTCTGTCCAAATACATATCCTGTCTCTCGTAACAAAACAGAAAGGATAATATGTCTGCAAGGTCTTTATTATTTTTTTTTCTTTAGCAATATTGCATTGCTTATTCTAAAGCATTAAAGCTTGTTCAGCATAAAAACAATAAAACCTAATTCTGCTTTTATTGTTTGGGTATTTATTCAAATCTCTTTAAATGAGGTTACATTTGATACAGTATTCTGTTTCGCATACAATAATTTTGTTTTGCATTGCTGTATTATTACAACTTTATTATGTGTCTATAACCTCAAAATAAGGCTTGGATCCACCAGTATCTTTATCAGACAAAAAACAAGAGGGAGCGTCAGATCTGTTTATGCTGAGGTTTCAGTTCATACAACCTGACTGCCAGAATTGCCTAGAAGAATATTTTTGGAGAAGATCAAAAAACTTCATTTATGTACACGAAAGGCAAAACAGTAAGAAAAGGTCTGTGTGTTTTGGGGAATTCTGTCTTTGAAATGACTGATAGCCCAAACTGTTTTTAAATAATGTGTGTGAACAACAAGCTGCAGAAGATCACCACAAAGATGATCCTCCAGCTCTTGAGAGGGAAATGCTAATATAAATACAATTCCCTATTGTTATTAGGATCTTAAATAGTCAGATTGTTTCAATCTTCATGGCTATTATGGCCTCTCTCTAGCTCATCCTCTGAAACAAAAAACTAGAGCAGGAGGTAGTGAATTATCTGGCAAGCTTCAGAAGTACATTTTTGAAGTGAAAGAAATTGCGAAGACTTGAGATGTTCAATGAAGGCTGCTCCTTCTTTCTGATTGGTGGTGGTGCTGTTCAAGGTGCAGCTCAGATGATGTGCTAGGGTGTGCAGAGTCCTCTTGGAGATGGGAGCAATGTGGGGCTGGGAAACCACCAGTCTTGGGCTGGTCTGCCCAGTCCCCATGGCATCACTATGAAACCAGGCTGGAGAAGTCTCAGCCTTGCTTCCTTTTTCTTCTGATGTACCCAGTATCAGATAGATGCTTGGCTTGGTCTGTGTTTCCTTTGCACATCCTAGATATTCACATACAGTGTCCTTGAGTGCAGAACTCCCTGTATACATTCAGTGATACTGCAGCTTGTAGCCTGTCCCCTGGACAGCTTTTGGGAAAACCTGCCTGTCCTCTCCATGGGCCTTATGGCACAGCAACACCCTCCTCTTGGGACAGGACTTTACAGGTTTTAACGGATAATTGACTAGTCCTGAAAAACGTCCAACCTAAGATACAAAGGGAATCAGGAGAACTGTTTCTGCTTTGTCATATAATCTCATAATCCCTTAGTTATTTTATAATTTGCAACACCAGCTTTAAAACGGATGTACAATGCGAGAGTTCACTCTGAGAAATACATAGCAGATTTGCCACATCTGCAACACGGAATAACACACATAAAAATCTATGCTGAAATTTAGGTCTTATAAAATAGTTCTAAGCAAATGAGTACTTCACTTTAAAAGTCTACAGCTGAATGCTATTTTGTATGGTAAAGTACACATTAATTAAGGGCAGAAATATACGATCTATGTCAATAGTTCTGTATTATTGTAGGGAAGATCTCTCCATGCTTTTCTTCCTGCTTATATTTAATTTTCCTGCATGATTCCAGCTGGAAAAGGAGTGCATTGGCACTGAGAAATAGGGTGGTCCAGCCCCCACAAGTATCTTGTAACCTTGATGAACCTTGCTTGTCATTTTGCCTTGAGTGACACATAGAGGTGGCATAACATAGCAGAGGTAACTACAGACTTTGAACAAGCATATAGTGTAACACACTTTCATGAAAAAAACAATCAACCAAACAAAAAACTCAACAAACATATATATTAAACTAGTGCTTAAATGTATTACAACGTTCCCGTGCATTTTTTGTGCCTGTGCACAATAGGAAGTTAGAAGGAAGGTTTAATCAGTAATCCTTGCATGGAGCCTCTTTTGCAGCTCTCTACAGTGTCAGAAACCTGGTATTTTTGCTGGAAGCCCCCAGACCTTTGGGTTTCTCCCAGCTATTCTCCTCTTTAGTGTGGCACCACTTTTTCTTCCTGGGTGCACCCTCTCTGTAAGGAATCTCTGGTCTTCCAGCTTCATCTGTGCCAGAAATTGATTTCTCCACAGTTCATTTTACAGACTCCTCACACAAGGACATGTAAGCCAGTGTGGTAGAAACTAATTTCTTCTCCCATTATGTGGCTCCGTGTGGGTCTTGTCTTGAGACTACACAGATTTGTCAGGGCAAGTGGGCTTTGCGCAGTTAGCAGAGAAAAGATGTACACAAGTAACTGAGCTTCAGTACCTAGAGAACATTCCCTTTTCAGTTATTCCTCTCTAACTCAGTTTTTGTCCCTGTTCTACTCCTTTGTACATGACAGACATCCATTTTCTGTGAGGGCTGCTTTTAGCCCATACAAAAGTTTATATGCTAATATGCTTGCTAGCCCATGCTAACTAAAGAAGCAGTTAGCCCAGTCTCCTTAATTAGGGCTTTCATGCCTTCATTTAGCTCAGCTGCTTGGAGGAAATCAATCTTACAATGAACCAGCTCCTGTATGGGGTGCTGCTCTGCTCTCTGGATGCTGCTGCTGTGCCAGGTAGGGAAGTTGCTTTCTTTTTTGTTGCGTTTTGCAGTTGAGGACAGCTGGCATCCAGACAGAAACTAATAGGGGCTCATCAAAAGCTGGTTTAATTTCTTTCCTTGCCAGTTTCCTCAGTTAAAAGGGAGAGGAGGAAGGTTTGGTTTTATTTTCCTTTTTTTTTTTTTTTTTTCCTGATGACTGGTTGGCACTGTCTACTCAAGGCTGATCTGAATAGCTCTTTGTTCCGGATGGAGGCTAAGTTTTATGAGCAAACTTCTTATTTCCTGCTATATTTGGGAATAAAACCTTGGAACGCTTGTAGTTATTGTGTATTGCAGAAATATGGTTTGAAAGTGCTTGTATTAACTTGTACAGATCTTGTAAAATTGGAACGTGTGTAGTCAAGCTCCAAATGCAGCAGTGGTTGACTACAGATACAGTTACAGGGTGCATTAAAACGAGTAGTGTGGTTCATACTTGCTGAGCATCTGTAAAGCTGCAAGCCCTGCTGAGCTAGCTTAGGTACCTGGTTGAAGGCAGGTTTTGGAGGCAGCTCAGTTAAACTACTTACTACTGTCAGAGTATCTTTTTCCTTGTAACCCACACATGTGCTAGCTCAGGGCCATGTTTTGTCTATGCTTGGCTTGCTGCAGAGCTCGTACTTCTCTTGTCTTCTGTCTTAGATATAGATGTGAAAATGGGGCCTCCTTCCTTCACCCCAGCTTGGAAAGGGAAGGGGGATCAACTCCCTTGACTCTGTTTCTGGACAAGGACACAGAAAGCAGGGACATAACTGCAAGAGCAGAAGGTTCTGGTGTGGCCATGGTGTAGGCAGCCCCTTCCAGGCTCTTGATGGAATCATGCTGGTGGATGAATGAGAAGTAAAACTTGCCTCTTAAATAAGATAGTGATGGATTTGTTCCCACAAGTATGTCTAGATTTGTTTATTGACATGCTGTACATATCTATATGCTCAATGAGTTAAAAAATACAACACCAAAGGAAGCCATTATTCTAAAGGAATTGGAACAATAACGCTGCACATAGCTGTCTAATTAACAAGGTTGTGAAGTAACTGGAGTAAATTAGCAGAGACAATTAATTTACCCTGCATCAAAATACACATTGGAATGCTGTAGAGTGAATGCATAATTTTCATCTCTGATTGCTCGAAAGAACTTATGGGACCTGATATTCAGATTACTTTCCCCTAATTTCTGAAAAGCATACGGAGGCTTCTGCTGATTTCAAATGTTAGTGCGTGATGACTGGAATTTAAAGTATTTTTCTGGGGCTTTGGGAGTGTGGAGTATAATCCCCGAGTAGCAATGCAACCACAACATCAGTTCCTCCTGTCTGAGGCTAAGACTTTATAATATAAAATTGTATGGGAAGGGGTGGCAGTGGTTATTGTTGATGATCTTCTCTAGGAATATGATTCTTTTGGTGCAGAATGTGGATAAGGCTTGACAGTCAAACAAAGGGGTGTTTAAACAGAGTCAGATTTGTTGCTGCAGGAGGAAATGCAGAGATCCAATGGTTAGATTGAACCCTGGCTCAGATACACCTCACAACAGCAGCTGAGGCAGTTTAGTGAAAAACTTGCACTACACTGGTGTACCACAGACTGGACCCATGATTACTACATGCTAAGTATGCTGCATATTTTGTGTGTTGCACAGACTTAAGCTACCATCTTTCTAGCCTCATAAACTAGTTCTCTGCTACTAGAGGAGGAGAAGTTATGATACTTCTGTAGAGTTTCTTGGTGGTGTTTACTCCATTCCAAGTAGAGGCTTTAGGAACACAAAAGCTTCTCCTGAAAGATTAACAAAGTGCACCTGAGGAAGGCACTTGATTGATTGCAGACCAACCTGTTTCCCTCTTCTGCATCACCTTATTATTCATTCACAATTTAATAACTGCAAAATCTGCAGCAGCTTCTCTTTACATAACTCCTTGTATTACAAAGACGTCTTGAAGGCCATGTCCAACCATCATAATGAGCCAACTTAAATCTACAGTGGGTGTATAAGCCACATAAATATCCACCAGAAGCAAGTATTGGTTGGCTCTGAGGAAATGTTTGAGATTAATGGCTTTGGCATTTTTATGTATTTGCATATGAGCAAGTAATTTAAGGTGCCTGCTGTTGTAATGATGGTTGGTAAGAGTAAAGCAAAACCCCACCCTGCAGTGGATTAAACGTTTGGTGCTGCAGTGAGTGATAAAGTAAGTGCATTTAGCCGGAAGACCTATGATACTCTCCCCACTAATGCCTTTGAAACTGCTACTATAAATTACATGAGGCAGAATTTGTATATTGATAGACTTGGATCACTTTCTTAGTGGGAATTTGTTGATATAAGTAAAATGCTTTGTAATTGGGGACACCCTCTTTGGGCATGCCCTCCTTACTATTTAAATGAGGTGCTCTTGAGAAAGAAAATAAAGAAATGTCTGCTTTTCCTCATTTGAATAGCTCTGCAGAGGATCTGAATGCTGGAGTTACCACTTGCACATTAATGAGCAGCTCGTAGTTAAACTGTACCCGTCTAATGTGAAGTCTCGCATGCAATCGCATATAGGTACCAGAGGCAAAAGAAAATGTCTGTTCTGAATAAGCACTCATCCATTTTCATTTCTTCACTGGTTTGAAAAACAAACAGAAAACAAACACCGAAAAACCTTAGGCAGAAAAGTACATCAACTTTAGGTATTGTTTGAAAATATAAAAATATGTTAATGTTAGTTGCTTTTGAATAATTCTGTAGTTCTGTCTTCTGACATGAGTGCTTTATTTACTTTAAGTCAAAAAAGAGGCAAGACACGTGAAGATATTTTCCTTGTTCTTCTATGACTTTTACATTGTAATGTTTAATAGTGGCTTAAAAATCCTTTTGTGTAGAACCTTGAAATTCTTTGCCAATGCTTCTTTAACAACTGTAAGTCTGGAATTCTGTGATCTGTTACTAAGGCTTTGGCTTCACCAATGAAAATTACACTTTTGACTTTTTTCCCTATGATTTATCTGTTTCACAGTAGGGACCAAACCAGTAAAACTCACAGGAACACAACTGGGTGAAGGTTTTTGGCTTTCAGTAAAATTTAACTGGCTGAATATACTTTTAAAGCTGACATAATTAAGCAGACTATTGTTCTTTTTTTAGTAAGAAGAATAAGGCAAAAAAAAAAATCAGTATATTGCAATAGTTGTTTAATTGAATTGATGTTCTAATTCTTAAAAGTATAAAATATTTAATCAAGTTTGTTTTAAGCATAATTGTTTTGTAAGTTTTATTGCTGGAGGAACAAATTTAAGTGACAATAAGAAATAACTCCACTCAACTGTTTGCTGAACTCTTGAGCTTGATGGAAGGTTTGACCTTCTTTCTTTTTACTAATCTCATTTTGCACTCCGTACTTCAAGCAGTTTGGCCAAGAATAGAAGCAAAGCAACCATGATGTTGCATGGGAGAATATGTTTCCTGTAGAACATAGTGCTGGGAAATCCAACTGGGTAGATATTTGATGGGTTTGGGGGATGAAAATCAGGAAGTCCACATGTCATTCTGGGCAGTTTTTCCTAAATCAAAAACCTCATTTTGATCAAATTTTCTGAAATGTTCTAGAGCGTGTCAGCTGTTTATGATCAACCCCTGCAGGCTTTGACTAATGTCCATGGTGTGAAGAGTGTTGTGAAGTGTTGCCCATCCCGTGGGTGTTTGTTACTGTCCTTTCACTGGAGATTCCTGTGCTCATCATTGAACTGGTCAAAGGGAATGTGCAATTAGGTTAGGTTAGGTGAATGTGAAAGAAGGAACTTCAGGGCCTGAGGAGATATGAATCCCCCTGTCCTTGTGGACAGGAGATGGGGCAGGAACCTGCAGCAGAGTTGAGGCAGGGAGCCAACAGAGTGGCCACAGGCTGTGGCAGCTTGGTGGTGAGAGATTCTTGGCTTGATGGTGTGCAGACCAGCTCCTCAAAGCATGGCATGCCAATTTCTGTGGTTCAGCAATGGCCGGCACCCCGACAGCTCACCTGGGGGGCCAAAGTGATAGAAGCAAATGAAGCATAAGATGCCTGAATAATTTTTTTGCACTACACATTCAGGGAACAGGAACTCAGCTAACAAACCCTTTAAATTCAATTTTGACACCAGTAATTAATTAATTTATGCCTTTTTTTTTTGAGTTTTTTATTGAAACTTGTTTAAAAACTAAAACATTAAAAAAAAAAAAAAATCTGTATTTTGGCCCATGACTACAACCACTTTGTTTGCCCTGGTTCAAGATGAGCACTAGTAGCATACTAGGGTGCTAGGAATTAAACTCCTCTTCTGTGACCTTTTCTTTTAATTTTTATTGTCTTTGGCAAATAACCCATCCCAGATGGGATTTTGAGATCCACAAGGCCACACTTAACAATATTTGTCTGGGAAAATAGGGAGACCTGGGATGGAAAGAGAAGCTGTGCCTAGGAAGCAAAGGGTGTGCAGTAACCTTGTAAGGGAAAGCCTACTTGTGCATGTGGAATGATTCCTGGGAAACTCATTTGGCTTTAGCGAAGTCATTGTTGTAGGTGAAGAAAGAGTTCAAGAGAAATAAAAATAGCAGTATGTTACTGAATATTTCAGATGGAGCAGCTTGCACAGAAAGCTTCCTGAAAGTCTCTTTTCACATAAGCAGCTGAAGCCAAAAATAGATTTCAGCTTCAATAATCTAAAAGAGATAAAACTGGACAGTTACTTTTGGGTTTTAATCTTGTTGATGGCATCCCCAGGAGGAAGAAGCTTAGTACCACAAGAGAGTTTGTCAAGTATTTTTCAAGATGTTTAATGTTTGAGAAGAATGGAAAGGTAAGGCAAAAATCCCTCAGTGAGAGCTTCCATCATTTCCTTTGTTAGCATTCTGATGACATCTGATTATTTAACTTATAAAGATGGTCAAGTGGCTATAAGTACTTCACCAAGCCCTTGTGTGCCATAACTGCATAAACAGTTCAGCAATGAATACTGAACGCAGCTTTTAGGAGCTGTGAGATTCTGTTCCAGCATCTGTTGGTGGATCTGTCTTGGCCAAGCTGAGATTTGTGTTGCTGAAGTGAAGTGCGAATTTTCCTTGCTTGTGCTAATGAACCTGGAAACTGAATGACAGGTGGTTTGGGGGAAGACCGGGGTATTTTACTTCGAGGCAAAACCGAGCAGGTCGGAGAATTTCAGAAAGCAATCTGGGCAGTTAATGCTAATGGCAGCTTAGCTCTCTCTTCCAGAAGTTCATTCTAAGTCTTCTCATTCAAGCATTCATTCAGAGGCTCTGTCTAAATTGAGACACCTGACTAGTTATTGGTTTCCTTCCAAATGTACCGTGTTTTCTGATGCTGGCGCCTTTAGATGATGAGATGTCTGCTACTTCTGTTAGTCCTGACTCCATTTCTAATGTTCCTAGGGATCCAAATTGGGCAACAAAATGAGCTTTCTTTTTCTAGAAGCTGCTGAAGATTTAATGTTCAATATTATTGGTAACATTTCCTCTGTGGCCTCATAGTCTAGATTTGGTCCTTACTTTTCACTAGCTCCGTTGCTGTAGTGAGTGACCCTGGGTCACAAATTACTCTCCATGCATTTTTAAATTGTGATGTGTCAGTGTATAAACAGGTACTTCCATTACAGGTCTTGAGTGTACCATCATCTGCTTTTTCTTGATTGTGCCTGAGCAAATGTTCTTGCCCTAAAGGGGTCAGCATTGAAAATAAATATTTCACATACTGAATTACAGCAATTCAACTGGTAATTTCTAGGAAGGAAATGAAAAAGAACAAAAGAAATTATACTGCTATCCTTGGCCATTACAGTGGAGAATGAAAATCACAGGCTTAGGAGAGGAACATTGAGGGAAGGCAATACTGAAACATTGCATTATGAACCAAAAATAGCTTGAAACAAAACACAAATATACTTCTGAAACACTCCTAAATGTGTCTGTCAGTAGCCCTCTACTGGAATGCAGGAGTTCTGGGGTAAAATTTAATGAAATATGTCTATCAGGAGGGTGATGAAAATCTCTATTCACCTTAAATCTGGTTGTTGGTGGTGTAGTGTGTTGTTTTGGTTTTTTTTTTGTTTGCTTGTTTGGTTTTTTTTTGTTTGGTTGTTTTTTTTTGGGGGGGTGTTGATTCTGTTTCTCTTTGTGATTGTGGTAGTTTGTGGGGTTTTTGTGGTTTTTTTTTGTGTGTGTATGTGTGTTTGGTGTGGGTTGGTTTGTTCGTTTTCTACTAAAAAAAAAAAACTAAACAAAGAAATCCTACATAATGGAAATGAATGCCAATATAAGACAATGTGGAATTCTGAGTCTAAAACAGCTACAGTGGTGTGTTCCCAACCCCTCTACTGCGAAGTCAGCAGATCTGTACTGCATCACTTACAGATTCTGTGTTTCTTAGACCATCTAAGAGCATGTCATGCATGGTAAAACTTTTAGATGTACTTCACAGAATATTTTATTTTGTTGTGCTCTTCAGTTACTTGAATAGACACAACAAACAATAGCTACTTAACTGTTACAGTTCAATAGCTCTTAGGGTTCATCTCTTTCCCAAGGGGTTCAATCATACAGCTAGGAAGACAAAAAAAACCTTTGAGTTAATTGGATACCACCCATACTGTATGTAAAACTACCGTTAGAGCAAGGCGATTTTGAACAACCAGTGGACTGAGTGGTTGTTTGCACAATTATTTCTGGTAGTTGCAGTTAAAGAATAGATCAATAGATTTTTTTTTTTTTTTTTTCCTCTAGGCAGTGCTAAAAAAATAATGGGCATCTTTTAGAAGAGAACAAAAGCAGAAGCCACATACAAATTACTCATATAAAGCAAAATCTTAAGTCTGTCAGAGAAATAGCTCTAATCAAAGGTGATAAATCCTGATGAAATGGAGGGGGAAAGAAAAAGATTCTTTACCGAATGTTCTTATAAGGCAGCAGTTTCTGAAAAGAATTCACTACAGCTGAAGTTCAGCAAAGGACTTGTTTGTATGTCGTCTTCAGCTTCAATGATAAACCTGCCCCTTATGTATATACCTTTGGGCTCCTGCATGCTTAACAGCTCTGCTAAATCAAAGTCTATGTTATGAGGTCTTTCAAAATGCTGTTTAGAGACTGACATGCTGTGTTTATTTGGATGGGAGAACGTGAAGCAATATTTATCAGCCTTTTGTAAAACAGTGATCTGCCTGATCATCTATCTTCTTGAAGCAAACTTTATTTTAAGATACTTTTGAATACACTAATCTGAAGGTTTATTCTCTTTAAAATGAGGAAATTTTGTCTTACACTTCTGGTGTGGCAGGGGGTTTTGTTGTTTTGTGTGTGTGTTTTGTGGTGTGTGTTCTTGTTTGTTTGTTGTTTTTTGTTAGTTTTCCCCATCATTCATAGTATTTAGAGTAAATGGCTATCCCATCACTTGACACAGCTGTAGACAGCTACAGGAACAATTGCAGCACAGGATTTGTACTACTTCATAAAAACCAGGAAGGAGCAACACTTTCTTTCCTTGCTCATCAGTAGCTAAGTAAATGAATGCAGTTCCAAGGGAACAATACTTGCATGCTATAGATTGTGGGTGGGGAGTTTTTTTTGTGTCTTTTTATTTTTTTTTCTCCCTCCCCTCTGGTTCAAGAGCTCAGAGATTAACAAAGCTGATTTTAAATTCTCAGACATGACCTGGAGTCTTTGCCACTATACTCAAAACAACCTGTGCAAACAGGCTATTGAGTGAGGCTGAATCTGAAGTGCATGAGGGAGATGCCCTCTGCTAACTACTTACATTAGCCTGCCTGTGTACAGATATGTGGATCCGTTCTGGTAAAACGCTACTATGTAGTGATACCAAACAGGGTTTTTTTCTTTTCCAAAGCGCTGCAGTAGCTTTTCTCCCTTGTATATTTACAGATAAAATATTCAAGTTTACATTAGCTTAAAAACTAAGTTTAGAAATTCTTTAGGAGTATTTTCTGCCTAAACATTATGTGCAGATCGCTGAATACTGTAATATTAGGATTCTTTTAGATCTAACAGCTGCCTTGGATAACACTGGCCATGTGATGTTATTTATGTTTGTGCTCCCTACCAGGAGCAGATGGATTCTCCTTCTAGCAGCTTTGCTGCTTCTTTATGTGGGAGGCCCGGAGAATAACTATCAGTAACTACTCATCTGCCCCATGTCCTGTTCAGTCCTCCCACCTCTCATCCTTGAGCATTGGGTGAAAAGCTGAAGTCTTGTCACCACCATCAGTTTAGTGAGGACTTTCTGTGATACGCAGTCCCTTCAGCCCACTGTTGCTGGAGACACAGGCTTGGAGCTTGAAGGGAGCTGAGTGGTGGGTGGATGAGGGACAGGTGGCCAAGGCTTAGTCCAGATATGGCTTGGAGTAAGGTGATGTACAGCATCTTCTCTGAAACAAGCTTGGGTATCACCACACTGGATACCTCTGCACAAAGCTTGAGAAAGCTGTTGTGTTGTGATAGCTAGTGCTGTGCTCTGTGCTACCTGTGTAAGACAAGCTTCACGACCACAGGGACAATGGGGCTACCATGGCAACACTGCCAGGAGAAGCAGACCTATCTATTTTAGGTGATTTGGGTTGAATGAAACAAGCAGGGCAACTTTCTGAGAGGTTGCTGTAGGTTTTGCACTGGCATGGTGTTTTTTCATTTGAAGGATGTTGTATCCAAGGCTGCGACTGGATGCACAGGCTGTTCCTCACTTTCCCAGGGTGCTTATTTCTCTGTAGCAGCGGTGAGGCAAGGTTAACTGTGCTTGAAGACACAAATGGGTATAGAAAAATATACGTGCAGTGGTCAAATACTTTTTTTTTTTTTTTGGTAAAATAATGGTAATTCCTTAAGTTGATAACCAGTCTGGAAGTAGCTTTTGTATGGAACACTACTTAAAATGACAGGGTAGTAAGAGAAAACAAATATGACTTTATTTTTCTTTTTCAACAGCTTACAATAAACCTGTTTAAAACAGGGAGTTAAAATTTATCAGGAAACATTATATATTCTCTCTCCCTCTGTCTTTTTTTTTTTTCTTTTTTTTTCTTTCTGCAAATCAAAGTCTCATCTCAAAACAGTGGTATAAAGCATTCCCAATGTGAAGCTTTTGATGTTTTATTTTTCATTATATTCGGCATTCAGAAGGGAAGATCCTCCCTGGAACCCAGCAGTGGCTAGTTACATGAGAAACCATGTCCTCTCTGTTCACGACTATTTATTGATTAAAATACGATGTACTGAATTGCAAATTACCTCTTGGATGGCTTGAATGCCGTACCATACTTTTATAGCCTTAAAATATAGCAATAAACTGAAACACAATTTTCTGAGTGTGTCTGCCTATTCTCACCTTCCATTTATAAATCTTAAAGCAGTTGTTTTTGGTAATGGTACACTATATTTATCTTTATAGTGGAAAAACTTTGTAGCCAAAAGAAAACAGGACATTTAGATGGAATTTTAATTAAATTTGTCTTTTTACCCTAATTGAGAAATACTTTCAGCAACAGTGTGAAAACATACAATTGAAGCTTTTGTAATGTTCTCATTATCTCTTCATGTCTCAAATAAAGGGTTTTTTCCATATTGCTATGCAGGGTTTATGTGAACCACAGTGACTTTCAGTATAGTAGTACACTTGTGATGTTTTAATTTGGATGTCTCTAATTAATTAAATATTTTTTTAAGTGTCACTTTGGGCCTATTAGAAATAAAATATATGTTACCACCATAACGGATTAGAGTATTTTAAAGCTTAAATGACCTGTATCCATCAGGCACACTTTATGACTAACAAGTATTTTTAGTAGGGTTAAGGAAATATGAGCTAAATGATTTAGAGGACCAGGAACAGTAGAATAGGGTGTGTGTAAACTGGTTTATGACCACTTGTGGCTTAAGTATTTATTATGTCTGTTTTCAACAACCTGATTTAAAGTACATGTAAAAGAGTGTTGATGAAACATTAACTAATGGTTTAACAGAACACAACTGCATCATTTTATAGTCATGACCTGTATTAATCATAGAATCACAGAATGTCCTGAGTTGAATGGGATCCAAAAGGATCATTGAGTCCAACTCCTGTCCCTGCATATGATAACTCCACAGTTCACACCATGTGTCTGAGGGTGTTGTCCAGTCTCTTCTTGAACACTGTCAGGCTTGGGGCTGTGACACCTCCCTGGGGAGCCTGTTCCAGTGCTTCACCACCCTCTGGGTGAAGAACCTTTTCCTGATGTCCAACCTAAACCTCCCCTGGCACATCTTCCCTTGGGTGTTGTCACTGGTTGCTGCAGAGAAAAGATCAGCACCTGTTCCCTTTGTGAGGAAGCTGTAGCCACCACGTCTTCCCTCAGTCTCCTCTTCTCCAGGCTGAACAAACCAAGTGACTTGAGCTGCTTCTTACATGGCTTCCCCTCCAAACCCTTCACCAACTTTGTGGCCTCCTCTGGACACTCTCCAGTAGCTTTATATCCTTTTTATCCTGTGTTGCCCAGAACTGCACACAGTGCTCCAGGTGAGGCCACACCAGTGCAGAGCAGAGCGGGACAATCACCTCCCTCTCCTGGCTGGCAATGCTGGGCTTGATGCACCCACAACACGGTTGCCCTCTTGGCTGCCAGGGCACGCTGTTGGCTCATATTCAACTTGCTGTCGACCAGAACCCACAGATCCCTCCCCACAGAGCTGCTCTCCAGCATCTCTTTCCCCAGTCTGTATGTATAGCCAGGGTTGCCGTGTCCCACGTGCAAAATCTATGGCACTTTTCCTCGATAAACTTCATGCAGTTGGTGATTGCTCAGTCCTCTAATTTGTCTAGATCCCACTCTCAGGGGCAGAGAGGCCCTGCAGAGTCATCAGTGAGCTTCCTTAATATTCCATCAAGTCCTGTGTCGAAGTCATTCATGAAGACGTTGAAAAGTGCTGGCCCCAAGACAGATCCATGCAGAACCCCACTAGTGACTGGTTGCCAACCTGACATAGCCCCATTTACTGGAACTCTTTGAGCCCAGCCCATCAGCCAATTGCTCATACACTGCATTGTGTGTTTATCCAGCTGTGTACTGGATATCTTGTCCAGGAGGATACTGTGAGAGACAGTGTCGAAGGCTTTACTGAAATCCAAAAAGATCACATCAATTGCTTCCCTTGGTCAACTAGGTGGGTAACCTTGTTGTAGAAAGAAATTAAGTTGGTTAAGCATAAATAATAACAATAAATAGTAAAAATGGATGACAAACACAGTTATATGAAGCATTAGTAGTATAGATAATGACAAATCTAGACAATGAATATGCACTTTTTCATAGTTCAAGTGAGCCTGTTTACAAAAAATCTATTGTGAATGAGTTGGGTTTTTTTCTTTTTAAATAATCAAAATGAAAATTTGGTTGGGTATTAAAATCCCTGGATTTTCACGCTGTTCTAGCAACCTTAAAAAAGAGTGTGAAGTGCCTTGTGCATCCCTCACCATGTTCAGCAGTGCCGCACCCACAGACTGGGGATGTTTTTGGAAATGCTGATGTCATTTCTCAACCAGACCCAGGTTCCTTGGTGAGGAACTGTCCCCAGAGTGGCCTGTAGTGGAGTAGCAGGTGAAGACCTTCTTCAGCTTTGGGCAAAATGGATCTTCCTGAGCATTTTGGTTCAGGACAGAGTGACAACTACATATATTGACTAAAATAAACCACCCCACAGTAGCAAAGTTAAAGCCATGGCTGTATTAATTTATAATAGTTTCTAATTATACACTCACATAACAGTTTGGGTTAGAAGGGACCTTCAAAGGTCATCTAGTCCAAGCCCCCTGCAATGAACAAGAATGTCTTCAACTAGATCATGTTGCTCAGACTAAATCTACTTGCTAATGTGGAAGTTTTGTTGTTGTTACCTGTATTCCTTATATATTTCAATTTTCTTACCCTGGAAATAGAAATGTCTGTATTTTTCTTCTTTACACAAGTTCTGTGAAGAGAAGGTGGCTAACATATATATATTTTTAAACTATACAAATAATAGCATAATACATTGTAAGAGATTGATCCTGAAAAACTAAATATCAAGTAATCGCATATAAATATTTAAAGATTTGTTCAGAATTTTTTTTCATCAAGAAAGAAAAAAATACTTGTTTTAAACTTTGCCAGAAGTAACAGAACAATTGTGATAGTCACTTCAGAACAAAAGCAGATATAGGGATCCCATAAGAAAATAACTTCACCAAAAAGCATTGTGTTGAAACAGAGGTGCGGTGCAAGAGAAATATAGTCTTGATATTTCAGGAGAGTCAGGTGCAGGAATAAAAATAGCTTTATTTATATCTTTGGCTCTGATTATCTGGTTTATTGTGTAGAAGCTCACAAAAGCTAAATCATGTGTAAATTGCGCAGTTCTAGACTTTCCTAGTTTGTTGGTTTTTTTTTTTCCCACAATGTATATTCTGGACCCCCCCCCAAAAAGTTATTTATGAAAGTTCTTCTGCACTTTCCATCTGCACTGCTTAGTCTTCAGTTTAAATAACAAATTTACCACTTCTGTTTTCTTTCTTCAAACTGTGCAAAAGAATTCAGGATTAGTTACTCCCCACTTTTAATTATCTAATTCAGATTGAATCTATAAACAAGTAAGAAAACAGCTTTCTCTTTCTAAGCCCTTCATCTTGAGGTTGATCTAGGCTGTAAAACAAACAAACAAACAAAAAAAAACCAAAAAACCCAAAAAACAAACAAAAACCCCCAAAACAACCAACCAACCAACCAACCAACCAAACCCTCATGAAATTCTCAATAAAGCTGTCAGTAGGCAATTTTCCATGGTAGAAGAATTGCAAGCAAAGCCTATGTTACAGCATTTTTATTAGTACTTCATCAGAAGTGTCCAACAATTGAAAACTAAAGCATTCCTCCATTTAGTACTCATCTTTCCAGGCTTCAGGCATCTGTCGCAGTTACAACCCACTCTGAGACGGTTGAAGCTATTGTGAGATGCTAGAAATTGACCATTGATGGTATTTTCTAACAAGGGTAATCAATGTCTGTTGTTAAATGTGTTATGATTGAATTGCTTAGGGTTGCTGTTGATGTAGCATATGATCTAACAGGCCATGTTTCCATCATACAGAACTATAGTGCTACTCTTGAATTTGTTCTGTAAGACGGTGTAATCTAGGTGACATTGCAAACAACCTTTAACAGTCAAGCAAACATATCCAGTTTAAGAAGTTCTTAAATTTTTTAAATCCAGTTGAAGTGGTAAAAAGGCTGTGTTTTAGCCCATGTCTAGCATGAAGGCATTGTGGTAGATCTAAATATGCTGTCTTTTGGAGGAAAGGGCAATCAATAAGGAGGTAAATCAATGGGATGGGTTTGGGGATGTCTATGTCTATTTCTTTTTTTCTTTAAGAAAAGGAAACCTGAAAAGCCAGAAAGAAAGAAAGCAGGTATTACAGCAGGCTATTGCAAAAGATAATTTATTGCACGCGTGCAAACTAAAGATATAAGATTATTTCATTCAAAAACGAGGAACTTAAAAAGGAAGAGTTGATACCTAGTATCCCCCACTCTCTTCCTATTGGCTTGAGTAAATATTTTCCACACCTCTCTTAATACCTACACAATACGAAAAAGCAATATAGACTTCTAGGTGGTTAGACTCTTTATTAACATCTAGCTTTCTCATATGTGAATGTGAGCATCCTCATAGATCTCCATTCTCTGCTGATCTTTATTGCTGTTGTGCTAAGCACACCCAGCATAAGCTACAACTACCTAATGAATGATCATGAGTGTCAACAGGACCTGAACCCACAGTGACAGGGACTCATTTTCTTGACCATCTTGATGGTCAAGATGAAAGCGGAACCAGAAACAGAGGTGACTTGGTCAAGATCACACAGCTACTGGTGACCGAGCTGGGAACTAAGCTCGTCTCTGTTGATTCCCATTTCAGTATGTTTATACTCCAGAAATTCAGTCCTTTATAGGTGTTGTAGGTATCCCTGTGTATCTGTCTAAAAGCTATCAACGACAGAGGTGTACAAAGGCTAAGAAAAACATCCCTTGGGAAATCATCCTTAAGTCCTGTGGGACATATGGGCTGTAAGAGCAAGTTGTCTTCATAGACTGTGTTATTGGATCCCTTTGAAACGCTTATCTGAGCATACATCTGTATTTTATTGTTATTTTATACAATTACTCTTCAATTAATTTGACCCAGGCTAGTACAGTATATAAAATGTACTCTTTTCCTTACAGCATCTCTCTTAATGGAGGAAATAAACATGTAATTTATTATGCCTAAACTTTTCCTCTATACAAATTTCACCATGTGGAAATGATATCAAGAAAACGAGCCATACTCTTGCCTGTGTTCATCTTGCATGAATCTCAAGAAGCTCCACGTAGGTTTATTGCAGGTTTAAACCACTGTAGCTGATATCAAGATGTGTCCCACAGCTTCTTTTTATAATGATATTCTAAACTTATCATGTAAATTTGCAGCTTTATGTGCTATAAGTAGGCATTTGTATGCAATGATGCCGCACTGCTTTGACTTTTCTGGACTGAAAAAATAAAGACTTATTTAGCCAGAAATACCTGGCAGAGGATAGTAAAAAATTATATTGTGTAAATTTAAAGTATTCATTGTTATTTTCGTTGGTTAGTGCTACTGGGGAAACAATCTTCCTAGTTTTTTAAAAGACCTGAGTGCTCTCATGTTAGAGACCATATAGATAAGCAAATAGTATTTTAGCTCATTAATGTCAAAGACGTGTATGATAATTATTTATTTACTTATTGCCTGTAACTATTGTGCCAGTTGTGCGGGAAATCAGTGGAAAATAATTTTCAGTGAATATTCTGTGGTCTGATTGTGACAGTTTGAATCACAGTATGCTACTGATATATTCTGAGGAAGATTCATGCATTGGTTATCATAAAACATCCCATTAGAAATAGGAGGCAATGAGATGAAACCATCTGCTGTGCATATATGTGTGTATATGTATGTGTATATATATTTATAAATATAAAATCTCCCTTGACCTTTCAGCAGTTTAACTTGATCTAGTAGAAATATTTCTAGTGAAATGGAATATTTGGTCTGGGATTGTAGACAGATTCAGTGTGTTTTCTGGATGACTAACAGCATTTCCAGATGCAGATATTTCTGTAGTGAGCTTTCATTGGGATAGCTCCATCTTAGGTTCTTGAATTCCACCTCTGACAAGGATAAACGTGCAAGAGAAGTAGCCTCAAGGGGAAACAGTAATGCTTTATTACTTTTATTAAAATATTTATTATTTTATATGTATTCTTTATAAAGAAAAGAGAGTAACTTTTTTTTCTTTTTAAACTTTCCCCACATTGTACTCCTGTGTTTCTCTCATCTAGTTTGGCATGTCCATTAGCACCCAATTTCTAAAATGAATTAGCAGGTGCTTTCTCATGATGCTGGTTTTGCCTGGATTAAGAGCTATCTTGCCTTTGTTAGCTATCTGGGGGAGCTGCTCCTTAGCTTTTCTTTCCCCACACCCCCTCCTAGGACAAGTTCAGAAACCTGTTCTTTGTCCTGCAGATTTGTGCTGTAACCAAAGCACCAGATCAGCTGGCTTTCTGCTTTCTGTTTTTCCTAAACCCGAGTTAAACAGCACACAGAGGATAAAAAAAAGACATCTAATTTGCTTTGGAAGGAATCACTCTGTTCTTGAACTTGTTTATTCTGATCTGGCTTCATGTGACTGTAAAGGCTGTTTTGTTTTTTTTTTTTTTTTTAAAAAAAAGGTAACTTTTGTTTCACTATTACAGAAATGACATGGTGCATTTGCCAGAAAGCCCTTCAAAGGCTTTGATTTAAATGAGCTGTAATACTGTATCTGAAACACTTACTGAAGTCTAAAGTGATTTTCCTCACTCTCTCCTGTGTTCCAGTCTCCAATTGCTTGCTTTGCCCTTCCCTAGTCATTGTTGCTTTTGATTATTTTTTTCTCCTTATTTTGAAAATGCTGAGCAGAGGTAAATGAAAACCCAGACACTTCTCATTCATGGTCCTTAAGACTGTTCCCCGTGCAGGTGGGCTGATGTCATGGGGAAAACTTACCTCCCCCTGTTGCCCTCCTCCCTCACAAAGATCCAAAAATAAAAACAAGATTTATTTTAGCAGTATGATACCATACCTAGGAGAAAATACCCTAGCTCAAATGAATTTTCAAAAGCTGAATACATGTGAAAGTGCATTCCAATTATCTGATTCCCTCTTGGTGCTAATGAACGCAGAGAAGCTTTATCCTGACAGACAGTGCTTGACTGCCTGCTGCTATTTCAAAATCGTTGCTCTGTCCTACCTTCTACAGCTGCCTTCAGGCTGTCTGTGGAAGTTCACAGACTGTAATTGTTTGGGTCATATATTAGCCTTCAGTTTACAAAGAGGCTAAACAATCTGAAAATTTCCATGGCATGCCTGCTGACTTTAATAATCTATTAAGGATTTCAGGTAGTCTGTGCTTTCCCTTAATTTTTCTTCACTAATAAGAAGAAAAAGTCAATGCCATCATGAATTAGAAATGGAAACTGGGTTGAATAATGTGTTGGCGAGGCAGAAGTCAGGACTGCCAGCAGAGGGAAAAATAACACCTAATTTTTTGAGACAATGTGACTGAGTAACTAGAATGATGCTCTGGGGTTAAGAAAGCTGGCTGTGCTTCCCTGAATACGCCTGGCAGTACCAGCTGTCCAAGCATCTGAAAGCTGAGCTGTAAGCCTCTTTCATTAGGTACCAAAAGCCCTGGAGCCATTGGACATTTAAGTCTTGACATCTCTTAATTATGGCTTGTTCTCTGTTTATAGAGGATAGCTTCACATTTCTGTTAAAACATGGTATAAGCAATGAATCAAAAACTTCCTAACATACAGTTCAGCTTATTTCATTTTAAGGTAAGTAAAGTGTGAACCTAGACTAAAGAAGAGCTTCAAGTCAAATTGATTTAATTTCCTTGCATCTGGCCTTGCAGAAACACAGGATATAAATAGCTGTAGCAGTGAAGTGCCACTGGGGAGCTGTGGCTTGATGGCAGATATTTCTCAAGAGTCTTTGCTCATTCTGCAGCTCCTCTATGCAGCACCCTGTTGGAAAGTTGCTTTATTCCAGGTCTGTGTTTGATTTCCACAGCAAATGTCTCATTCATGATGACCTCACTGGTTAGGAGGAGGACCTGGGGCCAACAGAGCTCAACATGAGAAAGTCATCTTGTGCTGATGTTATAATCACTTTGATATTTTTAAGTAGTGTTGGCTGCACATTTGCAACTGGAAATTTTCCATCTTGAGGAAAACAACCAACATGCCAGAAGCTTCCAAACAGACCCGTCCTGCTAGTATTTTGGTTAATGAGATTTTTTACTAAGAACATATCACAGATAAACACCTGTGATGACCACATGTGTTAAGAGATAAAAAAACCCCATGTTGTTTGGGCCTTTCAGTGCTTGAACTTTCACCAGGACCAGCTATAGTGAGGAACACAGAAATTGTTATGTGGTTGTATTGGGAGTTTTCAGGCCAAAGGAGATCAATAGTGCATCATCTGAATTCCTGCCTAACAGGTTAATTTACAATTAAAAGAATGTCCAAGGGAATCCACTTATGCTGTATAAATATTAATTATTACTAATGATTTTGCAGTGGTTAGATTCTACTCTCCTAATTCAGACACTTTCTTTCACTGTCTCATTATCTCCCTCTACCTCTTCAATCTCTACCTTCCGAGCCTTGTTCAAGAATCTTAAAATGAATTTCTGCAATTGCAAACTGTTTTAATGTTACCTTACTGATTTAGTTTTTTAAAGGTATGTGGTGTGATTGTTTTTCAAGGAGCATAATATTACTGTATAAAAGTAAGCTGGATTTCAATATATCCAACAGTACTAGCATATACTGTGTGTTCTTGTAATAAAAGTGTTATCAATTAAAAAACTTTCTCCTCTTTACCTGGAAAGGTGAACACTGAATCTTTCCTCCCTCTTTCCTTCTAGTTGTTTTAAGATATTCCTCACAGAAATGAGCTTCACGACAATGTAGATGATCCAAGCAGCAGATCCTGTTTGCCCACAAATGTGGGGTCATATTTTCAAAATAGTTCAATGAGTGCCTTTGGGAAACTAGTTTTTGAGGCTGCAGCTGCCTGAAAATTAGCTGTGGCTGGTCAGGTAAACATATAGCTCCAGAGTCAGCACAAAATATTATAAAACGCTTTTTAAATGCAAAATTTGTTACAAAATCAACAGAAGAATCATCAGTCATCATGACAAATTCTAGATAACGTGCTTTGAAAAGTTAATATCACTTATTAAAATGATAAATCTAGAGGAACATGGAACTTGTCATATTGAAGTAGACTCATTTTTCCATTTGGTTTAGTATCTTGCATCAAAGCATATAATCAGATACTATAAAGCCATTGTGCCTGGCTTCATCTTGCCAAACAAGTTTATTGAATACGCTCTAGTGTGAAGGTGTCCCAAACATCTTTGGAGCCCTGTCTTTCTCTGAGAGGACTAAAGAGTTGCTTCTGCCTCTGCTGCTTTACAGCCATCATGATATTGACTGCCTCTGGACATTCATCCCACTGAAATCCACCAGCAACACTTGCCTCAATGTGACTTCCACTGCTTGATTGAGTCCTGCCCACTAAACATATGTCCATGTCAGACAGGGCAGGATGTATGTGTCTTGGCTGTATGTGGAGTTGCCTGTGCTTTGGAAGGGACACTGCACAGTCAGGCACGCAATCCCTGTGGCATACAAGGCTGGTCTGGGGCACAGCCCCAACCTTCCTTACAGGGTCCAGCGTGACAACAGTTCCTACTGTGGACTTTTTGTATATTTGTGGCAAATTAAAAGCTCCTAAAGGTAAATATTATTGTCAGTTACAGCCTTGTACGCTCCGAGAGTTAATTCAAAGTGCTATCAGCATATGACTGTCACACCTACCTGTGAAGACTATCTAAAACACATGGCACTCCCACAGGTTTATATTAAAATCCTCTTTTCTTCCCTTGTGCAACCATAGACTGTTGCTTCCAAGCTTTTCCTTTTTCCTTTTCTCTTTTTGCTACTCAACTCTCCTATTTCATTGTAGCCCTAGTTGTTTGCTGTGTGGAGATGTGCTTGTGGCTGCTGGTGGCTCACGTCACAGCCTCTCTGGGCTTTGCCCTGTTTGTTGCTAGCATCCAATACTGCTGCTTGCTACTCCAAGGTTGTGCCACAAAGTTTTAGGTCTTAAATGGTGCCCTGGAGGCACATACTGTGAAGGCCACCAATGGCCAAGCAGAATCTGTCCAGAGAGAAACAGAAAACATAAGGTTGGCAAGGAGAAAGGAGTTATCTGAATGGCTGTGAGCACTGCGTTGAGGTTGGACTTGGTTCTTCTTCATGGTGGCCTGACTTTTTTTTCTTCTGTAGTATTTATGAAACATTAGATGTTATTGAGAGGCGATGCGCCTAGTTCTGAGAAGTGCTGCATGCAATCCATGAACCCCTGCCAGTCTCTGACCAGCCAGAACTTCACCTGAGAGGAAGAGAGTTTCTTGCCATGAATATGCTTGCCATTTGCACTAGAAACATGGCTCTGTTACAAACAAACAACAATATGATTGTGGGAAAGGATGTGGATGTTAGGGGTTTGGTGGTTGGTTTTTTTTTGCACAAGCTTTTGATATGCATATGTTCTGGAGAGGGTGGGAAAATAAAGGGAGCCATGGATTTTTCTGTTTGGATATGTCTGCCTTCCAACAGTTTTATTTCCAGTAGTTAATTCTCCAGTATTGTTTAGGATAACGTGAATCAGATAAGCTCATACATAGTGTAAGAAAATTAAAGTAATCCCTAAATATCTGCCAGAGACATTTTAATCCTAATTAAAACTGAAGGAGGAAAGAGAAGGAATTAAATACACATTATAGTCCTGACTTATTCCCTATCAAGAGAGATTTTTCCATTCCAGAATGCCCCTGTTTAATCTCTAATCAGCCTTTTAGCCTTCACCATGAGTGACAGGGCAAGAAGGAGAATGTCTGCCAGTGCTTTGGGAGAATTTATTTAAGGTTCTTCTGAGCTGTGAAAGGGATTTGTCATTGTCAATATTTGTGATGTGGCTAATCAGCACCTTGGTCAGCCTTGTCATTGGGAAGGCAACAGTGAACGCATAGGTGACAAAGCGAAAGAGAGAGACACAGAAATTACTTCACAGACCAATTATAGTCATTCTAGCTGTGTCTGCGAGTATTCTAGGTGGTGTTTCACTCATTCTCAGGGAAATAAAAATAAGAACAACCATTCAATTTAATCTTTAATTTACTTCACTGAACACTTGGGAAATGAGCCTACAAGGGAGAACGCATTAACCTGGGGAAAAAGGAATGCAGCACTCATTCCCAAGCTATCCTCTTTTACGTGCTGTGAAATTTTGTCAGGTAATTTCAGGAGATGCAAAAGAAACTGTGATAAGCCAGCCTCTCATGTGAAGAGTTTAGGGATCTGCAAAGCATCTGCAGTTCCAGGGACTTATCTGAGCTTATCAGCAGTAGCTGACATTCTTTGATCTGCCAATAGAGCAAGGAATCTCTTTAAAAGAGGTGTCTGTGTAAGGTTTTCATTGCATTACGATTCTGGTCAGCTTCAGGCTTTCACTGTACTTCCAATTTGGTCTAAAAATACTTTTAGCCGATGTGTGCTATAAAACACTCAGTTGTAGGTGAGGTGGTACTGTCTTCCCTAATTGCAAGATTCAATTATTTGCAATTTCAAAGGTCAAGAGCTACATCTCTGATAAAACAATTCACCAACATATTTGAGCTCTTCTGACACAAGCAGGAGGTTTTCCTTCTAGATCATAGATGACTGTAGAAGCTATTTTCTGTACAAAGGAGGTTTCTTTCTCTGAAGCCTGAGGAGCCTCAGCCCCTCTATTATCCCTTTCTTTTGCTTGTTGGAGCAAAAATGCTGCTGCATGATAGAGAATCACAGTCAGCCTGTACAGCAAATCCTTCCCAGGCTGTTCCTACAGCCAAAAGTGTACGGCTATAGCAAATGTGCAGATAGAGTCCACCTTGGCTGAATCAACTGCTAGCTAGCTCCAAAATGGTTGACGTTTATGTTTATTGAAGAGATGGCATAAGAGGATAGAAAGAATAGAAGTAGATCATCTTAACTTGATGACTTGGAGCTCATGTCCTCCTCTCATGTCCTTGGAGTCCCAAAATTGGGGAAAGAAGGCAACAGTTGCCTATTACCCTCTTCATATACTCATCTTTCTGTGTTTAGGTGCTGCCTCTTTGGTTCTGTGCTTGGTATACAGGAGAGCTTAACCCATTTGAACACCTACTGCCTTGTCAGCATGGAGGGTATTCAAGGACTAGGATTGAAGTTGGATATGTAGATTAGAAAATGTTAATAAAAATCAGAATATCATAAAATCAAATATGTTTGTATTTATTTTATTGTTGATGTCAATCACGAACTACTGTACGTTTTACTACATCACAGGGTCTCCAAATGTGATTGAGTCTTTTAGAAAAACAGCAACAAGAGTTGCTGTGAGGTTCTTTACTTTCATTGGCATATCCATCATAAGAGGCTATTAAGGAAATCAAGCAGTGATAGAATGACAACCAAACTTATATGGGGCACTAGAAAAATTCTGATGTGCAAAACTGTTTGAACAAATGGCTAGTTTTTAACATGACTGAAGCTTTGTAGCTGATATCGAAAGACCCAACATAATTGCTAGGGTTGCTGGGGAGTGGGGGAGAGGGAGGGATATTATTATTATTACTAGTGATAAATTATTATTGTTTATTATTATTTTAAAGAAGGAATTTCCAGTTTGTCAGACTTAAAATATTAATTGGAGCCAATTTGATCTGATGATGTTCTAAATAAATCTCGTTTTCCATTGTGTTTGCCTGCATCAATACAGGGTTCTAGGTGTTATTACTCCAAAGCAACTTGGAAGATGGGTTTCCCACAGGTACAGTTTCTGTTCACTTTCAAAAGGGAAATGATGACACTTGGGGGAGGAAACTTCAAACAACTTAATCTTACACTTAAGAAAGATAATGCCAGTCACTCTATGATTAAGACTTTCATAGAGCACTTTCAACTATGAATATTTTTAGATCAATTTAAAAGTGCAAAGTGGGGGAGGAAATTTGGATGAAACTCACTTCTAAACTTTTATTAATGATTTGGAAAACAGGCCCAGAATGTAGATCAGGCACAGGGAAAAGCTAAGTCTGAACCATGAAGAATTGTAGGGAAATAATGAAGCTGAATGTGGAAATGGCAAATTTTTCTCTGAATTTTAAATTTGGGCCAAATTCTATTGATAACTACACAACTGGCAAGCTTCGATCTCAAAGATATTAACTTTTCTTTTTTTGTAGGGCTTTTTTTTTAGGTTTTTGTGTATTATTATTATTATTATTATTATTATTATTATTATTATTATTATTATTATTATTATTATTATTATTATTTTGGTTTTGTCCTGTCTTGCCAACCAGATCTCTACAGCTGTGCGAAAATACAGGTTATAACAACTGAACGTATGCCTTGAAAAATAGTTTTCCTGGAAAAATAATGAGAACTGCTTACATGTATTGTTGGATTCTATATTGCTTGTAACTTGGGGAAGGAAACACAGAGAAAGTCTTGGTCAGCAAGCTCAAACCATTGTTGTTAACCATGAGAGTTTATTCCTGAAGAGAATTAATGTTAATTGACTCCCAGTGCAGTGCCCCCACTGCTATATCTGGCTCCTACTCAAAGGGAAAAAAATATCTAGGCAACAAAATGTTTTGCACTGTTTGGCTCAAGCTTAAAAACAACCACCCAACAACAAGTAGCCTGAAGGCTGAAACTAATTGTGAGAAACCTTATCCCATAAACACTTGTCTTATGAAACACAAGAACAATGAAAAATAGAGTCAAATACACCATGTCTTCTGCTATCCATAGCTGTGAAGTCCCAGGGGTCATTCAATAGAATTTCTCTCTATAAAGAAGCATGGTGGCCATATGTATAAGCAGAAATGTTTTCTCCGTTCTCCACTGAAGAACAAATTACCTTTTTATATATTTTTTTTCCCATTTCTTTCCCATAAGGTCCTGGATGCATCAGATCTCCCCCTTAAAACATTATTTACACAGTGTTTTGATTGTCTGCCAAACAGCAATAGCAGTTCAAACCGCTGATGTAGTCAAGGGCCCTGTCATACTTGTGGATTTTTCTCTGTCAGCATGGTAATTGTGCCCCACATCTGAGCAGGTGGTAAAGAAGGTCTGGTGCTAATGTCTGCTTGCCACCGTGGTTGTAATGATATTACTTTGGTGCATTTTTGCTGACCAGTGTTGTTTTGTTGTTTCTTCTTGAGCAATTCAGCTTTTGAGTGCCCAACCGGATGAACCCTAAACAGCATAAATCTGCAGTGGGGTTTAATCCTGGAAAGCCTAGCTAATGTTTCCCCCTTCATATCAAGCATCTGAAATCAAAAGTCACTTTAAATAACCTAGATGCAGGAATACTTGTTTGCCGTTTTTTTTTTTTTTTTTTTTTTTTTTATATTTCACTTCATTTTTAGCTCATGGTCACATTTGGCTTCGTTGTCACTTCACTTTATCTCATAGTCATATAAAATTGGGTATTATTGACTGTTGATGTCAACAATAGCTTAAGACATATAACTGGCTCTATGGTATTTCTGCATGCTTTGGGTAGGATTCATCTTTCCCGAGATCAGGCAATTGGTTTTAACTACTCATCCTGCATCCTCCCAAACTGAGAGTACTAAAGTTAGGAGAAATGAATTCTACCCTTCTTGGACAAAGGCAGTTTTCATGAATGGAAAACACAGGTGATTCCACAGATTGTAATCTATGTATCAGGAAAAACAAGTAATACCGAATGGTAAGGTCTTACTCTGATCTTAATTGAAAGTATAGATTAAGTACATCTAATGCCCGAGGGAAACATGTATTTATTGCATGCCTGTATTGAGTTCTGGCAGACTTCTGAGTCAAAGAAGGTGCAGAAGGTGATAAACTGTCTTGTGGAGATGATTCTCTTACCCATGTGTGGCTGGATTCACTAAGGAGTGCAGCTCTTCATGTACTTCTCACAGGAACAGAGCATTTCACAGGAAGGGGGAAGCTTCAAGTTGCATCTGTAAATAACAAGTGTGGAGTCCACTAATACATAAATAAGTCGTGTCTCACAAAACCAATAAGGCTGTTCTATTGTGAGTACAAAAATCAGAGCTGCTCTTATTAAGCCATGAATGCAAAACCTTTCCAGAAAGCCCACTTAATATGAAGGCAGATGGTAACATATTTGTGTGTTTCCTCAGAGCTGAAATGAATAACAACTTACAAATATATATGCTTCTAATTAAGAAATAATCTGTTTGTGTCAGGAATTGGTGGTGTTTATATTTTTAATCTGCTTGCTTTTGCTTTTCATATTTAATTGGTTAGGTTTAGGATGTTGGGATTTTTTTATTCTATATGTAGAATAGATAAGCACAGTATGTAAAATTCCAGTGCAAATATTCTCTCCCAGCCCTTTTTGAGTCATAGTACACAATACAATCATGATCCCATGGTGCAGTGCAGTACTGTGTTAGAAGTCCCCAAGCTGCCCTCAAGCAGTCAGCTGTGTTAGTATGGCACAGAACAACCTCACGAAACCAGGCTAGCGCAGGTCCCCAAGGCCGTGTATTTGCATTACCTATTCCACAATCATCTTCTTCGAGCTTGAAGGAGCCCTGCTGGCACCAGCGTGGGGAATGTCAGCACCATGCTCCACTGCTTGCTGAAGTTATCATTTTGTAGTTTGTGCAAGGCTGGTGAGTTACTTGGATCACTCAGTGTTGCACACATTCTTGGCCTGAGTGACTAATGCAGCTGAAGGCATAGACTGACTTATGAGTATAAACATAGAATAGTTTGGGTTGGAAGGGACCTTCAAAGTTCATCTAGTCCAACCCCCCTTCAGTGACCAGGGACATCTTCAACTCGATCAGGTTGCCCAGAGCCTTGGATTTACTATAAAATTTTAATCCATGGTGTGCTGGATTAACAGAGTTAACTCTGTGAATAGTGATGAAGCTGGTTGCCACATGAACTTATTACAGCACTGACTAAATATAGAAATGCAGTTAAAGTTCTATCTATGGTTTCTGTTAGGATTTGCTTAGAGATTAATTTTGTGCTGAAAACATTCACCCCCATCCCCCAACATTTGTTTAAAAAAAAAAAATCCAAGTGCAATTTGTTTACATGCTTTGCATTCCTTAAAGGAAATAAAATTCACTGAATGACGCTTCTGTTGCTAATAACTCAGTCAGCACTGTCATATCTGTGTAGAGACACATGAACAGAAACTGACTGTCAAAATGAAGACGACAAAATTTCAGTCATACATTCAAAATTTTTATCTATTGGCTCTATTTGATTCAAACGAGATAGAAACAGACTATTTTTTTGTTATCCAAGTTTCTCTAGAAAACCAAAACCTTAACTTTTGAAACTGCAGTCTAAGAAAGGAAATCAAAGTAAAATCAGCTCCTTCATTTTGTAGCACAAAATTTCCATGCTTCTTTTAGTGCATTAGCACTGCATCTCTAAAGGAAAGCAACCATACAGTACACTGGACACTGCTCACAAGAAATAGTTTCTAGCAAATAAGATCATTCTGCAGTAGGGCCTTAATTATTTTTTGAAGCCAGAAGAGGAATTACCAAACCTCCTCTCCCCCTGCCCTTATCTGATGTAACAGCAGGAACACAGTAGAGAAGAGCCACTTGATATTCTGTGTTACCTTCAGGCTCTATGCTGAGGCCTATGTATGACTTTTGCACACGCATGTAGCTTTTATCAATAACTTCAACATTAGAAAGACCTGAAAGCTTCCTGTAATCTGTGCCTTTTGGTGAAAGTCAATGCTGTATTCTTACTTGTGTCCTGTGAAACTGTAACAAATAGGCCAGGCTCTTTCTATGACTTTACAGAAGTGGCATAAAGGGTGAGTAAATACAACAAATACTTCATTTTGATTTTACATTTATTCATCTTCAGTTCCATGGAGAGTGTTTATCTGAGAGTCAGATTTAATTACCTTTGACAGTGAACCTAGAATATAGACTTTAAGGTATTTACTATTCCTGGAGGAGGGCTGAGGGTATCACTGAAAGCACTGTTTTGGAAAATGATATTTTCTACAGTCCCAGGAGCTCTGAGATAATCCCTAGAATTTTGAACAGATAATTTTGTTTCTACTTTGGAGGCCAACAGACTGAATTCATGTCAGGCAGTGGGAAGGGAAATATCCAACTGGGAAGTGAAATGAAGGGCACTGTGAGCACAAGAAAGTACAGAAGGATAAAGAAATTGGAGACAAAGGAGAGACAGAAAGGGCAGACGTTGTTTTGTGTTTCTCCTCTCCTCCTTTTGATCCCAGGAGCCCTTCAGTGCTGCCCCACAGGGAACCACTGTAACACCTGACCGAGGAGGTAAAAGATGACCCTGAGATATGTTTAATCTAAGAGCAAAGGCGGTGGGCACAAAAATTGAAAGGGAATGATACCACTTGCAATGAGAATATTGCTAGGGCCAGGGGGCTTCACTGCTTCACTAAACTGTGCCCCAGGGAGAGACACAGCATTTACTTCTCATCCTTTCTTCTACCCCTTCTCAGGTAAGCCCTGCCCATTCTTCTCACAGCCGTTTTCTACGCCTCTGTGTCACTGGGTCACTTGGTACAGCACTCGCAATACCTACAGGGGAACCGTGCCACTGCACACGTCAGCTTTAACCTGTATGAGGTTAACTAGAGGTATCCTCTTCACTTGATAGGAAGCAAGGTGAAGTGGCTGACCGAGTCATAGGCTTCCTAAAGGCAGATTTAGCTGCAGCAGTACACTACCTGGTGACACAGATGCACTGCTTTCTCAGGGGTTGACCTCAGGTTCAGCATCATACCTCTTTACAAAAGGTCAGACTGACCTGACAAACACCAACAAATGCAACCCTCTCAGTTAATTTCTGCATCAAGCCCATTTCTTACTTCTGCTGGAGCCAGAACACATAATGTAACAAGCTTGATTTAGAGGTGGTGTAATAAAAAAAGATAGTGGCAGAACACCTGTTTCTCTTGCAAAGTTGTGGCTCCAAAGTATCTTAGTCTTATTTTCTGCTACGGTGATATATGCCAGCAAGAGCAGGGAGATGGCTAACTTGGATAAGGGTGGGCCAGTGACCTTGGTGTGTGGGAGTAGAGCATGATGTTTGAGACCTGTGGCTTGAGGTCCCTTCCAATCCCAAACATACTGTGATACTGTGAAAGGGTTTTGGAAAAGTAGGAATGGGAGTTCAGAGAGCTACAAGAATTCTTGTCATCCTGAGTAGGAGATTAGAAAGGCTTCACCTACTTGGTTTAATGAAGTTAAGGTAAAAATAGTTGAAAACAAGCTACAGACTGCTCTTTCATTCATCACAAAAAAAAAGCTTTAGTAACTGTTTAATTTTTTAAGCTGAATCTGGGTATTTAATGAGAAATGATGTGGTGTTTTACTTTGGGGATGGGAAAATAACTGCAGAGGCACAGCTTCTCATGGAGTTCTTAAAAGATGACTATAGCATCTTTGTCTCCATCCTACCAGTCAAGATGATATAGGTGCTGTTGATCTTGCCTTGGGGCAAGAGAAAGCACAAAATTGCCTTGCTCCACACCTTTTTTTTTTTTTTTTCTTTTGCATTAATAATCTGTTTGGAGAAGGATAGTTTTATATTTTGTAAAGCAAAGCCCATTCAAGGTAGGAGTGTCTAACCATCCATGTTTTTCAGTGTATGTTCTGGCTCTCATCAGTCCACACTTACGCATTTGCACACCTTCTGAAATATCCTCAGGTACCCGTGAAAACGTTTCATTGTAATATCATGGTCACAAGGCAGCAAAACTACTTTTCTGGGTGGGTTGGTCAGAGCCTTGCAGTGCCATCCCTATGAACTGAACTCAGACTTACTGCTTTAGCTTGCTCTACTGACCCTCTCACTTTGATCTTCTATTTTATACTTAGCACAGCTACTGAAGTGAATACAGAACTTCAGCCCGAGAAATGGTTTCAGTTTGGAAATTGAGTTCTTCATTCAGAATATAAAAATGCAGGCTCTTGCATCTGCCTCCTGAGAGGTGGAGTCAAAAGAAAAAAGGGAAAAGAAATAAAGTTAAATAAAATGGAAGTATATTTTTCAAATGCATTACGGTTGAGTAAGGCCATAGGGGTATCAGTGTTGTTAGCTGGAACGCACTGGATTTGAAAGTAGTTGGAAAAAAAGCAGTGTGTGTTTGCATGAGGCCACTGCAGGATATGAGCAGACAGCAATATATTGTTTTGAGGAATGAAAAATATTTAGGAATTGGAAGTTACTGTCGTCTCACGTTTGTCTGCAATCATCTTTCCAATATGTGGTACGCATTGTTTGGTGTTATCAGTGTGCATCTTGTTTCTGCTGTCTCCCTTCGTACTTTCATATATCGCAAAAGTCACTTTATTTTTCATCGTCAGAAATGCAAGGGGACTTTAACAGTACTTTCAAATTATTTTTAAGATCAGCAGAGAGCTAGCAATATGCAGCAGTTTTATGTTTTCAATTTTTGCAAACTTCATGCTAAGACAGAGCCATACTTGGATAGCTTTGACTTTCCTTTTTCACAAGCAGCTCTATGCAAACTACCAAGAGTCTGTATGTAGTCAGCTTGGCTGATCTGTCTGCATTCTGGGTTGGATGCTTACTAATATTTTGTACAGCTACCTTTAACACACTTAACAACAGCATCAAGAAATAAATATGAAAGTTCTCTTGTGCTCCTATAGAAAATCAACGTAATTTCTTCTTATTCTCCACTAAATTTCCTGTTCATAACCCTGTTGTGAACCTCCTCTCCTTTTTTGTCACCTACTTTCTGCTATAGTGATGGGCTGACTTTCTTTTGAAGTGTCTTATTTCTGACAGATTGCCTGCGAATCCTTACTTTTTTTCACCACCAGTTCCATCTGTCACATTACTTTGGATCCTATAGGGGTTGAAAGCAAGCATACAACCTGGAAAATGAACTCAGACATTCCAAACATTGAATCCAGACAGCCGATAAAGCTTAACTTTCTTTGTTAAAGAATTATTTTAAATACTTGAAATATCCACAGTTTGTTTCAGTCTGGCTTGTCTTCAAATTCTCGTAAGATCAAGTGAGGCAGTCAGGTTGGGTCTCAATTTGCTGTATCATTAATAACCATCACCAGTATCTCCATTTCGAGTAATAGATATGTAAGTATATAATATGCTGCTCATAGAGGACTTTTTTTGTTCTTTCTTGCTGGCTTGGAATCAAATGGGAATATACATAGTCTCATGAGTTTACAGTGCATCTCATTTAAGCTGCAGAACATAACAGAAATCCTAGGTGGTAAGAATTAATGCAAAAATATACAAAAGTCAGTGGAAACTTTACAATAACCAAGTCAGTTCACCAAATGTGTCTAGATCTAGAAACAGATCTGCCAGCAACTGAACTGCCCCATGAAAGGCAGTGGTCATAATCCCTAATCAACAATGAATTTATATTAAAAAAAAATATGAAAATTAGCTTAAGGGAAGCAAATAAGGGTAAGATGCCTGTCTTATCTTTGCTTGAAATTATGTTACTTCATACAGGGGAAAGGACACTTTGTAAACTTGTCTTCTTCAGAATTTAGTAAAGTGGTGTAAAATATCCTTGTGATCTCCCAGCTCCCCATGAGGATAGAATTGGGTACCATACAAATGTAAGCCATGGGAGTATTTTCTCTAGAATGATAGTTCATTTAGCTGTTTTGTTTTCTTTTGTTTTGTTCAAACAAAAAGAGTTGTATGTAGAAACAGAAGAGCCTAATTTGAGGCATACACGCATTTTGAACATAAAAGCAAAGGTAGATACATTCTTGCTTTTTGTCAGCCTACTGGCAAAGATGTATATTCAAACCCTTACAGCAGGGTTGTCAAACTCATCTTCACCTGGGCCACATCAGCCTCATGGTTGCCTTCAATGGGCGGAATGTAATTTTAGGGCTGTATAAATGTAAGAGTAGTTACATTTATACATTCCTAAAATAATATTTGGCCCTTTGAAGGCAACTGCGAGGCTGATGTGGCCCCCAGTGAAAATGAGTTTGACACTCCTGCCTTAAAGTGTTTGTTTTTTAAAAAACATATGCAGGGTTGCTGCAGATTTTTATAGAAATAGATGCAGATTCTTCCTTGGACCTTACAGCTTGTATGGTCAAAGAAGATTAATTACTCAGGGTCAGCAGCAATACTAGAATAGCAGCTGATGACATGTAGTCTTGCAAGCTTAACTTTTGTACTTAGGGTTCCTCCATTAGAAATCTGTACCCAAGTACAGACTGAACACAGCCTGTTCACAAGCTCAGCCTTATATGATAGATATTTAATGGAAGCTATGAAAAGACTAAATTATTAGGCTAGTTGTTGCTTATATATTTATAATCAGAACATAACATTTGACCTTGGTTTCAAACCCACTCTGTCTGAGATGGAATATGAGATGATCATCTTGGGAATGTAATGACCATGCTTTCACCCTGCGCTAGAGGAGCAGTTTCACTTGCTACCACTTACTGTCACCAGTTTGTCTTTAGAATTTAGAGACTTTGATGAAAGGGCGTAACTTTTGTGTACTAAGCAACATGCATAGAAGCCAGGGTTTTCCCCCAGAACATTGCCATGATCACAAAGATGGTGATCCAGGAGACTCTACCTGTAGACCTAAGGAAAGATGGCAATTCCTTAAGGACCACCCCTGTCCCCAGCATGGGGTGTTAGAGAGGGTGACCATGTCATCTGAGCAGGCACAGACCCAAATCCAAAATAAGGCCCAGGCAGACCCAAAAGGCCCTACCCAACCAGGCTTGCTCTGAGACTACAGCCAAAGAGCTCTGGGGGCTCAAAGGGGTATCTGTAGTGAATAGCTAAGTCCAGCCCAGCCCCTCTGTGAATAGGTAGGTGTGTTAGGGATACTGACCTCAGTCAGCATTTGCAGAATTGCTCCCAAACGTTTTTGAATCTGCAAGGCAACTGGTGTTTTGGCTGGTGTTCAAGGCATGTGTATGTGTGGCATGTTTTAATTCTATATCAAGTGTTTTATTGTTGTATGGAGCTTCTGTCAAAACATTACTGTGTGTTAAATTTCAAGTCAAGTGATTTAAACTTCCACTGTATTTGTTACTCCACAAATATAATTTTTTTTAATCCCTCCCCCCACTCCCAACTTGGGTTTCAATAAAATGTGAAGGCAAAATAGAAAATGCAAAATCCCCAAATATACGGAATCACAGAATGTCAGGGATTGGAAGGAACCTCAAAAGACCATCTAGTCCAATCCCCCTGCCAGAACAGGAACACCTAGATGAGGTTACACAGGAACATGTACAGGTGGGTTTTGAATGTCTCCAGAGTAGGAGACTCCACAACCTCCCTGGGCAGTCTATTCCAGTGTTCTGTTACCCTCACTGAGAAGAAGTTCCTTCTCAAATTTAAGTGGAACCTCTTGTGTTCCAGTTTGAACCCCTTACCCCTTGTCTTACCATTGGTTGTCACCAAGAAGAGCTCCATCCTCATGACACTCACCCTTTATATATTTGTAAACATTAATGAGGTCACCCCTCAGTCTCCTCTTCTCCAAACTAAAAAGACCCAACTCCCTCAGCCTTTCCTCATAAGGGAGATGCTCCACTCCCTTCATCATCTTTGTTGCCCTGCGCTGGACTCTCTCTAGCAGTTCCCTGTCCTTCTTGAACTGAGGGGCGGGAAGGGAAAGAAAGGGAAGGGAAACATTCACAACTTATCCAGTTAGTCTGCAGATCTATTCATACCCTTCATGTCAGCTGAAGATCAAGAGCAGCTGACAGGGCTGCAAGTGTAGCTTCAGTCAGTCAATATTTTAGACTGATACAGGTGGTTCTGCAACTTGACAGTCAAGGAGCTAAGGAGATTTGGAGGGGAAGGACAGGCTTGCCCCCAGATCACCCCTACCAGTAATATAGTTTACTGTAGTTTTGTGTCTTTTGAAGCTCAGAAGGTGAAGTAAATGTGTGTGTGGTGGTGTTGTTTTTTTTTTTTTCTTTGTTTTGTGGGTTTTTTTTGGTGTGTGTTTTGTTGTTGTTGTTGTGTTGGGTTTTGTTTGTTTGTTTGTTTCCTGGAGTAAGGCCAGCTTTTCCCTTCACAGAACAGCAAGGCTTATTGTATCCATCTTCTTTTTCTGGCTTGGGTTTCTGATCACTTTACCGATCTTTTGAAAGATGTAATAAAACTAAAATAAGTATCGAGCTGCAAACAGTGAAATTATTTGGGCAAGGAGAGTAGAGATGTGGATTTTCAAAATGTAGAGGACTAATCAAATAAAAGCTGGGAGGATAATTTTGGAAGAGTTTTTAAGCTCTTGTATCTGGAAGGAATCCTCCCCACTAAAGCCAGAACCTCCATTACCCACAACCTAGTGTAATGTTCTGCTTGAATATGTCTGCGGTGTCTCTGTAATGGCAAACTATAGCAATGGGACTGACCTATGTCCAGAATGATGTCCTAACTTCTATTCAGATCTCCAGCATTCTACATTCTTGAAAGTCACAGTGACTCCCATAACTTAGTGTAATATGGGCACACAGATGTGAAGTCTGTTTTGCTACAAAGTTATGGCAACAACAGCATGGTTGAAAAAAATAAACTTTAAAGGGGTAGGAGTTATTCCTGGGTTTGGATGTCATATACAAGTTATCTACAATGATCTAGTGAGTCAGGAAGATGCTGATATTGATATATATTTCTGAAAACTTGTACCTGTGGGCAAGGGTTCTACTTTTGCATATGGTTTTTCTTTTTCAGCCTTGAAAAGCCTTCCTTTTCTCCCCTCTCCTCTGCTTTCACTGGTGCTTTAAGTTGCTGACATCTCAGAGGTGCTCACATCAAGCCTCACATGTCCTGGAAATGGTATTTCACAAGATAACTCTAGAGCCAGTGGAAGTGGAAGCAGAAGCCAGTAATTTACCTCTATGGTCTATGGATATTGGAGCTGCCCAAGTTAACAGCTGAGGTCTAATTAAAAGAGCTCTAGTGGTAGGGCCTGTGCTTGGGAGTTAGAAGTCTCAGGGACATATTAGGAAGACAAGAGTTAGATTAACCAGGAAGAGAGAATAAAGTATGCGGAAACAAGCTAGATAGAGAATGTAAGATGGAGTATTAGTATACTAGGTCTCAAAGACATGTTTGTACTGTTTTCTGGGAAGTGCAAAAGATTATGGTGAACGAAATAAGAAAAAGACATTATTTTAGTAACTCAGTTGTTTTGCAGGGGCTGTTCACATGCTGAGCCAATGATAAAGACCAGAAAACCTCTCTCATCCCCAATACAGGAAAGTGAGGGCTTCACTAAAGGGAACTCCAGAGACACTGAGCCTTTGGGATACTTTGAGAATGAGTCTGCAGCATGATTTTTGTGAAAACAAATGTAGAAAACACAGGTTAGTCCATAACACTAGCTCCATAGACTTGAGGAAGGGTAGTCTGCTGCTAGTGCTCACATTTCTCCTAAGAATCTCTTCATGCTCTTCTGGCCCAAGATGCTCAGGGGAAAGCATTGCCTGTGCGAAACTTGTTCTGCTAATTGATAGCAAATAATTGCTGTATTATTTTCTTGTGATTCTGTGTGTTACGTGAGCAATCCCCTATTTTGCCATTAAGATAAAATTACTTTCTATTCTGGGAAGTACAAGACTGCTGTAGGAACTGCATTAAAGTGCTGATCTACTCTGAGACCTGACTGGCCCAGATATATTTCCTCTCTGCTGCAGGAGTAAGGGCAGAACACTTTAGCAAACACATCACTGCTGTCACACTGTTTCCCTCTACCTCCACAGCTCCCTACCTTTAGCAAAGTGTTTAAGAAATGCTACACTTTTGAGGGAATAGTTCTGTTTTCTCCTTTGGGACTCCTTACATGCTGAAACCTAAGCACAGGTTTTAGTCTAGTGTTTTGTCTCCCAGCAGAAATTAAGGAGAAGGAAAAGTGGCTGAGAGTTTCATCTGCACTCTTAGTTAATTCTCTCTACTTTGTAGGCAAGTCAAGCTGATTGCCCTAAGCCAAGAGGGAAGCACCAGTTATATGTTATTGTGTTATTACGGATATTTCTACGAATGTTCTCATATTGAGTTTGTCCCACTGTGACCTCCTTAAAAAACATAAATGCAACTCAGTGCAAGCAAGGGTTGCAGAATAGTCTTCAAAGACCCTTTCTTGTTATATTTTTATCTCTGTCCTAGCATTAGTTAGCCATTTCTACAGAGTTGAGATTTCTGTCTTTGATAAACAAGGTTCCTTAAAATCCTCAGACAGCTTAATAACATTTATGGCAGAAACTCCTATTTATGGTGCTAATCAAAACCCTTCAGGATCCCTGCAGACCAAATACCTAAGCTACTATCTCTACATCCTTCCTAGCAAGTCTGTTTATTCACAGCCAGGGTCTCCGAGGTATCTTATAGACATTCTTTATGAAGTTATTTTCACTTTGTTGTATTTTGTTATAGCTCATAAAAAGACCTACCAAAAAATGTTTCTCTAGCTCATCTTTCACATAAACATACTGATGCCTACCAATACCAGTACCCTACCAATCTTTTAAATATTCTGTTATTTATTTAATACTGATTAGATGACAGATATTTTTTTAATTCAATGATCTCTTCTTACAGCTTTCATTATCCCAGTTTTCCTGTTGATGATGACAGTACAAGTGTGCATAAGAAGGGGTGAAGTAATGAGCCTGCTGAATAACAGTAAGGTCAGATTTCTCCTACATAATAATATCACAGCAAAGATAAGAGATAACATGTCCTTCTTTGCTATTGTTTGAAATCAATGCAGGTATTGACCTCAACCAGCAATGCTGGATTTTTTGAAGACATACAGATAGTTTTCATTGATTGTTTCAAATGTAACTTTTCAATAGCAACAGCATATATAACTAGTACCAACAGAGTCCATAAGTCCAAATTTTTCAAGCTGTGGTGAAACTTTCAAAGCCTTTCGAGTGCTGAATTGTCTGCTTAAGATGCAACTAGCAAGTTATTTCTTTTTTTCTTGACAGTCAGATGGTATAATCAGAATCTACATGACATATTTGTCTGTGTTTAATGTTTTATCACATTGCTCTGTTCTTTCATCTAGAAACTAGTACTTGTCCTTCTATGCAAATGTATCTATCTATTCATTAGTCTGTCAGAATGTCTATAAATATTAGATTGTTTTGAGGCGACAGTGCCTAATTTGTCAAATGAAAATATTTTTTCCTGCTTTCTAGCACATGAACTGTGATGGATGCAGTTGTGTTCTGAGATGCATTAAAACCCAGAAGTTACAGCTATTTAGCTGGTGTGTGCCTTGAAAGTGTGTCACACAGATTACCCAGCTGAAGAGAGTTGAAACCACAGTGAAAATCCTGTTATTGTCTTCAAAAACATATGCACAGAAAAAAAAGACTTTGTAAGGCAGTTGAGGCCTTTTTAATGACTTTTCTCAGTCACCCGTGCATGTGAGCTCAGTCAACATACAAAAGTACCCTGAATGATGTTTCAATCCTTACATTTCATTGAGGTTCTATTTTCTTTCTTCCCCTAACTGAAACCTCTCAGGCTATCTGGTTCCAAAATATCTCAAAATATCCTCTGGCAGGCAAGTGAAAGTAGTAAAATGATTTTGTTTCTTTTCCCTGTTTTCCAAAGTGGAACCACACTGAAATCCATCAAGTAGTGTAACAGCAACACGTTCTACATACCCTGAAATAGAAGAGGTGTAAAATTATGTTGGCAACAAGAGTTATTATGAAGAGTGACTATCCTTTGTCAGATAGCTTTGGAAGAGGAGAGCGGCTTTGCGAGGAACGATATTCACACCCACAACCACATGTCCATTTGTGCTCACACATGCACTTTTCAAAACACCACAGTGTGCACTGACAGTCTGCAAAGGATCAGCTTCAAAAATTTCCTTTGAGTCATTTCTTAGCCTCCAGCAGTGGCTGGAAAAGGTGTTTGTGATCAAACTGAAATGAAAAACTGCTATACTATAAATAGTAGCTAGCTCTACTTGCTGGATAATATCCTTCTCCAATACCACATTGAAGTCTTCTTGAAGAGAGTAAAATAAGTGTAGTGAAAACATTTATTTTGTATTTTTTTGGTGTCAAATAATGTTGATAATTGCTTACTGCAAACATTTCTGCCTCAGCTAAGCACTGGTATTGTCCCGAAGGAAAAGCTTATTTTCGGATTACATTAGGGATTATTAAAAAAAAAAAATATAAAAGTAATTCTACTCTGGTCTGTAGTGAGCCATGCACTTGGATACAACCTTTGTTGATTTCACTCGAAATAGCACCTTGGGTAGCAAGTATCCAAGGTACTCCATCCTTCAGAATGTAAATACCTGACATGTCTTGTCACTCTACCTACCTTTCCTTGTTTGTAGGTTTCCAGTACTGTACCTCAGTCTGGGCATCAGTTTTTCTGCTTATCCTTGCCCCAGTCTCTTCAAGCTTTACTGCTGCAACCTGAAAATAGGAATAAGGAACCTACTGATGATATCTGTGCATAATTTAAGGAAGTCTGATGCCTGGATTACACTGAAGGTCCTGAGGGTGCACTTTCTAAGTCATTTGGGCTATAGCCACCACCAACTTCTTCTTTTGCAGAAGAGTTACGGAGCAATCAGAGCATCCTGTATTCCACTTGCATATGAAGTTTCCATTCTTCAGCAGAGAATTCAGCTGCCTAATCATAGATATCTGGCACTACATATCTTCGGGCACCTGCTTCGGGTTGGAGAGTCAGCTTGAGGGTTGGTGCCATTTGTCCATGTCTCTAAGATGGTACTAAACATCCAATAACATCTAGAGCTTTTTATTTCTCAGGTATGACCTTTAATCCCAGACCTGAGATTTTCAGGACCTAAATGAGAAATATGCGCATTAGTGCTTTTTCAATCCATAGTTCAGTTTTTCTTTCTTTAAATATGTTGGACAAGTAATTATCTTCCAGAGTACAAAGTTTTTGCAGTAGCATATATATTTTTATTTCACACTGCTTTTTCATTGTAAGGCTCCAAAATGGAGGAATTAAGAATTCTGAAATACACTATATTCTTCCAAGAAAATACAGTACATTATGATGGCTTTATTGTTGGAGAATTGGGGTTTTATAAAGCTACTTTAGGGTAGACAATCGGCTCGTTCACTAAAGGGATTACTAAGTACCTGCATACTTCTATTGTGAAGCCTACCCTTGGGAGGATAGAGTTATATGCTTTCTTCCCTGCCAGAGACTCTACCAATGATTCTAAGCAACATGAGGTTGCACCTCTGGAGGAAACAATTTGAATTGCTAGTGATCATTCTTCAGAGTTCTTTCTAATTTTGTATTGTCAAAATTGCTCTTGCTCCTATTTACATGTGTAAGGCCAGATGTGCACAGACAAAATGAGACAATTTCACATATGACCACCAAATAAATTACCATTTGCAAGAGTTATGTGCACTAACAGAGTGGATGGTTGGGGACCTGCTTGGTATTTGTCCTGTAATAGGCAGCTGGTGACAAGCTATTAACAAAGGAGTGTAACAGATTGGTTTTGTTGGGACAAGATAGACAGTTTTAATGCTGCCACATTTACTCTCAAAAGGGAAATGACTGATATTAGATGCCAGAAATGTGTTATTGTGAGTTTCTTCACATCATTTTTCTCTTTAAAAAACAGAGAATAAAACTATGGCTGGAGCAATAGAAATTGAAAATATAGGGAACAGAAAGGGAGATGCCTGCTATTCCTATCACACTGTTCTTGTTGCAGTTCTTCCTAGATATGTGATTTCAAGTCTATTTTTTTTTTTCCCCGAAATAATAAGGACTCAATATGGTGATTTGCATGACCAAGAAGGAAACACACTTTCTAACAGAAAGATAATAGTTACATCTGAGAGTGAGGGCTAAATCATCCAGTTGAGTAAAGGATGGGAAATACTTAGCAGGCTGGGTAGATGAGACATATTTGGACAAAGTGAAGGATTAAAAAAGTTATAGTCCTAAATAAATCACACAGAGAGAAGAATTATTAATTTAACAAAAATAGCAGTGTGATAGAGAAGGAGTTTGATGTGTTTGTCATTCCAATAAATGGTTTAGATAAGTAATGCTGCAGTAAATAAAGACAGGAGGAAATGGCAAAGTAAACTTAAGTTGAGGAGACTATCAGTTCAGAGAGGCTGACTCAGTGTTATACAAACTAAGTGTTTGTGATAATGCTGCTGCTTCATTTTCCTTGGAGTAGAAAAGCTGAGTTTAAGAATCAAGAACAGGCTCTGCTAAGGCTACAGCTTGACTTGGCAAACACCAGCTTCAGCTGTCAGCCCTAGTAGAAGCCTTCTGCTGAGCAAACATGACCTCCTCTTTGGGGTGAGGTTTCTTTCATGGACAACATATTGAACGCAGCATCTCCTTTTATGAAGAACTGCGGAAGAGCTGTATAGACAGTTGAAAGTTATATAAAATACAGTAAGGATTTTCTGGATAATTTCTTTCCAGTATGATATCCTTCTGTCTTCTTTTTTGGTAATGCTAAACATTCAGAAATTATAGGTGATGTGTTAGACTTATTGATGCTAATGGACTGCAAGTATGGAGGTATCATCCTGTCATTATGAACCAAAGATTTTTGCAAGGTAACTGAGTATGAAGTCTAAAGAAGGTCTTTGGTTTGATTCCTCATAACACCCAAACAAGGTGACATGAGCATGAATCCAGCAGGAGTTAGGCTGAAGGTAACCATCTGACTTTAGTGTTCCTAGCAGCACCTGTTCAAGGGTCATAGCTTAAATAACAGTAAATAAGGGACATATATTCAGGAGCCAGAAGACTTCCTTGTCCTTTCTGTGGCTGCATAAAAGCCTGCACTGAGCTACGAGTTTGCTGAAACAGAGGCAGCAAGAAGACAGAAACAGGTCTGTGCTTGGGCAGCGGAAGACAGCTGTAGAGTGTCACTGGCGCTGCCTGCCCTTGTGCAAGGACACAAACTATGTTCTCCCGAACTGCCCCTATAGTAACATTCCTCTGATGCAACATCCCAAGATACAAGCAAGTGGCATACTCATGACAGGACAGAGCATTCCCAAATATGCCTCCTAATAAATCCTGCTGCTCCAGCAGAGATAAAATGTTGGGTTAATAAGAGACTGGGTTGCTCTATAGTACAGGGAGGCATCCAGACTCTGAGATGTGGCTATGGCTTCTATAAATGTATCCAAGCCAGCTTTCTGTCAACAACTTTGGATGCCAATGACAGGACACTTTCAGCAGCATGGGTCTCATTGTGCATTATGGGCTTCTCATTGGACTGTTAAGACAGACATGGTTTAGCTTAAAGTAAGACTGAGCCTGTCTCCAGGAGGTGCAGTCCCAACTTTGTCGAATACACAACTGAAAACATGTGCTCTGACATTGTGGAAGCCAGTGAATGAATGGCCCATAGATGATGGTGGTGACACAAGCTTAGGTGGCTGGGGATCCTTCCAGGTGGAATGTTATCTTATCGTGAAACCAGGGAGGGTAAATGCTATCTGAGGAAAAGGTATGAATTATAGTAGCTGCCCTGGTTGTACAGTCAGATGTCCCCTTTCGGGACATTGTGAGGCTTTTAGAAACAATATTTATTGTTGTACTGAACAATAACATTCTTCAAAATACAGGATGTTATTTTATTCCAGAAGATTTCCACACAAGATCTGTCTTGCTTCATTGTAAAAGCTTCTGCTTACAGACTTTTCAAACACAATTCTCTCATGGAGAATCAGAGTTATTGTTAGATAACCAAGAACTTACTTCAGCTAAAACCACATCCTCTAACATGTCTTTGGAAAGAGAGAATTTTATTCAAGATTTGTATATTTTCTACAGCTTTGAAGTCTGTCTCATTAGTGATGTCATTGAAATGGGTGGGTTCACTTTGATGTTGTTTACAGCTGACAGTGACAAAAACATGAAGGCTTATTTCCTGAGACAGGGTTTCATCCTCAAGGATATGGTGAGACTAGGCTGCTCCTTGTTTTTCAGTTGCAAGTTCAGGGACTCAGTTTTAACTCATAATGTTTCAAATAATCTACTGGAAAAATTTTGTCTGTACCACACACCTGAGCTATTTTCCCCGAAGACCTCTGTTTTAAATGAGAAGTAGTGTATAGTAAGATTTTTCTGAAGGAATTTTTTGGGGGTGGATACTTGATATTCCTGGGCTGGGAGATGTATACAGTGTTGAATGTTCATTTTTCTCAATGATAAATGCATTCAAATAAAATATGTAATCTTTTGTTGTTTTGTTGTTACTATTCTAATACCACAGATTGCTCATAATATACAAGTGCCTATAGCTATTTGGGAGCATGGCTACTGACATGTTGACTATAAATCTAAATTAATAGAGATACATGATTTATGTGCATATGATGTTTTAGTGAGCACTCAAGAGGAAGGCTGCTTGTAAGAGAAACATAATTCTTCTATTAACTTTCATAAATACTCTGCTCACTCCTTTGGGAATTCACACAGAGCATGTGCATATGTAGCAGCATATCAGCAGTGCATGTGGTTGTGTGATTATAGGAAAGACAATTCTGTTTATCACCTCTAACATCTTTGATTCTTGATTATTCTTGTCTCTGTGTCAAGAAGAGTCAGAAAATTGTCAGGAGTTCGTTCAAGACAGCAGATCTTAATGCAATCCCTCTACAGAGAAGAATATTTTTTGTCTTTTTCCTTGTGATTTTTCCTTTCTGTCTACAGCACTGAAAATAAATGTTAACTTGCTCCATATGGAAGCTGTCTACTGGCAGCAGAGTTCTTACCAACGTAAAGACACAAAGAATGAGCTTGAATTAGAGGTCTTGGATTCAGTATATTTGGGCTCAATCATGGATATTTCCATTTGACTTCTGTCATGTCTCTTAATTTCTGTGATGAAATTCCTCATCTGCCGAAATTCCTCATCTGTGAAATCAATAATAATATTAATGTCTTTAGCTAATCTATTTAGAGAATGGACTGTTCAGGACATGGGGTAGCTCTCTATGTGAACATAAAGAAGCCAGAACAGTGGGGGTTAGACCTTGGTGTGGAGGAACCACTTCATTAGAAATAGCATGCAGTAAGAAGGACCTACTCCAAAATCCTGCTGTGCCTTAGATTTCTATCAGTAAACAAGAGGAATGAGCTCTCCTGATCTTGAACACGTGCTAGAAAGCCCGCTGAGCTAGTCAACAGTGCCCCATTGTCTAAAGAGTTTATAGGATTCATTAAGCACCAAAAGCTGTGGATGAAAAACAGGGATATTTTTTAATTCCTGCTGCCACTTTTCTCTTTTTATTCAAGTTGATGTTTCTGATTTAATTAAATGTTGAGTTCCTCTAGTGATTTCTGTGTACACAGTTCCAACAGCATGAAGAGATGTTTCTTTGGGGCAAAAGATATGTCTAGACTGTTAGTATATCCTCCAGTGTCTTACAGATTGCTTCCTGGGACTGTCTTCCTAAATATTCTGCTTTAAACATAACTGTCTAACTTTCTCTGAGTAAGCACATGTCGCCTGGGACTGGCTAGACAAGCCCACTGTGCAGAATTGATTTTCACGTTTCATAGGGTACTGTTGACTCCCATGCTTTACTTTGGTGAAATTTCTGCCTTTTGATGGGCTTTTGGACTGAAAGCCTGAGCAACCACAGTAAGCTGATCTACATGAGAACATTAGCTGTCAGCTCAAAGAGAAAAAGAATGTTGAGCTCTCAAGACTGCACAGAAAAAAAGTTACACTCACAAAGCAAGTATAAAAACTGAAATACTCATTAAAAAGTACAACTAAATGTTTAAAATATTTGTTTTAGATATTTTAAGCAGTGTTGTATATTTAGGGGCTGACAGTAACACCTGTCTTTTATGTAGCATGTCTAATTAGTTGATTTTAAAAAACTAACATACAGTAGGATTGATATCCAGCAGTGGGAATATTATTTGAATACAAAGCTTCTGAAAACAGATGGGCCAAACTACTTCAACTCAAATTGTCCATTTATTCCTGCAGAGTATTTTGAAGAGAGCTGCACTTTGTAGTCTGACTAAATGGGAAAGACAGGATACTCTGGAAGCTGGAGAGAAGTTTCAGCTGAACTGTCCTTCATTCTCCCTTTCTTTGATCAATGTTTAACATTGTTTCTTATTGCTTACTGTTTTTTGGCATCTTTCTATTCTACTGCATGCAACAACTTGGAGGCTGAAAAAAATTGTATGTGGCTTCCTGAGCATCTTGCACTGTGGAAAAAGAGCTTGGAAATAAAGTGCACACAGGCTGTCAGATAGAAGGTTTCACAGAAATTATTTTCCTAGGTTTCCTATCATGTACTATTAAACTGAAGTTACTGGGAAGTATACATTCTTATGGAAAAAGAAAATGAAAGTATCTGAAGCTATTATTTTTTCTGGAATAGTGACAAAAAGGTGGGGTGACCTTCTCACAGCGGCCTGTGAAGTGATGCCAGCAGTATTTTCCTTCAGGTGCAGTGAAAATGAATATTTTCTCTCTTCAAACATACTTCATAAGACTTTTCATAGCTTTGTACTTGTCATGGCTCATTGAATAAAAGTCTGAGGCAGTAAAGTATTATAACTATTTCTTTTTGTCTTCTATTTTTTCTTTTTTTCTTTTTGTATTTAACTTTTATCTCTATATTCTTTCCTGTATTACTTTTCTAAGAAGGTCTTATTTCTAGACTTTTTGATGCAAGCCCTCTCCCCTTCCACATTTTCAAAAACATTTCATTAAACCCAAGGTAATATTATTTTTAATCCTCCATTTTTCAAGAGGAAAAATATCGCAACACATCTTCTTGTGGATAAAGTCTATGTTTTACTTTGCTGACACCTAAGACGTATGAGTCCTGTTCTCTAGTTCTGGGACAAAAACTCTTATATCCTGGCAGCAACTAATTGATCCTCAATAAATGAAGAGTGACTTTGTAAATAATGTTTTAAATTTCCTAAGATAATTTTCTGCTCGCGAGCATTGCATTGAGCATGAGAAATGTTGAAGCTATTTCTCCTTCTTAGAACTTGGATTTACTATTTTCTTTGTTTGTTTTGTGGCTCAGAATTAATTATTAAGGCTTTTTTGAGCTCTTCAGTCTTTCCACATGCCCTAGGATCCCTTATATCCTCCAAAAAAGCACTTAGGGCTAGGTTTTGCTTCATGTTCATGGCAGGAGTGAAGCCCTATGCAAGGAGATTTCTACCTGGATTTCTACCCTGGGTACACAGCTGCTCCTCATGGTGTACTGTAGTGGTTTGTGGAGAAAGAGGATGTGTTTACTTGTTTAGGTGCTTAGAAGTATAAAGCTTGCACTTGAAAATATGAATATTACCCTGCAAGCTTGAGGATGCATAGTGTTTCAGACTGACTGGTGATAGATTATCAACTTCTATCAAATGTCAGATCTCATTGCCTGGTCAGAAGCACAGTATTGGAGGCGGATGTCCATGTCCTGTCATGCCTGTGCAATGTTTGCCTCTAAAGAGAAGAGGCCAAGTGGAGTCATAGAAAAGGAACATATAGCTGAAGAAGTGCTTCCTTCACTCTGTTGAAATCCTATCCAAACCCATGCCCTAAGATCATCCCTCAAACCTAATTAGGGGGTCATTAGCTCCTTGTACGAGGCACACTAGAACTTGTCACACTATTCCTTACTAAATGGCAATTTTCAGAGTGGCTGTGAATGGGCCATTTCAATAGGTATCAAGAGCTTTAGAAGGAACTGAAGTGGCTAAAGATCAGAGGAAAGGAACACCAAAGTAAAAAATGAGATCTTAGAGAAAATTGTAGGGGAAAAGAAGGATGCAAAGGAGAATCTGCCTTGTCCTTGTGAGATTTTTTTCAATCAGATTTTCATCAAACTTCAGAACAGCCTGGAAGCAGTACACAGTCAAATCTTAAGTCAGTTCCGTTAAATAAATGACACATTAGAGAGTCAGACTTTCACACTGTCTGTGAAGTGCAATCTTGCAGCTACACTGCAGTCATGCACTAAAAGTACAAAAAAACCTCTCCACAACCCAGAAAAAATGTTTCATGTGTTTTTTCTCATTCCTATCCCTCCTGAGCTAATATCACCTTTTGATAGGCAGTGACACAGCTTGGTGCCTTGCAGATGTAACATCATCTTCTTTATTGGGAAAAACTGTGTCATAGCAAATTTTTGCCACTGGGATAGCCTAAGGACCTTATTTAAAATCATATCATACCAAAAAGAACTGAGTGTCTGAGTGGATAAGAAAGGTGATTCAGTTCATGTATTAGTTACAGAAGACTAGTTCAGCACTGGAAAATGTTCAAGTGTAGATAGTAAGTGTAGGAAGATTCAGGCTTAAAGACAAACAAAGCCAGGTCCGGCAACCACACTTCTGTCTACAGAGACACAGGAAGAGGTGGTAATATTTAAAAAATCAGATAAAGGAATTGCTTGGGTGCTTAGCAGATATTCAGTTAGCAAATTTCAAGAGGTTATCCTCATGAAGAAAAATAAAGTATCCCTAAGCAGATGCTTTTAGGAAGGATTTAACTCTTTCCATTTAAAAAACTGAAGGCTGATCTGCAAGAAAAGTAACACTATCTGACACAGAAAAGGCAGCAACTAGTTGGATCCAGTCACTAAAGCAATAACCTTACCTGCTGACTGGGAAACAAACATCGACAGAGATGATTACGTGCTTTTTGCTTCACATCATCTGCTTCTGAGAAAGAAGGAAGACAGCTGCCTCCATGCAAAATACTTGCCATAGAACTGAAGGATGAAATGGCCACTTCTGACCCAGAGCATCCTGTCTGTACAGAAAACCTTCTGCCTAGAAAAAAAGAATATCCTGTACAGGTTCATCATCAGTGTATTATAGATGCTACACTGCCCTTATCATACACTGCTGACAATCTGTGTATGCTCTGCTATGCCAGCATTTTTACAACTTTTGAGAATTCATAAAAGACAGAACTGCCAGAGAACTCTAACCATTTGTGTATGTAGTTAATTAGAACATTCACATTTATTTGCATTCTTGTCATTCTGGGCTTTTATCAGTTTCAAAGGTTATGCCATTCTTACAGATAAGCTGGTCACTGAAGACTTCTGAAGTGTCCAAAAGAGAAGCTGACTTATAGGCAATAGAACAGAGAACACAGGAAATAACAATCTGTTGAATATTAAACCCATTCATAATAAGAAGGGAGCGCTTTTAGATCTTTCACAGTATAACTCTGAGAATAACTTTGACTGCAAATGCAAACAATTCTTCAGAAACACAATGAAAGCAATGTAAGGGATAACTCGTCACCTCACGTATCTAACAGGATCCTGTAGGTTTTAACATTGGCTGCAATATACTTCAATGGCTTTGAACTTTTCCAGAAATGCTTCAGTTTAGCCATGGGTGCATACTCTTTCTATACTTCTGCTCAGCTTCCCTTAGCAGGAACACAGGTGACTTGTGAAATAAAAGAGAACAAAGCTTTTGTTTTTTAAGAAAGAAGTACTTGACAGGGTTTTTTTGTTTGTTTGTTTTGTTTTGGTGTTTTTTTTTTTTTTTAATTTGTTGGGTTTTTTTTGTTTTGTTTTCCTCCCGGCATGACGAACTTTCTCTTGAATCAGTCCAGTTTCTAAGACCCCAGAATCTGGTATGTGGGCTGAAAGAGAGAAGGCACATCGGGGATTTCCTTGCCTCCACTGACTAGTGGAGACCCTTCTTGTGAGAGATCAATTCATCCTTGACTATTAAAAATACTTCAGAAGAACGTTGGTTAAGGAGGGCCTTTGAAGTGCCTCAGATTGAATGAAGTCACACTCAGTGTCCAGGATGCTTTGCATATTAATCCTCTTCTTTTTTGTATCTTCAGAAAATTAGCTGCTTTCAAACCTGTCAAGAGTTTTTCACATGCATAGATTACAATAAAGTATGGTTAAAGAGGTGACAATGTCTCTCTCAGACAGCTTTTTGGGGGGATAGGTGTAATTTTTCAGTATCTCAGGTGGGCATTTCTGTTGTCTTATTTCAGTAGTTTCAATGTTAAATATTTTTAATGAACAATGAAACTTGTTCCCTTTCTAAGTCCTGAGGGTTTCAGAAATGATGGTCTTGCCTTCATCACTTCCTGCCATTGTGCTCTTTGCAGTTGTTCCAGTGTTAGAAATTAGGTTTTAAAAATATCAGAACTTGCTTTATGATGGGTAGAAGTCTATTGGAAGAGTGAAAGCTGATGAAGGAGGAAAGCATTGACTGTTCTGTGAGAAAGAACTAGCTGAGTTTGTGAAATACAGTTTTCTGCTATTAGAGTTCTTTGTGCGTCCCCATGTGCTCCATCTGCTCTTACTGTGTTCTGCAGTATGTTCAGAATACAGCAGGGCAGGGAAGAGACTGCAGTATCAATAACATGTGATAGAATATTCACACAATCATTTAGGATATTCCCTTGTCAAAGACCAGGGTTGAGTATGTTGATTGGTGGTGCTTGCCATCATAAATAGGGACACAGAAAGCAATGAGGGAATCACAGAAGCTGTCATTGGCTTCATCCTGGCACTGCACAGACACACTACAGTAAATTTTTCTGCTTTCAAGTCAATGGCTTTTATCATTGTGACTTGGATGGTATTGTACCCTTGATAAAATTTCCCTTATCTGATTTCTTACTAGGCTACTGGCTCACAGTCCTGCCATTTTAAACTCCCGTGCACATAAGCTTTCTTTGACCTCAATAGGTTGTGTTTTTATAAGGCCTCTTCTGTGTATTTTAGAGTAAAATAGCACTGATCCTTGTCTTTCATTGTTCCCAGTTCCCTCACACTCTTGGATGTTCTTTGGAGCTGGGTCAGGATCCTTGTCCCCTCAGTGGAGACATCAGCCATGCTCAAGTTCCTTCCTGCACTTAACTTCCTCAAATAATTAATTTATCCTCCTTTCTGTTGACAACTTTTGCCTTGCCTGCCCTAGAGTTAAAAAGGAAAGGTTATACCTCTGCCTTCCCCACATATCTTTTCAGTTGTGTTTCTTATTGAATTCTGATCAAGATAGTCTTTGCAGATGATCAGCATCCCCATCATGTAGTGCACTGCTGACTTACAACTAGCCTTGACGTTCCCATTGAGAACCTGATTTGCCATCAGGTGACTATTCTAAGAGCTCATCACTGGAGTTCTATGTTTTAGCTAGTCTTGTACTAAGCAAAAATATTTTTCGCATGCTCTCCTATGTAGCTGAAGTTCTACAGGAGAGCAAAGCACAGTGGAGAAGATAATCAATCCACATTCAAACAGAACAGTGCAATTTTATGCAGATATCTTGAAAGATCATGCTGGATCAAATTAATAAGCTTGAGCAAGGTATTACAGAATTATTTTTTGAAAGCGAAGGCATTTTAGTATTCTAAAGGTAACTTATTTTTTTCTTTGACTGCATAATATGGTGCTAAAGTAATGAATAAGAAGCAATAATATGTTAAAAATGAAAAATAATTGTGTAGTAATATGTACTCACACTCACTTTTCTGTTTCTCTTATGCTTTCTACTGGTTCTTCAAGACATTTGAATGATTGCTTCTAGATTTCCTCTAATAATGGGTTAGTTGCAATATGTGCTATGTGTCCTTGTTTTAGACTTTGCTGTACTTTGAGCAAAACACACACTTCAAATTGCAGAGAAGTGGCCTTAAATAATGCAATGTCGTTAGAGGTCTCTTGCCTGTATTCATTATTGCTGATATTTTTCAGCTTTCTCACATTGTGCTGTAGTGGTAAATGCTCCCTTTGTGCCTCTGACCTTTAATACGTTCATTAAATTTAATGAGTTTAAAGTGTAAAAGAAAAAGAATCTTTGCAAGTACTGTTGTGAGGACTGTTATTTAACAGGGAAAAAAAGAACAGATTCACAAACATTAGCAGGTCTATACAAACCTACTTTGCACTCTTTCTACCTACTGTTATATTCTGTTGATACAGTATGATCAGTCTGATAAAAAACTAAGGAAAAATAGCAGCAGACACTTGAATACTGCTCTACCTGCTTGGTGCGAACGTACTTGCTATTTTTCATAGTCTAGGAAGGCACTATATATGTGCACTAGTGTCCACAGAGTCTGTTACAAAAAGAAACAAAATGTATTGTCAGAAGAGTCAAATTTGATTTTTCATTTGCTCACTTTTTATTTTATAAGAAGAGTTTAGCCTCTGCCGCCTTAGTTGTGATCAGCAGAAATTATTGCAAAATATGTCCATGTAATATACTATGAAAAAATTTACTTGCTTGTCCTCTTCAGAAAATTCTTCCTATTGCATCAGGCTAGCATGGTGCACCAGCATTTTTTGGGAGTGGGACATGCTCCCTGTACTGTGTTATGGAGAGGGATACTACTTCCAAAGTGTCACTGCAGAGGAAACCTCCTCTCCGGGGTCAGACTCTCCAATCTGCCATCTACAACTTTGTCATATCAAGGTGTGCAAAAGCCTTTCTACGGATGTGCAGATGTTTTGTTGGTGGAGAGAAAAGTCACTTCTTGCATGGCATTTTTAGCAATTATTTCTATTTTTTCAGCTGGGCTTGCAAAGAGCTGAATAAATCCAGAGTGCAGACCCCATAGCTTGTTATTATTTTAGCTTTTTTTTTTTTTTTTTTTTTTTCATGTGCAGAGACTGCAAGAAGAAGACAATGAGATGTGGCACCCAGTGACAATGCTGACATTGTCTGGGTTCTATGCTCTTCCTGAACAAGCCATCCCTGATAAAATCACATTAACACATAGAAGCAAAAAGAGAAAAATAGCACGGAGTCCAATGACTTTGGAGTCAAAATGCTTTTGCCAAGAAAGTTTGGACCAGATGATCCTTGTGGTCCCTTCCAACCTGGTATTCTATGATATTTTCCACTATTGGATTATTCATTCTGTGCATAAGGAGCGTTTTTATCCACTTCTCTATGCCTTGACCATTTACACTGTAAACTCTGTTGGGACAGGGACTGGCTTGCAGAAAGAAGGATCATGCTTGGCTAATTGCAAGGGTGCTACAGCAGTTGAGATTAATTATAATCAGCAAATCTGACAAAGAGAAAGTGACTCCACTGCTATTTCTTCAAGATTTACATATCATCTTGAGAACAACAGATAGAGATTTAAACACAGACAATGGATGATAATGAACTTTCTTTTACTTATTAAAGAGAGAGGATGAGCCATATTTGTTAAATGTTAATTTTCTGTAGACTTTCAGATCAGAAAAAGAGATAAGATACAGAATTTTTTTAAACCAATGGATAAATTAATTTTATACAGGTATTTAGAGGCCTAAATATGAAAATATTGGCATTCTTTTGAAGCTTCCATAGGAAAGTGAGACAACAGAGGGAGGAGTTATCTGTCTGAGTGATGTTTTGTATGATTTATTTAGTATGGAAGAAATTTGAAGCAGAGCTGATAACTTGTGCAAAGCCACTACATACATAATAGGTATTAATAGGTCTGACCAGAGGATAAAGATAACTGTATTGGCCTTCTCCTAGACATCTGTAGATGACACCTCTGACTATTTGAAGCTATGTGAGAACCAGAAAATGTCTGAATGACTTTTCCCATTGCAAAGAAGTTGCATAAAAAAGTGGAGATATTTTTTTCCATTTAACACCTTGCAAGTTCTCTGCTTAGACAAATCTGCATACCTGGTACTTCAGATCTGGGGTCTTCCCAGACATAACAGCATTTGGTTTCTATTGCTCCCTACCATTCTTCAAGCTGACACTGTAGCATGAACCAGCACTTCCAAATTTGGTGTGACTTTGACTGGCTTTCATGTCTTTAACTGTATTTTCTCTGTCTAATTCTTATATCATAAATCTATGATTTCTTTTGCTGTTTTCAAACTCATATTTGGGAAAAAGTCACTCTGACTTAATCTTATTGGCGATTTATGAAAAAGGTTTTTATATGTATTCAGTAAGGGTTTTGTGAATTGACTCAATAAAGCTCAAATAGCTTTACTGTAGCTATTGTCTATTCTGCAATGCTGCTCTGATCATAAACTATGGCATTATACTGAAGTTAGCTAGCCTGCCAGATGACTTTAGGCTTCTTTGAATACATTGATTGACATGTCATTTTGCCCTTAAAATAATAGGATTCTGGAAAGAGTCTTCAACTTGTAACATCAAAGTTTGCTCAGTTCACCTCATTAGTCTTCAACCTTTCAAATGCAATTGAAGAATACATTAAAGATTATTTTGGTACTAGATGATGGTCTTGCTTGAAAGTATTATTTTCATGTCTATTCAGTATATTAATTTTTTTTACTATTGCCTTTACTTATGTTATCAGTAAATTCAAAGCTGAGGTAAACATTATGTCATATGATAAATTAATCAGAGCAACCAGATTTCATATCAAATCATACCTCTTTCAGTTGTCCTCAGTCTGAGAGTGGATAGCATGAAAAGTTTTTTGATGTTTTTTCTTTATTCATCAGATTTTACAGAGTGAAGTAGTAGACAGAGGGCATTATGATAATTTGCTCTGATTTTGGTTAGGACATGCCCACTTACTTTCCAGGACCTAATGACTTCTGCCAGCCCCAGTTTGTCCTTTCCCTTCTGCTAGGAATGGTATTAAAACACGACATTCCCTCTCATCTTGTTGGGCTCCCCCATGGTATCATGTCCTCATGTTGAATCCTGTAACTCGTTATCTATATAATGCTTCGCTAAGGAGTCCCAATACTTTTGTTATTTACATAAATATCAAAATGCCTTTGGCTCCTGACTAATTGTTTTGCCTTCTTATGGCTTTCCCTCTTTTCTCCTCTCTTAGAACCCACGTGTTTAATGTCAGCTTCTTTTCACTTAACTACTTTGTATCAAGAAAATCTTGTGTTAGCATCATTATTGTCCTTCGTATTAGTTTAAAAAGGTGAAAATCTTGGAACTACAAACCAGAATCACATGCCTTTACCATGGATCTCCTCTGCATCCACCTCTCTTCTCCTCAGTATGATTTTGTTTTTTAAATAAGTAGTAATTTCAAATCACTCAATTTTCTTAGTTCTGTCTGTTCCACATCTGTAGCAAATCTGTTTCTTTTTATAATATAAACAATGAGAACTATAGACAGTGGTGGAAATTAATTTTCATTTGACCATGTTGGAATAATTTCCTTTGGGTTATGGTAGTCAAAATTTGCTCACAGACTGCACTGCTATAAAATCTGATTCTTGTTAATGATATTCGTGTTGCTCACTGATGGCAAAACAGTTACTCCTGGCTTATGCTAGGCTAAAAGGAAGCAGCGCTTATCATAACGCCTCTTGAAAAAAAAAGAAATCTTAACTTTCAACTTTTTCTTACTTCATATTCCCTCTCTATTTCAAGATTTTGTTATGTTTAATTGCCTTACCCACTTATCTACACAATTCTATTAGTCTGACCAGGGTGTTTTGGGTTTTACTTTTCCCCATTTCTATTTACTGTTCCTCCTTTTTACTGAACATCGCTCCTGGCCTCCCATTAACATTTCCGTTTCCTTTCTTCACATCAGCCAGAACTAGTGAGCAATACTTAATCTCAACATGCACTAGCAGTCAAATCAGCCTCTGTGGCACTGAGTCCAGTCATATTTATCCACACCATGAGATTTTATAACTAGTTTTTATCCTGCCAGACCCAAACTTCCTTAGGTCTGATGATCTTCCTCACAATGAAGTGAGCCAATGGCAGAGTATCCATGGATGTCCAAGGATGTGGCTCTCATTAATTTTGCGGTGATGCTCTGGAAGTAATTTTCAAATTCCCATACACTCACGTTGCTCTTCTTTCCTTGACTCTGAGTATTGATTGTGTACAAGAAAAGCCACAAAAGTGATGACCAGCATTGCCAGCTCCATCATACAGCACACTGGGCAGGTGGCAGTCCTAAATAGAGGCTTTCTTAGAAAATTCTTAATTAAATCTGCTAGATATTATTGTGCCCAAGAAGCAGGCCTTTCCTTATCGCTATATATCCAAGGAACTGCCTCTGTGGTACACTAAATGGTTAGGAAATCCCCACTGTGCTTGAATTATACAATAACCTTATGATAGGTGTTTGTGCTCTATTTTTCTTTGTACAGTAGTGACAATCTTATAACTATGCAGTTCGGGTTTTATTTAATCACTGATGTAATTTCTTTTAACAGAATGGCATATGGTTTATTTGGAAAACCCTGAACAACACAAAATTATGTTTTCCTTAGCAAGGTGGTTGCTAGTGGCAGACTGGCAGGAGCAGGGCTGCATTCTGTGCCTTAGTACTGCTCTGTCAAAACAAATGAGATGATTTTTACCAGATGAAGATTTGTCCCACTGCTTGCTTCTGCTGCATGGCAGGACTAGAGGCAAAGTGTGAAGTTCTGTGGTAGTCAAGGGAGAATCTGAGGTGCTTCACAAACACAACTGCCCCAACGTCAAGCACTGCTGCGATGGCCTAGCACCTCTTCAGCTGGGTGCTCCAGAGCTGATCTGATGACCTATTGCAAGAAGGCCTCTCTGCAGCAAAACTTGGGAGAAAGGGAGAGCTTTGCTCCTTGTGTCAAGCCTGGCTTGATCTGGCTGGCTCATTTCTCCCAAGATATTCCAGCCAGCCTGGCAGCAGATCATACTTTCCTATCCTGTGTGCTATTCTGTAAGTCTCCCCATATCAGGACTTTGGCAGGTTTCTACAGAATCCTGCAGGTTACTCTCTCATTTCTTGAAAATGCCTTCATACACTGAGGCTTCTGTGTTAAGCTGTGTCACTTCAGCCGTCGCTATCCCAAACGAGGCACAAGAACAGAATGGTGCAGGGTCTGAGGCTGCAATATTACAAATTCCGGAACATTTTATTTATTTTTCTCTCCCTCTCCTCAAGTGCGCATCAAATTAAATATACTCAAAAACTGACAAACTCGTCCTAGATCAAAAGTTATGAAATTGAACAGTATGTTTTCAAATACATGCAATAGCATTGGTTTGCAGCTCCTCACACAAAATCATTTTTATTTGACATTCAGAGGTCTGGGTCTGTCATAGGTAAAAGTACAAATATCCTATTGGACTTATTCGCTCTTCTTTTAGCTCTATGTGCGATCAAATAAGGAAGCAAGCAACCACAGCAAAAGCAACAGCAAACGGTTTCGACATTTTCAAACTTGTTGCCTAATAATTCTGAATGTAGAATTACATTTAAACATGATATCAGCAGTTTTCTGATTAGCAATCACTGATAATCTTCATAATTAGGGTCTGTTCACTGATGGCAGTATTTTCAGCCTGGTGTAAGCTACCAGAATAAGAAAATTCCATCTGTAAGAGTTTTCAGGCTCATCAACTGAAAAAGAAAAAGCTCAGGCTCTGCACAAAGAAGCATGAAAGCTGCCATGGGAGACAAGAGAAGCTCTCTCTTCCATGGGCTTTGCTGATTAACACATAGTGGACATTGCAGGTATTAATAAAACAAGCCTTCAGGCAAAAATTGAAAGTGATAAGAGGGAGTCTATTTTGTGAATCCAGATAAGAAAGGCTGCCAGGTGGTCTGTGTGGAGTGAACGAATAGAAATGGAGGAGAAAAAATCGAACACAGCATTGATACTGATTTGGGTTTTGTTTTTCAGTCTTACCTCTACTTTTTCTTTTTCTTTTTTTTTTTTTTTTTTTTGAGAAGGCTATAAATAATCTGCCATGAAGTGTAAAATAAGTGAATCCAGCATAACAGTCCCCTAAAGATTGCTCCAGCCCCCCACTTCTTAGTCACTAAAAGTGTATGAAAAATGCAAATCGCTGAACTCAAAAACTTACAGCCTCAGTAACTGAGGTAACAGGTTTTTGTTTATAAGAATAACATAGCACTCTGCAGCATAAACCTTCAATTAATCCTTTGGTGCAACCTACGACGATAGACTGCTTGGCATTATCAGATCCTATTTTAGCTGTACCACAAACACAGTAAGTTAAAAGTGCTTCAGGCAGCTAAAATGACACGTTTGAAATTTTGCATGCTTTTTTTCTATTATTCCTTCAATTCTGCTAACGGGGGGAAAAGGTGAGGGGGAGAGAAGATCAGAGGGAACCTACACAGGTTTCAAAATAGATTTTGAAAGGCAATGTACTTTATATATGTATTTTAGTGTGTTTTTTTCCACTATGTATGCATCTAATCTCTTCAATCCCTGCCTCTTTATGTGGGTGTAGGTACAGATCCTCACCTGAGGCGGGTGAAATGGGTGTCAGTGGGAGTGATGCAGTGCTGCTCCAGATACAGATTAGAGGTAAAGGCTCAGTTTTGGCTGCCTAAGTTTTGGTGCTTACCCAAAACTCAGGTTACGTGCGTAGGATGTGTCTGTGGGTCAAGAAGAAACCAGGCTGCATCTATGTTTGTTCAGGCAAGAACTGGGCCTGTACCACCCTCTCTCCCCCAGTGTCCTGGCATAATGATACATGGGTAGGAAACCACTCTAAGCCACCAAACAGGTCTTCTCATCTGGATGTTGAAGATGACCAGGCATGTCATGTACTGCCCAATGTCTCCATTTGCCTTTGAGATGCAGCCATGCCTGGCTCATGTTTCATTGATAATCCCCACAGGTGTCTGCAGAGCCTGACCATACTCTGGGCAAGCTTAATGTCTTAGACTACGCAGGAAGCTGGGACGTGCAACGTAGACTATTCAAGCAAATGTCTAAAGTTAGGTGGGAAGAAACTACTGAAGAGCTATGTCTTTTGAAAAAGAACATGTAAACATAAAATTATCTAAAACATACTGTTGTCCTTATTCCTAGTGCACAGCCTGAGCCTGAGTCCTGCTAACATGGAATGGGTGTTTGGCTTAAGAATGCACTCAGTGCATCTCAAACATGATGGGGTTATTCCTTTGTCCTGTTTTTGCTAGTCTACCAAGAAACAGAAGTGTGTTTCTTCAGTTTATTTCTATATCCTGTATCTTCTCAGCCAGGACTTTTGTTCCAACCTACCTCAACAGTTTTTATTGCTCTGTATAATTCCCTGTCTTTAGAGTTTTCCTATGTTTATTCACCAGGTATACAGGCATATATGCATTTTCTGTGTGCTGCAATGCAAACTACTGCTTTACCCTGCATACAAGAAGACAATAGTTCTTCAGACTTCATTGCATTCTGAAAAAACCTTGAAGGCCCTGAAGAACATGTACTATATATGTATTTCATTCCACTACTTTAAAACTGTACTGGTAATGAAGCGTCCTGTACTGATGGCTTTAGAGAGACAAATAGTCAGTGTCGCAATACAATGATGGTAGTGCCTGCGGCACTTTGAGCACATTATTACCACTGTGTTACGTTCTGGAAGATGACAAGAGAAAGAGAGTTGTTATGGGCTTTTTGACCAGTGTTGTCAGAGAGTAGTGGTTGTGATTTCTGCAACATGGGCTTCTCTCAAGCTACTCTGTGAATGATAGTACCTTGGAGGAAGTATTGGTATCACCCTAGAGAAAATGAACTAACAGAGCCGCAAACAGCTTCCTTGGAGCGTTATTTCTGGCAAAAAAAAAGTTCTTTCCTTGCATAGCTCTCACATTGCTGGAAGACCCAGCAGGCATTGAAGTGCTGAGTCGTGTTATGTTTTCAGGCACCTGTGAAGATAAATTGATTCTCAACTTTGTTTTTTTGATGTAAGTGCCCCCAGGTCAGGAGATGAAAAATTAGTCACCTTGTTTGTTAGATATCTTAAAAACTGCTGAAGTGTCTTTCAGTGAAAAACAAATCTGCATGGAAAAATAATTTCAAGATTAACTCTTAGATTCCATTCATGGGGGTTTTTTGTTGTTGTTTTATTTGTGTTTGTTTGTTTTTCCAAAACTGATGCAGTGTGCTCCAAGGCAGTTCATTTCAGTTTTAGTATTTCTGTAGAGGACAAACTCTAGTCTTGCATGTGTGATTTCAGGAAGGTTTTATTTTCTTTCAGCATTTTGTGTTTCTCTTAAGCTGGGCTAATCAAAGGTATGGATTCACTGCTCTCTTCTCCCTGAGTATCACCAGGTAGAATAGCACATACACCTACCGCCTGCAGTCATGACTGCAGCTAGACATATTTCTCCTCCCTCTTTTCTCTCTCATAAGTGATAATTCTTTTCTCCCACCCTTTATCTTATCTCCTCAGGTTATTAGCACTGTGGGGCAGCAATATTTCTTTGCTTTGTGTTTTTGCTGCACCTAGAATAATAGGATGCTGATCTGTCTCATCATTTCTAAGAAAAAACTGAACCCCAATAAGCTATGTGTATTGCAAGGAGAGTATATGATTCCAGCTAGCAGGAAAACTACCAGATAGACATTATTTTGTCCATTCAATGAATGGAAAGAAAAGACTTGTGTAGTTTAAAAGTCTTTATCTTTTTTTATATTTTTTTTTGCTATTATGAGTTGTTGAAGTGCTGCCTAAAGCATCTTCTAGATTTCTAATATAATGATCATGTTGTTAATAGTGTTTTTCTAAGCCTCTGGCTATGTTCTCATTCTCTTATTCCCATTATTTTTTTCTCCTCTTTCTGTTCCCTTCCCAGTGTGAGTGGCACTGATGGAGCTACCAGGACGCTCCTGCCCCTGATAACCTAACCACTCCAATAACCATCAGGGAGCTCATTAGACTGCTATCTAACAAGTCCCCTTGTGCCATCTGCATTTGGTGCTGTGGCATATACAGACTGTTTTATTTTAAAAACATCTCTTTTTTCTCTGAAAAATATTGTTGAATAACAGGCATAGTCCTTCTGGGTTTCTCCTCCAAGGGTTTTGCTCATAAATCCTGCTGTTATCAGGCAGAAAGGGCTGTCAGGTAGTAGTCTGGGATAGCTCCTTCACTTGCAGTCCTTGGCAAGCTGAAAGGGGGCTGCCCTATCACTGATCCTCTTTGTCCCCCTGAATACAAGAAAGAGAGAAAAATGTTAAAAAATCAAAAAGCTTTTTGCTCTCACCATCTGACTGGTTAGGGGGAGAAGGTGGAACCAGTGGTGGGGTGGGCATCCCTCTCCTGCATGCTCCTTGGTGCAACCCATGGCAGGGGAAGGATGGTAAGACAGCAGGAAAGCTGAACTGGCTCACAATCCTCTGCCTCACCCATCTGCTCACACCCTTTTCCTATGACAAGTGGATATTCCTATTGATATAACACATTTTTGCTACCTATGATCTATTCCCTCAGCATTGCCAGCAGTGGAAGAGCTGTTCATTGCTGAATGGGTGTTATCAATCCCATACCATATGCAGTCTTTTAAGTTTCAGCAGAAAATGAGCTATTTCAGAAGAAAACATGAGTTCTTTTGCTGCCACTCAGGCAGGGGTAGATGAAAGCCATAGGAAGAGGATCAGTGAAGCTGGTGTCTAATGACATTAGGTTCCTTTGAAAAGAGCTGAGGTGTACATTCTCAGAGGTCTTTGAATTTTACAGCAAATCCAACTGTGGTGTCAGAGGTTGGCCAAGCACTTCAATGCTGTTGTTTATAATTTTTTCCACTTGTTCAATCTATGTACATAGTTCAATTTTTTTTTTTTTATATGAATATTTGCATTTTTAACTTGAGGTCACTGTAAAGGAGATGTAATGAAGCAGTAATGGGTACTGTTGTGTATATTTTCTTCCTTTTCTGTGAGAAAAAATAGTAAATATGATATTTAAAAATATACAGAGGTCTTTAATGTCACATTTGCAAGAATCATTGAATGCTGCAGATGAAGTCTTTGATCTCTGAGAGGCTCCTTCAACTAAGCTTTAATGAATGTGTTACCTAACTGTCCTTCAAGGAAGGCCATGGTTATTACTTTGTTATGTAACATTTTGCAAACTGAAATGATGAGATTCTTCACCAAAAATGTTTGTTCTGTTGGCCCTCTGGCTCTGATTTTATAATGAAGTAGCATCTTCTGTGTTGCAGGAATACTAGTTAGATTGTTAAATGGTGGGGTATTTTTTTCGGGATGATCAGCATGTACAGATCGGCTCCCTTTGGGTGTGATTTTCCTGAAGATCAGAAAATGCGGCAGCTCACCAGTCAGCATGGGTGAATCACAGAGTCCCTAGTCTAGAGGACATGCTGACATGCCCAAGCTGTGGTCATGGAAACTCTTGAACACAAACTGCCCCATGACCAATTTTTCCCTGGTAGTTTCTGGGTGGAACGAGATGGGTATCAGCAGGAAGCCCGTGGTGCTCACTCTTGGCAGAAGCATAGGAGACCTATGAAGCTTTTCTAAAGCAAACACATTGTTAATAGTCAGGTTTTCAGGGCTTCCAGATGAGGCAGCTCCCTAGCAATGTGGAGGTGCCACAGAGCCCAGAGAAACCCATGAAATCCACAGTCCCTGTGGTTCCTGTGCTGAGCCTTGAGCACCATCCGAATGATCTAACAGGCAGTAAGAAAACATGTCTGCTGGTGTCAAAATTTGTCAAAATGGAATAGATCTCTATAAACTTTCTAGTTTGGAGCAATAGCTCATAAATAAGCATTAAAATGTATGCTTTATGAGGCAATTTCTGGACAGCTTTACTCATAGCTATGGGTGTTAATTCTTCACACTACCTTTCTAGAGATGGAAATCTCCCTGTTTACTCTTCCCAGTCCAGAGGCTTCATTTTTCACTGGTGCTCAGCCTGCCTATGGCAAAAAAGGTTTTCTCACATGGTTTACTCTAAACTTAATGACAGCTTTTAATTATGTTATTTAAATTAAATGAAAGAAAAAAGAAAAAAATAATTTCAGTTCTGTTTCTGGTTTTTTGTTTGTTTGTTTTTGTTATTGTTTGTTTGTTATTGTTTGTTTGTGTGTTTTTTTTTTTAATTTCCCCTGATTATTTAGTATGTCATATTTAGTGCTTTTGAAAATGCTTTAAAAAATGTGTTTTTAAAGCATCTTCAATTTCAGGGCAAAGCAGGGAATGCAAAAGCTGAGCTACTTATGAGATTTATGCTTCAGTTTGCCGCCAGCCAGCCAGATTGGTGACTTACAGGTGAGAGAGATTAGAAGAGAAGCAATGAATCACAAGGGCAGCCACAGTTAGAAATGCCTCCAAAAGCTCAAATGAATAGTTTTCTTAACAGACATCTATCCAGGGCCACAGCCTGCAGCACCAACCCTGCACAGCTTACTTCATCTTACTTGCTCATGAGGAACAAAGAACTTGGCTTAGCAGGTTTGTCAGCAACACTGCATTGCCCACAGTTAACCTCCATTTTCTTCCAAATAGGAATAAATCCTAAAAGAGAGCAACAAAATGTTCTCACACATCATATGGCAAATGATGGCCCAAAGTCAGGGTGTGATATTTACTCGCCAGAAGGAAAACACGTATGTGTGCACAGCCGTGAACAGGGAAGAAAAAATTAATATATTATTTGTCTTTCCTTACTAATTAAAGATTAAAACTCAGATCCTGAATTGGCATCTCCCATGTCTCTGTGTAGCCCATCTCCTGCAAATATTTCAGCAATCTTAGGAACACACACCGGCGCCCTCATCTAATGCTCGACTGAGAGTTTAATGCTGCAATACATAGAAAAGCAAGATTTCATCCTGAAAACTGCATTTGGATTATAATCCTGATTTTAGAAACAGCTGTCCCTGTCAGAGCCATGAGATCTTGAAGTGTGTTACTCATCTGCGAAGCCTCAGAGAGTTTGTCTTCTTCTGTCTTTGAGTGTGAATGCAGTAGCCTTATGCACTTTCCTGGGGAGATGGTGTGGGACCAGCAGCCTGGATTTGAAGCCACTGCAGGAGAACACCAGAGAACTCCTCTGCCTCCTGACATGGGGTCCTCATGCAGGAAAAATTATAAGATTTTGGGGAAAAAAAAAAAAAAAAAGGAAAAAGGGAAGTGACAGAAAAAAACATATTGAAAATTTCATGAGGCTTTTGGTTACAGACCAGCCTCTCCAGAGGCTGAGAAAAAATGAGCTTGCAGGAATGAAATTGCATCAGAGGTAGCAGCTGCCTGGGGGGCTACTCTGCTCAGGTCTGGATCTCACTGTTTGGCACCAACTAACAGCAGTGCACACCAAGTCATTACTTGCATGGTTCTGCTTTTGCTCTGTCCACTCATTTCCTGGAGCCCACCCTATTGTTCTGATGCCTGTTTTGATGGCCCTGGACCACAATCCCATTTTACCCTATGGACCTTGTGATTTTTTTAGATCTGCATATTTTCCTGTCTTTATTGTGCCCTCTGTCCCTTACTTCTGCCCACTACCCCATGCAGCCTACAAAACATTGTCTAACCCAAATCAAAACTGAGATAAACTTTCTCTAGTTGATCAGTAATCAGGATTTCTTGTGCCTTTCCCTGTCACAGCAACTACTAGTTACAGGTGAGAAGACAACGGAGCAGATGGAGCATTGGGCTTTGATCAGTTATAGAAATGCTTTCTTTCTTGCTTTGTGTGGCTTGTAACTGCTGTTTACTTAGAGTCAGATAGAAATAAATAAATTATAATTAATAAACCCATAATAGAGTTGTGTAATTTAACTACAAACACTACAGAAAATGTTAGAGCATCAGAGATGAAACTGACCTGGGAGTTAGTCCCAGTAGTGAATCTGCATAGAACTGGTAGAAGGTTGAGATTACAACATGTAACTGTCTATATTCATGACTTTTCCTTGATTTTTCACTTCACATACAAGATGATTCACAGCTTTGCACTCCATTGTATAAAATGAATATTTGTTGCACTGGAAGCACTGACTCTGAAAGTATCTGCCATGTTGCTGTACCTTTACAAAAAAGAGGATAAACTCCTTGTGCAAGGTATTTCTGTGAGTTTTCTTGGCACCTTGTTTGGAATTCAGGTTTTTATATTTTTATCATGGGATCAAATCCTGCTGCCCTTATTCAGTCAACACTGCCACAGATTTCAGCAAAAGCATTGCCTAAGTAGGGTGTGAAGATCAGCAAGGAAGGTCTAGCATTTTGCCAGCACAATATTTAAGAAATCACAGACATCTGTGTTGTTTATTGCTTTCTGTTCATAATGTCTGTGGAGAGGATTTTTAAAAATATTGACATTGCCCTGGGTATCTAGGAACAGAGGGATGGAAATATGTGCTGTGTCAGGGGGTCTGCTTTCTTATTCACTGACAACCATGTAAAAGACACATAACCAATGGTGACCCTGCAGGCAACAGAAGCCACAAAACACTCTCCAATATTGTATCATAAACTTAAGACCTTCCATGCAGAAATCAAAACCCACAAAATCAATAAGGGGCCATAGCAGTAGTGGAGGCAAGGTCCAGAGCTACCATCAGTGCCTTAGGTATTGGCAACAACTGCGGAAATTTTGCACCAGGCTTGTCAGTGTTACTGCTTGCTGCAGTGGGTGTAGTTATGACACTCAAAATGCTTCTGCAGCCCACACTCTCAATAGTTTATGGTGACTGTTTGGATACTAACTCATCTTCATAATTTAACACAATTCTCGAAGGACAAAACTGTATCTTCATGTCCAGTTTACAGATCTTCAGCTACTTCTAACCCATTGTGGGTCTGCTAAATCTCAAGGCAATATCCAGGTTACTGGCAAAACTAGAAGTGTCAATGATCTCTATATCTGTTGTTTTCCTGAAAATATTTAAGAATTGCAATTGTTCAGTAAAATTGCCTTACATACATGAGGTGTTTACAAATACATTTGGAAGGGGAACTTGCACATGTTGGAGAAGGACAGCTTAAGGTTATTGTTCAAGTTTTATTCATTTAGCTCTTGCAGCATGCTCAGGTTAGCCCACTTGACTCAGTATCTGAGGCACTTGTTCAGTTGCTACAGGTGACCAGAATTCTGAAATAACGATTTTCTTTTTAAATAAACCAGTAACTACATTAACCAGCTTTGCTGTTTCATCTTTTTTGGGGGGTATATTTTCGTTTAAACTTTTTACCTTTAGAAGCAGTTAGATACAGTGAGTAAACTAGTTGGACAGCTGAAACTTTCCACTTCAGCACCAACAGAATTGTTCTAGTCAAATTGCCGAGCCAGTCCAAATCAGGTGCTGCTTTACTGAGGAGCAACAGTAAAGGAGAAGCTGTTGGGGAAGCACAGAAAAATAACTCCCTAGTCTAGAAAATAGACGAAAAAGAAGCAGAGGCTCCAATAATGTGCTGTTTCCAAGTGAGAAAACTCGTTTTTTATGGCATTGACAAAGAAAGATCTGGTCTTTAAAGCATAGCTGACAGTGGTAATGCAGCATGAAACTGCTTCAGTTTCAAAACTTTTTCCCATTTAATATGTGTACAGATTGCTTATGAGGCACTCCTGTGACATGCATTTGCTTGAACAGCAGGCTAGATTGCAGTGCATTAAAGGACGCACACAAATGAGCTCTTAATAAGCAATGAACCCTACACCCCTATTTCAGCAATGGTGTTGTAAAAAGCTAGAAGTGAAGATCATCTTCTGGTGACTAAAAATCTCGTCTATGCCCAGCACTGCCGGGGCAGTTCAGTCCTGGCTGACAGCATGGGATTTCCAGACACATAGTGCCGTTCTGTTCGCACATGCTGTCTTCATTCAGGAATCTTTTTACAGACTGTTCTTTCTTAATTTTGCCAGTGGTGATACAACAGGGGCTTCTCATGAAACACTGTATGATGCCTTATGAAAACTTCCTTATTTTTGCAGGCCTCTGAGTCTTCCACTTTCAAAAATATGGATTTTTAAGGGTACATCAAAATATAAACAAAAAAATCATATGAGATGAAAGTTCTACCTTTAGCTATCACATTGCTAGTCAGTCTTTAATGATTTACACCAATGCGCTTGTATCTTCATTATCTTCCTTTAATGAAAAACTACAGGAAGCAAAATTAACAACATTAGGTGAAAGGTCATTGTCAAATTAGGCTGAAATCTAACCATGAATAGTGGCCACAGGTTCACATCAATTAGTAATGTCTTGTTTTCTTTTGTATTTGTAAAATGCTCTGTAGATGGCTTGCTCCTCTGAAATACTGTTGGAAAGAACAGCAAATGGGCTGTGGTGTCTCCTCCTAGCAGAATCCAGGTGTGTGGTGACAAGTAGGATAACCTGAGCACCTGTGTGATCCAGATGCAAATCTGTAGTCAGGTTATTTCATTACAAGCAAACTAGGAACAAGTGAACATATTGTTTGATGTCCTGCTGCATTAAAGTTTTTTTTCTCAGGCTGAAAAATAGAAGTTCTTATGCCTCTCCTGCTGTTACGCCTGTTGCGTCTCTTAACCTGGCCCAAGTCCAAATTGGTGTTTATTAAATCATAACTGCAACAATGATTCTGTCCTGTAAGCATGCAGAAAATTAAAATAAGAAAAGGTTTTCTTTTCAGAAGCATAAGCTGCAGCTAAAGGAGGACTGATACAGTACAGCGGGGAGCACAGTAGTAAATTATCCTTCTCTAATGTTGAGCTGTCCAAATAATCAGTTTCTTGTATAAGCAAAGCTGAAAGAAAACTGTGGCACAGTCACAGTCCATCACTGGAGCTCAAGTGCTGAGCTGTCAGCTGTGGTGTGGGGATGAGAAAATGAGAACAAACTCTTCTTCTGACCACTGTAATAGCTATTCATATATTAATGTTATGTGCACAGATGCAATGTTTGAAGGGGGCTGGCATCTGCCTGTTCACTGCTATTTCAGCACAGATGCTGACACTTTCTGTGGAGGGAGAAGAGGGAAGAAGAGCAGAAGGTTGGATTCTAAATTTTTTGTACATACTTCAGAATTCCCAAACCAAGCCAATCATGTACCTATGTATACCTGAACAGGGCTTGTGTATTTGGCACCCTGCCTGTGCTGTCTGGTTCATATAGATGTGCCAGTTATAGTTATTAACTCTCAAGAAAACTTGCTTCACTAACGTCCTTTGGCTGCAGCAAAACTACTACTGTTACTTTGATCCATAAAAACAATCTCTCACCTATGCATACGTACAGTTCACTTTCACAGATTGTGTTTGTAAAATAATTTTCTCAGGTATTTTCTGAGGCTTAAAACCATTTCCAAGTATGTATTAAAATTATAATAATGAAAAACAGTGATGAAATCCCTAAGCCAAATTTAAATAGAACTTGGTCACTGTTCGTTGTTCATGTAAAAACAGATCCTGAAAATGTAAAAGGATTTTTTTTTGTTGTTTTGTACTTTGGAAACACTGAGGGGCACAACAGAAATCAGATCCTTACTATAACAATCGATACAAAATGATTTGCAAAGCCAACCATCTGTGTGGAGAAAAGAGACTAAAATGAAAGAAACCAAAAAAATTCCTCCCCTCAATTTTTGCTGAACAACGAAGACACAGAACAAATAATTGACTTGCCCAGTGTCATGCAGAGTTTGTGTGACTGATCAAAGAACAGAAATCAGGTCTCCAGAGTCCTGCTCCTCTCCCTCAACCACAAGATAATCCTTAATTTTAAATGCCTGCCAATCAGCTTTACTGATTATAATGCTGGCTGAAGTGTTACCACTGCAATATGAAAATGGAACTACTCCGTGTTCATCAAAGCCAGATGAACAAATGAAAACTCCTATTCCCCTGGCCTCAGGACTTTAGGTACTGGCTCTTATAGTATTTATAACAAATTAAATGGGGCATATCCTGTGAAACTAGATAATCCAATAAACCCTCCTTGTAAAACTGGACAATCTGAATAAAATAAATTTTCCATTACTGTGAGGGTAGCCTGCATTTATATTAATCCTTCAAATGTAATTATATTTTCAACAGAGACTGTAGATTTCTGTCAATGGGATTTTTGATAAGCATCAAGTAAAGTGGTCCAGGTTTGCTCTCTCTGCTGCAGTATGGTTGTTCCCTATACCATGATATGCTGTAAGGAAGGGGTCTCTGTGCTGCCACCTACCATGTGCATTTCTTAACTTCATGCTACTCAGCACCATGGATTCACCATTGACATGTACATCTGTACAACAGGGTAAAGGAGGAAAAACTGCCCATGAGAATATCTGGGTTGCTGCGGCTGTGCCTTCTCATGCGATTTCCTCCCTATACAGCCCTGATAACCTGTTTGGGGAAGAAGCAGGGGAGTTTTGTGTGTTAGCAAGGTGTCTGTGGAGCTGATATGTTGGTATTACAATTGACAGGAGAACTGCAGCACGGCTTCTCGGGGCGCTGGCATGTGGTGGGGCCAACCCTGTGTCCTCTTCTCCAGGGGATGGGGCACTTGCCAGCTACCCATAGTGCCAGCAGAGCTGAGGGTGCCCTCCCTGCAGTCGAAACCTCATAATCAGTGATCTGCAACATTTTAAGGAGGCAGGAGTGATTTAGGAAATGAAATGTAGAACTTTTAAAATAGTTTCAACTATTGGTGTTGGAGTTTCACCTTTAAAAATGTGACCTAAGCCCTGAGGCTTCAAATATCTGGCCTTAAACCCCAAATCCTCGGAGGTCTTTAGACAGCCAATTCCCAGTGGTACAGATTGCTAATGAAATTTGTTTTACGCATCTAGGACACACAAGTATTTTCAGAAAGGGCTTGTAAAAGGCAGCATTGCTGCTGCTGCTAATGGAGCTTCTGCATGTCTGAATTTCAATGTAATTATTTCTCTAGGTGGAGAAAAAAGTTTAAAAAGTGTTTTCTATTAAAGAAAAGCCACAATGTTTTGCCTTATTTATTTATGGCACTTATTGAAAAGTGAATCTCAGTCCAGCCCTACAGTATCTATCTGATCACACACATAATAGTTGTAGGATGCTGTCCCCAAATTATAGGTTTTGGTCTGCTCACTGAAGAATGATTAGGATAAATGTGGCTAGCTTACCTGGAAATATTTTATTTGGATTCTGGACTCCTTTCAGACTGCTTCAGGCTCTTCCTTCTCTTGGTACCATTCACTACTAGGTAGCTCTGAACTGCAAGTTACAATTTTGCTTTCTGTGACCGTAGTTAATTTTGTAATTGTTTTCTTCTTTTTCACAAATCTTCTCTGAGAAGTAAATTGCATTTTATGTTTAAAAGGGGAAACAAGGGTCAGTTTACAGCAGCTTGGTGACTATGAAAGTGTGATGTGTTGTGAGAGCTGGCACTGCTCTGAGAAATACAGGAATATCTGTTCCACAGGTATTACAGTCCAAATGATGCTTAACTAGGGTGTGCAACCCTGCACAGGCTTGTGTTCAGGAGTTGTGTGTGGTGCTGCTATCCAGTGATGCTGCTCACAGCAGCTCAGCCCTTGTGCCGTCAGCACAGCGCTTTGGTCTTGAGCAAATTATTGTTGAGTAAATGTGTTACTTGGCACCTACATGGTCTAACATGATACACTATTGGGAAACACTAAAAGGGCATATGGATGTAACAAATTTCCCTTGTTAAGGTAGCTGGAAGGGCAGTGAACCATAGACTGTTGTTTTCACTTTTGTGGGTAAAGCCATGATGTATTTTCCCTACTAGATCAAGCTGACTTGTAAACCCTGGAAAGCTCAGTGAGGCATTACGGAGACTGCTTGTACTGTCTTTCCTTGATTCACGATCCCTAAACCAGAAACTCAGTTTGGCATGCTGAAGTCTTGATCCTAGCTGCTGCATCTAGCATGAATTAGTGCTGTTTCACTGATGCTTTGATGCTGTTAGGCACTGGAGTTAGTAGGAATCTTTTCACAGTACTGCCTTCTAACATTTCTACCTATGTAGTACTACATTTCATGGAAAAAAATACATGTATTATTAGTAACATCTGGACTTTCTTTGTTACTAAATACTCACTATTATGTTTGATAGTCAAATACAAGCCCCTCGCTTCATTAAAATGGTAGTTCATTCATCTCGGACCTAACTTTCAAGGGTGGATTTTGGTATTTTTATTCCTAGCCAGTGTGTTTTCTAATTGCCATATCACAATACCTCCTTGTACACCTTAGCTGTAAATGTTGAATGCAGAGGTTTAATTCTGAATGACAAGTGAGTTGCTTTAATGTAACTTCACTTGTTGAATTACTTTATTACCTGAAACAAACCAGCGTCTCAAAAACCATACCACACACGCAAGACAGTAAAAAAAATTTCAAATGGTAGAGTCCTTACTTTATCATATGTCAAAAGATTATGTCAGCTCCTTGGATAAAGTGAATAAAAGAACCCTATTTACTTTCTGTTTTTCCCCTCCAGCTAGCTTAAATTTATACTAGAATTTCATACTGCATGGCACATTTTATTAATTGATGTTGCCATTTTGAGATTTCATTGATAATGAGTCTGTTCAGGTCATGCTGGTATTTCACTTCTTACTGTAATTGCACTGTTACACAGTTCCCCTAGAGAGTGGCAAGACTCAGCTAGTGATAATTGCTCCTCTTTTGTCTTCGTATAACACCTATAGGCACAGGCTTACACTTGAGCTGAAAACCTCCTGAGTCTCTGGTTTCCTCATTTTTCTATATCATAGTGCTACATAAAAAGAAAATGAAGAACCTTTTAGAGAGAATTATTGCCCAGTAAAATATACTGATGAGTATTATCTAGGCTTAAAAAGCAAATCAGAACTATTTACATGTCTTTCCTTGCTATCCCACCCTACAAAAGACTCTGTAATTCCTAGGCAAAGGCTCCGGTGGTGTAGATCCATCATATCTATTTCTGTGCCCCATTATCCTTAGTGACATGAAATAGTTCATAATTTTGCCTCTGAATCTTCTTTGTTGCAATTTAGGCCTGTTATGTCTTATCTAAACAGGCAACAACAAGTGTTCCATTCCCCTTTGCAATTGCTTTGTACATATTATAAGGCGTCCTTTGGGATAAGCATAGATTAGTACAATCATTATTCACTGGTTATGTTTCTTAGACTTCTGATATTCTGGTGTTCTTTTTCATACTCTGCATCTGCTCCAGATCATTCTTGAAGTGTTTTGCCCCAAACTGGATATACTACTCCAGCTGAGGTCTTACCAGTAGAGTGTCCTTCAGGTTTTACTCCTCTTTTTGTAATCCAGGGTGATGTTTTCCCTTCCCAATAGCGTTGACTCATGTAAGCGCTATCATCCATTGTAAATATTTGATGCTGTTCTGGAACTTGCCTTCTAGCTTGGTATATACTAATTTGCCTAGTTGACTGTGCCTGTCTGAGTGTCATACACTGCACTCATCCCTGCTGAGAACCATCTTGATTTTTTCCAGGAAGCTTCTCCAACTTTTCAAGAATATTTTGTATTCTAATCCCATTCAGCTATCAAAAACCTGCCAAATATTTATTCATTCATATGACTAAGGCTCACCTTAACAACTTAAATACCTGTTTAAAAATATCTATGTATTAAAAATTGAAATGGGTCTACAAGATTACACTATCAGAGTGCTGATAAGCAGGATGCATGAAGTAGCGTAGTTATACACCCTGCTTCTTTCTGGCTTGGAGGTTTTTTCAGAACAATCCCTTGGGAAGAAGGACAGTCAGAAAAAATTTCCTAAAGTCACCCTACCTTGATCCCTAGAATTAAAGTCAGGTTTGCACTGGCTTCTCCCACCAGCAGAATTGCCCCAATATGTAACTCAGAGTGGGTCTCTCCAAAGTGGCCATGGGTTGGAGAGCACTGGATAGTGGTGGGAAGGGGGACATGCATAAGGCTTCCCTTTAGAGACATTCTTAGGATGCTGCTACCCATGCTTCAAGGCTAGGACCAGATGGAAAGTCCAGGACTTTGCACTGGAGGGCACCTGCAGGGCACTGAAAGCTGCCATGAAAATTTGAGCATGTGCTAGCTCTGCGCAACAGTGCAGCCTGTTGTGTGAACACAACAGCTTCTGGGCTTGAGGACCAACACAGACCTTTTTCCACTTAGCCAGGACATCCTCATCAGGGACCATTTTGCCTTACAGTATCGCTGGAGAAATTTCACTGACTCCAGTGTTATTAATTTTCCACTAGTTCTGTGGACGTGAAGTCCTGGCAGAGTCAGATTTAGCACTGACATAGGCCCTGTCAGAGAGCCAGTTAATGGATTGTCCTATTCCTATCACAGGATATGGATATGGATCATACACTACATCAGACAATGTCAACTGCAGCACTCTTGTCCCTTTCCCTTGCCTCTTTGCCATCTTTTTCTCCCTTCTCCCTGTTGTATAGTATTCCTTTCCCCTTCCTTTCCCCCTTCCTTTCCCCCTTCCTTTCCCCCTTCCTTTCCCCCTTCCTTTCCCCCTTCCTTTCCCCTTTCCTTTCCCCTTTCCTTTCCTTTTCCTTTTGGTAAATGCTTTCCCAGACAAAGTCTGACCACTGAGAAACCACAAACACTTCTGGGTAAGCTCTCATGCTTGTCTTTCCTTCCTCTCACCTGTTTCACCAGGATGTTTAGATTACTGCTCTTTACATCAGTTCTGTCATTTTACTATAGACTAAAGAATTAGAGTCTTCTGAAAAGGTTACATAAGTAAAGCACAGGTAGAGCTTTACAGATAATCTTCAGAATCTTCTCCTAAACATTTCATAGCTCACTCCTTCCCTGTCTTGGACCACTGTGAAAGACAGCTGCATTTATGAGCCATTCAGCAAATATTTTTCCTTTTTGCGTTCATGGCAGAGAGGAGTCTGGGGACAGCGAATGCTCCCACAGCTAATATTCAAGTCTGCAAGGATGGGAGTATATTGCAGCTTTGAAGTTGCTTGATGAGTTGGTTTGTATAGTCACATTTTTATATGCATATTTATTGCCTAGAAGCCTACATAGTCACTTTATTGAGGAATCTGGAAGAGAAGTGTTAAAATGGCACAATCTCAGCATGTCCCCATGGCAACCCTTACACGTGATGAGTTCAGAGTTAGTGGATTAGAGTTGTTTCTCCAATGAAACACCAGATGTGGCAGGCAGGACTTTGACCCAGCCGAGAGGCTCTCTATTCTATATGTGTTGATCTTACTCATGCCCTAGCTAATGCTAAGAAGGTATTTATATGTAGAGACTGTTGAGGGCTGGTTTCATTTCCAGCCCGAAGGTGTTATAATTTGCACCCCGATCCATCAGTTCCTCTGGACTTAAAGCAGCAAAAGGCTGTCCCATCTCCTGCCTCTGACAAGTCTCCTGGCCTGGTTTGTCTCCTGTGGAGAGTCTGTGGCTATGACTCCTTCATTTCCTGCTTTCACTAGTATTTCTGGCAGCTGTCATGGAGCAGAATGGCCAGGGAGCAGTGGGAAATGCATTACTGGTGACCAGTAATGACTGTCAAATACAGAGATTTATTGCCAGCATTGTACAAAGTGGATGTGTTGTGTTAAATGCCCTGCCTTTGAAAAGAACAGCAAGAAAGAGTGGGGTGCCAAAGGAAATTACATATTACAACTGCACCCTTTTATATTCTCCTGCTGTCCTCGCCATTGCGACAGCTGTAACCAGCAGCAGTACCTGTGGTGGTGCATTTTGAAATGCAAAAGCATGGGTGTCTGGTGCTGTTTTCTTGCAGGTCTTACAGAAACTGTCCTCATCCTCAGGAGATGAGCACAGGGCATAGTTCATGAGGAGAGCAGCACTGGACAGGGCTGAAATGTGGAACATGTGCAAGGCTGATTTCGCTGTTGAGTTGTTTGATCTGATGGGAACTAGCATTTCTGTGAAAAAAGCATCTTAAGGGAGAGTTAACAGTACCTGGAGTCCTCTTGTCAGGTACTTAAAAAACGTAGGGAAGAAATACATAAATAACAGCAGGACCAAGGAACAGTTTGACATATATAAGAAATCTGATCTAATGAAACCCTTTATATAAATCCAAATAGAATTCATGGGAAAATAGTGCAATAGCCTGTCAGAATCAAAGGACAATTGCATCCGCTGTGAGATAAAATAAAGCATGATCACAAAGTCTCAGAGCACAACAGATGACATCTGACTCTTGTTCCAGCTGTAAACTTGGTACTTTGAAACTCGTAGCCTTGTTCTTCTTTCATGGAGTTCTCTTTTTATGCTGAAAGCTTATTATGGTTGCTGTGAACAGGTCTTCAGTTACATTTACGTACCTGTCTATAGGGAACAGCTGTACCATATCCTGGGGTTTTGAGCTAATCAGATGGAGCAGATAGGTAGACCTCTATATCATGATAAGATGTCCTTGGAAACCACTGCTCACCAGGCATCATGGCAGCAATGGAACTGCAAGTCCCCTGAGGCAGATGGCAAAGTTTTGGGAATTGCTCTCCAGGATGGCTGTGTGAGGGGAAAAACAGAACAGAGAAGGAAAATAAAACAGTGAGAATCTCCATCAGAGGAAATGGAAGCAGTGATATTTCACACTAACCTCTTTGGGAGGGCAGGCTTAGGAATGTCTGAACATGGTGATTGATTCTGTTTTGCTTCTGCTGCTTTCATGGAAATAGCACTCCCTGTGCAGTCTTTGTAAATAAAGTAGAGGGCACCAAAGAAAGTACTTGACTAGCATCATCTGTTTCTCTTTGACACAAAAACAAGAGAGCTAGATCCAAGGTATTGTCTATGCCCTCAGGCAAAAGGATGACAAAAATACATGTGTAATTATACTCCTCACTTTGGGCTTTGTTATTATCAGAGGGCATACAACTGCCTCTCCTTGCCCCCCCAGGACCTTTCTGAGATAAAGATAGAGATTATGTATCACCAGCACTCATAGTAAATAGCCTTCTCATCAGACAGCTGGCATTTATGAAGGAAATGGAAAAACTCAACAACAGCAGCACTGCTGAAGAATAAAAAGTCATTGTACAAGCATAAAAGGCTTATTGTTTTCATAGGAGTTCATTTTGATGCAATTTTCCAATTTAGCATTTTTTTAAACCACTTCCTAGCTCTTCTTGGTAGGTAAGAACTGTGCAAAGATTATCTAATTCATAGTTTTAAAGTAAGTAGCTATTAATGTTTTCATTTCGGTGACAGAATGGAGACAAACAATTCTTAATGTCATGGACAGGGTCATTTTCTTAGCAATGCTCAGGCATGGCTGGCTAGGAAAGCAGAGTTGAGGCCTAGGTTGTAACATGGACAAACAACCTAATCTTAGTCTTCCTGAGCAGTAGAGCAGGAGCAAAGAGAACACATCTTTGCTCTCAAAATGGGAAGAGCAGAAATGAATCAAACCGAAGCACCACTCTCTACCTCGCTCTTCAAAATACTTGTTACTGTCTGGACTACTGAGATTACACCACGGTGACGATGTAGGCTAGCTAATGAGTCTACTCCCAGGAGGGAGCAGAGGAGGAATTGCCCTGTTCCTGGCTACTAGGGTCTTTCAGAGGCTCTTCTTGGTTGGTACTTTGTCTTGGTCCTGAACTCTGCCTGATTCATAAGGCAGCCAACCTAAGTCATAAACAAGTTTGTACCAGTAGGGCTGTAATAGGGCAGATGTGTGGCATCTGGGGCCTTCTAGGTTAGATACTTAGTTTTAACTCATTAAATTAGTATATTATCATAGAAATATGTGCCTGTCTTTCTCGTGGATGGTGTAATAAGACCAGGCACCTCCACAGAAAATATTCAGTGTTACCAGGGAGTACAGAAGGAGATGCATGGTCAGCCAAAGAGAAAGAGCAAGACAGGTGTACATCTTAATGGTCATCTAAATCAGGGCTTCACATTAAACACATCCATCCTTCAATGCATCCTTTCAGTACTGAGTCTATACCAGAGAGCTGTTGTCTGATGGAAGAGACAGCAGTAATCTGCAGGGCTTGCAGGGGAAGTGTCGGCTCTCCTTGGCCTGGGGGCTTCCACTCAACATCTCCTCCTATGTTTTTAAGCTGTGAATATTACCCACCAGGCTGAAGGCTAGGCTGAAACTGAGTTTCTTGTCATTTCTGTGCAGATGGGCCATTGTGCAGGAAGGCAAGATCAGACAATGAGAAAGGTCCTACAGTGGCACAGGACCAGGTGTGGGGCTGATTACAGAACAGCAAGGGGAATCTCATTATAAATGCAATTTTCTTGACCTACTTTATTCGGCTATGACACTTTGCAAGCAGGGACCCTAGCAACAACACTACAGTTCTGAGGCATCATGATAGACACTTGGTGTTTCGTTGTTTTCAGCTGCTATTTCTTATCCTGAGCAAGGCAGTTTGCCAGGAGCTTAACAAGAGCACTGCCAAAGAGCCTGCCTTTCTCATCTGTGCTCTCTCACTCATTCATGAATTCTGTGCAGAAATGTGGAGGAGAGCAACTAGGTTACTTTATAGTGCTACAGTAACCATGTTTGGGATGAAAAAAATCAAACAAACCTCATGCTACATGACGAAATTACTGATGAAAATAATGCTGTAGGCTACTTACGCTGATGTGAGAGTTGCTTTCTGTTTCTGAGCTCATGATCCTGCAGTTAGATATAGATAATTAGTCAGATCTGAATGCTTCCCATAGACTTACATTTTCCATAACTCAACGACACGCTGCCGGGGTGGTTTTAACAAGGTAAGCACTCACAGGCATACACCGATGAATAGACAGTCTCGGGGGAATAAGGAGGGCCCTAAGAGCATTACATGTATTTGAGAGTCTGTTTTAGTAATGGCATTCGCCTAGCAAAAGAATCCATAAATACCACTTGGATTTCTTTCATTCAGATGTGTGCTTCCAAGTTTCATTTCATCTTTCCAGGAACTCAGAAAATAAAATGTCACTGAATCTTTTACGTTTAAGCTGCTGCTGGCCACCATGGTACTCATGTAACCAGATGCGATGTCCACATTATGTTGGTCATACGAAACAAGTTAGTGGCCTCAGTCCAGCCTGTAATAGACTGGAGTAATTTTGAATTAGGCTAAAGACACCATCACCACCATCAGGGTTTGACAATACCTCAAAACCCTAGTAATTCAACTGCAAAAAAACCCCGTCATCCCCATCTGCTCTCTCTCTCACTGCTCCATGGCTTTTCCTTCCTCCTCCAGCTGGAGACCCGGGGCAGGGTTTGTACCTCTCATCCACGCCGTGGTCTCTAACGGGTCCCTGCAAGCAGCAGGAGAAGGATCTGAGGACCTGAGGGATGTTAACTCCTTGGAGAACTGGTACCAGAGCTTCCATCCTTGAATAAAGCTGGACAATGACTGTTAAACTTTCCTCTCTGTTAAACCATTTCTCTGAAGTCATCAATCTAACAGCCTTTTAGGACCATAAATGCCTTCTGTATTTCAGTTCTACTAGCTCTAATACTTACCAGGTCCAGAGGCAGTCTCAGAAAGAGCAGACTTTCAGAGACCACCTTGTGCCTGAGATATGGATCCAACTTACTACAGCTAGCCGGCAGCCTGAAATATGTATTTGTCATGGTTTAACCCCAGCTAACAACTAAGAACCTTGATAGCTGCTGGCTCACTCTACCCCCAGCCCCCAAGCAGGGGAGAGAATGAAAAAGCCAGGGAGGAACTCATGGGTTGAGATAAAAATGGTTTAATAAAACAACAAAATAATAATTATATACTTCTACTACTACTATATATAAAATAAGTGGTACTCAATGCAATTTCTCACAAACTCTGTTCACGCCAAATAGCCAGTCCTGGAAAGGAGAACGCCCTGGTCCCAAACAGCTGATCCCAGAGAGAGAACAAAGAGGCATAAGGCAGAGGAGCCAAAAGGCCAACTGTGAAATGGCAGAACAGCAAAAGACTGAAGTCCCAACACAGTGGAACTCCTGAACCAAACTAAAGATCCAGAAAACCCACATGGAACTGAACAGAACTGAACCAACAGAACTACTTAGCCAGAAAAGCCGGCTTCAATTATATACTGAGTATGATGCTAATGGAATGGAATATTTCATTGATCGATCTGGATGTTATGTCAGTCAAGGTGCTGTCCTGTCTGTGACACCCTGCTACCAATTTGTACCTGTAGCTGGAAGGCCAAAAGTATTTGGTCTCCCTGACAACCACCAAGATATCAGTAAGTTCATTCTTACATTCTCTTCATACTAACTCAGAAACACAGCTAGCCACTGAAAGAAAAACAGTAACTATATCCCAGAGAAAAGCAATGTTATCTCATTATTCTTATACTAAATCCAAAACAAAGACCATGCTAGCAAAATAAATAAATAAATAAATAAATAAATAAATAAATAAATAAATAAATAAATAAATTCTAACTGCATAAAGGAAGTTAACCTAATTTCAGTCAAACCACCCCAGTATCGCTGCTGCTGGAGCTAAAGATGCCGTGGGTGGAAAGAAAGACCAGCAATATTAACTGTTATGCACTACATTTGCTAAAATGCAAACTGAATCCCAAAATATCCATGTTTTGTGGTCCTACATAGCATATCTCTGCCCCTAATTTTGACTTGAAGTGGTGAACTGCGGCTTTGCAATAAAAGGTACAAATGTGAGTGTTAAAAACTCCCTTTTCCAGAAACATAGAGCTAAAACATTTTGTATGGTTCAGGTGGGTTTTTTTGAGTAGTTGTTAAACGTTAATTTACATGGATCCAAGTCAGATACCAGGGGCACTGAGCTCAAAGCCTTCTGTGTTTTTTCAGACCTGAGGTCACTGAGCACACAGCTGGGACACAGCACAGCAGACTGTCATGTACTGTCGGCTATTTATGGAGCACCACGTTGCCTCCTGGATGAGTATCCAGCTTGATTTGCTAATCCTCTGAGCAGAAGGAAGGGAAGGAACTGTTCTCTGAGGCCTGTAAGCAGAAGCAGCTGTGTGAGTGAGGTGGAGGTGGCAGCCAAGAGGCAGTCACAGAGGGAGGCCAGCTCTATGGTCACCTCTGAGCTGGGGCTGGAGGCTTGAGGACTGTGTGCACACAGCCTGGGTGTGTGCCAGCTGTAGTTACAAGCTGAAAGCCAAATAGTGGACTGAGGGGGTTACATCATGCTGTTGCTTTTACCTGTGTATGCTGAACTGCCTTTGGTGGCTGTTTCAGAGACAGGTGGGTTTTGATCCTTTCTGTGGTCTAGCAAAGTCACCCATAAAAACTCTGGCTGCAGGGAAATTAAGGAATAGAAGTCAGGATTTCATCCATTGGTGCCAGGATATCACACCCCTTGCTTGCAGCAGCCCTGTGGTGTCTCTTCCAGGACATTGTGGGTGTGCTTGTGGGAATCCTCTAGAAGATGGGCAGAAGATGCTCAACCATCTGTCTGGGTGCCCTGCACCACCCTGGTCTCACCACACAGCTCTTGAGCCCCTGATGCTACAGCATAGCCTTAGCAGAGCCTGAAGTCATCCCTTTGAGTATAGGCATTCACAGAATAACACCCTCTTCAAAACATACTGGGAAGAATATGTATATCGAGTTGGTCCCTCTGTGTGTATATATATAAACCCTATTAATTCCACATAGAAGTAACAGGGATCTTGACCTGTTTAGTGAGTCTCAGCTACCAGTTGGTAAAAAGGATCTGGCCACGTGCTACTACCACTTCTCTCTGGCTGCTTCATACGGTCTGAAGATGTGCAAAGCCATGGCTGACTTTGCTTGTGTATAAGGGAAACTTTGGATGCCCTTTCCAGCTATTTTTTTTTCTTTTTTTCTTAAGATAAGAAGAGAAGAATTATAGCCTTTTAAGTTTTTTAATAGAAAAACAGCTTCTTTGAATCTGTGTCTTACCTTCTGCAATTAATTTCTTCCAACTGTACCACTGAGAATGTTTTGTTATCAATCATGCAACAACAGGTATATTTTAGCTGGGCTGATACAGGTTGTGTTGTTGCTTTATGCTAGCACTGGTGCTACAGCATGAGCTGTGCTTTCCTTGTTGTGTATTCAGAGCAGGTGGGTTTTTGCATGTCTTGAGATATACTAACCTGCCTTTTTAGAAATCCATGGTAGAACTGTGATTGATTTGAAGGTGCAGAGGATTGCAGGATAATGAAAAATTACCTGAGGTTTATGCTGAGCTCAAAGGTCCATGAGCAATAACATACTCATTGTTATTCATAAACTGTGAGATACTGCTTGCTATTTTTCAAGGCTTTAATTGCAGTTGGCATTACAGGCCTATTGTTGGTGGCAGCCATCTTGCTGAATTGTGTGGTGTTTCTGGAGCTACTTGCAATACAAAACCCTCGCAGGAATAATTGTCGGCTAGTTTCCAGCGAGCTAGAAAAAAGCGAACTGCAGTTAGAAGAAAAATTTATGTTTCATTTCTAGCGATGCACTTAAACTAGACTTTTAAATGTGAGCCTAGCTTCTGTAAGGATTAACTTCTGTGGTTCCGATGGCTGACACTGATGTGCTGAGAGCTGAGTGGTGTCTTTACTCATGATCTTGAACCTGGGCAGGTACAAAAACATGTGGAATTCATAACACAATGTTCAAAGATCCTCACCTCATGTTACCAGGTCTTGTGAAGGGATGTTTTCCCAACGCTTCACTTCAAGCAATGCTATTTTTCCCTGCTGTCTCCTTGCTTCAGTACATCTCCTTGTGAAGACTACTTGTTAAACTGTTTACCCAGGGCTGTTTGTTGCTTTGAAAGCACATGCAAAGCTAAAAGTTACCTAGGGTCACCTAGTTTGAATGTAGCCCTCCCTGATATTGCTTTGATGACTTGAAGGGGTGGCATAACCAAATGCAAATTTAGGCATGATTTGCACTCCCTCCACTGCTGGCAAAGATGCTGCATGAGCATGATGATTCAAATTGGATGGATCAGGCAAGTGTGAGAGGCAAATTCAGAATAACAGCTCCACATACAAGGCCCTGTTAGCAGTCTCCCGTGAATCTTTGAGGAAGCATGATTATTTCCAATAAACAAATGGGACATAGTCTTTGAGGGCAGGCAGAGGAGGTAGAAAAGTGCTGTTGGCCGTAGTCATGTTCAATTAGTGGCTGTAAAAGTGATATTTGCTCTGCATATTCTTCTTGGGATCAGCACTGAGAATACAGATCATCTATTAACACATCTGACAAGCCAAAGTGTTTAACCCACTTTCTCAGCATCTTGCCCAGGAGAATAGGTCAGTCTGTTTATGAAGATATTTTGCAGCACATTTTTTCTACTACTATTGAGAAAATGGTCATATTTCAGACAGTGTGGCCCATTAGCTTTTTATCAAGAGGCAATGCCTTGTGAATATGCTGAGCACTGCCCAACACATTAGCCACAGACAGGTTCACTCATCAGGGCCAGTGTGAGATGGCACCTGCTCATGGCTGTGCATGGCCAATGCCTGATGGGTAGAAAGAAGAGGCTTTCCACTTATTCAAAGGCTTATTCCTAAGAAAGAGATATAGAAAAATCAAATAAGAAATCTCTTCTGTCCTTTAGATAGTCCATTGCCACATAAACAGTTAAGATGACCGCTGTGTACAGGAGTTCTGAAGTTCTCATCCATCTGATATTTTACATGAGCTTTCCTGGAAAAGACGCATTATTACTGAAGGATTTTTGTGTTTAGCTGGATGAGAAATAAAAACATTGTCTGAGCTGTTTGGAAAACTGTAGTTGGGATTTCCAGCAGATGGAAAGGGGGAATAGCTGAACTGAATGGTAATGTGATATGAAAGCAATGGGAGAATGGAAAGTTGCTGTGTCATGCCAACAGTAGCAGAAGTATTTTAAGAGGGTGATCACTGCTAATTGCCTTGAGCCCTTTGCTTGTATCTGGTGTCCTTTACCAATGTTCCAAGAAGATCTTTCCTATTTTGGATCGTGTTCTGTGGGGAGAGATTTGTGTCTTCATGTTATTTGGAAAGCACCATGCCTGGGTCTGGGTAGCCAATAACGAGTAAATAACTCACATGCTCTGGGAGCCTGTAACAGTAGCTGTATGGAAAATGGCAAGACTGCTTGGCTTGCACTGCTGTGTGCGTGCACTGAGAGAGTTTCTGTACACAGCACATGGTTCCCTGGCTAATATGACCATGGGTGACTGTGCAGATTTTACAGAGTGAACTGCATAAACCCAGAAGTGAACTGCTGGGAAACAAGTGTTTTCATGCAAAGCACATCTGGCAGGACCTTGCTGCCCCTGCAGCTACTGGAGACCCCCTTCCCACCCTACAAAACTGGTGTGCCATGCCTCTTAGTCCCCATTTTCAGCACTTGCTGCAACAGCACATCCTGATGCCAGGCTGTTCCCTGCTGGGTGAGGATCAGCCACTCTTCTCCACAACAACCGTTTTACACGTTATTTATTCCTCCTTTTCATCATGTCTGGATTGTGGTCTCCCAGTCTCCTCTCAGGGGCTCCCTTTGTGCCTCATTTTCTCTTCCCCCCATTCAGAAGACCCTCATCCACCACCCACACAGCCAGCCTGAGGAAGACCATTAAGATGAATGTAAGATCTCATCAGCTAAGCCAAAAATCTCCCGATGTAGTTTGCCTGACAGAATGGACTGTGCCTCCAACCTCCTGCTACCAAAGTTGTGATTTCTTTACCTTCAGCAACATGAGGATGGTAAAGCTAAATGTATAAACTGGGTCACTTTGTTATTATCACTTTCAAAAATTCAAAGGCAGTGCTTCCAATTCTAACTCAGTACTCCAGGCTGCGCAGCAGATATCTTTGTCGTACTGGGCTGTAAAATGATTTTTCCCTTATGTGAAATCTTGCCTTCAAACTAAAAGCTTTTCCTTCTTTGTTTATTTTAAATTTAATTCTTTTCTTGTCAATTTGAGAAACAAAATGGCATAGTCCCAAAATCACATGCTGCATTAGTTTGGCATGTATATTAAGAAGTTTCCTTTTATAGAGGGCCAGAAGTTTAGGAATGGAGTCCTGCAAGGGAAAGGCTAAGTATGTCATTGCCTGATGTGTTTAAAATAAGGCAGACTGCCCAGGACAAACACTGGGAAAGGCTGGGTGAAGAGCAGTCCCGGTCACCAGAGGGAAGCAGACTGTCTAATCTGCTGGCTTTTTTGCATCTCCTGCTTCTTGAAATGCATAGGAAAAACTCATGTATAACATGTGCTTTTCTTGGGAGATATTTTGCTTCTAACACATTGCCTACAATTGCCCTAATTCTGAAGGCCTTCATCACAGTTTAGTTACTTTGGAGAAGGCTTCTGATTTCAGGTGGTGACAAGTCCCCTGCTACAAAAGGCACAGTGCTGCTGACACATGTAGTTATGATCTGGCCACACATGGGTTTAGGCTTTTTTCCCTGGTTCTGCTACACAAGTACTGTTTGCTGGCCATTTGTTTCTGGCATTTGGTATTAACACTGCAGTTATAGTGTACTTTCCCAGAGCCCAGCTTTGCCAGATTCCCAGCCAAAGCAACTCAGACCACCTTGGGTCCTTTAATCCTTGTACTCTGCTTTTCTTACATCCTTCATGGATGTCCTTCCTTCACCTCCACCAGAGAGATCTGCAAATAAAAACAGTGATCTTTGAGCCACCTTGGATATTCAGTCATATTTGGGCATATTATTGCTACTGCTTACAGGAGTCTTGCTGAAGCTTTATGAAATTTTCCTGTTCCTTTTGAACTTCTTGATGCTTTATCCAAAGTTATAAACTAAAGCAGAGTTTGACCTGTGGTACAATCTTTAAATAGAAACCTGCCTGTAGTGTATTATTTTGGTTTATTACATGCAAGAAAAATTCTTTTCTGGCAATTCTCTCCCAGTGCAGAACTTGCAGGATAAGACCAAAATTAATTACTGTAAGTAATGCAGCCACTGTACACAGTGGTTTTACAAAAACAAGAAATCATTATCAGATTAAGGCACTGAGCTCATCTAGAGTTACTGCAGTCATAGAATTCAATTCAACAGAGACATTTCTCATGCAGCACAACCATACGCTTTCTGAAAATATAAATCAAAACAAATGAACTGGGAAAGGCACGGCACTGACACACATGCAATTACAGAACAAAAGAAATCTCTCTTGGTTTTATTCGTTTGATTGAAAAAGCTGAAAGGCAAAGATTTGTTTATCTCATTGCACAGAGACACAGCAAGATTCTTCTGTCAGGTCTTTATGCTCAGGGCTGTTTCACTTGCGTGGTCATGGCACACTAACATTTAAGGAACACTAGCTTTTCTTGTAAATACTTATTGGGGACTTACTGTCGTACTCGGGTAAGATCAACACACAATGAACTCAACAGTGATTGACTTGAAAGGTAGATACCTTGTGGAGCAACCTGAAAAAAGTCTGTTCCCATCAGCAGCTGACTCTGAGGCTTGGAGGGGTATAATGCAGCTTCTGGAGAAGTCTTGCAGTCTAACTTTTAAAGCTTTGCTTGGTTCAAGTGACAGTGGTTAGTAGTTCAGAACATGGCTCAAGGCAGCAATTTCATTTCTCTGGATTTCAGCAAGAGAAAAATGTAATAGTTCACATAGTTGTACTCAGCTAGCAATGAAAAAAGGAGCTCAAGTGCTATAAATCTATTTCAAACGCCAAGACAAATCAGATGTGTTCTTATAAACAGTCTTGTAAAGGTAGGTAATCTATTCTCTGTTAGTTACATATTACACCCTCCTGGCCTCATAGCTCATGAGATATGCTTAGAGAGTAGTTTAAAATGTGAATCCAGAACTTACATAGCAGATATTTACAGGTTGGCACATCTAATTTTAAAAAATAAAATAATAATAAAAAAAAATGTTAATTTCTTTTATCTGTTAATATAAAATTGCAAATTGCTCTTTCGTCTCTCTTAATCTAAGAGGCAGATTTTAAAGTAATTTCAGATGGAAGGCCAACAGTGAAAACTCTGAAGACCATTAAGCACCTAAAGTTGCATGGAAGTGCACAAAGGGATTTCTAAAACACCGAGTCCGTTTGATGTCTAATACCCGTTACTTCTCAAAGGCAAGTAGTTCCAGATCCTGCATAGGCTTTTTTTTTTTTTTTTGCAAATCCTATTTGATCCCTATCGCGTCTTTAAGTATCTAAATGCCACTGCAAATCTGGATTCAAATTCTTAAATACTATCTCAGAACTTAGTGAAAATGTTAAAGAGAGTTTTGCCTAAGGAAGGATTTCAGCATTCAGCCTTGGAATTAATTGGATGCAAACCAGGAAAGGCTAGGTTCTAGATAATATTTCCAAAAATTGACATCTAAACATACTCTGAGTTTGCTTAGTCCCGTATACTCGTACAGCAAGGCAAGGATATACTATTCATCTCTCCAGAATCTCAGCTGTTTTTTCTTTAAATAAAGGGCAATAGATCAATGTCAATCTAAGTCAACTGAGAATCTAGTGTCAGAATTTTTTTAATTGTACTGAAGTTCCTGGCAAGATCTAAATATAAAAATACTTAAAAGAGAAATCGTTTTATATTACATTTTATTTCTCATACTTGAGTTATGCTTAATGTAGAAATCTTGTACTGCCATTCAATTTTCAAGGAAGTGCTTTGGAAAGGTATTTACTTTTTTCCTCTAAGAAACACTTTAAACCTAACACATCTAAACCACAAACTAATATAAATGTATTCTGAATTGTCTAAATGGCAAAAAAGATGGGAGTTCTCTCTGTTTATTTTGCTTCCCCTATAGCATCTACTTTCTTAGTTGATAACAGAAAGAAAAAGAAAACAAAAATCAATTCTAGAAGTAAATGAAAAAAAGTGAAATGATAACTGCAATATGTGCCTTTATGACCTCTTGCCAATTTCTACAGAAACAAATAAAGGTCAGAATTTTCTTTTCATTTTTAAGTTATGGAAGAAGTGCCAGACAGGTAGCCTGCATATAATATCTACGCATTTAATGATAGAGATGTCTAAAATTAGCCATCTTGCTCTTCCGTCCAGAACCCTACATACCTTCTTTCTGTCTGTGACACTTGCTCCACTCTGTATTCCAGGCTCTTTCAAGGTTGCTAATCAATACCAAGAGTCCATGAAGAGAAACTGAGAATAAATCAACAGGTCTCATAATGATTGTGGTAGTGATAAAAGCCTTAAGTGAAACTGATTGATAGCCCCAGTTTACCAGCCCCCAAAAGACCGGGGACAAAAATGAGCATCATCCAAGAAGGCAGGACCCTACCTGTGCTTGTTTGAATTTGCATGGTCATAGTGAGCAACAGGTAGCTACAATGCTGCACGAGCTATTTTTAAATAGATTCTTGTTTCATAGCAAACTGACTTGTGAAACAATTAATTTAACTTTTTACTATGAATCTAGCTAAGGCATATTTTGGTAGCGTACTTAGTGTTTTGAGTGTATGAAACTGAAATGTTATGTAACTAGCTGATTGCATTTATTAAGTTCATTTGCAGACCAACCCTTCCTACAGATGTAGATCTATATATTTTATCTCATAAACAAATACCAAGATAGTCAGTCATCTAATCATATATGTCTACAGGTTGGCTCCTTGCATGAATGGCTCTCCCCAGTGCACCAATGAAATCGAATTACACTCTGGGAAGAACAACAGACCCTTGATAAGAGAATCCAAAACATCACCAACTCAGTTGCACTGAATATGCTGAACTGTAAAAGTAAAAGAGCACAGACTTCTGTTGAAAGACATGCTTTCAATACCTCATCAGTCACTGCAGGAAGAATTTCTAATGCTTTAGCTCCCCTTTGCGTGGCATTGCTCTTGAAGAAACTGTACTCCTGTGGCGGCTCACTGCCATGCAATGGCATTTGATAGGAAATAAAAAATCCAGCATGTTTAATAAAAAACTTTTCTATTTACTGAACCAAAACCAGAGGCATTTACAGTGTGTGGGATTAAATCAGAGTAGGCTGGAAGCTGATCTGTGAGAAATTTGAGGAAAAAACTAAAAATGCAAGTTGACCAGCAGCTGCTTGTCATGATGGGAATAGAATTCTGGCCATTGTGACATCAATTTATTAAAAATTAGACAAGTATTTATAGCAAATATAAAATGTGAAAGTGGTTGTTAATTAACTAGTTCTCCTCTAGTATCAGGAAGGATAGTTTCCCCTCCCACTGGGAGTACACATACTTTTTACTTTGTTTTTTCTTTTCCCCTTCAGGCTCTTATAAGACTTATTATTCAATATTTAAATATAAAAATCTTGCTTGTTTCAGTCAGTATTAATCATCTCATTTTTGACCTTTTTTGCTAGTAGACTAAAACTTCTTGCATGTGCCACAACAGAAACAATCTTCTTTCTTTGTTGTAAAATGAGCAACACTAATTCTGATAATTTTCTGAATTAGCAGAGCTTTTCACAGGAGCATTATTTTTAAGTGCTGTTACCGAAATTACTCAAGAGAGCCTAGAGGTTTAAATTAGTGATGTTTAAGTTAATTAAAGAGAACGGCCTATGAATTTTCCCATCTGAGTTAAGATTTAGGATCTTATCTGTGGGTGTTTTTGTTGTGGTGGTGGTGGTTTTGTTTTTGTTTGGGGTTTTTTTGATGATTGTGTGGTTTTTTGTGTTTTGTTTTGTTTTCCCCTGTGTGTTTCCAGCAACAGCAAATTTGAACAAAATTTGATTTATATGTTGCCTGGTGCACAGGAGATTACATTAACATTTCAGTTAAAAATTACATGCAGACAATTGCTCATTTATCCTGAGGTTCTATGTATCTCTCTCTCTCTTTCCATCCATATATCATATATATGGATTATATGATACGATATATCATATATATGGATAATATGATATATCATATATATCCGTATATGCACACCAGCTGCAACCAGTGACATTGCAGTAACTTGCATGGGCAAGATCCTAGCCCAGATATATATAGTAGTGAGAACAGGGCATGGGAAGTTTGGAACCTGCCTTCTTTTCAGAGTACTGCCCTCACTGTGCTGTGCCTTCATGCAGTAGAGCAGAAGGAGACACACTTCGTGGAGCAAATACATGAGTGATGAGTCATTTGAAAGTGCATGAGCTAATTCAGCTTCCACTGACTTCAGCTGGATGGACTAAATGCAAGAATGTGAAGTACTGCGTCTGTTTTGAAACACTAATTCATTTATCTAAAGTTGTCTGCTGGGTCTGGGTACAATAGAGATCAGCGATGTCTCAGTCTCTAGCTGGTGAAGAACTTCTAGCTTGATAGCAGACAAAGGCTTAGAGTCCCCACTGCAATGTTGCTAATGGGTGACAAACACAGTACCAACTGCTTCTTGTCCTTTTTTTTATGTTGAGAGAAAATGCTGGTTCCAACAAGAACAGCTTTGTAGTCCTCACAGAAACTGGGGTCTGAGAGCAGGCATAATCTCAGCGAGCCTTGCTACCCCTGTTCTTTCTTTCCTTGCTGGTGGTTGCAGTCCGGCCTGAGCTTGGAGCAGCCATGCTCTGGTTAACTCAGGATACTTGCTGGCAGACTGAGCTAGAGTGTCCTCTTGCCAGCTTGGGCCATGCTGGCCAGGCAACAAGGCACACATCGGCTCTTCTCCAGAGAGCACTGGAGTTTGGGTTGAATTATGTCAGAGGGAGTTTAAGCCATGAATGCTGCACAATGGAAAAGTTTTCAGCTGAGACACAGATTCCTCTGGACCAGAGCCGGGCTTGCCCACATCCCTGCCTAGACACCACGGCAGACTACTACTGAACTGATGGAAAAGCAAAATCATGAGCTTAAAGCACATCTCAGATAAATTGTCTTCCAAAAGCAGTAACTCATCAGGAGCTTAGAGCGAGCCCCATGCCATGCCCTTTTGTAGTAGCATTTACATTGCCGGACAGGCATGAGACAAAATGGACTTTCAGTCAGGCGCAGCTAAGGATATGACTACAGATGAACTTTGGATGGTGAGGGATAGAATACAAAACTTTACAGAAATATTTCCAAACATGAACTCATGAAATTAGGTTGTGAAATTTGCAAAGCAGCCTTCTGAAAAGAATCATCCCTGCGGTGTATGTCAAGTCAGCCAGAGCTAACATTTAAGTGACATAAGTTGCTAACCCTTCTCTCTCTCTCTCTCTCTCTCTCTCTCTCTGAAATAACCAAATCCATTTGAGAGCAATGGAAGGGTTAAAAATTGACAGGATTGACAGGACCCACTTACTAAAACTAATTTAATAGAGACCCCAAAGGTTTTCCTAAATGAAACCAATTACAAGCTCTTCCTGAGGAAAGGTGCTGGACTGCTGGGATGGATGTATATGTATTAAAACATTTTCCGTTCATAAGAATCCATTCCTCCTGAAGACATTGTTTTTTGCTCACTGACTGTGACATAATCATCTTTATTAATGCAGGTGGTGCAAACATCTAGAAAATAATACAGGAATGCTGAAGATGTTCGGATACGATGATGAACTAGAAATGGAGTGATCCTGTTTCCTGCAATCCCACTGCTCCTCTGCAAGGCAATTAGATTTCTGAATGCAACTGTTTTGATGGTAAGATTCTGTCAATTTTCAAGTTCCATTTTTGTGCCCTTTCTCTCTCTCGGATAAGAAAACCAGAATGAAGAGGGCTTGCTTTATATAAAATATTATCTGTAGAAGAAAACAAAACAAAACAACCCTAACCAATACAGCTGTGCTTATTCCTTTGAAATTTCTTTCAGGGGCTTGGCACCTCTGATGAATGAGAATGGCAATTTTAACATGTATCTCCACCTGCAATTCCTCAGTGCCTCCACTGTAGCAGGAATCACTACAATGGGGTTGACACGTCTGAGAACCTGAGAAGTGTTGTCAGAATCCAGAGGAACGAGCACGCAAGATGAAGTCAGAGCATTTGCTCCTTGACAGCTCAGGCACGGTGGCAGCCAGATAGGGCTGGGAAAGAAAAAAAAAAAAGAGAAGGTACTAGAGTTCCTCCTCACTGATCTGAAGCCTGTGAACAGATACCATTTCAGACATAACTACTCTGAGCAGTGTGGTTTCCTGGGAGGTTGTTGCAAGAGTGAAGCATACCGATGCTTTCTCTGAAGGTTTGTGTTTCATGACCCCATTTTAATGAGTGATTGTTTCTAACAGTCACTCTCTGCAAAGATTCTCACTCAGAGAACCTATTTATATTACGAATGAGAGGTTTTTGTGGGGTTCAAACCGAAATTTTATCTCTTTATTCTTACACCTTGCAAAAAATAAAGTTTAATGGCTGAACTGCTACTGAACCGTTACATTTTAAATAGATCAAGCAAGACAAAACCCATTTGATATGCCTACTTTTTCAGGTTATTAACATATTTTACTTCATCTGTGTAGGTGTTTCTACCACATCTGAAAATATGCCTGAAGTTTTACAAAACTAGTACTGGCTTAGCATCAGCCCATAAATTCTGACAATTCTGAGAGGATGAGTATTGGGGGCTTTTCCTTGTCAGTTATTATTTCTATAATAGGTGTATGGAAATAGAAAAAGCACATGATAATTAGGGCAGCCCTGAAAAAAACAAATCCACAGAGTTATATACAGTTAAGACAGAACAGTGAATTCTAATTCTGAGCTTTGCATATCTATTATGAAATATATATTCTAAATTTGACTATATATTATAAAATAAATTATTTAAACAATTAATTGCCCTCAGCCTGCCTCTTTTAAGATTAAATGTTTTGTGCAATAATTTACTGAACATATAGAATGGAGCTGGCAGCCACCAATGTTAGGGATTAATATACCTCTTTTCCTCACAGTTTAGCTTAGAATACTATCAGGCAACTTTCCTTATATTAGCGTTAAAACATTCACAATAATGTCATCATTGGAAAACAGTGGTCTTTAAAGCTCGATATTGGAAGCCACACAATTTCTTCCCTCACTCATTTTTCTAGAAATACAAGGTCAGTGAATTTAAATGTAAGTATCCAAGCTGTGATGTGTTTATTCTTATGTATGCAGCTATTATAAGGGTGTGCACAGAGAGGCATCCATCCTCAGCTGTCTTCTAAGCAGCATTTCCAAGGAAGGCTTGTGCTATAGTATGCCATGATTAGTCTTTGGAATAGAGAGATCCCAATATTCAGTAACAAAAATTTTTCAAAACCTTCTTCCTTCTCTGCTATAAACCTAAAATGGTTGTTCAGGATGTCTCCTTATGTAGCTGATGTCCCTGTATCTGTTCTACTTATGGTGCTATTTATAAATAGTAATAGTGTCTTACAGAACCCTTCCCACAACAAGTTATTGTGGAGAAAAGAGTGAGGGATGGTGCAAAGATGATCCCAGGCCACCTGCAACTGACTAATTTAGCCAGAACATGTATTTGCCTTTGAAGAGACGTATCAAACAGGACAGTGACCAAGCCAAAAATGGAGAGTTGTGCCTCTGTCATGAGTACATGGTGTAATGTTGGCTAAGGTTGTTGCTAGACCACAGGCTTCTGTTGGTTCAGATTTTGAGAGCGAATCTGTTCCTTCCACATTTGGACCCAGGCCAGTTTGTGGATGCAGTAGGTAGCAAGGAGAGATCAATTGCCTGGATGCCAGGCCCCTCACCATACAGCTGCCTATGTGCCAGCACAGCTCTCCACAGTGTAGGTCTCCTGCCTGGTGATTTGGTTTGGATCACTGAGGACAGAGACAAGAAGTCTACTAAAGAGCAGCTGTTTTTCTGTTTGTTTGTTTAGTTGGTTGTTTTTTGTTCTGCAGTCCTCATTCTTTCTCCTAATCACGCCCGGTTATCATTTAGATTTCACAGTTTGAAAATACATCTCTACATGTCCAGTTTCAAATATATGCCAAAGCACCTATCCCAACATTGGTAATAAAAACTGACAGGGTAAGTATAGAAGAAAGCTGCCCATAAATGCACATCCTACAGCCCACCCTGCCTTAACTGCAAGAGGGAAAGTGAGTGCAGAGCAGAATGCCTCAAACATTAAGAAAGCTCATGGCTGAGAGCAAGATCTAATCCTACTAGAGTGGATTTCAGCCAGCTCCTCCCTTTACAAAGAGGGTACACTGAATCTCTGCTGGTCTCCCCAGGGGCACTAGGACATGGAAGTGAAGGGCATTTCTCAAATCCCAAACTGTTTAGGGCATAGCAGGTTAAAGCTGACCCTTTTAGTCCCATCAGGAAGCTTATCAGAAACCAACACTGGTTGTCGAGCATTGGTATAATGCATTTTCAATTGCTGCTCTGTGTAACGAAGTGGCTCAGTATTGCTTCAGCTACACTGGCAACCTCTGGCCCTGGTGGCGATGGGTTGCACTAATGACTAATAATGAGTGGCTATTCTAATTGCTATAAGAGTAAGAAAAAGAATCTCTTTGAACAACAATTCTATACCCCAGTCTGTTTCTTAACACCTGCTCTTATGATTGGAAGAAGATTAGCTAGTATTCCCAGACATTGTATTTAACATTCATTTACTCCCAGACCGGTATAACATAATCATAATAAAAATAGATTTATTGGTTAGTTTCTCTTTCTAGCCCAATTAGGTAAAGCTCAGAATTTTATAGGATACTCGGGACACTGAAGCAGACACTGAACAATAACAGCTAATCTCTGTTCATTGTGATATATCCCAAAACAGCTGCAAATGATGGCCAAGGTCTGTTATCATCCTGGATAGCATGAAAATTAAGGATTTCCTTCTAAGTACCTCCTCTGCATTACAGACTCATTTTCATTTCCTAGTTAGTCCTCTTCTCTCATATGATCAAAATCACATGAATTTCCACAGATGCAGAACAGCTGTTCCTCATTCTGTGCTCACTTAGAGGGGAAGACTGTCTGGACTATCCCAATATATAATTTAACAGGGCCAAAAAAGACTGAGGTGGCCACAGGAAATTCTAACTCTTTCTTTGCTTGTGCTGATTATACTCAAATGTAGGTTTTGAAAATATACTATATACAAAAACAATATTGATGATCAACCTACAAGCACTTTTCAGGGTATCTGTGAAACTATATTTATAATTATCAAGAAATTCACAGAGAGCACAACATGTGTGTTAAATATGGGAAGTCTCCATCCCTACAGGAGAAATAGTCAAAATGTAATAATCCTTGTTAAATTGTGGTGCAGTGTCACACTCTTTCAGCAGTCTTTTTAGGCTTCATGTTGTGTAAGACATTACAGCACAAGGTATTGCTTCCCAGGTCATACACTTGTTCCACACAAGTGTATCACAGAGCTAACATTTCTCAAATATTCCATCTTCTGGCCAACAGTGTGTTTTCTTGTCCCACCATTTCTTGGTTTTCCATTCCCAGGAAATGGAAATAAATATAGTTTGAGAGACTAAATTTTACTAGAATCAGTGCCTGGAAAAAACTCAGGGATGACAACACTCATCTTACAAGCAGTAAAGTAGTAAGACATGGCAACTCAAGTGTTGTTTTTTTAAAGAAAGTGACACATGGTAGTCCTGGTGTTTTGCATTCTTTGCTGTTTTTTGAAGTGTGTTAGACAACACTAAAAATAGGTATGAGTGTAATTGCCAGGCATTTGTAAAGGAGCCTGTTTGTGAATGCCAAAGATATTTGAAGGTAGATACATTCTGAAAAAGTTGAGCTGTGAAAAAAGTAGAGCTGGAGCAGTTGTTTTTCCTTCATCCTACGTGTTGTTTGTGGGGATGTGAGAACAGAATGAGTGTCCACGCATGATGCGGTACAGCCCTGCCAGCAATCTTCAGCAAAGGTATGCAGCCAGCAGAAATGGCGCTGTTTCACAAAACATGCCACTTTTTTAAATACAGAATTTTCCTCTAAAACACAAGTGCAGCGTTTTTGTGCGTTTTGATGCTTATGAAAGCTATCAGTCGCAGATACTGGTATAGGCTCTCATACCTTTCCTGAAGTCAGTGGCACTATGATAACTTTCTAGTTCTCTATTTCTTCCAAAGAGGAGGAAAACATGCAGCCCTGCTACATTCTTTTGCTCCAACATAATCCTGATTTTGACAAGTCATCATCACATTTCAGAAAGACAACCTTGTCCCTCTGTGCCCGCTGTCCCCATGGATGAACAGCCCCTCATGACTTAGGGGCAGCAAGCAGGACATGCTAGACCTTGGGCATCGGTGAGAGTACAGGGTTCTTCACAGTGGCTGTAGCTCATGTAGATGCAACCACTTCAGCTTTCAAGTAGCTAGCTTGACCTCTGCTTATGGCACGGGAGCAATAGCCCCAAGCTGTGACCACTCACTTGGAATGTGGGGAAGGGGCCACTTAGAGCCAAGGCTGGAGATTCCCCTGCAAGGCCCGTTTGGTCACCTGGGATCCAAACTGACTCTGAACATGCCTATAGTCTACTACCAGTTTCCCCGAGTCATCCAGCCATTTGGTTCAAAACCTCTAAACTGAAACTCTAAGTTGCAAGGGTTTTAGCATTACAGCTTCCAATATACTTCATTCTCAGGTCTGAAAATGTAGGGAATAACTGCCAAAAGAAGAAAAAAGAAAAGAAAGAAAAGAAAAAAAGAAGAGAAGAGAAAGAAGAAAAAAAGAAAAGAAAAGAAAAGAAAAGAAAAGAAAAGAAAAGAAAAGAAAAGAAAAGAAAAGAAAAGAAAAGAAAAGAAAAGAAAAGAAAGAGAGAAAAAAAAGAAAAGAGAAAAGAGAAAAATGCATTTCCAGTCCTCCTCTTTCTTGAAATAATTTTAGGCTTAATTACTACTGTAGAAGATTTGTTCTTTGAAGATCTGTAATGACCAAAAAATGTTTGCTTTGTTACTGAATTATATCTTTCTTAATCAATAAGAACTACAGGTACTTAGGTGTGAAGCATATGTTCTTTGACATATCTCAAAACACCTTAAAAAGAAGCACAGTGTACAATTCATTATTATATCCTGCCATGTCAGATGACTCACATTGTTGCAATTCAATCATCAACAGATATTTAAAACCAAATTCCATGGACTTTCAATTGTTTATTATGCTATCTCTGAACATTATTTTTACCCATTAGTATGTCAGACAATATTGGAATACGTTTTTCGCCTAATTTGGCAAGGCAATTATCTCAAATTAGGAACTCTCATCTTTTTATGTAGTTAGTTTTTAAAGGCAAAGACGCCTTGTACAATCTGAATACAGTTTGTAAATCTGAAAACCTCCACATGCAGTTTTGCTTGTCTTTGAGCCTGGCAACAATTGAGATATTGAATTTTATTAAACTGTCCAAATAAACCATTACTCTTGTACTGGTGTTGTTGTGTGCCAAATAGTAGCCCGAAGCAGAGCTGCTTGGCTCTGTTAAAACCCTGAACTAACAGGTTCATAATGAAAGCAACAATTCAAACTAAACTCTAAGAAGCATGAAAGGGCCTATGCATATCTCATAAAACCGAATATGTTCTTTCATTACTGTTCTGCGGTAACAGGGGCCACATTTTGATTCACCCTCAAAAGCGAGTACAATATTTGCACACATAACCTCTCCATGAGGAGATTCCACAGCATGTTTAGGAAGTGTTGTCCTGCACCTTCTTGCATGAGAATATAAGGGACAAGAAAAAAAAAAGAATAGCATGAAAATCACTCCTTGACTTTAGGGTGAATAAAAGATCAAGATCTCACTTCAGCTCTGCCTTGAAGGCTTAAACAGAAGAAAATTGCATAGGCCCGTGTCAGGTCTTTGCACCAGGGTGGATGCTATTCCAAAACGCAGTGCAGTTCTGCATGCCCAATAGGGAACGGTGGTATGCTGCTTAAAAAATCTGCTTCTTTGTAGGTCAGAGACAGATACATGTCTTGCCTCAGTGATGACTAATAAGATCATCAAATTCAATTATTTTCTTTTTTTTTTTCCCCCAGTATTCAGTTACAGATGAATTAAAGGATTTCTTTCCACCCTGTTTTTTACTGAATCATATTATTTCTAAGATCATGATCTTCTGAAATCATATGCATACAGAGATATTACCAACCAAATGTTTTCAACCACTCATCTCTCTCAAATACCTGTTTATACTTATTTTTGTAATGCTTCTGTATCATCTAGAGAATTATATTTGTCCTAAAATGGAAAATTGAAGTACAGCTGATTCTTTCCTTACTTGTTCTCCTTGACTTTTGAAATTTATCTGTCCTCAATTTTAGACAAATAGTGCTATTTCAGAAATGTCTCATTAGTATAAACAACGATGTAGTTGATGTTATTCTCCTGACACTGTAGCCTCCACAGAAAAGATCTGTCTTTACTGTGTTCATGCTGCATCACTGTAAGCACAAACAATGCATCATCACTGGACAATAATTTTACCAGATTAAGGCTGCAACTTTGCCCTCTGAGGGTTGTCTGTAAGCAGATAATACTGTTGAATTAGACAGAAAGATTTACAATGAACCTCTTTTTAATTATAATGCGTAACTAGGGAGCTTTTCAAAATGGTCCCTCTTTGAGTAATTTGAATATGTTTCTAAAAGATTTAAAGTGCTATAGGTCCAGAGGCAGAATAATATGTATTGCTATTTTTAAATGCTAGTGTAAAACCCCAGCTGCACAGCTTTTTGTGTATTCATATTTTATTAATCAGTCCATTTTAATGTCCTCACTTTTCCCCCTCTCTCATTCTCTTCCTCTAAGTCCCTGCTCAGCTGCTTCCCAGAGACCATTGTAAAATTAATTCTAATGATTTCAGGCACTTTTAATATGACTATCATCACAAAACTGTTCTCTTAGAGAACCAAGCCGTTAGCTGGCAGCAGTATTACTTGGGGACCTTGTCTCATTCCTTTCTCCAAGCAGACAAGTAGGGCCAAATCCTTGGTCTAATCCTGTTTACTTATTTACAATTTAAATGAATTTAAATGAATATGCCACAGGATAATTGGCTTCCTTAAAACATAATAGCAAAATAAAGAGAGTTTAAGATCCAGCTGTTTTTCAGAGAGAGAGATAACTTGGGCCATTTGGTCCTTCCAGCAACAAACCCTATGATTAGGCTCGCTCCCTGCATCCAGAAAAAACCCTGCACCCATAATGAATTCGTTCTGGCCTTTCAGGTACCTGGAGCAATTACTCCCCTCCAGTTAGTGATAAGTTTTGCCTAACATTTTCAGGTACTCCACCAAGCCTGAAAGAGTTCTTGGCAGACCACTGATTTTAAGTGGGGTTTAATGTTTCTTCAGCTTAAACACTGTCTGAATGACAGCCTTTAGTGCCTTTCAGCACAATAGTTAAGTAAAACTCTAGTTAGAATTTGTGCACTTAATAGTTAAAAAATAGCAAAATGAAGTCCGATTTTATTGACAGCCAGAAGAAAAGAGGCAATTATGCTCCAAATGTTTTTGCCTACTTGATCCCATTCTTTTGTTTTACAGTTGTTTTTTTTGGATCACTACACATCTATCGAGAGTCAGTAACTTCAACTTTGGCAATTTGCCTAAACTTAGTGCCTTGTAACGAAAAAAAACCCTCTGGTGGGCTTCCTTGCAGAAACTCATGCTTGTCCCACTTCCTGAAAAACACAGAGACAGTGTTTGTGCTTTTCATTTGCCAAGGACTTCCAGTTCTTTCATGGTGCTTCTCCATCCAGGTTGCACTGGCAAAGCTTTATTCAACAGGGTTCACATTGGACTGTCAGCTGTGGAATTGTCCTGAAAAAGAGAATGTTGAAGAATAGCTATGAGAATCCCAGAGTATGTTAAATCTCCATCAGCTTATCTTCAGAGCTTAGTTTGTGAGGTCCTCCCTGATGATGAGTACTGAAGAACAGTAATAACAAGGGGCATATGATATCTGATACATGGGAACAGAAGGAGATCTTCAAACATAGGAGACGCATATATACGTTACTACAGATCACGTCATTACCCTGTACTACCTATGATTACACCTTAACATATTTGTGCATAACATACTTGTCTTGCAAGACAGCTTCATGGAAGATGAAAGTACACTTATTTAACAAACTGTCTGCAGGGAGAGAAAAAGAAAAAAAAAAATCTTATAGTATAACAACTTTTATATAGCATTTTCCATCTTGTGAGCAAGATTTACTTTGAAAGTAAATGGAATGTACCTTCCCATTCTATCTCACTGGAAACTAAGTGCCTAAGCATGAAGGATCATTTAACTGATATATTTTGTTATACTGGTTTTTCCTTAGGTATTGTTATAAGTGTCAGTCAGCAAAAGACTTAGGCACATAGCTCACCTTAAATCCTATAAAGAGTTCAGTTGAAGTCAATGACAATACTCTCAGCATAGAATATTAAGCAGATGTGTAAATACCTGCAGGATCAGGATCTTAGGCTGGCAGCTTCTCTGGGGCACATCATACTTCTCTTTCTATTAATGTAAAATATCATGTAAATGTATGGCAAAATATGCATTTGTAGTGAATATGCCCAATATCCCAATGAATTTGGCTGTTTTCTATATGACAATAATAGACATAATTAAAAAAACTCAACCTAAAACCTAATCAGTCAAGGTGATTATTGCGAAAGACCCAAGATGACAGAGCCTGGGTTCTTCCTGTTCTTCAAGAACAATCAAGTTCCCGTAAGTGCTCATGACATTGTACCTAAATTAAGAAATATCTTCAATATCCTCTGAACAGTGTCTCAGGTGTCCAAGTCTCAGATGTCTGGAATGAATACCTTTTATGTTATTATTAGTTGTTGCTGGATTACTTTTGTAAAATCTCTTTTTCTTCTTCTTCAGGAACACAATAAATCCACTGAAGTTTCTCATTTTCTGCCCAGACAACCTGCAAAGTGCTTCTGAGATAGGCTGGTTGCTTCTTATATGTTCCATCATAAGCAATAATTCTTTATGCAAACCTTTTTTTCCACCTAGCTGTCAAAAAATGACAGCAAGAATTATGCAACAGAGGATTTGTTTGGAAAACCTCATTTGCAGTCTGTACATACACTCAATGACACAAGCCCATTTCTTAAATAAAACTGTAGTTTAAGAGAAACCTGTGATAAATCTAAGCTGAGAAGAATATCTTGATGAGCTGAGGCTATAATATGTCCTTTTCTCTTACTCTCCAGCAACAAAAAGTATCCACAGTTTTGTGATTATAAGCATTCCAATCCCTAACATTCTGTGAATCTGTGATTATATGAAGCTATACTTTGTGTGCTTGTGTAGGCTGCCAGGTGCAAACATTTTGGGATCCATAATACTGTGGTTTATTCATTTTGTTCATGGATAATTTGCAGTGTCACATTATTTGTTACACTTACTAGTGGTTAATATAACACTCTCTTTTTATGAGTACATTATTCAGAGGCAATAAATCATGGAGATGTGCATCTATGATAGTATGATACACATACGTGTGTTTTCTGTTCTGTTGCACCAATTTGAATTGGTTCTCTTTCATTCCTTTCCATGACTCTCTGGGTAAGAAGTTAAAAATGAGTTATCACTAGTTATGTTAGTCTACATAGAGGAACAGTTAATTAATGTTTATTCAGTAATGGTTTTCCGGATGGGGCCACTTGTACCTGCAACCACACCATTGTTGTACACGTACCTCAAGGCTGAGACAATTATTTTAATTAGCCCATAGTATTTTAGTCCTTGAGAAACCAAACTGTTATGTGTCTAAAGCAGTACCCAGATCCCTGCAATACTTGAGAACTGATTAGGTGTGACACACCCAGACAATCATAGAAACAATCCATGCAAAAAATCCACCATCCTTGCCAATCTGAGCTAGAAAAACCTCTCCTGCTCCTGGTCTTGGTTTAATTCAGACCATCACATGTCTAAGATTATTTTCTGCGTAGGTTTTGCTCTCTTACTGGCTACAGCAAAATAAATAATAGATGCTTCAAGGGAAGGCAAAAACTTCTGGTACAGAATATATGAGGCCAAATATCCTCTGGGAGGAGTGGAGAAGGAATTTTTCCTCACAGCTGTAAGCAGCCACTGAAGCCCTCAAGTATGGGATTTGATTATGCTCATTACCTTAATGCCAACCTGCAAATGTCTGAGTGCGCAGGGTGTAATTCAACCCATCTTGTTTCAGCCATAATGGAAGAAGTCGCACAAATGTGTCATTCTGGTGGATGTAGGGCTAGACAGATCACCAGGGGATCTAGCCTGATGTGACCCTCCTCCTCTTCCTGTTTGAGGCTGCTCTGTCCATTAGAAGTTTTCCCAGAAGCTGAAGTAAAGCCCATATTTAAGAATGACAGCCAGTTTTTAGGGCAAGATCAAGCAACGGTGAGTGCACCACCTCCCTTCATAAGCTTTTACAGAGTTTAATTACCTTTACTGCTAGGAAATTGCATCTGATTTCAAGGTTGATTACACCTAACCTTAAACTTCCAGTCACTGGATTTAGTTGTGCTTTTGTCAGCAGGAGTGAAAAAGCTCACTGGTATCTGTTATAATTTCCCTGTATCCTCTCAACCTTTTCTTCAGTAAGTGGGATATGTCCAGCTCTTTAAGCCTCCCATCTCAAGACTTGTGCTTGACTCGCAAAGTATTTGGGCTTTCTCCAATATTTTCTTATCTTCTTTAAAATGCAGGCATCAGAATTGCACTTGATATTTTGGAAACAAGCAAGGACTATGCCAAGACCTTTCCACAGCATTGCACTGAGATGTCTTGTTAGGGATGATTATCTAGGGTAACCGGTTTTTATCATTCTCTGAGTCTCTGCTCTTTGAGATAGTGTCCATTCCTGCAGGATTTTTGTTCCCAGAGGCATTAATTTGCATTTGACTGTAGTAAAGTGAATTTAGTGTGTTGCTTGTTGGACAGTGATCATTTAGCCAATCAAATCACTGCAGAAGTAATACATCATCTTTATTTACTCTGCTAAAATACATTGTGTCTTATGCAAGCCTTTCAAATAAAGATTTTATCTCATGACCTGGAATGCTGTTAATTCCATATAATGAAAGACTTGAAATCAAAATGTCATGTGGTATTAAGTCAACGGTCTTGCAGAAATCCAAGTATGTCCTATTAATACAGCTGCTTTTCTCATGCAGACCTGTAATCTTTCAGATAAATCTTCTAAATAACAAAAAATTCCACAACAAGTGTGTCTGACAAGACCTAATTTACACTAACCTGTTTTGACTAGCATTAAATATATTTATTCTCTTCTTCTTTTTCAATATTTAAGTATCCCAGGAATGCACGCTATTTTGTGAGCAGCCCCAAACACAGATTGCAAGTAATGGATGGCACATAGCAGAAAAACATACTTCTCTATATTTTTCTCTAAATCAGAGCTTGGTGGAGTACGAGCTGAACTAGTTGAGCTTATTTACAACCGCTGTTTCTCTTTCAGAGCTAATGAATTATTGACAGCCTAAGGATTTTCTGTAATTTAAAACAGAAACTCTCTTCTATAATACAGTGCAAGTCTTCGCTATGTAGAAAAGGGACTACCTGCAAAACCAGCAAGATCTTTCAAAATGAAAGAACCTGCCAAATAGAGGAAAACAGAAGCTACTGGTACTTCTTGAAGAGTGTTTAAGGCCCAGTCTTGAAACTCTTGTGAGAGTATTGGTGCTTAGAGATCAAGATAGTCTGCACATTGCTAGCACAGGGTTTAAGTGAGATTAAGAGACACAGAAGATTTGTATTGGTCGTCTGCAAAGATGGCTTTTCTCCATTATTAATCTTCCTGGGGTAAAAGCTCATCCTGTACATGCAGAGGCAGTACCTATGGGCTGAGAGGAACATGAAGACTGTTGGCACCATCAAGCCTAGAGAGACAGCAGAAGCTGGTAGCCAATTTAGGAATATGACTACAGCATGAACACCATAGTTTTTGTTGCTTTTAGTATTCCCAGGATGCAAAATTTCATGCTTTTTGCTGCTTTTGTGACTCAATGCAAATTACTGCTCTTGGCCCTTCATGTGTCCTCCCATTGAGCACTGAGTAATCCCAAGGAGAATGTGCTGCTGACATGTCTTTGCACTGTCATCTACAAAAAAAATGACACTCTGTCCCATGAACAGAAGAAATACTCCCTCTAAACTCATAAGCACATGCCGCTAGAGGTATGACCATTGTGAGATTTAGTTCTTTAATGTACCTACATCTAGAACATGAATTTCCTACCATTGTTGGCTATGATAAAAATTGATCCTCTAGTAAAAGGAATATTAGGTAATGGATAAGGAGAAGGTCACTCTATTTTTCTCCACACTGGAAAAAAAGTGTTATTCCTTGCTGATTTTTGTACAAAGTTATCAATATCTGGGAAGCTTAAAGGAATAGATGGTACCAGATGATTCTTTAATTAAGCCATTGAAATACTACCTTGATGTTTATTAACTTTTAAGGATCCAATCCTGTAAAATCTTATTTATATTAATAACCCTTACAAACAGTCTTGCTGAATTATGTAGCGTTTTTTTGCATTAGAAAAAATAGCTTGTGTAAAGGTTGGTAGTACTGGCCCCTGAAATATTTATAAAACCTTACCAAAATTATTTTATGAGGTAAACTTAAAAACTATCTGGTATCACCTACTATTTTATGCTCCCTAATTTTCATAACTAGGTGTAGAAGTCAGCAAGTATTAGCAGTTCCTTTCTTATCTGAGGGCAGCCAAATGACCTTATCCTTTATACTCCTTCCTAACAGAGGGCTAATCCCTTCACTTCTACTTATGCAAAATGGTCATGCGATGCCAATAAGCTAATGATCACAACTGCTAGTGGGTTTGTTCATGGAGCTAAGTCTCTTCCACCTAGAATAATCTATTTTTTCTACTGCACACACAGCCAACTGAGTTGGGGGCACAACATTAGCTGTATTTCAGTTCTTAAAAATCTGTGGCATTTTTAACAGCAAGTAGCTGTGCATCCCTTCACAGTAATTTTCCCCAGAAAAAAATACTTTATTCTCCTTTTCAAAGATATATTAAACACCCATTAATTTCAACTTCAGTTATAGATGCTTGGCTGTTCTCAGGAGTGAGTCTTCGAATCTAAACCTGCAAACTGGATACTTGTGTGCAGCTGGCCAAAAAACTTTTTACAAGCTGTAATTTCAATAACAAAAATAAATAGTTCTGTGTTTTGTGAGATTTTTTTTTTCCTTAACACAAGCAATCACACTTAAATCAATAGGATGAATAGCATCATGGCTAATGCACTAAGTTAAGTCATGAAGGCTAAGATCAGTCTTCCCTTATATTGTTATGATATTTAACTATGCAAATGCTTCATTCCACAAAGCAAAACTAGAGGCTCAGTTTTAAAGGGAAATTACCACGTAGAAGACATCCATTTTCATCTAATCAAAGTAGGTTTTTTTTCTTTTACTGTTGAGCCAAATGAAAAGCAGATCTGATAATATTCTTTTTCATTAAAAAAATATTTAACAGAACCAAGTCACTCCAGGGAGGTTTGCAATGTTTGTCATATGAATATTAGTATCGTGAGCGTGAGCAAACAGGTTCATCCACCCTGAGTGTCAGATACCTATATACAGAACAGTGAAAATATAAATACAAGCTGAATTTGAAGAAATGGCTCCTGCATATTAGGTGTTGGGTTCTCAGCAATGACTGATATTTTTCTACTGCCTTAAAATAATGAGTCAGTTTCAGCTAAAGGAAAACAGCTCACAAAGCCCGAAAATCATTTCCCATTGCAAATAATGAAGGGCTGGCAGTCTAGTAATGGCCTCCTCTGGTCACTGACTTTGTGACATGATCCAACACATTGTAAACAGGAATGCATGCTCATGTACTAAGTTTTCATGTTTTAACTGATTATGTCTTCAAAGCTGGGTTGAGTCAGTCAGTATGAGGAATGTGTAAGGAACTGACGAAAGTCATTTTTATCAAGCTTCTTCATATTCACTATTTCCCTTTATACTAATAAAGATGTAAAACGATAAGCATACATAAAAGTGTTCATGAGCCAACTTGCAAATATTCTTAGGAGAAAAAAAAATAGGTTTTGATATAATACAAAGGCCTGGTGCTAAATTATCTTGCTAATATGATTCAGACAGATTACTCAGAGAGGTAAGCATTTCCTTGGGTAGAAACTCCCAGGACTGAAGTTTAATGATGGAGAATGGCATTTAGCAGCCTATAAATTGTGTGGTTTTCCTTCTTGCTCCCCCTGACCTGAAAAAGACCACCTATCTGTGGCCATAGCAGTGGTCCTTCTGACCCGCCAGTTTCTTTTTAACAATGGCCTATATGGAGATAATCTTTCTAAAACCCTTCTATCGAGGTGCTTTGAACTGAAGACAGGCAAGAGAAACCTTTGCTGCACAAGGTAAGCGAAAAGTTTACTTTGCAGAGCCAGAGTAGAAAAGTGCACAATAGAGAAAGCATGTCTGAGTGAGAGAGGCAACCAACTGGGGATGCTCCTTCCAGCCTGTATTTTGACAGTCCATGCAACTGCTGCAACGTAGCACATTTCACAGAAGCAACTCTCAGAGTTAGAGATGAATGTCACCCTGGCAAGAATCAAGGTAAACCCAAAGCAGGAGCTGAATAACGGGTTCTACTCAAGACCAGTTCAAAGGGTTGGTTGGGTGCAAAGTAAGTTCAACCTATTGTAGCAAAACCTGTGCAGTAGCAACTTTGCCAAATCAAGTAGTATACACTGGCACTAATACCTTTTAGTTCAGATTGGCGTAACAATTATCTTACTCATGTTTTGCTGGGCAACCTGGGGAGAGCAGGATCACCCTCTGACCGGGGCCGGCGGGCAGGGGTCTCCCTCGGCCCCCGGCGCGGGCGGCTGCGCATATTCCCGCGCACCAGCCTCTGCCGGGGCGGCTCCTGGCTCTGCCCCTAGAGCCAGGGGTGAGAGCCAAAATCTGTGCCGGGGAGGTACGGGCAGCATCACTCTCCCGGAGGGGGCAGCTCCCCGCTGTGCTGTGGGAGCGAGAGGGGAGTCTCCTCCTTCCCTCCCTCCCCGCCCCGCTCTCTCCTCCCTCCTTCCTTCCCTGCCTGCCTGCAGCCGCAGCGCAGGGGCAGGAGGGAGCGGCGGCGCGGCAGGCAGAGCCGCCCGGCCCGCGTCCGGGGGAGGCAGCAGGGCGGGCGGGCTGGCGGTGGGTGCCCCCGGGCCCCGCTGCCCCGGCCGCGCCGCCGGCAGGCTCCGCCCGTCGCTCCCATGGCGCGGCGGCTCCGCGCCAGGTGAGGCTGCGCTGCCTGTTGCGCCGCTGGGGCGCCGGCCGAGCCGCGCCGAGCAGAGCTCAGCTGAGCTGAGCCGAGCCGAGCCGCCGGCAGCGGCACGCCGCGAAGTTTTGCGGGAGGCGCCGCTCCGCGATGTGAGTTGCGGGGCTCCGCGGTCGTGCTGGGGAGGGGCGGTAGCGCCGGGAGGAAACTCGACGGGGAAGGAGGGAGGTAGGCGGTCAGCGTTGCTGCTGAGGGTCTACCGCTGTGCCGTGACACCTTGCCCAGCGCAGATCGGCGAGAACCTGCGGAGATACTCCCTCCTCCGGCCCGTGCTGCGAGCCCCCAGCGCCCCGTGAATGTAGGGGGGCGACGAGGCTGGGGCTCCGCCAAGGCAGCTGGGGGGTGGGGAGGGAATCAAGGGGCGGAGGCTGCGAGGAGGGGGCTGTCAACCACCTTGCTCGGGAGGAAGCGAGAGATTTGAGACCCACATCCCCCCGATCCCCTGGTGGAGCAGCATCAGAAAATAGGGAGGGAAAAAAGCGCCCCCCATATGTCTGTGTTTTTGAGGCGCCTGGCCGCTGCGCTCCCGGGCCGTGTGCGGCGCGGGCTGCCGGAGGTCGCGCTGATCAGCATGCAGGCGGCGCCCGGGGCGCGGAGCGGGGCGCGGGGCTGGCGGGGAAGGGGGAGGCGGAGGCGGGGAGCCGTGGGAAGACGCCGTCTGTGTTGCCGTGGGATTTTTCCACTTTGAGACCTACCAGGACCAGTTGCCACGGAGCAGGCGGCGGTGGCGGTGATGGGGAGGAGAAGGCTCCCTCTGAACGCGAGCAACAAATGGGCAGCGGGCGGCAGCCGGGCTGCAGGGGCAGCGGCGGTGCCTGCTGTGCCCAGGTGAGCTGCACCTCCCCCGCCGCCCGGTAAAGCACCGGGCAGGACCGTAGCGGGGGGCGCTGGGGCTCCCCGGATGCCAAGGGCAACCCCCCGAGCCGAGCTGGGCGGGCTCCGTCTTGGCGGGATCCGCCCGCCCCGCGGCCCTAGCCGGGGGTCCCGCGGCGGCGGAGGCTCCGCGGTGGCCGGGCGGCCCGAGCAGGGCACGGCGCCGACCTTAGAGCCCTCACAGAAATGTCATGATCGCTGGCAGTGAGCGGGTCCTGGGTACTCTGTGTGTGTGGTATCCCTTGAGCTCTGGGAACTGCGGGCTCTTCTTTCGCCTTTCTGGCGATCTACGGCGTCCAAAATTTCCCCTCTCAAAAAATTTGGAAGCTGCCTCGGAGGTGTCAATGGGAATTTTTCTTTCCCTCTTGGCTTCTGCCTTCAGAAATTAGAAGATTTTAAGAGTATCTGTTAGAAAATCGCGAAGAGATTCAGGGTGCTGCTTATCGCCCAGTCAGTCTTCCTGAATATCCCTAGACAGCAGAAATTGTGTGATTACAGAATAAAAACAGACAAATAACTTGAAAAGCATGAATAAACTAACCACTTTAGAAGTCAGAATGAGAACCAGGCAAACAGCATTTAGTGCTCCTTTCAAAGAACTGAGCTCAGAGGTATTTACATATATATGAAAATGACAAATAAGCTAATGCTTTTGAGATGATTGTACTTATTTAAAAAAATAATAACCATGAGAAAGTGTTACGAAATTGACAAGGAGAGGAGAATGAGTATGTTTAGAGCTGAAAACTCTGCCTGTTCTGAATGCTGAAAAACAACAATTTCTTCTTGTGGTAATCTGTCTAATAATGTGTACTTTTAAATTGCAAGGTGTGTGTCATGCCCTACTGAAAGCAGTAGCTTGAAGGCTTTGATATAGAGCACCACAGCGTTCATATGGCTTACCCATTGATATTATTCTTAGTAATTTAATTAAAACGGACAGGCACACAATGGGCTTCTCGTTTGATTTAGAGGGAGAGAAAATATTTAAGATGTAGAATGAATTAATTTGTAAAACCTTTGCCATGTTCAGAGTCAAATTTTTCAAGGTTAGTTTCTAAATAATAAAATTGCTTGGAATTAATTATATCAGTGTGATTGCTTAGCTGATTCTACAGCCCTTACTTGTGCAAGTTGCCATGGGTTTCTATGGGATTACTCCTACAGGTAATATTCTGACAACTCAAGATAGCAGCATAGGGCCTGTTGTCAGTTCTAGCATACGGAACAATGTGGGGATGCACCTGTTGGCACTAACCAGAGCACTTTGACTTTGGTAGGAGAAGAACTTGAGGTTAAGTTCAGACCTCTCACATTTTTTGGCTATTGTTGATTGGGTCACTGAACCTGGATCTTGCTTTCCCTGTGATCTGCTGTAAAATTGGCACCAACTTCAGTCCAACTAAGATGAGCTCCTCTGGGTGATTGTAGTTTTCCATTGCCTTGGGGTGAGCTGAAGCTGCTCGGCATCTGGGAGATCAGGGCCTGAGTCAATGAGATAAAGGGGTGTATCTGCAACTATCAAGAATCAATGTGTTTTGCCTTAAATGAGAGATTAATCGAAAACAAAGTATCATTTAATAGGCATACAAGTTCCTGATCTGGATCCAGTCCTGTGCTAGTAAAGTCCATTAGAGCTTTGCTACAGATAAGCAGAATAGCAAGACTTAATTTAAGGATACATTTGTGATTTCTCTCTTCCTTGTGCTTAACAAGGTCCATATTTCAAATCTTTTAGGAGATAGGAATCTCTTCCTGCTCACACTGGAGCTGCATTAGAGTAACTTCAGAGCAAACGCATGATATGTCAGCTCAAGAAATAACCTGCCAGCAGTAGAACTGAAATTTATAAAATTCAGCCTTACTCAGAAGTGCTAACTTGAGTGTCTAAACCCAAAGAAGATGTACTGCTGTATTATAAAACCACCTCTAGATGTTCAGTTAAATAATAAGGCACTTCTGAATCTTGCTTTTAAAGGTATTTGCTGTCACCTCACTGGGAATATATTTATATGAGTAACATAAGGTATACATGGCTCACTGGCAGGAAGATTTTAAACTTTTTAATGAAATGAATAGTCTAAGCAAGCAGGAATATGTGTAGATATTTTTGTTGGTACCATTTCAGTTAATCAGAAGATGGACTAAGGGGGGTACTTTTTCTCAGAGCAGAATATTGCATTTACAAGATTTACATTGTTGTAATGTGTAGGCATGGTCTTTGGATCAACCCTTACTTGAGAATGCAGATTTAATTAGTGTTCTGTGGCTAGCAAAATAATAATTTCGCTTCATCCAATAAAATTCGTTAGTGAATTTAGAGAAAACTCTTATGGAGCTATGACATTTAGAAACAGAATAGAACCTTATTTTACCATGATGGTATTCTGAGCCAAGAATAAATTATTTGAGTTCATGGAATATGTAGCACTTTCCTGGGCTTGTTTGTCCAAGCCTTTTATTTTACTTACTAAAAGTAACCTGCAGAAAGCGGAGTTTTGCTAGAGCACTTCAGTGCTGATATGAACAAAATGTCAATATGTCTGCAGAAACTACAAGCAATAAGAATGGTAGGAACTTCTCAGCACATTCAATAAGTATTTTTAAATGGATTGCAGTCTTATAAATACATGCATGAACAAGGTGTGCCTTCTGCTTGTAAATCCAATGTGCTATGGGTGAAGTAGCATCAAATTTGGAGTTGTTCTGGTGAATTTAAATTTCTGCTTCTAGTTTTAATCCAGCTCTTTTCATAAAGTAGTTTCTGTGCTTCTGGCGTTCTGGTGCAGTTTGTCAGTCTGGATGTACAGCGGGCACGTGGGCAGATCTCGGGGAAAAAGCACGATGATGGGGTATTGGTTTTACTCGTGGCTTCATCAGAGCTCATGGTTTAGATAAACAATTGCCAAACCCGCTACAGAGGAGGATCTCATTGTTTCACAGCAGCTAAAGATGTATGCTGCTGCTTCATGAAGATTTCTGTGGGTAGGTGGTGTCTGCATCCATATGTGCCATCAATGACTTGTGTTGCTTACCCGTGTAGACAAAGCAGCATTTGTAGCTGGTGCTGGCTTTTTTTACATGGAGGTTTGAATTTTGAAGAATAAACACAATGCTTACTGCTACTGAATGAGGAAGTGACTTTGATTCCTCTCCCCCTGGATATTTAAATGCTCTAATGAGTACCTTTGGCAAGCAGACTTTATTTTTTTTAAATTAGCTTCTTTATGCAGTGACCAACACTGGACATGGGGAAAGCCTTTTACTGTAAGGATCGGCACACCTCTTGAGTTCTGCTTTCCATCAGCAAGGAAAAAGCAATGGTAGCTGAATCTCTCTTTAGAAGATGTGAATGTTTATAGGGATGAAAAAGTGAGAGAAAATGGGAACAGATGACGGCAGCCAGATGCCCTCGAAACAGGGGAAGAGTAAATGACAACCAGGAGAAAGGTACTGGCTGAACTGGGTAGTTTGACTTCCCAAATGATGAAGGGGTCGATGGGGTTGCACCGAAGCCCTCCAGCTCCGCTCCCTGCTGTGCCACGGGCTTGCCATGGGACTTGGAAAAGATGATTTGGCTGATTTCAGTGGGGCTAGAAGCCCTTCTGAGAGGTTTAACGTGGCTTTTTGTGTCTCGACTCAACAGATAGAAAGGAAATAAAAATGCCTCTTGAGTAAATGTGGGTTGGTAAAAGGCTTTCAGAGATAAGTTCAACTGGATAATTGGAATTTTTTACTTAAATAGAGATGAAAATTAGCACTGCAGATCTTGATGTATTTGATTAAGGTTTACCTCTGCTTTTCAGGGTCAGTTCAACTAGTTAGTGTGTGTTTGAAATTAGTTATGTCCTACATTAACAACAATTTCATAAAGCTGCCAACTTACCCTTTGACAAGAAGAAAAAAGTTGATCTCTGCCTGCCAAATAGTACCATAAAGATCTGATAATAAAAGAAAAGTGAAAGATGCTAGAAGTGAGTGCTAGCACATAAATGAGATGCTCTTCTGGCTTGGAAGCAGGAAAGCAAATGGAGACTATTTAATTATTTAAGGAACAATAAATGAAAAGTCTGGTTATAAAGTGGTAGTAAAAGGAGAGACAAACAGAATAAACAGAAAGTTGGGAAAGGGAAGCTGCATAAGGAAAGTAGAAGGTGGACAGGAAGGATCAAAGGGACAGAGGATGGATTTAAAATTTCCGTAGAGTTTTCAGGTGGAAAATATCTGTAAGATCAGTGTATTGCACCGCTTACAGAACAACCTGTATTTTACTCAAATTGTGGAAGTCTGACAGGGAATGTTCTCCTGGGGGTCACTTCATGTTTGTGCTTCATCTTTTGGATGCCTAACCTTGGTTAGCAGGACATCTCTTTTTGAAGGTAACATGCCCTAGCGACAGACTGTCTTAAGAGGTATACGTTGTGGATGCTGTTAGTTTTAATGACATTATTATTTTATCTTCTGTCAAAGCTGCAGTGAAAGTTACCAATTCCTCCAACAAATAATAGCATTGATATTAAAGGGAGAATTTTTTTGCAGTTTACCAAAACAGGGTTACGTTCTTTTGCAACTGTGCTAACTAAACATGCTTTGTATGTAAAGATTGTGAGTGTTCAACATTTCATTAGACTTCCTGAATGACTGAGTATTTAATATGCTTATATGTAGAGTTAGTGGGACATGTGAAAAGCATGTGAGGGTTATTTCCCGTATGTAGATTACATATGTGTATTGCTTTGGCAGAATTTGCTTAATGCGAATTATTTTTGTAATACTTAGCATACATTTTTGTGTGCATGTGAATAATTTGCAGCAAAAGGGTGAAGTCTTTGGACATTCAAATGAATCTATGCTGTTTGCTATTGTAAAGGGATTATAATTAAAAAACAAACAAAAGCGCTGGGTGTATGGTGTTCAGTTCAAGCAAGTACTCCTCCTCCTTTAAGAACAGAGGCAAGTAGTTCTTCCTCTTAGAAGCGCATCTACAACAAAAATTTTATCTGAAGTTGCTTGCTAGGGCGTATGTGGTTAAGCAAACAATGGTGGTTATATATCTTATTGATGAAACTTCGACTTATGAACATTAAAACCAAAACAAGTTTAAGCTACCAGTGTTTTAATTCTTGACCTTTTAAAACCATTTTTATTTTGTATTGGGTAATGAAAGTTGGCACAATCTAGTCAGGCTTCCATTTATATTATTTTTAATTTTAATTCTTCACATAGAAATATTTGTGTACTCTTTTCAAGACACTCTTACCTTAAAAAACAACACACCTTTTCTGACACTTCAGTCTGAAGTTTTATTTTGAAATGGTGGTGCTCTGTTATACTTTCCTCCATGTAGGCAAAAATGGTACTTGCCAAGAAAAAAATCTTGAATCGATACATAAAAATGTAGGAGTTCCAGAAGAGCAAAAATCAGCAAAGGCAGGAGACTGTTCACAAAACTGGGAGTTATTAAATCCAGGGGTCAGTCTTTATAGCAAGTCTGGCTAGGGCTTGGTGGTGTTTGTTTGTTTGTTTTCGTAGATGTGCTGCAAGTGCTCTTTAGAACTTATCATGGTCCCTCCATATTAATAAACATTATTTGTTGTTATTAGTGTCAAAACAGAAAATGACCCTTAGTTCTTTTCTCATGAAATGCAGTTAACGGAGTACAAATGTCATTGCAACCTTCAAATATTCTGACAGTGTTTCTAAACGTCCTTTTTGCCTTTGTTTTCAGCTTTGTTGACAAGAAGTCATTGAGATGAGAATTGGTGACTTTTGAACAGTCTATTTTTAACAAAGTTTGTGATAGAGTATTTCTGTTCATGAGTACGTGTTGGTCCCAATCTGCACAAGCACTAAAAGGGAAGGCATGTATCAGAGGAGAACTGCTTTTAAGTGCTTGTTTTCGGGTTTTGCTGTTCTCTGGGTGTGCCTGGTCCTGTTCTGTAGATAAGGGTATTGATCTCTCTGCTGCTGCAAGGATAGCTCCTATTCTTTAAAGCTGAGAGATTCCAAACTGTTTCAAAGAAAATGGTCTACATCACGTTATAAAATGGGATACAAATGGGAAATTGTTGTTTTCTAGGAGCTTCGAACTTAGAGTGGAACAACTCCCAAAACACAGTATCTCTTAAACCTTCAGTTGTCTCTTCTCGCACACTGCAGATAACCAAAGCACACTGACTCAAATAATAAGAAAATCTCAGCTTTGACATAAAGGCAGCACATGGATGACAGCACTCAGTCCTTTCCCTGTAAGTATGTATTGAGGCTGCCAAGCTGAGATGTCCTGGCCCTACCAGCCAAATTTCTCATCCCATTCTGGGTTTTAAGCTGATTGATGTCACTGAAGGGTTAATAATTTCTGTTAGCAAAATGTATTGGTCATTTGCTGTTTCCAGAATCTTTCACAGTTTTTGCCCTTTGACAAAAGACATTGTATATATATTCTGCTCATCATTTTCATCAATTACATGGTATGCTTATTGGCAGCTCTCATGCATAAATATTTATTTTGCTAGAGTAGGAGATGACAGGATTTAGACATGTGAGAAACCTAAATCTTTGGCTCAGAAAAAAATCCTGATGGATACAAATGGTATTTCAATAACTTTTGATCCAAAAACTTTTCTTGCAAAGCGACATGACTTCTTGCCAGTCACGGCAGGTGTTCCATCTGTACAAATACTGCCTAATTTGAACCAGTCAAGCTTAACATGTTTGTGGTTTGTTTGTGTTGTGTTGTTGATTTTTTTTTTCCTCCACTATCTGCCACATTTTCAACAATTTTTCTCAGCTCTTTAAGCAAGTGTGAGGCAGCAGTGTGGAACAAAATGGACAGAGGCCAAGCAATTCCTTAATTATAGCAGGTTTTTTTTAACACATTGAACAACAACAGTCAGCTATGCAGTGTCAGTAGCATTGCAACTTCTTTGGTTCTGAGCAAAAAAAATATATATTTGCATGAATCTGGTAAAAATTGAATGCATGCTATTGTGTTGTCTAATACCATCTCAGCCCTTCTCATTGTCATGCTGCATGAACAACTATGAGCATATCAGCCGTGTGCTGTTCTTTTGATCTGGTTTGTGCAGCAATAATTGATGTACCCTCTCATATTCAGTGTTTGTTGTCTGCACTGCTGTTTCTGGCAAACTAGCCATAGGGATATTTGGTATTACACCTCTGCCACTGATTTTGGCTCAAAAATATGGATATTTTTAACACACAAAAAGCTGTCGTGCTGGAGAGCTTTCTTGATATAAAATCAGACTGCAGGTCAGATCCAATAAAATATATTTTGCATTAATTTCAGGATTAGTTTGTATAAAAACATCATTCCAATTTGGACTTTAAGTGTGGTTGTATCACCACACTGCAAACATTCAGACTCTGTCCCTTCTCCAGAGAAGAACCTAGCCTTCCCTGAAAGAAACTCTCTTCATGCAGTGTCAGCTCCATGCACTGTGGTTTTTACACTGTGGCATGCATGACTTGACGATCCATGCTCTGATGGTAAGTAAATTGCTTTAAAAAGTTTATAGATGTTTGAATTAGCTGGGAAATCATTAGAAAAACATGAGGTGAATGAGGACACTGCAGGTTACACAGGTCTTTTATTTTCCTCTTGCTGTGGAGTTTCAGAGCAGGTAAGCTCTGGCTTTCTGTGGGCTCCTCAAAAGGAGTATTGTTGACTGGAGTTATTGTGTCTTCTTTGTTGTTTTAACGAAGGAATTTTATTCATATGGGCTAAAACTGCTTGTTTTAAATTCTGATTCTAGAAGCTGTGGAGTGCAGCTTTTAATCTGGACTAGTCACTTGGGTTTCTGAAAAGGGAGACTAAAATACTGTCAAGCTTGCAGAGTAGCGCTTCATTAATGCAAAGCAGTGGGGAGCAGGGGGGCTGATCCTGTGACCATGTGTGTTCTGCCATTCACTTGGCTACTCCAAGTAGCCTTCTCAATTTGCTGTGCATCCCAAATTTCCTCAATTTGTTTTTTTTTAAAGAATATTATTATTACCTTTCTTCTAAAACATTTAAGGCAAAGTTTTAAATAGATAGTTGAGTTTAAGAAACACCTATACTGTAGCAAAAATGACATTTTTGCGAGTGCAGATGTGTGTATGCAGGAACTAATAGAGCTCTGCAGTCTCAGCCTTTCTGACTGTTGTTTCTTCGCTTTGGAGCAGAGAGTTGCAGGTAAAGGACACTGACGAGGTAGCTTTTTAGTGACTTAAATACCACAGCTGACAAAAATCTAATTTCTAAAGATCAGCTATCAGGGAAGTGTACTTCACTATTGCCATCTGGAAAAAAAAGCATGTTTGTTTTTAATTACAGATACTGAACTTGTGGGCAGTTGATGTGAGTAGGAGTAGGCTGACTGTAGCGGTGGAGAGTTCACGGTAGTTAAAATTGCAGATTGGTGAGAGGTGAACTTCTCACTGACATTGATGCTCTACTCAGGTTCACTGTTTTGACCCATGTACCTGAATGTTCTTCGAGATACCTAGCGGCATCTTGGATAGAAGGATTGCTCCTGGAAACAGTTCCATTTCGGTCTGAGAAATTAGCTGTAAACTTTGTCCCTTCTCCAGTATAACTTAAACTAGACAATTTTATTTGACAACTTAATAATTGTACCTAAGATGCCTCTGAAAATATTTTGCATTTGGATTTTATTAGTCTTGAATATATTACTACTTCAAAAGAATTTTTATAGTTCTTACTAAATAAAGAATGAACCTGGAAAAGGGGAATTAAAAGCAAGTGCTCTGTGTCTTCTCTTCCAAACCAAATTCAATATTAAAAAAAAAAAAGTGTAATTATATTATCCTTTCATCTTTTTCACACCAGAATGGGGGAAAAAAGCACCCATCTGTGTAAACCTTTTGAAACCTGCATCCTGTGCCATAACCTGTACTTTTTCAGATTAGAGAGGAACGCTGTGTTCCTCAGATGCGATAAAGAGAATATTACTATTCAACGACTGTGATAACAGGCAAAGACAAAATTGGGCTGAAAGTCGGGTACCCTGCTGCCCTGCAGCATCGGTGGTGTGGGCGTCTTGGTGTCTGTGCCGTAGAAGGAACTGTGCTTTTGCAGGCAGGATGGACCTACAGCCACATCAGACCATGGCTTTGGGAAACATCTCTTTACTTCAGGGGCTCTGTAGAACATTGTAAAGTTCACTTTGCATCTTTACACTGTGGTGTAGTTCCCCTTGCTGGTCAAAGCCTTTGCTTTTTCAGTAGGAGTTTGACCCTGCGTTCATTTGAAGTGGCAACTTGATTTCTTTGCCTATCCAGAAAACAAAACAGAACAAAACAAAAAAAACAAAACACCACCACAACTCCAAACCAACCAACCAAAAGCTCCAGCCTCTCTCAGCAATAGTTTATAAGTTGTGGCACGGTCGGTGTTCCTCAGTCTGAGCCTGTTGGGTTGGGGGTGGCATGAGAGGGAAATGCCGTCTATAAAGAGCTGGCAGGGATGTACCAGGTAAAATACCAGTTTAAGGTGGTTCATCTCAAGATACAAAGGGCAGAAAGATCAGGACATGCTGAAACATTTCCTGTAACATTTGTACCACTGGTGAGAGGTAAAAGATAAAATATCCTGGTGATGCTAAAGCATATCCTTGCTAAGTCTACAATTACTTTCTTGGCAGCCCTAATGGAGGCATTTTCCTGGGCCCATAGAAAATGGGCATTTTGGGTGTGCACAGGACATGGGAATTTGTCAGGACTGAGACATGGACACTGGCATAGAGGGCAAGTCATGGAGCTCCTTATCCATCCAGGAAAGCATCTCAGACAGATCTGTCTCTGGGTTTCTGTGTGAAGGACTCACAGCTACAAGCAGTAATGGGCTTCCCTCAGAAGTCATCTTCTTGGAAGCTTTTCTGTTGAAGAGTTGGGCTGTTCTGTAAAAGAGAAGTTTCTTTATAGGATGGGTGCCTGGTCCAGTGTGTAAGAGGAATGATAACAAGGAATGATTACAAGTTTTAAGTACCTGCTGCTTCCAAACTTAGTTATGCTTACTGCATTCACAAATACAGCCATTTGAGTTTTTCACATGAATATTGTCAGTGTGAGTTGAGGCTATTTTTAATTGCCATGGGCCTTCAATTTAATTGCATAAGGTCTTCAAGCTTGCGATTCAGGACTTCAGGAGGTCTTCTCCAAAACCTTACTGAGAAAAAGTGCTCAATTATTTTCCCTTAGTGAGTGGCATGGTGTAGGGGAGGATACGTAGATTAGATTTCAATGTTCTCAGCAACAGGGGAGTCCCATGTGGCATTTTGCAATGTGGGTTTAAAATCTCTAACTTGCCAGCCATTTATTTTTTCTTTTCCTTCTCCAGAACTTTTAAAACCTTGTTCTAATTTTTCTCTCAATGAAAGTGATGCTTAAAGAACAAAGTCCATTAGAGATGTTGGCACAACAGAGAAAAAGAGTTTTACAAGATGTGAGTCAGCTTAGGAGGTCTGGAATGGGACGCAGATAGGTCTTTTTCTTTCTCAAGGGAAAATGGTCATTCTGAATAAGAAGGTAAGATTTTCTCAAGTGATAGATTAGAAAAGTCTTCTAAAGGCATAAGCAAGTATAGCACCTCTGCATTTCCCAGTCAAAGGTGGAAAAGTGTTTTGTTATAGCATAGCAGTGTAACAAGTTAATAAAAACTAAACTTTGTGTAATTTTCCTTGCAAATATTTGGATTCTGATGAGAATGTTACTTTGTACTGTTTTCTCTTTATCTTACTGTCTCTCTTTCATTGCTGCTGCTTTTTGAAGGTTACATTTTCCCCTCTCTTAGAGGTGTCAGCTACAGAAGACTCTTTCCATGCACCAGTTTAATGTCTTGTGTGGTCTCAGGGTTACATGGAGCAGGGCAGCAAAAGACTTCCAGTGCAGGTATGTCCTCCCATACCCCTGCCAGAGCTGATGGATGGGTCTGCTGGAGGTAGAACTGGATTCTTATCAGCTGAAAGAGCCATGGGAATGTGTGTAGGTTCAGATCTGAGACCAGAGTTGTACAGAGGTGTTCCTATTAGTCATTATGTTGCTATTTGTTTTGGAAACATCAGTATTGTAGGTTTTCTGTTTGTGTTTGTTGTTTTGTTTTTTTTTTTTACTTGAGAATCACTCACATTTAAGGACTTGAGGTAAACCTGCATAAATCTGAGCTCACTGAAATTGCTTTGATTAAGGTGGGTGTAAGCTATAGTAGATTTACGTCCATAATGCTCATGCTGTCTCAGTTTGTGATAGACTTCTGCAAAATCATAATGAAAACATCTTAAGAATGGATGTTATTCATCCTGATTTGAACACAGCATATGACCAAATGGGAACTGAGGTATTGTTCCTAGTTTGCAATATAAAAACGCTTGAAATAACTATTTCTGGGACTTAAGTATTATCTATTGAATTCATATCTACCCTTGTCATCTGACAGGCTACTAAAACAAGTTTCCGCTCAAAATGATGGAAGTGACAGTCGTACAATGCATTCCATTCCTGCTGAGCCCTGTTATGTAGTTAGTTCAGGGAGATTGGGATCTTGGTTCAGTCGTTCAAGGACAGTCCTTTGGAAAGGATTTGCAGAATTTGTAGTTGTAGCTATAAATCCCCTGTTCCCCCCTGCAAGTATGGTAAAATTTCTCTTGCAACCCTACTGTTCTGTGTTGGGGAAACAGCATTTCTGTTTTATTTTTTTTTCTTGTTCCCTCTTTTTTTCACAGCCCAGCAGTTGCGTTGTGCTTGCAGCGAATTCCCTCTGCCACAGACCATGCTTTCCATCCTTGGCAATGTTGTTATGTGGAATTGCTTCTGTGCTCTGTCAGTGTTTGACCCCTTGCAACTGGCAGTGAATAGAAGAAATCATATACAGAGACCCAGACTCTGCCCTTAGCTACACTTGTGGAAACCTGTGGCATTATACAATTGGCTTGGAAAAACTTAAGAAATCCCATGAGATCCACTCCGCTGAAAGTCGCTCTGTAAATGTTAGACAGGGCTGTTGTTTTTGTGCTAGTACATTTTATTTTAAAGCCCTGCCTAAACTGCAGTTGATGATGCTGTTTCGTAACATTGAAACAGAGGGACAGATTTGGAGTGTGAGATGCGCTGTGCTGTCAGTGGAGTTTGCTGCTAAAAACATTTTAACTAGGTGCCCTGGCAGTGTCTGTGCTGCAGGACAGACGTGCTCTGTGGGCTTCTGGTTTCTGGCAGCATTCAAACTACTAGCCACAAATATCCTCCTCCATGGCTTGATCTCTTTTGGTAAGGAACCAGGCCCATCTCCTAGCAGGGGTGGTCACTGGAGGTGCTCAGAGGCCTGGGCCCATCTCAGTGGACACTGGCCCTGCGACCTAACAAGTTCCAGGCAGCAGAGAACCTTGTCCTTCCTGGGCCAAGAAAACTGGGTTTAGGTCTGATGCATTCCTGGCACCATCCAGGACCGAGCAAGCACAAGGCTGAGGAATGTAAAGGGAAGGTACTCGCATCACCTTGGTCTGCAGGCAGTGGGGTGAAGCTCTGGGATCTGGCCCATGGTGGTGTAGCTGACTGCCCTGATGTTCGTGACTGAGAAATACAGCATACCTGGAGATGTATGCTGCTGTATGGAAAGGGCCTTATGACCTTTTTGTTTCATGTTTAATGCAGAACCATAGGAAATAATGTCCAGCCTATCGACAGATATTGTACTGACCGCAGCGTCTTTGACTCATACCAATCATCTCTGCAAGTGTGGAGGGTACTTCATACAGCTGGTCCACAAGTAACTGAAGAGCTTGAAGCTGTACAATCCTTATTTTAAAAATTGTTGCAGTGATAGACCTTAGCAGCTTGAAGTTAGAGGCAAAAAGCCCTGCCAAGAGCCCTTCTCGGTTTCTGTGCATTTGGATACTACTGAGACAAGAAAGCAATTTATGAAAACTCAGGAAGTGAAGCAGATGTGATGAGACGTATTGTATACACCTCCAGTTCTATCATTAGACACTTTTACCTACTTATGTTTTTCAGGAAATTTTCAGAAATAAGAGTTTTGTATATTTTTTTCCAGATTGAATGGAAATTTTGCCATCGTTTAACATAGAAAGGGAGTCGGAAATATCAAAATTACATGTGAATTATTTATGCATACAATTTGCTGTTGTGAATGGAGGAGCAAAGATCTTAAAAGCTGTTAATGACTATGAATTTTATTGTACTGACTATGGTTTTAGCTGCAGGCCACATAGGTTCTGGAGGGTAATGTAGTGCTGTGCAGTATAAAGGCACTTCTGGGAGGGAGGAGAGAATGTGCCAAAACACTCACTGCTGAGCAGTGAAGTTACATCTAGATGTTTTGTTATGTTACCAGAGAGGAGTGGTGTTTCTCCTTCAAGGCCTGAACATGAACAGCTTTATTTATGTTTCTTCTGGTATGTCCAGAACAGAAAAAAAGAATAGAACGAAAGTTACGATGGTGTAGTACAGCATCTTCACATTTTTTACTCTGTGCTTCCTATATTCAAGGGATTTCCTAGCACAAATAGAAACATCTGCAATAACAATTCCTGTTTATGTTAATCTTTTGCAATCAGCGTGCAGTCTGAAATAATTACAATGAATACACCCTCTGCTCCAGATGCTCACAACTTGCATTTATTTCAGGCTTCTTTGCCTCAGAAGTCTGAGAACATAATCCCTCATTCTGCTCTGCTTCATCTCCTTTACATTAATTTACCCAACAGTACCTTTTGTGAGCTTCATTAACAATGGTCATGTCATAATAAATTACATAAATTGAGAAGTTTTTAATTAAGTAAGTTAACAAAAAAAAGTCAAAGCATAATAATTTAATTAGATATCATTTTCCTGTAATAAATTTGCACACGAGGTGTGTAATGAAGTAGGCCAGGGTAGAATCTATAATCTGAAGTTTTTTAGCCTTCATAGCTTTACTAATGTAATCTGCAAAAGGATTTTATTATTTTTTTTTTAATAAGTTCTGTCTCAAACATACTTTGTTAGACAAAGACATGGCAAAGAGTCTCTGACCCTGTGAAGACACATCTTCCAGCCTTTCCTCCTCTGTTTCTTTTAGAGCTGCTGGCCCAAGTCAGGACCATTTTCTCCAACATGGCAGTAGCCCTTCAGCTCTATTTGTTTGGCACTGGGCAGAATTGAGGGGTATTTTTGGTTGAATTGGCCAACATATATGTTATAAAGAGCACATTCAGAGAGTAGTCTCCATGCTGGTGCTGTCTGCATTTAGCTGGGCTGCTTGCCCAGGCATGTGGGAAGGAAAAGTAGGATCAGCTTTGGCCCATGTGTGCAGTGCCACAGAGTGACTCCTCAGGTGTCCTCTGCAGCCACCAGCACCTGCCTTTGCTTTCTTTCCTGACCTTGCACCCAGGAACTGTAGGATCACTATATCAACTCCTGCCTCCTGACCTCTTAGAAGGTTCAGGCAGGCTGCTGTCACATGGGCAATGTTCCCATTTAAGGGATTTGGCCCAAAAAGGAAAGCTTTGGTTTTTCTTTATGTTCAGGGTATGCAGCTTCATGACAGTGAAAGGTTCTCTGATTTTCCATGGTGAGACCATGAAGGGATTGAACAAAAAACAGTGGGAGAGGACACAGAAAGGGAATCTTTAAAGTGATTAATATTGGTTTGTGTTTTTCCCAGATACCTCTGCAGAGTCACAGAGAGAAGTGCAAAATGCTGCTACATTACATGCACTGTTTTAGTTTTGGTGATTCATAGAGTCAGAATAATGTTTTGTAATTGTCTTTCTCAAGTGTAAATGACTATGTATTGAAGGCTATGAAAAATAATCGCCAGTATGTATTATTTCTGGAAAGCATCCTTTCCTTTTGATATTTTAATTTAGGGCTGATTTAGAGAGGCAACATTGATGTCAGCAACATCAGTTTATGGTTTGGGGTGTGTTTATGAGTTTTGGGGTCTGCTCCCGTTATTCTATTTTCCATCAAACTCTGAAACCACGGAATAAGAATTTTGGACATTCTGTGAAAGAAAAATAGCAACAGGTAATTTAATTCACATATACGTACAGTTGGGGTTGCAGAGCGAGCAAAACATTTGTGATGAGAGAGATAAGGGAAAGGCAGTGATGCTGCATCAGGCAGTGACAGCCCTGCCTGTGGTGGCATTGACAGTGCTGTGTCTCTGTCCCTTCCTACTCAGCTGTCCCCACATCTTAGGTCACTGCAGGGGTAGCTCGGCATTATGGAATACAGAAAAAAAGGGTCTGTTGCATTTTAATACTGGCTCTACAGGTAATTCTTCTGCTTTCTGTGAGATATATGTAATATTTAACCAGGTGAGGTCTGTTGTGAAGATAAAAAGGCAACTTATCTAAGATGGTGTATGACTCCTAAAATTCACCAGAAAGGTCACAAAGCCTGTGAGCAGATGGATCTCTTACAGTTCTTCGACTCACAGACTACAGTTAATTGTCCAGCAGAGGACATTGTAAAGATTTTCAGTATATCTAGATATCTCCTCTCTCTCTGTCCCTGCCATTTTACATCAACAGAGAAGCAGTTGTAATTCTAGAGAAGGTAGCAGGGCAGAAGTTTATATAGCAGAAGCACATGTATTTTACAGAAAATGCCCCACTGAAGTTTTGGGGTTCTACTTGAACAATTGTCAGATGACACCCCTAGAGTTGTAGAGTATTGCATAGAAATCATTGTTATAGTCCTTTGCAAAATGTGAAATCACTTGTAGCATGCATGGTAACCTGGTGGTAGAGAAGAAGATGGACACATAGGTCCAGATAGCAAAACTGAGGTGAAAGAATAGAGTTAATGGGAACACAAGAGCAGGGGAAAAACTAACTCACAGAAAGAGGGGGAAAAATAGTCAATAAAAGGTAGGAGTTAAAATACAAAATGTTGGCTGAGAAAAGCAGCTCACTAATAGTCACTTGCTAGGATGAGAATATAGTACGTTCAAAAAGAGACTCAAGCTGACCTTCTCCCAGAGGTTTGGGAATCTCCCATGTGAACAACTCTGGGTTGGGTGGGAAGAAACTCTCCCTTTTTAATTGAAACAAATTAGGTGGCTGAGGAAAATAATTTTTTTTAATTGTATCTGGAAATTAAGATGTTAGAAATTAAGGTCCTGATGACAGGAGTGTGTCAAATTAATGCATTATGTATTTTTTGAATTATACAACGTGTCATAAGCCAATTTCATTCCAGGGGAAATGTGACATATTCTCCCTCATGAGTGAGGTTTCCAAAGGGCTGGAAAGCAAGGAAAATGTAAAGCAAAAAGAGAAGTTGTCAAATGGAGAAGAAAGGCATCGACCGTGCTATTTAAGCTGTATAAATCAGTGATGGTGTATCCTACCTCTCAACCCCTTCTGATAGCTCTGTGTGTTTAGGCTGCAGGATCTCTTGTACATTTTTGGTCTGTTTCAGGGCAATAGATTTTACCTTGACCTGTAAAGCCAGTCATATCCTTTTACACAGCAGTGACTTCCCAGAGACCAGAAACATAAATCTACACTATTGCCAGGAGGTACATGCTGTGCCTTGCAGCAGATTGGGCTTTTGACTCACAGGAATGTGTGCAAGAGGATTTTGCTGGGCTGCTGGAAATATTTGAGCTGCAGTTTTACATGCTGAATTATTGTTCTTCATCTTCCAGAATCTGAACAGTTTAGGAAATGTGGAAAGGAAAATGTAGACTTAACATCTGCAGTCTGGAATTGTCTTCCTTTTCAGAAAAAATATTGTTTCTGGCATTCCTGTTGGGGAAGAGGAGCTATCCTTTCCAAGATATTCGGTATAGATATGAAAATGATGCAAGAGCTAACAATTAGTAATTATTATTCACTGCTGCTCCTTTGCTTTTGAACATGTTTTTGGAGTAGAATTATATCCAAGTCTCTGCAGGGGCTATTGGTATTTTGCTAATGCTAAATTAAAGTGTGCCATGTGCTGTGCACTAGGGGTGGTCAGTAGTGGCTTGACAGAATTTAGTTGTGTGTGTGGTAGGGTGCTCAGGGTGACTGCGTGGTGCGTGTGATACAGCCGCAATCTGGCAGCAAAACAACCTTTCACAGCCCCTTGCGTTTTCATAAACAGGAAGGAGACATCCCCAAGCTGCTTGCCATCCCACCCACAGGCGAGGAGGTCCAGCTCCTGGAGTGGGCATCCTGCACAGCCAGTTTTTGTTCCTTCTGCTCATCACCTATCCTTCTGCTTTTTCAATTCCCAAGCTGTAAATACGTAAAATGAGAAATTAGTTAATTAGAAGCCATGAAACAGAGATTGAAGCTGAGCTACCTTAAAAAAAGGACCTTTGAAGAAGCAGGTCCAGATTGGAGACAAAGGGAAGTAATCTTTATAGCCTTCAAAATTACCTTCCTGTTAAGCTGTTGGTGCATAGGTTTGGAGTTAACAATATAAAATTTGCTAGTATTCCCCTTTTGTGACATGCTGGTGCATGCTGGAAGTGCCAAAATGGTATATCATCCTGTACTGTGCCATTTTCAGCACTCTCCCTCTTAATTTATCTTCAGTATTATTTTTCTTGATGAGGTCCTCACCTTTCTCAGCCATGTGTGTTCAGCATGTTCACCCTGCCCTGTGCACTGGCGCAGTCAGTGCACAGTATGTTGCAGCATGTCTGGGCTCAAATAAAGTGGTATTAGGAAGAGAGTGACCAAAATTTAACCTGTAAATCTTGTACCTGAGCCAGGTGGGTGGGGATAAATTTCCCAAAGAGCGAAGATGAAGGTCCTGCACCCAGGATCTCCTTCCCGTTGTCTTTCTGTCTCTTGCTGGGGGCTAAGGTAGCTCAGGCAACCCTGCACTGGCTATGGAGAGGGTTCACAAGAGAGGAGTTACTGCCATCTGTGTGGCATGCAGTGACCAAAGGGGTGATTAATGGGATGCAATGCTCAGAGAGGTATAGGTGCAGGCGAAGATTTGGGGGAAGATAGCCCTGGTGTGTACTGTACCCACAGCTGTCCTCACTTGAAGGGTCTGCTGCCTTGAGGCAGGGAAGGAGCAGGAGCTGCGGGTGCAAGTTGGTGCAGGTACTGCGGCTGGTTTAGTGATGACAGGGCAGAAGAGTTTGGGAAGAGAGTGAAACGTCTGAAAATACATTTGGCTAGCATAGTGTTCAGGAGTAATTATGTGGAATGGTGGCATTTTGTTAGTTTATTTAGTAATCTGTGATGGCACTAGCTGACTATTGAGCAGCTTAAATCTAAGCAACTGGCATTTCATGCTTTGGTGAAGAGCGAGTGGGTGAGTGAAATAGTAGGGGTAAATTGTGAATAGGAGTGAAACCAATATGTGCAGCTTTCTCTGAACCTGCCCACCTCTTTCTTTGTGTAATACTGAGCAGCTGGGGCTGTGCTATCTCATCATCAGTAATCAGACTATATATCTCCAGGGATGTGTTATGCTTTCAGTTGCTTTGGTAGAAATCTAAACTAATTACCTATATTATGTGCATTTAGACCAGCAAAACTGCAAACTGAATTTGAGTATTTTTTGTCAGGTTGGTTGGTGGGAAGTACTTTCATTTTCTGAGACTGCTATCTTTGTTTACCCAAAGAAGAAACTGCTTGAATAAAATATGAGAGAGCATTTGCACTATTGTCTTTTTCTTTTCTTCTGTGAGGAAGGTTGTACTAGTCTTAGTAGGAGTAAAACTAATAGAGTTCACTATAAATTAATTAAAATACCTTAGTTTATTAAAAAATGACATTTTCCTAATCCATAATGTTTATCCCAATCTATAAGAACATAGGACACAAGACTTGGCCAAGGTACTTGCAGAGGTGTATGCTGCTGTAATTGAATTCCTTCAGCTGTTTGAAACATTTTTAAGGGAGATTCACCCCCCTCACCTTGAATTTCATGGAGCTTTCCTTTAAGTTGCCCACTGGATTCCCTGTGTGCTTTTTAATGCTAGGCCAGGAAGTTATGAGTTTATGAGTTGCCGTCCTAGACTGCTTTCTCCAGAGGTGTAATTTGGAAACTGGTGTCTCATTCATTCCTGTGCTTACCTGGGTCTGAATCTGATTTCGTCTGTTGTTCAGCTTGCAGACTGATGACTCATTCCTTTGCTTCACCGGATGGCTGCACGTGATCTTACCCGATTCTTAGATGAGCTTTGGTAGCGAGCTAACAAGAAATGTTTACAGCGTTCGGGGTGAATCACAATTCCACAAGGGTTGCTGTAACTAAATAATTAAAAAAAAAATCATTTATAGGTTTTATTATGTCTCTGTTGGGCCTCACAGTATATGCAGAAGATGTAAGAAGGTGCTCCCTGCCCCTCCCTAGCATGCATGAGAAAAGTCACGATGTGCAGAAGCAGAGTGTTGGTTTCATTCAGGAAAAAGGTATAGTGAAACCACCAGAAACATCCATCTCACATCCTATAGAAATCAATGTAAAGAAAGAAATCCTAGTGGGATGTCCATTGTATTTGCAGGAGCTTTCTGTAGAAGAGTGGCTTCCTGCATGCCATGTCCCCACATGACTTAGCAGCATCCCGTAGGTGTGAACACCTGTCTCTGCACAGCAGCATATGCAGTAGATGAAAAGATGGGTGGTGGAGGGAAGACATGGTGACTAACTCTTCATTCCTGGAATTGCACCCTCAGCATGGAGGAGAGCATTAAGTATCGCCTAGATAGGCTCCTCACACTCCATCATTACTGGTGATTAAGCCACTTTCCTTCGGGATCCTGCAGGAAGGGTTAGGGGACCTACAGATTTAAACATATGCAGAAATCAGCACTTGCATAATAGCTTAGTTCTTTATTATAATCCAGTTTATTCTGGTTTGTGACATGGGCTTCAGGTACGGCACATGTTGATATTCTCCTCATGGCATGTGGTCCAAACACATGGTGAAGGAAGGACATTCAGACTTGAATTAGTTTATCTCCCAGAATCTGCCAAGTTTTCCAGTGTCACCTTTTTTCTTACTGGTGTCTCTTCTAGTATTTTTATTTGATTATTTTTAAAAACCCCAGGACACTGAGTTTACAATATCACCTTAAACCTGGTTGTTCCTGTTTACTACTAAAAGCTATCTTACTGGAGTGCAACTGAAAGAATTGCCAGGGTATAATTTTGCCTTTTTGTGTTGGCTTTGGGGGAGGGGTGGGATTTGCTTACATTAATCTTTCTGCTTTGCTAGGTCTGTGAAGACCACAAGGCTTAATTTCTCTAGGTAGTTCTAACTTGTTTTTTTTTTTCAAATGTTCCTGTGCTGGCTTTGAATGGTAAGGGACAATTTGCAGTAAAGATTTATGGAATTTCAAGAGTGCATACGCTCAGGGTAAACAATCTCTTTCCTTATTTAGGTAAAGGTCTCAGCCAGCGCTCTCGCTGGTGGTGTCCTTTTGAACTAATCTTGATTATTGTATTGTGCACAGTGCAACAATCAAGTGATACCAGGCAATATTTCTGCTGTTATCTGCTTATAAGTGACACCCTTGTGGCAAATAAAGGCAGCATAAAGAGTTTACACTGGGCACACTCAACCTGTCTTCCAAGTGCTGTGTCCATACCCCTTCCCTGCCAGCCACTTGGGACCTGTCTTCACCTGGTAAACGCTTCTTGTGGTCACTTCGAGGGTCTACATGATCATAGTCGGCAAAACCTTTCTTCCGTCTGGCTTTCAAGATATGTTTGCACAAGTTAGAAGCTGGGTGGTGAGGGTCAGAACTGGGGTTTCTCTAAGGTCAGTTTATTGGGTTCCTTCAGAGCACTGGAAAAGCAGCTTTCCATCCCATGACATGTTGGGGTATCACTTATAGGCACTTCCCTTCTCTGTTTTGTTTAATAGTCTGGCTGCTGTTGAGGTTTTGCAACTGCGAAGTCAGTTGGATTCTTGTGTACCAGATTCTGCGGAAAAATTTTTGGCCAGTGATGACTGGTATGAAAGAGGAGCGTGGACTAATTCTGTTTAACAGCTTGTGCAAAACATATGTAGGAGTGTAAGGAAGAAACTGTCACTACTGAATCTCAGAAGAAGTAAATGTAAGAAAAATGTTTAGAATTTAGGGAGGATGGAGAAAATGGTGTGCACAGATTGAACGTGAAGCATCAAGTCCCTGTTGAAAAAGAGAAGCCATGCAGCTGCTGTTTGGGAAACTGATAGTTTTCAAAGAGTTTATTCTGTTGTATCTTGCTGCTGATTAGCAAGTCCATAAGCTCTTGGTGCGTATCAGTTTTACCACATGATTAGAGCTTATTGGCTCAGGTTAGTGAAATTTGTTTCTATGTATGATGAGTATCCTTACAAGACAGACACAAAGATGTTTGCTAATTATATTCTTTACCTTTCTGAGAGAGCTAAAATGTTTGTTACAAAGAAGTTGTGAAAAGCAAACAGCATTTCACCAATAGTATTACGTGAACACAAACTTTTTGTGTCATTTTATATGAAGCAGACCTAAAAAATCTTACAAACAATAACTAAAGCAAAGCTTTGAAACAAACAAACAAACCCAAACCCAGAACAAAAAATCCAACCAAACAAAACAAACAAACAAAAAACCCAAACCAAAAGAAAACCACACACAACATGGATTTAGCTTCTATCAATATAGCAAAATATTTACTTAAATGAATGTGACTTCCATTTGGTGATGTAAGAGAAAATATTTTTACACTTCATTTCTCCTCTTTACCATAGTGTTGAATCTTGCTTACTTTATGTAGTCAAGCATGGATAGAGCGAATTAAGTAGTATTTTTATGAGTTATCTGGACATTTGAATTTCTTATGCGAGGACCGTTCAATTAAAGAATGCTACTTGAAGAAATTATTTCAGATGAGATTAAATTAGAAGATCAAATTAAGTCATTATTGGCTCCTTTAGGTAGATACTTTAGTTGTTTTTTTTTTCTTAAGATCTTTTTATTGTGGTTTGTTTTTGGTTTTGTTTTTGTTTTTTCCTCAGCATATGTACATACATCCCCTCTGGTTTTGTAGTTTTCTAGTATTATTTCCTCTGAGGTTCTTTTCCTCATTAATTTTTGTGTATACCATTTTTTCATGGATCGAATTAAATAAAATGAAGGTACAACAAGTGAAACAAACAGAGAAATAGGTTAACATATAGAAACATAGAAAGCTTGTCTAGGAAATAGCTTTTTAAGTGGGCTACTTCAATTGGTAAAATTAACAGAGCTAACCACAAAATAATGAACATTTTTGTGGAGAAGGGTGAAAGAAATATTAAGAGAAAGTTGTGAAACTCCAGGGGAAAATATACAAAGAGCAACTTCTAAAATAATCTAGCTGTATGATCAGAAAGAATTGAAAAAAAAAACCAAAACTGTTTCCTTGCCATCAGCCTTTCCCACCATGAGAAGAGCCATAAGAAGCAGTGAGTGAGCAGTGATTGCCAGCACTCAGAGGTAACGAATGTAGGCAACTATGTGGTGGGCTGCCTTTTTTAGGCTTGGTACTCAAGGAAACTTCCCTTCAGCATAAAACAGAAATAGAAATCAAACTTGTTGCCTTGAAATGTAAAACCAGATTGTTTAGGGCATTTAAAAGGAATTTGTCTTCTATCAGTGTTATCAGCCCTTGAATTTTACAGATATTTTTGTTACTGTGAAACTGAAAATTGAGATAGGGCCTTTTTTTTCAAGGCATGAACTACATAATCCCATGATGTTGCACCTTGGCTTAGGTGTGGAGGTTATCTCCACGGCTGACTCCCTCCGTGGCTCTGGAAAAGGAGCTGGTCAGCAGTAGTGCTCCCCTTCTCACCTGTAGATTATCTGGACCTTCAGAAGTGTGGAGCAGAGGTGGTTTGCCTCGCTTCTCAAACAACTTGCTTCACTTGAACTTGCCTTCAGAGTCTGGCATCCCGGGAGCCTCTGGGATTGCTAGGTTAAGCAAATAGCCTGATAGAAAGTTTGATTGATACCAGAAGATGAAAATAGTCGTGCTGGCTCTGCTGGAAGAAAAAGCCATGGAGAATCCCTGAGTGAAAGCGATCACAGATACCGAGCAGACCTGGAGCCTCTCTGTTTGTCAAGCTAAGACCTGCAGAATAAAAGCATTTTTTCCTTTAAAGGCTACAAAACCCAGCAAGAGGCTTCAGGGAAAACCTTAGTGGGTTGTTCCTGCAGAGTTCTTCTTTCTCCCTTGCCACACATTGCATCTATTTCTGTAGAGGGGTGGGAATTGGCCTCAAATTTTCTAAGAAGGAATTGTAAATGGAAACTTTTATTTCCTATTACAACTCATTTGACTGACTTCTTAAAATTCATAACAAAAGGTGGAATTTTAGAAAGCTTGTTCTACCACGGCTCAGTTCATCTCCTCCTGAAATCATTGGGACAATTTACAAGATACTTAAGTGAGGACACAGTTGAGTTCATTTTGGTTTTGCTTTTTTTTTAAGCCTTCTAGCTACATTTTCTGGGGTTTTGTTCTGTAATTTGCATGTGGAAAACAGAATGAAAATTTGCCTTTGTTTTTTGGCCAGCTCAAGTGTCATTTTGGTGCCAAAAAGCATTTTTTTAAAGGCTTAAACTTTTTTTCCCCCCCTTTTTTTTTAAATGGGGACCCAAGTTAGTGTTTGGTGCATTTAAATCAGTTAATCACTTAATTGGTTCATTAGGTGCTTACAAATTTATTTACCAAAATTTTGGGCATGTGTGACTTGCTGGCATTTGAAAATCTCCTTTCAAGAGTTTCCAAATAACTTTATGCATATCCATTTTGAATATTGTCATGCTGTCAATTCAGTAATTCAGGTTGTTGACTTCAGTTCATTGACATACATGAATAAATATTTGTAGTTTTGGTCCTTTGCTTTTAGATGTTGGTATGAGTTGAAAAGGAAGAGCGCTATTTTGATTTAGAGTATTATGTCACGGAGTAATACAATAATTGTGTATCTTCAGTGTTTGTTTGCTAATATAGCCATTTCTCAGGAAGCACTGTTGTTGTGAAAGCCAGCATAATTTTATGTTTTACACTATGTGCCTTACAATTAGTATTTTAAAGATAGAACGTGTGTAATTGGACTTGTTTACCCACCCTAGTCATAGTGGAAACTGCTCAATGGTAGGATGTTTCATTAACCCTGGCTAAGTGATAGCAAATATCTACAACCAAATTCTGGGTTTGAGGCATGTGTTTATAAATCCTTGTTGCAAGTAAAGCACCTCATGAAGTCTTTTCTTTACAGACAAGACAGATTGCACAATCATGTGTAACACAGACAGGAAATAAAAATGTCTTCAGTAGGACTTACATTTTGTGCTGCTGGGCCTAGAATTATCTATGTCTTAAGTTACACAGCTTTCAAGTGTTTTTTTCTTGAATTGTGGTTCTTGCAGATGTTTTGTTTAACTTGCTTAGAAGTAATCACAGCATGGCTGGGGGTGGACAGCATCTCTGGAGATCACTTAATCCAACCCCCCTGCTCAAAGCAGGTTGCTCAGGATCCTGTCCAGCAGGCTTTTGAGTATCTTAAAGGATGGAGATGCCACAGCCTCCCTGGGAAACCTGTTCCAGGTTTGACTGACCTCACAGAAAAAAAGAAAAACAAAAAGTCTTATGTTCAGATGGAATTCCCTGTATTTCCATTTGTACCCATCAACTCTTATCCTTTTGCTGGACACCACTGAGAAGAGTCTGGTTCTGTCTTCGTTGTTCCTTCCGATCAGGTATGAACCTTCCTATTCACTTATTTAGTCTGCACTTCATCTGTCTGTCTATGAGGATGTTATGGGAGACAGCATCAAAAGCTTTGTTAATGTCAAGATAAATAACATTCACTTCTCTCTCATCTCAGTGAGATGAGCCAGGCATCTCATTGCAGAAAGCTATCGTGTTGGTCAGATGTGAATTCTGTGCTCATAAATCTATGCTGACAACTTCCCATCACCTTATTTTACTTTGTATGTTAAAGAAATTGTTCCCAGGTGTATTTGCTCATCGCCTCCCAGAGGCTGGAGGTGAGGCTGACCTGCCTGTAGTAAATTGGATCCTGCTTCTTGAAAATAGGACTTGTGCTTTCTTGCGGTCCTCGAAACCTCCTCTGATCCCCACGAACTTTCAAAGATAGTTGAGAGTGGCCTTCTGTTAACATCAGCCAGTTCCCTCAGGACCCATAGGCTTGTGTATGCCCAGTTTTTTTAAATGTTGCTTAACTTGCATCTTCCTCTGTCGAGGGCAAGTCTTCACTGCTCCAGACTCTCTCTTTGGTCGCAGGGGCCGGGGATTTCTGAGAAAAGAATCTGCAAGAAGGAGAGAGTTTTTAAATTGACTGCCTTTTTTTCTGGTAGTAGTCTGTCCTTCTAGCTATTAGAGACACATTTAATGTGCTTTAAAAGCAAACCAGTTCTTTGCAGAATGTGTGTATTAAGTAAAGTTTGTTGATCAACCTATATTTAAAGCTAAACTATTACGATATTTCCATGATTACACAGAAAAAGAAAAATTCTAGTGCACAAAGGAGTAATAATCTACCAAAAATGTGGATTATTTTTTTTCTTTGTGCTTCTCTCCTGTGTTGGCCTGGCTGAATGCTGGCTGCGCCGAAGTATGTAACAGGAGTGACTACAGGCAGTGCAGGGATTTCGGAGATGGTTTTAATGTGTCAGAACAACAAGGTGGATTAGTCTGCAGTCACGTCCACGTTGTCATCGAGAGCTGTCATCTGTGCCTGAGCAAGGTTGTTCTGAGCGTGCATGGGTGTAACAGTCCCAATCTACAGGCGTTCCTGAGGTTGTCAAATGGGGAAAAGGAGAGAAGGAAAAAAAAAAAAAATGAAGATGCTATTTCCAGCTCAGCAGGAACCTGACAGCTCCTGAGCTAATCAGGACCAGGGCGCCAGGAGCCGCTGCCTCGCAGGGTGCGGATGCGACTGTCAGCGGGAGGCAGGATTCTGGCTCCTGGTTTCTCCTGAGCTCCTGATCCAGCAGCAGCTTATGAATCCCACTGTTTGTGCGGGTGCAAAGCATGAATTGTCCCCTTTCTGTTGAGCATCTGCTGCCAGTGGGGAGCATAGGCTAGCCAGTTCTGTCCTCCAAAGAGAAATTAGACATCCCCACTGAGCAGAATCAGAGCTGAGGAGCCACCCACCTTTGGCAGTGTTCATCATACTCTTCCAGAATTGCTCCATCAGCTTGAAGTGAATACTAACTTTTAAAAAGCTTTTCAGTTTCTTTGGGTTCCTTAAACATCCAGCAGCATTCGGGGGTTGCGCAGCAGCGAGGACTCAGCCTGGCATCTCATGAAGGTCTGCCAGGGTCAATCCTGATCCTGCACACAAGCGAGAATGGCTCTGGGTGGGAGCCGTGGCACTGCCTCAAAACTAGTGGGAGACTACAGATGTCGCAGTAATTATTCCCAAGAGTAGATGTGCCATCTTTTGGGCTGCTTTCTGCTGGCACTGTTACAAAAAACCAGTAGTTTATTTTCCCCAGTGTATCTTTGTTGTTAACGCATCTTGTTAAGTCAGGGTTGCCATGTTTGTATCTTGTTTGTGGTATACCATTCACAACATACCCCACTTCAGGTGTCTCATCTTAGAAACACATCGTATAATCTTACCACAACCATCTGAGCCTCTGCTTGAGATCATTAGTAAGGTCCTGAGGGCAAGCCCAGCCCAGCAGCGTCCAATGGGGCCGCTTTGTTCACTTGTCCAAAGGGGTTGTAACTGTCAATGCACTGAAGAAGCACCTTTGTTTTGGAGAGACCTGACTGAAAGCTCCAGGTGGAAGGACTGCTAAAGATAAAATAACATATTTTTAGTAAGACAGAAAAATGCTGATGTTATTTAAATTTTGTATTTTGATTGAAATGTTTCATCTTGTGTAATGTTTTACACAAATTGCTTTCTCAGAGGGTTCAAAAGGTTGTTTGTAAAGTTTTTTAAAAGTCTTATTTTAAAAAAATGACACTCGTAAAATTTAGTAAGAAAACATATATGTTCCAATAACATTAAAACATCCATTAAGGTGTCAGTAACATCTTTGATACAGGTGTTATGAAAAATGCAGCAGAAATAAGAAATTACTTAGCTGAAAGAATGCCACCATAAAGGGAAAGATGTACGATTATTTTTTTCTCTTTTCCTCTTCATCCACCATCAAGTTTTGAGTCATGCACATTTTAATGAGTAAGGGTAGAATTTAGAATTTTGCCTCGGGAATATTTTAATAACTTTATATAAAATAATTATTAGCAGGTTATAAATAGGCTATTTTTTTCTTTTATCTTACTACTAACATTGATTCTAAGAGGCTAGTATTTCTTTTGTTATAAATAAATGATTATCACACTAAGGCAAGTGTTAAAATCACTGATAGAGAAGTAATCACTTGTTCTTAGTGTAGTTGTTTATGCAACCCTAAAAGTAACTTCATAATATGAAATGGTGCTTTGGTGTAGATGAAGTTGTATGAATCCTCCAGGACTGATGGTTGAATTTCCCACTTCTCCCTGTTTGCAGAGGCGTTTGAATCTACCAAAGTACATTTCAGCGTTGCAACTTCAAAGGAATTGAGAATCGTTATTTGCCTGATAACGTGTTTTTTGTGGGTTGTGGTTTTTTTTTTTTTTTTTTGGTGGAAAGAGAAATAGCAAGCTGTATATCCCAATGAAAAGGAAGGAGGTGAAGTGACCCGTCATAAGAACTTTTTAGGGCTTGTTGGGACTTGTGCCCTGAGTAACCATGTTCTGCCAGCCCACAGGCTCCTGGGTGGCCATTGCATAGCTGTGCCGCGGCCACTGGCACATGCTCTCTGCATCCTCTGGTGGCTGTGAAAGGCAGGAGAACCTTGATTTATTGCCTCACACTCAGCACAGGCATGAGGCTGAGGTCTGTGGCAGCCCTGTTGGTAGAGGGCAGGTCTCCACAATGGTGACAATATAGGGGCACTATCAATGCCATGGCTATGAGTGTCTCCTTTTGTCACTCTGGGGAGACGCTTTTGAGCACAGAGCACCGTGAGTGCCCCGGTGGTGCAGTAACGTGTCTGTTGCAATGCAAACGCTGGCTGCTTGCAAATTCAGCTAATCTATCATAGATCAGCTTGAAAACCAGTTGACAGCACTGTGTTGACTGAAGTTTAATACTGGGCTATTCCTCAGGCTGGCAAAGGTTGCGAGGTTTGAAATGCAGGTTTGCAATGATGGGCTCCTCTTTGCAGCTGGAGCTGGAAAATCTGACATTTTCAGGGAGCATCCTTTTGGGATGCAGGCAAACTTTCCCTGGACCAGAACATGAGTGACACTGAAATGTGTATGGCACCCCTGCACTGTGACAGTTTAGTCCATTTTATTGTTCATGAGCTGGTCTCTTAACTTCCATGTCCAGTAAGGGGGGCAGGGTGGAACTGGAGGCTACCTTTGGATGACTGAAAGGAAGAAGGGAAGGAGCCAGGAGAACAGGAGGTGCTCAGATATCAACCAACTTACGGAGATGGGACTAGCAATGCTGCAGCACTATGGCACTGCATCTATGGCAACTAAGGGAAGGAGAATGAGCATTGTAATGTTTTCTGTGGTGGGGAGTGTGAAGAAAAAGACATTTGAAAATGCTGCTCTCAAGTGATATGGTTTGCTGTACTATTTGTTTTGCTGTTCTTTGTTGTATGTAGACTTGGGACTTGATAAGGGTGTTGCATCCCCCATTTGGACCTCTTTGGGTGTCCTGGACTGTTGATTGGTATTCAGATGTGGGATTTGAATGCGTAAAAGAGGTAAAGCTTCCTTTGAAATTAATTGATTCTTAAAAAGAGGAGGGGGCAATTATCAGGGTGCTTTGCATTACTCTCAGTCAAAACGTGTAGTAGATACAGGGTAAAACACTGCTGCTGTATGGGTCATTTACTGAATCAGTGCATCTCTTTCTGCTGTATTAGTCAGTAGGAAGCTGATGCTGCTGGTGGTGGGCCGTTTCATGGTCCATTTTGTAGCTCCTGGAAAGACTGTATAATTTATAGAACTGGCTTGGCAGTTGCACTGGGCTCCAGGTTGTAAGGGCTTCACCCATCAGCTCGTGAGCCAGTGTGGTCTCTCATATGAAACTCCCACGTCTGGCTTCCTCATTTCGCAGTGAGAGCACAGGTGTGAAAGCAATTTTTGCTTCTCATTCTTCCTTCCTCTTCCTGCAATTCCACAGGCTTTTCTGACAGCCTTGAATGTTCCTGTAGGTTATCACTGCTCTCCTACCCTCTGTCTTTTTGTCCTTGAGTTAGTTGTCCCGCCAGTGAGAGACAAAGGCTTTCTTTGTATCTGGGCCATCTCTATGAAGAGCCCCTAGACCCTAATCTTTGTTTATGACAGAGAAAAAAAAAGCAGGTGAGTAGCTTTGAATTCATATGCCTTTATTTGGGGGGGAAGAGGGAAGGTCAAGCAAGTGAAAAATTAAAATAAAAGTCTTAATTTCAAAATAATTCCCATTCTTTATTTTCTCTACCATTATATTTCATTGCTTCTCCATTTTTTTTTAGTTTTTGAATTAATTGGTTCATGAAACAAAATAGTAGTCTTGTTTTACCTGCTACCACCCACACCATTTTGGGTCGGTATATGAACACAAGTGACATGTGCCGGCAGACAATGCCACCATTATAGTTACGCTCAACACAGCGAGAGTAGCTGCTCTTTCAGGAACTGGAGAAGAAGGGCGTTACATGTGACACACACCGGTGACATAATCCTTTTGCTCCAATGTGAATTTTATACATTTTCTTAGAAATGAGTGGGTTAGTGACCAGGCAGTGATTGCAGGCGACACGATGGTGCTTGGCATACCAAAGAAAAGCCCAGGCCACATGGGCTTTTGTGCTGAGTGAGGAACTTCAGCTTGATGGCTCTCCTGGAATCAGGCTGAAATGAGGCTGGTAGTAAACAACTTCTGTGCTAATAGCGGGGTGCCTTAAGCATGCAGGTGGTTTGGAACAGAAGCAAGTGCCTTTAAGCATTGTTTTATGGTGGTGTGCATTTCAGACTGAAAAATGGCCACAAGCTTTATTACTTTAATATTAACGCTTTTTCATTACTCTCTCTCTCCCCCCCACGCCCTGCAAACTGCTTCACTCAGCCGTTATAAAGTGTCTCTTTCTTTTTTCCCCTTGCGTGCCGTTTTTCACAGCGTGAAGAGGGAGAGGCAGGTGGGTGGCAGGAGGGACAGCTGAGGACATAATGGCACCTCGTCTGTTGCCAGACGAAGCCAAAGCCCAGGCTGCTGCTGGATAACCTGTTGAGGTAACTTGCAAAGCCGTCAACGATAAAATCATCCCTCCTGCTGCGGCTGTCGCTTTCTGGTCACCTGCGAGGGAACTGCACCTCTTGGGAGTACTTTTCCCATGAGGATTTTCCATCCCCTCTCCTGCTTCTTGATGTCTTTGTAGAACCATATAGAACCATAGAATCATTTTGGTTGGAAGAAGACTCTCAGGATCATCAAGTCCAACCATAATCTAACCTAACTCTGACACTAAACCATGTCCTTGAGAACCTCATCTAAACGCCTTTTAAGCACTTCCAGGGATCGTGACTCTACTGCTTCCTTGGGCAGCCTGTTACAATGCCTGACAACGCTTTCTGTAAATAGTTTTTTTCCTAATATCCAGTCTAAACCTCCCCTGGTACAACTTCTTGTCCATCCCTTCCCAGTGCTTGCCATCAGGTATTTCTGCCACATTAGCCGCTGAGGACTGTGTGCTGGGATGTTTTAAAATTGGGAAGCAAGTACTAGTGATTGACAGGACTTGATTTGTACTGCTCCCTGCTATGATTTGGAAGTATGGTGAAAAATTTTTTTTCAAAATCTTATTCTTACGTTTTCTTTCCCATTCTAAATATGTCAAGTTTATTTTGGTGCCAGTACCAACTGTAACCAGAGTTAAATTAGCTCTCCTGTTACCTCGGCTTGGTTTTCACTTTTCAACAAGCCTTAGTAAAATAAATCATGTCCCACTTGTCTTTAAATTTCATTATCATGACCTAAGTTAATTTGCTGTAAATTATTTCTACCTGAGCTTCTTCGGCTGTGAACTTGCAGCCTCCAGTGTCTTGCTCATTGGATCATTGCCCACCTAATCAAGATTTTATTTTTTTTTCTTCACAACTCCTGCTTTTTGTATCAGCTAGCTCCGCCAAAGTCAACTTGGCTGTATAACTTCCTTGGGGACACACAAAGAGTTGATGTATTCTTGTCTTTAAAATAAGGGTTTTATTGAACAGGGTTTCGGTCTCTTCCTGTTGTGCTCTAGTGCTGCCAATAAAGACCTCTTTTCCCTTACAATAAATATGACCTCAATGATTTGTTCTCATCTTGGAGGCAGCCTTTGCAACACCTTCTTTTGGCTCTTCCTTTCTTTCCTTTTCTCCTTGGGAAGTGTGACCGACTGAGTGGAAAATGTCTGCTCACTCAGTATCGAGCAGCTGTGCCTTGTTTTTTGTTTTTTTTAGCACAGCTAGATTTCATGTCTGATAAAGACTGGTGTTTATTTCCACTGAGAAATGCCGATCCATTTTTTTTTTCCTCAGAGCTGTTCCTATTACTTAGCAATTGTTGATAAACAACTTTTATTTCAGCCCCCTGAACACTGAAGGCTCGCCTCTCACCCAGCTGCTGAGTTGCAACCAGGCTAAATATTTTTGCTGAGTAAGGGCCAGAGAGCCTTTAAAGGATTTCAGCATCCTACATCAAATTGTAATAACAACTTGCTATGATCGTATGTCCTCAGAAGACAAACTTTTGCAGCGAGCTTTTTATGACTTTGGAAAAATACTACATGTTTTTTTTATTAAAAAAAAAAAGGTTTTACCTGACTTCCTGGGAAGCATTGGGGATGCTCCAGAGCAGTGATTTCAAGAGGAGGAAACGCTGATTGTTGCTTAGGTGGAACACATGTAATTTGCAAAGTCCTTTAATGGCAGCAGAAGGCCTTGTGTAACTCACTAGCACATTAAAAATAGCCACTGTTTCTTAACTCTTATTTGGAGACAAGTGGTAACATGCAAATGTTTGTGATGAGTGGTCTAACATCATCTTTCAGTATAGTCTTTCTTTTGAAAACAGACACTCTTGCTCAGTGTCTGGCTCCTGGTGGAGCAAATATGTCTGCTAGAGTAGTTTAACTATTATATTGTGGTGGATGTTGATGGATTTCTGGGTGCATTCAGACCCTGCTGAAGCCATCCTGTTACCTCCTGGTACAAGAACAGTGAGTACAAAAGGTACCACCTTGGGCACACAGCAGTCACCTCAGTGCTGACATGCTTCTATCTGACCTGAATTACTGGGCTCAATATGAGGTTTACTGGTAAAATGACACGTCATGTGGTAGGCAGGGGGTCAGATTAGATGATCTAATGGCTCCATCTGGCCTTAAACTCTTTAATTAGGGAAATGCTGCCAGCACAAGATGGCATTGAAGCTTTCTGCTGCTAGATTTTGCTTGCTTGGGAGATCCTCAGCTGAAGCAGAGCTGCAGAGGTTGTACTTGGGCTAGTCTATTCCTTGGCATCTAATGCCAGTAGCAGCCAACAGAGCTAAAAGTAAGTCCTGATAGGAACCTGCTAATCTCTTTTTCATGAGGTACAAAAGCCCTGTGTCTAACTATTCCAGACTGTCACATATTCAGCTTTCGGAGCTATAATGATATCAAAAGATAGAAATAAAATCTATTATTAGCCTGGTACTATGGCATTCATTGAAAGAAAAAAGATAAGTTTCTCTGGCACGCTGATGAAAAAGAAATGACAGTTATTTGAAGCTGTTCATGGATTAAAATATTAAAAGAGAGGATTTGGTTTTAGTGGTGGGTGGTTTGATATAGTAGAGGTTTATGATACCTTTGTTTGACATGTTGGGTGCAGAAACGGGAGGCATAGATGTGTGCAGTGTTGTAGATGTGCTCTTTGCTCTCTCAGCTATGCAAGTGTCAGTGTGCAGGTTTAATAATCATTGACACAGCAAAACCAGCATCACTGATCAACCAGTTTATTTGGCAAGCCTAAGTGGCTTGTAGTTAACTCAGTGTGTCACTTGATTCCAGAAGGTCACTAGAATGTTTTCTTAAAGTTGATTAATTGCTTATTGATCTCATAATTATTCCATGCTTGCTGTCTTGCTATTTTCTGAAACGTGTCAATACATCACAATTTTAATTTCTTTAGTAGGAGATTGTGGCTTTGTGGTATTGAGCATCCACTTTTAAGTTTAGAACTTTTATTTGGGAATTTCAAACTTTATTGATTTCCTTTATATAAAAATATTACACATTTTATTTTTCTTGGATTTTTCTAAATCATATACTCTACTTTTGCATGCCTCTTAAAGGTCCTCTTTATTGTACAACTAGCATATTTCAAAGCACAAGGAGCTGAATTAATAACTGCTGAGGTACTCTATTCTAAAGTGCTCTCCCCTGTTGCTAATTTAGCTTGTGGTTTTTTTCTCCCCCTTTCAGATTTTTTCATGCAGACTAATTGCTCTGGAAGTATGTTCTTTATCTTTGCGGTCTCATCTTGTGGATATTAATCAGGTTGTTTCATTTTATTAGTAACTTCTGCTGCCTGGCTGCTTTCCTTGCAAATTCCTTGTGCCATAGATTATTGCTCTGTGTTTGTCACTGGGCAGTTGTGCATGTAGAGAAACAGCCTTGGTTTCCTATGGTTTAACACAGCAGAGTAATCTGGATCCCAATTAAAAGCAAGAGTATGTGAAAAAAGGATGCTAAACTGTCACTGCGGCACTGCCACTGCTCACATCTGTATTTCCTTTTGAGGCGTCTGACCCTGGAGATGCTCCCATCTGCGGTGACCCATCGTAGTTCCTGGGAACCTGCTCTGTGGCAGAGGGTCAGCTGAAAGAAACAATTTCCAGTCAGTGCTCTGCTTCATTCTCCTCCTTCTTTCCCTGTCTTACTTCGGAGTCTGTAACACATCTTATTTCTTCTAGGACTCCCTAGTGCCCAGGTATCTGCTGCCAGCAGCTGTCTTGCTGGCTGCGTCGTGCAACTGTTGTCAACTTTAGAAAGCCGCTAGCATGTTCGTTGCTGAATGGTCCCTGCAGGTTTGCATGCTTATTTCTGCCTTGCTGACTTTATTATCAGCACAGCTTTCCCAGCCTAATTACAACTTCTCTCTTCCCATTGCCTACCAAGTTGCAGGAACATTTGGATGAACCTCAAATGAACCTGAAGATAACACTATATAGAACCAAATAAGTGTCCTTAAAACTGGAAGAAAGGTCTCTAGGTAGTCTGAATCTTGCTTATCTTTGCATAGTGGTACCTTAAAGGTCTATTTGTTTCTGATAACACAGTACTGGGGATTAGACTTACACTTTGCAAAATAAGAAAGAGATTTTCAGTTGGACAAGGACACCATCTGCAGTCACCAGGTGCAGTTATCAAGATTAAATTGCAAGACTTGTCACTGATTATGCTGGTAATCATTGAGGTGATCAGTGTAATTATCTTGAGATCCAGAAGACATTTTCTCTGATACAATACTGCTGAATCAAGTTGAAGGAGCATCCATCATTAGCTACTGGGTAGAGTCAAGATATGGCTCCAGCCAAGCACTTGTCTTTTTCACTTTGATCACTTTGTTTTGTAATATGGGAGAAAAAGAGCTCAGCAAATACTGTGAAATTGACCTTTTCTGTTGAAAACACTTTCTATTGGATTCCATAAGATTTACTGAAAACCTACAGCATTGCCTAATTGTGAAAGGCTCCTAGGTATTCAGTTCATAACCAGACTTTAGAAGTCTTTAGTCTGGGTCTCTTTACCCAAGGAAGATAACGTATTTCCACTTCAGATTATTTTAAGCTTTCAGAGTATATTTTTTTTTTCTAGTATAGATCATATGGAGGATTGACTCAGCTGCTGCTGGAAAGGGTTTTCTTGCCAAACGGAATTTGTGTTGATGTTGTCTCAGAAAATGTGACTTAGACTCAGTAGAATATCATCCCAAACTCAAAAAATGTTTTTTACTCTAATGCACACTAATAATTAATCTAGAAACAAATGATACACCTTTGGAGAAATCTTTACAGGCAGTCATTTTTCTGCAGTGGAGCATATCCCTTTAGTGTCTATAATGTGGTTCTTCATATTCTTACATAGCGGTAAAAAAAACCCATTTTGCAGATACGTTTGCTGAGCAGTAGCTGGTGTATCTTCAGCCTTTATTCATTCTTCTGTAGATTGTCAAGCCAATTTATTGCAAATATAGTGATAAATGATGTTCAAGACATGATGGTGTTTATCTTATATCTTATGCCTTTCATTTTTAACTTCATGTTGCCACTGCATATGCAGTGTAAGTGTATATAATGTTTTGTTTCCTTTTTCAAATATGCATACAAAATGTTGTTTATATTTCCTGGCACAGTATATTGCTCAGGGAAGACACAAGTGCCTTTTGTAGTCCTAAGTCATATGAAGAGGATGCAGGAGATAACTGGGAGAAGTGGGCAGCACTGTACATCTTCTAGAAAGCAAGTGATGGTGACAGCAGAAGAATAAAACCATATTCAGTCTTTGTTAGGGCTTGAAAGAAAGAGGTCTAAGAGCATCCCTGACACCTGTTCCTTTAATTTCCATCAAGCATATCAAATTCCATTCCAATAAATGTGTTACCACAGAAGACTTCCAAGAGCAAAGCATCATAGGAAAGATAGGAGATAATTTTTAACATTTTTCTGTTTGCTTCAAACAATTATTTATCAGCTGTGAGTTATAAAATAATTCCTGACTTGAGATGAAAAGGAAGAAGAGTCAAATACATTTTTTAACATGAACCCAACCCGTTAGTCTTAAAGTGCTGATTCATTTGCCCACACAGTATAATTAAGTAAGCTGTTAATCTGTAATAAGGAGTGATACATTCAGTGATCTCACAATCAGAACGTAATTATAGCTTAAAATGTTCATTTGGCTCTCCTCAACCATTTTCTTACTCTGTGACTGTTAAGAGAGGGTATTTGTAGCTTGAGATCTGCAAACTTTTACGTACACAGTTTGCTTCTGCAAGTGAAATTGGTTTGCCATGAGCAGTTGTTAGAAGGATGTCTATACTGGAAGGTTTTTGGGAACAAAATGTCGACTGGCATTCTGAGTCCTGTCTTAGGGGAGAATATTATGGTTTGAGTACATTTGGTGTTTATTAGATAATGAATCCATTATGTAATTGGAGTTCAGGCTAACACTGATTAATCATGACATTTCAATTATTCATTGAATCAGTGATCTTTTGCACCCCTTTTTTCCCACCTCATTTGCTGTTGGCTTCTATTAATTTCTCTTCTCACTGCTTTAGGATTTCATCTTGCCGTGTTCTGAGATCCTGAAAATGTTCCACTGCCAGACTTTCTTCTGGGAATTTAAATCACCTGGCACCTTGTAAGCAGCCCTTGGCATCTCTCTGGTTTGGTGCTTCATCGCATTTTAACCGCCTACCTTCAAGGTAGCTGTGCTGTGGAGCAGCCAGGCAGCTGTACCGTGTTTGATGACTGCCAGGGAGAGATGCCTGAAAGACAGAGGTTTGCCAGTACCCTGGTTGCTGAGACTGGAGACCAGTTTTGTCTGCTAAATCGAATTCCCTGACAGTATGCTGGAGCCACATAGCTGCCCAACTCATAGTCTGTGTGTGCAACCAGTGAGATTGCCCTGAGCTGTGGCGCCTTCCCCACTGACCGCACGCAGACGATGTTGTTTTAAAGGATTGTGTTTGTCTGGAGCAATTCACTTGGTGCCCATGAAATTTGTTGTTCTGTAGCAAGCAGACAGCACAGGGATCAGGAGCGGCTGTTCTGTTCTCCTTTGGGTACTGCTGCTTCTTCTCAGCTCCAGCTCACAGGTATCCTCACTTTCCAGCTTGGTACCCACTCAGTGGTTTAATTTTATCATATATAAATAGGGAAGTGAATAAAAATACCTTTTTTTTAAAAAAAATAATTACTATTATTTTGATACTGTCACTTTTGAGCCATCATCTAAATCCTGGAAGAGATTTAGAATAAGAAAAAGGAGGCTTGCCATTTCTACATCAATCTTCTTGTGTTTTTAAACAGTTGAGGTCAGGTTGAGCCTGCAGGTGTTGGAGGAACCAGGCAGGATTTCATGGAGGTTTTTTCCCCAATGTGCACAGACTCTCTTGGCTTCCAGAGGCGCAGCTTCTCTCAAACGTGGCACAAAGATGCACAGGATAACCCAACATGTAGTTTACTGGAAGGTCTGTACCAACCGGTAATATAAGATTGAGTAAGGATAAGATGTATGGAAACAGTTCTTCCTATGGATATTTTCTCTGTTTTCATTCTTCATACATAAGTCGTCTGCAGGTGTCTGGTGGCAAATCTTTTTCTTTGACTCAGGTAAAATTTTCCAGTCCTTTGTCCTTTAGCAAACTGGACTTTTTAGGTGGCCTCATCACCTGTGTCTCCAGCTTATGGTTGTCTTGTCAATACTAATTACAAGCTAATATATATAAACTAGTGTATCACATTTTATGAGAATGGCGAAAGAAAAAGGAGTACAAAGACATAAAATATTATGGATGTGAAGAGCAAGGCAGGTTGGTGTGTGTGCTGTAACAGGAAAAAGAGTTCAAGGAAAACAATCAGGTAAAAAGAGGAGTATTTTCTGTTTCAGTGGGTAATTTGCTAAATCCAATTTAAAGCAGAAATATTCAGTATGGCAGAGTTAAGACCTATTTTAGTAGAGAATAGGAGACTAGGTTTATCAATAGGCATCTTTTCTATATACCAACATAGTCAATGTCTTAGGGAAAAAAAGAAGTTATAATAATGTCAAGTCTTTCAGAACTATAAAACATTTCAGTAATTTTCTGGAAGTCAGATAAAACGATCTTTTTACAGCATTCCCTTTTAATGGATTTTTAGTTATAAAATTTTAATATTTATTCAGAGTGCAAGTTTGCTCTAAAGGATGTCTAAAAAAAGAGCCCCAAAGGAGGATTTATTTCCTGGGCTTTTCTAATTCCGTATCAGACTTCCAAAGCTGGCACGCAAGAAGGTTGTTACTTTAAAGGGTAGGAGTTTACTTAGACTGGGCTTGAAAAGTCAAGTTGTTTTTCAGGAATCTCTTGAAGGCTTATTGGCAGCTGAGAGTTTCATTTGAAGGCAGTAGAGCTGCACACACAAATACTATCAGTTTATAGATTCATATGGAAGGCCTATGGGCTGTACGTGAGTAAGACAGGAGGCAGTTTGACATGTGCAGTGCATCTCCAATGTGGAAGGCCAGCAGTTGCTCATGGGGACACTTTTGGTATTAATTGAAGAAACAGTGACATTTGTGGTGGACTCTGATCTGACGGAGTGTGGAACTCTGTAGTGCCATTTGGGATCTGTTTTCAAATTACGTCTTCTTCAGGTACTATGCCTAAAGTTAGCAGCAAAGTCATTTAAGTTTTCTGTCTGTACATCATCAGAAGCATGGTATGGCTCAGCAGGTGAATTGTTCACCAGACCCTAAAATGCACATTCTTGGGAAGCTGGGTTGTACATAATTTTTTCCAATTTTTCTGGTGGTTGATAAGTGTCAAACTAGACAGATTGAGTGTAATCATGATGCAGCCAACAGGCCACCCTCTGGTTAATCTGTTGGCTGCTTCCTTTTGCCTCTTCCCATTCTTGCTTGCTCATTTGAGCACATAAGCTACAATAACAAGAAATTCCTCTTTAATCATGACACCTTCAGTAACCACAAATACAAACTGTGCGTGCAGATGCCAAGCATCTCTAATTAGCTGTGACCCCTTTGACATTGCAGGAGTAATGGTTGCAATGTTTTTTGTCACAGTATCCAGCTTTGAAGACCAGAAGAGGACATTATTCTAGTAACTCACATTATTGGTAGGGAAAATGGAGCTACTGTCACTGAATTTCCTTCACAGTGAGACATTTGTGCCATGCAGCTCTCCTTGCACATGACAAGAGGATGGTGTTGTTGCTCAAATGCCAGCAAAGACCTAACTTAGCTTATGGAATCTGCACAGTTGATCATGCATAAGAGATCAGGAGCAAAAAACCCTTTGTAGCCAGACTTGTTGATCCTAGAAGCCACATAAAAATCTGTAGGTGACTTAACAGCTGTGCTCTCACTTTCATACTGTGCCCATACTGGACTCCATAAGCTTGCCTTGCTCCTGTGCCCTCACTAAATACCCCAGGATCCCAGTGCTACTGTAGTTGCCTTTAGCATCACTCATGCTTTTGGGACACCACTGCAGTCCCGCTTCATCTGCTGGAGAAGAATTGGGCCCTTTCTGTTGACCAGTGCCGGCTGCAGGCATTGCAGTTTTCAATGCATCTCATCAATTTGCTGAGCATACTTCTCAGATGGTTTTGCCAGGATTCAGAAAGCTGTAGTGGATCAGCCCGGTAGCAGACCACCAAACAATGGCCATGACCTTTTTTGGTGCAAACTTGGCTTTAGGAAGTGCTTTGGAGGTTCTTCTCGGTCCAGCTGCTAAGCTGGTCATCTCCAGTTGTCATATAAAATCCACTTTTTGTCGCACATCACAATCCGATCGAGAAATGATTCATTGTTGTTGTGTAGAATAAGAGGACGCTTCAGAACACTGACTTTTTTTAATTTATTTTTGGTCAGCTCATGAGGCACCCACTTCTCGAGTTTTTTCACTTTTCCAGTTTGCTTCAAATGCTGAATGACTGTAGAATAGTTGACGTCAAGTTCTTCGGCAGGTTCTGATGTAGTTGTAAGAGGATCAGCTTTGATGATTGTCTCAATTGGTTGTTGTCAACTTCCTGATGGCCAGCTGCTACACTCCTCATCTTCAAGGCTCTCGTTTCCTTTGCAAAACTTCTTGTACCACCACAGCACTGTATGTTCGTCAGCAGTTCCTGGGCCAAATGCGTTGTTGATGTTGCAGGTTGTCTCCTCTGCTTTATGACCCGTTTTGAACTCAAATAAGAAAATCACTCAGATTTGCTTTTTGTCTAGCATCATTTCCATAGTCTAAAATAAATATAAAATAAACAGCAAATAATAAGTCAGTAGCAAAAAAAAAAAAACCCATACAGCGAGAAAAGTGCATTAAAATGATGTATAACATAAGCACATTTATTTAAGAATCTATTCCAATATCAAATGGCAAATTTCAACATTGCAAACACCACAAGTTCTTTTGCACCAGCCTAGCTGTGATCAGCCCATCAGTCCATGGGGCAGGAAGAGGGAAAAAAGAGGGAACACTGCGTAGTGAGCAGGAAGAGGAACATGATGGGAAGAAACATGTACTCAAAATGCGACCCAAAGGAGACCATTCTTCAGCTGCAGCTTGATGCCATAGCACCTTCAGTCTTTTTCTCTCAGCATCGCATGACATCACATCCCAAAGTAAGAGCATCTTCCAGAATACCAGCAATATTTACCAGTTGTTATTGCTAGAAGAGTGCTTTCTGCACAGTGCCTGTGCTGTTTGCCTTAGGGAACAAGAATGTTTTTTAGGATCATATCTTTCTCCATTTTCTCATTTCTGCTTGTTCGCGAGTGATAACAACAACAAAAACAAAAAATCTGCCCTCCCATCTCTTGTCACTGAGGAGTCATTACAGTCTGTGATCTAGTGAAAGCCAGGGTGGTACTAACTGCAGAGAGCTGCTGCTGATTTTTCCCATCAATGTCTGACCACAAGCAAGATGGGAGATGATGCTGTGTGTGAGTCGGGGGTTCTTACTTTGGCATCGACCTGTGTGATCCTGTTCTGCAGACTTCATTTGTGGCCCTCATTTCTGTGATTTAGGACAGGAATCATCCCATAAAGTCTTTTATATTAAATACATTGGGCCATGGTTTTGTCTTTATCATATGAGATCTTGCTTGCTGAATAACCATCAGGAAAAGGGTGACGTTCTTGATCTCAAGATAAATGTTTGGAAATTCACCTGAAAGTGTGTGAGAATTCAGGTGAAATTCCAAGTAAAGTGTTGTGATACTGGAGTGACTTGAACAAAAGCATTTGGCTGTCACAGGTGATTTTTGTAGTGCTAGAAAGGGATCTTTGAAGCACCCTTCTGAACTCCAGGCACACACTGTATGGAGAAGGTATCTGGTGAACAAGCAGGAAGGAATCTCTCTCCTCCATTTGGAGGATATACATTTCAGGAGGACTGTCACCAACATGTGGCTCCGCTGAATTCATCTTCATGGAGATGCAAGCTGATCCTGATGGCTGAGGGGGTGGTGTGTGTTTAAAATACTATAGGCAGAATACCTCTTAAGGCTGATTTTTGTCTCTGCTTTTGAGTCCTCTGAGATTGGTGGCTGGCCTCCAAGTGCAAGGGACTGGCAGCTGCTCCATTCTTGCTTTTTATGGGGTCAGAAGCTGTGTGGAGGGACAGTGAGGAACTGCTCACACATGTGTGAGCATTTGGGTAATGACTGAAGAGCTGCCATGTGGACTCTGGAAGTCTCCACCATAGTAGAAACCACTTTTAACTCCCCTTGATTTTCCCCTTCTCTTTGTTAAGTCAGACATCTTTAACTATATATGTGATTGATTCTTTTTTTATGCATTTTTTGTTGTCTAAGTTTTGTCCTAAACAACAGAGAGTCTCAGTCTGTGTCATATTTATGCTGTTCTGTGGGATGGTTGTAGGATTTCCTATCCACCCATATTTTGCTCTGAAGACAAAACAGCATAAATGAATATTGCAAGTAGTCTTGTCGTGGACTTTCTGTAGGCTCTTTTTTCCAGATCGGTGGTTGGAGGCACAAATGCTTTTTTACATCACTAATTTATTGTGGGGAGGAGTTATTAATAAAATGTCTAATTTAGTAATATTGCATTCAAGTACTAAGATACAGTCTGTACACCTTGCTTGCTGGAAACATCTGCAAATACCTGACACCTGAAGCTCAGAAGAAATCTCACTGTGCATTAAAAGCAAATGTGCTTTCCTTGAGGATTTCAAGATTTGTACATTTTCCTGTGCTGTTTGTACTGAGTGAGTGATCTTGGGAAAGCATGAGAAGAGGAAAGCTTGAAAACCAGTTTCAGTTGCAAGACTGTAAAGAATTCTTTTGTGCAATCCTCCCTCTGCAGTTTTATTGCCCTGCAATATTGACTTGTATGTTAGGTTTGCTATGTTTGTACTTCTATTTTAGAAATGTACACAAAAAAGCCTTTTTATACCATGCTGTTACCTGTGCTTCTGGTATTGCTGTCATTTCCCTGTGTCTTCATTTACGTTTAAATTTATTTTTAATTTTTTTTTTATTGGCAGTTTTCTAATTAATTCATATATTTATTTTAATTCTGAGTCTGTCATTCCTTTCTCTGTAGTCTTTTAGTGTTTCCACATGGTATGTATCTCTTGTCTTTATTCCAGCTTTGTTACCTTCTTTATTCGTTGTGTTCCAAGCAGAGAAAATTATATAGATGCTCAGAAAGCAAAAAATCTTCCTTTTGGCATTTCAAATGTGCGGATCGTAGTTCTCTTTTCTCTTGTTGCAGTCACTAAGCTGCCTGTGAGTCAAGAAAGTTATTGCTGTAAGTTTGTTGGTGAAACCCAAACCTCAGATATCCCTTGGATCAGATATTCTGATTATAGAAGTAAACAAAGCTCTGTTTCCCTTGACTGATGCTCAGTCCCATTGGGTTGCTTCCAGTTAATTTACTGAGAATTCGCTGAGCTTTTTTCTTGCTCAGCTAAGTTTTGTTGACGGGGTTGTTAATTATGGTTTTAAACTTGTATTTGCACTTTCTAACTACTTAAAAGATTGGGAGTTTTTCTCCCTCTTTATCCATTTACTTAGTTTTCTCTTTTGAAAAGGCATTGCTTCATTAAACACTTTCCTGCTTAGTCTGTAATGATCCTTCTTCTTCCACTCTGAACACATTAATACATTAAAGTAAAAGAACTTTGTTTGCCTTCAGTGTGATGAAGAAGTTCCACATCAGTTTTGGTGCATGGGGCATCTTTGACACGTGATCTCTGGTGGCATAGCAGCACTATGGAGGGCTTGGCAGGATCCATGGTGTAATTTCAGGTTGACAGGCGCTTTTTAGCCTGTAATGACTCAAATATGAGGCTTAATTGTCACACTCTGGTGAGAACAGTGTGATTTTTATGCTTCTACAAAATTAAGCATCTGCTTCAGGTCTTTGCTCCTTCAGCCCAGTCCATCGGTTCCTGTGGCAGGACTCCAGTGTCATTGGTGGAAAGCCACTGTATAGTAGTCGTCAGTGATGAGATGCTTATTCTGTGGTGATGAGCTGGACCACTCATCTGCTCTCTTTGTGCAGCACAGTAGTGAGACTTGTGAACATGGAGGGAAGATAGGTGGCTGTTTTTCCAGGGACAGGCTTTGCAGCAGCACCCGGCACCATGGGAGGGAGGAGTAGGTTGCCAGCTCCAGCTTGGCCTCCAAATGCACTGCATGTTTTAGCAAGTGCTTAGCACTTCTGGGCAGGCTGGGAAGAAACAACTTCTGTAACTTGTCTCCTTCTGTAGGAGATTCTGTCTGATCTGAAGGCCAAGCATTGTGGTGACCAAAGAGTGGCAGGGAGAAATGGCAAGGATGCACCCAGTGCAACCGGCTTCTCTCATGGAAACCCTGTTTCTTCCACAGAGATCCTGCAGGACTCTCTGTTCTAGACATGCTGCCTCACTTGCATTTCCGCACAGGAAGCTTTTTGTGCTCTGTTTACTTCTCTTCTTAATGGTTCACAATTCCAGGGTTAACTTCACTATCTTGTTGCCAACAATTTCCTTTCTTTTTAATTTTACACTAGAAGATTTCCATGTTATGGCGTCCAAGTGTAAAATTTCTGTGTGGGTTCCTGGGCTTATCTCTCTCTTGATCAACAGATAAGTTGAAGAGTAGTGGTGATACACTACTGCTCTTTGCAGAGCTGCAGTGAGCGTGTTGAGCTTTTTCTGCTCCTGAGCCATAGCCATGGAGCAATCACACATAATGTACATGTTATTCAGATGTTTGGGGTTTTGTTTGTTTGTTTGTTTGTTTTCTGTGATGTTACCGACATGCTGCGCCTCAGCAAAAGGGTTAAATAAAGCATGAGCTGTGGGTTTGAAATACTGCATGACACATCTGATCCGTATTACTGTGATGTGCCAGAAACTACAGTTAGTATGTGAGTTCTACAGGCAAAAGTGGTTGCAATGTAATTTCTTCTTTTTCCTGTAGAATCACATGTATCCTTCCTGCAGGGATTTTGTTGTTCAGTGGACGATACTGTGCGTTCAGGAAAAAGAAAATAATTTATATGTGAATAGAACCTGGAGGCTGCAAATATCCAAACTGCTACAAAGACAGAGGGCATGTATGTGAAAACAAATGGACCTGTTGTGGTTAGAAAATTCATAGTTTACCATAATAGGGGAAGAAATAAATTAGGTTGTCTTTGAAAGCTTATGGGTCAGCATTTCAGGCTTCTGTGTTTGTGCTCCAATTAAAGGAAAAAATAGAAAAGCTTCTGGATATTTACTATTTTTAAGCCAACTTTAGAAGGGACAAGCAGAAACAATATTTTTCATATGTTCTATTAGCAAATTACATGCCATGAATAAGAGGTTTTTTTGTTTGGCTTGTACGTAGGTTTGTGAGAGTTTTATTTGGTTGGGGGGATGTGAGGTTTTTGGCAATTGTTACATTTCTTTCTTTTTCTCTGTGTTCATAGAAAATTTTCAAGAAAACTGCAAGTAGGAATGATTTCTGTGGGTCTCACAGCAGTGTCTCACAAAATGCTGGGAGGTACAAGAAATCCAGTGGTTCAAAGCAGAAGAGAAGGAGGGGAAGGCAAACAAGGAGATGGTGGATGTTTGTGGTGTCTTTCAACAGCATTTGGTTTACTTAATTTTTGCTCTTAATACAGCAAAAATATTTCCCTACTGAAGTACTTTGATTTGGATTTAAAATAGCACAAAATATTTTGAGATGTTTGCATTGACCACTACAAATTCCTCACTTACCTGTCACTGTTGCCAGAGGTCCAACTCTTAGTTCCTATTAATGCATCTTCTACTTTAGTAAGGGAAAATGTAATTTAGTTTTAGAGCTGTTTTAGAAAAGTCTGTGATAAAAACAAAATAGTGCCTCCTCTAAAAAGTATTAAAGCCCAAACCTGTGCAATTTGTAATAAGTGTAGTCTATCCTCATAAAACTGTACTGAGGATTTATGTACTAAACTCAGATTAATGCTAATAGGAGTTACCTAAATAAATCCATTGGTGCACTGATGGGATAATAGATCATTTATTTAGTGTTGCACTTCATGTTGACTTCATTTTATTTCTATTATTTTTTTAACGAAAACAAACTTGAGATTGGAGTTTATGGTAAGAGGGATTTGTTTTCCTTCCTCTCTGTAGGTGTGCTTCTAAGAAGATTATTGACCATGAGGAAGCCCGCATGTTAGTCAGTTTTTACTAATCTCACCGAAGAAGATGAAGCCACATTTCGACTTCGCCGATCCTTTTCCCATCACTGTTGGCTGAATGAGAAATGGTCGTGTGATTATGCTGACACCCCAGCATGAATTTGGTAGACCTGTGGTTAACTCGTTCCCTCTCCATGTGTCTGCTCTTACAAAGTTTTGTCCTCATGATACTGTGTTTTCATTCTGCCAGTATGTGCCCGAAAGGCTGCCTCTGTTCTCACTCTGGAGGTCTGAATGTCAGCTGTAGCAACGCGAACCTCAAGGAAATACCCAGAGATCTTCCTCCAGAAACAGTCTTACTTTATTTGGACTCCAATCAGATAACATCTATCCCCAATGAAATTTTTAAGGACTTGCACCAACTGAGAGTCCTCAATTTGTCAAAAAATGGGATCGAGTTTATAGACGAACACGCCTTTAAAGGGGTGGCAGAAACCTTGCAGACTCTGGATTTGTCTGACAACCGGATTCAAAGCGTGCACAAAAACGCTTTCAACAACTTAAAGGCCAGAGCGAGAATTGCAAACAATCCCTGGCACTGTGACTGCACGCTGCAGCAGGTGTTGAGGAGCATGGCCTCCAACCACGAGACAGCCAACAACGTCATCTGCAAGACTTCTGTGCTGGATGAACACGCTGGGAGACCGTTCCTCAATGCTGCCAACGATGCTGACCTCTGCAACCTTCCTAAAAAGACTACTGACTACGCCATGCTGGTCACCATGTTTGGCTGGTTCACCATGGTGATCTCATACGTGGTTTATTATGTCCGGCAAAATCAGGAGGATGCAAGGAGGCACCTTGAGTACTTGAAATCCCTGCCAAGCAGGCAAAAGAAACCAGACGAAGCTGATGACATTAGCACTGTGGTATAGTATTCTGAATACAATGACTGCCTTTGTGATGGAAACTAGATTTGGATGACACTAAAACCAGAGGTTTACTTCTAACGTTCATTGTAAACATTAAGACTTTTTGTTTTTTGGGTTTTTTTTGTTTGTTTTGTTTTTTCCTTGTTTAACTAAATTACGCCACTGTTGAGCTTTCTAACAGAAAGTTTTGTCCGGGTGGTATACTTTAATTATTTCTCTGGTGGTATCCTAAAGCAAGTGAATTAATATGTAAACATTAGTTTAGACCCATTCCACTATTTAATAACGAAATTTATTTTTTTAATTTAAAAAACAAATAAAAGCTTAAATTTGAACCATGTAAAACAGAGTAATTTATTGATCAGAAACCTGTCCAGTGCCAGAGCACACTGGGTTTGATCAGATAGAAGAGAGAAGCAACGACGAAGTGGCTGTGAAAGGTCCTGGAGTGGAAGGTCCCTGAGGGGCACTTCTCTCCTTGGGGTGCCAGGTGAAGAGCTGGTGGATGGTAGCACATTTTTGGGGCCACTCGCTGTGATGGGCGAGGGGCACAGTGTGGGGTGAGCAGAGTGCCCTGACTCCGGGTGCAAGGGACCAAGGCCTGGGTAAAACCAGAGGGCATCTCAGCAGCACTGGGGAGGAGCCAACACGAAGGAGCTGCATTGCAGGACATCAGGGAGAGGTAAGTGGGGTAACGTGGTGGGTTTTCATCTCACACTCCCTTACTGTGTCCCAGGAGCTTCAGGTAGGTGTCCCCAGCGCTGGGGAGGAAGGCGAGAAAGCAGCAGCAAACTTAGTGTCGTGTTCAAACTAGAGTACCACTAGTGGTGGAGAGGAAAAGAAAAATAAAATGGTTAAATAAAATTAGACTTTTTAATTTGTATATTGGTTCGTAACTAAAAGTAGCTTTATTTTTTAGGGTGCTTTTTTAAAAAGGTGAATGAAATAAGTGAATGTATAGGCTGGGCATATTCTATTGCGTGGTTTTTTTATGATTTTATGGATAAATGCTTAGGAAAATACAAAGTCCATGCAGTTAAATTCAGTTTTGAATATGAAATGGATACTTGAAATCTCCGTTGTCTTGAAAAATGTGATGGTTTTCTCCTTTCAAAGGGAACAAATTCACAAGAATGTATTCCTCTTGTCCTTTATTACTATAATAAAACAATACTTGTCTCTGGGTTCATATAGACACTGAAGTATGGATTGCAAAAGGGTGGATTAAATACTGTATGAAACACTGTTTTGCAAAAACAAATGTTAAAGGACAGCCTGAAAAAATTCAAAAAACTGTTATCTCCCATCAGATTTTTCATTACTTCTGTTACAATGATATTCTTCTATATTTTAGAGGGCACAAGCTTGTTTATTTTACTTCTTTCAGCACGTTGTTAAAAGAATATCTAAAATTTATTCTAAAACAGGTGAGAGAATGGGAAAAAGAAATACCCAACATTTTATTTTTTTTTTTAAATGTGCATAGAGTCAACATCTTATGTTATCTTTGTGGGCCAAGTCCTGCCTGAGTAGCAGTTCTTGTGACCAGCTTAGCTATTTACATTTTCCTATCTCAGTGAACAGTTTTGGGCATATTAAAAGAATGTTAATGCTTGTAAAGGGTGCAATCTATCAAAAAAAATCTGTTATCTGATATTTCTCTCTGTGTGTGTGTGTGTGTGTGTGTGTCCCTCTGCCTTTTCCCTTTGCCATTAAGTAAAAAAAATTACTTTCTAAGGCAAGGAGGCTGTTCATTACGCATCCTGCTTAGTTTGCATTTTATACCCTCCTTTTTTCGAGCTCTATCTTGGTGAACTTTCCAGCATTGCCAAAGTGCCACCTCCAGCTCCCCGAGCTCTGTGTGGCCTCCTGCAGGAGCCAAAAGCTGTAGGGCTAAATCCACACATGAATCTGAAGAGAGCAGATAAAATGTTATATTGTGCTGGCAATATAACAAACCCTACTGAGTGGGACATGTAGTGCCTCTGTGTAGGCTGAGCCAAGTTCATTCCTGATAGAATCTTCCTAATTTCTCTTAAATCTCCTTCAGTGCAAAATTGGTCTTTTTTTTTTTTTCTACAGCTATGTTCCCCAAGCGATATTTTGGATCCTGGCTATGCTACTTTTGAAAAAAGCAAGGGGGACTAGCTAAAAGAAGGGACTGAGCTGGAGGTGCTAACTTAATCAAGAATCCAGTGCTGTTTATTCACAAATAAGTACAGGAATTTTCTCCACAAAATTTGGACAAAATTAGTTAAATAACATTTAGAAAAACATGGACAGTCTTAAAACATGTGAAGTCTTGTTTATCTTTATTTTTTTCATTTTTCCACTTTATTACTTGATCTGTAAGCCTGGATCTGGAGCTAGTACAGTTTTGCCCCAACTGAGCTTCTGACTCTTTATGTGTTTAGATCCTGCCCAAAACCAATTCAAACCCAGTTAAGCAGTACTCTGTAGAAAGGCTCTGGAGGGATGGTTTCATATCAGTTCTCCAAGTCTACTGGTTTTCTTTAATTGATGCTCTCTCAGACATCTCTCCTCACAAAGCTTTTCTTCTTTTAAAGCCAGTACTGACATGCCCGTTGAAAATCTGAGAATCAAGGTAATACTCTAATAACCAATAGATGTAAACTCGTCAAGCCGAATTTGGCTGACGACAAAGAAAATAAATTAAATCACTGTCCCTCAGCTCTGTGGACTTGACAGTGCTAGTATTAGTGACAGCTCAAATACTTGAACTGCATCTCTTTGTTTAATTAAAAAGAAACAGAAAAGAAAGATAAAGACCTTTATCATATGAAAGAACTTGTTTTTATCATGTTTACCGCACACCTTTCTGTCCAAAACTACTGCCTGTAGAAAAGCCTACATGGTACCCTTTGAAGTCAATGACATTTTTAAAATTTTGATTGCATAATACTTCAAGGAATTATTTTAATTACTAAAAGAGTTTTGCTCAAAAATGGGTGAATTGGTATATTTTTTGCTGTGATACCTTAGTATATAAATACGATGAAAGGAAATAGATTTTTCCATATTCACAGGAGGTAGTATATGATAGACAGTAAAGAGGGAAATGCATAGCACAGTGATTCTTAATTTTTTATCTATAAGATATTTCACGAAAAGTAGAACTAGGCCTCAGTAGGTTAGATGTGATTCATTTCACTAGCCTAATTTTTTAAAAAAACTTCCTAATTTTTGTTTCTAAAAGGTAAAGGATAAGCCTCCTTTTTTTTTTTGTTTTGTTTTGTTTTTTTTTTCTTAAAACTATTACTGATTTTTCTATGCTCATTTTCTAGTGTTATTATGGTCTGTGGGTAGGATTTGTGATGGTGCATTTGGGCTGTGTGCATTCAGGCTCATGCTTTGTACTTTTATTCTGCTCTCGATTTTGTACAGAATTAGATACAGATATCTTCACCAATAATGTATATTGTGTTTTATAAGTCTTCAACAGCAAGATTTTGCACAGCAATTGCCATAATTTTCAGGGACAGTGTACAAATAGAAAATGTGGTGGTGTAGGTTCTGGTCTTCCCAGGAAGTAAAGAGGAGAATTCTGTTTTACCAAAGAGGTGCAGTACAGATATTCACCACAGTGCTTTTCAGTTTGAAAGAGGCAAATCATAAGCATTAGGAAGCTAGCAAGAGAAGGGAAAGTGAAAAGAGCAGCTGGAAGTTAAAATGCTTGAAGTTATCATGGAGTCTGGCCGCATGTTTAGATGTTCAGTAGGGTCTCAGAGTGAATCTAAATAGATTTTAAAAGGGTGTCCTTCTACTTCCACACTGGGAGAAAAGCTGTCATTGCTAAACAAGAGTAAATGAGATTTCAGGAGTTAAAAACATAGTCTTTAAATTGTAGGACTGAAATCTGAAGAAGGAAAATAGAAGAGTGTGTAAATTGTGGGAGGTTAGATGTAAAGCAAAAACAAATGGGAACGTTTTTTTCTAAGCAAAGCAGAACCAGGAATCCCTCCTTAGCAAGGGCCAAGAGCTGATCAGGTACTAAGGGGGAGCTGTGGACAGATATGGCAAATATTCTGAAAGAAACTAGGCTAGCATGTGAGAAGGGGAAAAATAATCCTATGGATCAGTTACTGGTTAAAAGATAAGAAATAAAAGGAAGAAGAAATTATCTGTTTTCTTGAAGGAGGGTGGTTGCTGAAACGGTGTCCCAAAGATCTCAGAAAGGGACCAATGCTGTGCAACTTAATTCTGGATGACCTGGAAAAAGCAGTTAATAATGAACTGATAACATTTGTGGATGATAAACAGTTACTGAGGGCAGTCCAGCCTACAGCTAACTGTGAAGAAATGTAGCAGGTTCTCACGTTTCTGAGTTAGCAGATGATGATAAAACGAAGGTTGGATTTGGTGTGAATAATTGAAAAGCACTACAGATGGCACATCCTTAGCTGTGAACACAAGGATGTTCTCTGAATTGGCTATAATCAAAAGGAAAAAAACATCTTGGAGGCACATTGGGAGCTCTTTGATGACTAACACCAGAAATTATTGGGAGGGAAATAACCAAACAGCGTGGTGGAACGGCTTGGTAAACCACTGAATAAAATCTCTGATGAACCCATATCTAGAACATTGCATTCAGTTCAGGCTCTCCTCCTCCCTCCAAAAAGCAGATCTGTAGCCTCCAAACTACAGAAGATGTAGAGAAAGGCAAAAAGATAATCAAGGATATGAAGTTGCTTCCATAGGAGAAGACTTCAAACATCCGCAAGCATGGGGAGGAGAAGCCAGAAGACAGCATCATAAAAACAGGAGTAGTACACAAAAGGTAACTTGAAGGACTGATATTCATTTCTTGAACAGAAAATAGAGCAGTTCTGATTAAAGAATACCAGGCAGCAGGTGTTGTGTTTTGGTTTTGTTTGTTGTTTTTGTTTGTTTGCTTTTTTTTTCATATTTTTTTGTTAGCATGCATTTTCATTATAAAGTACAGGATACTGTGGAGGAAAAAAAACACATTCAAAGGTAGGACTTCACAAATTCATGGAAGTCAAAGTTGCCAGAGATTATTTAATGCTGCTAACATTGATATATAGTTCTGAAGAAGGAAAGCCCCTGCTCATGCCAGGAAGCAGGGATAGTTTCCCTAGGAAAGGTTCACAAGTCTGTGCTGCTCTGATTCTCCCTGAGGTGCTGCTGCAGGTGTTTGTTGAAGAAGGGGAGGTGGGCTTGATTTTATGTCACTGTTGCTCTCACGCATTGAGTGGGATGCATACCGTGCTGCACTGCCCTCCCTGTGGGGCAGGAGGGGGCATTTGTTGTGTGGACAAGGAGGTTTCACATCCGTGGAGTGGGAATGAGGCCCAGGAAAAGCAAAATCACACTAAACTGTTGGTGTCTCCTCACTGTGGGGAGGGTTCAAGCGCTCCGTGCTGAGTCGTGCCAAGACTCTGTTAACTAAAGGGATGACAGCTTTTCACTGGGCACCTATGGGAAGGTGACACGTTGAGGTGCTTTGATGCTACTCTTACTGCTCACCTGGTGGTTCAGGTAAAAAGGATGAGGATTTCCCTATGGGTTCTTCATTAAAACAAGACTAAAGACTTGTTTTTCACAAAGAAATCCCTTCATCATTGTCTGTTTCTTCAAGTGAAAACTGGCATGGCAACTTAATGGAAGTGTGAGTACTTCATGGTGCCATGTATGGCAGGGAAATGCCCTGTCATCTTTAGTTTTGGTTTGCCCAAGTCCATTAATTTGAGGAGTGAAACCAACCAACAAACATTAAATGCAGAGTATACATGCCATACCATGGCAATATATGAAGTAGGTGTTTTTTGCATGCCAATAAATACATGAGTATGTGTGTGTGCAGGTCAACCATATATTTCTTGAATTCACTTGTAATTCTCTGCAGTTAGTCATGTGCATGAGTGTGTCAGGTATGTATACGCACATGGACGCAGATGAAACAGCAACTCCTTTGGGTGTTTTCATTTCCCCTATTTAATCACGAAACAGGTTGCTTCAAAGCCATGATTCACGCTCCTCCCGAGCCAAGTACACCTCCATCCTCAGCCCTTCAGTGCCCACTTGGTCCCAGCACCAGCTGCACACGACGTGACAGAAAACAGGGTGACACTGGCGCAGCTCAGCCTGTTTCTGAGATCCTTACTCAAATCCAGTGGTTACCGTGTAAAGCTGTTACAGACCTTTGTGAACAACCTTCTGTTTTCCTTCCAGCTCACAGAAAGCAATATGATTTTCTAGAAAGAAAAATGGTTAGACAGATGATGTAATGCCTTTCAGCTCATAAGAAACAGTCCTATTTGTAAAATGTGCAAATGTGACTAGTGTCCTTGGATCTGTTCTCTTCTGCGCTTGTTAATAAGTAGGTTCTTGGCATTGCAGTGTGTTTGGCTGTGTTTTTCTCCTAGGAGATAGTTATGCCCCTTGGAGGAGATTTCTTGAGATGGTTCTGAGTCCGAACACAGCAGCTAAATCCAACAAAAGCTCCAGAATGAAAAATGAGATGGTTTTAAGCTTTCCCTACTGTTAAGGGAGAGGCAGTTAAGTATTTGGGAATTCAAACATCTGTATTATTCTTCATGCTGCCTTGAGGTTTCAAATGCACATTGTGAGCATCCTACTGGTTTGGTGGGGCAGTCTGCAAGCAGATTTCATAAAGATGCAACAATATCCAAAGCTTGTTTGTTAGTGACTGATTAAACTGAGCATGGGGGGGGTGGGGGGCAGAGAACAAAGTCCATATGTTTAACAGCCTGTTTGGATATCTTTATCCTTCACAATTTCAGTCTCTGCCTCATAATTAAGGAGTTTTTGATCATTAGATTTTTTCATAGCTCCATCTTAACTTGGGAAAATACCTCTTTTTAGACAAATCTGCCCTCACAGTGGTAGTATCTGACCTGCCAATACTTGTGTTTAAAAGGCAATTGAAATTTAACATATTTGATAAACCTCATCTGCACTGAGTCTGTTTGTATGCCTGTCTGCATAACTGCCTAAAAATTTTTAGGTATATATTAAAAATTTTACATTTTCTTTACATAGATGTGGCTATGAGACCATGCTCTTTCAGGTATGTTCTGAAAGTTTTTAATGTAAAAAAGCAAGGAAAAAATTGGAAAGGGAAAACAGACTCCAGAACTTTCAGGTCCTCTTCATAAATCAAAGCTGGACAAAAAGGAAGAAGAAAAGCCCTAGCACAACCTATTTTTCTTTCATCCTTTGAGGATTAGCTTTGTGCTCACCACTGCATTTCATGGTTTACCAATTTTTATTACTGTACCTAAGCCAGATTAACATTCACTTTCAGCAAAGTCTCTTATAAATGGAGTTCTTAGCAACAGAAAATACTGAGGCGTATCAAGTTGGCTGAAAAAGTGAATGCAACAAATAAGCTCTCTAGACAATCTTTCTATACTCTGTTAATTAAATTTAGTGGCAAAGGAAAAGAGTTGTTGACTTAAGGTAATACTGGAGCTATTTCAGATTCTCAAGGAGATATGGGATTTTATATTCTTATTGGGCCTGAGTAAGGAGTAATCAAGACACCTTTTTACTACACTGTTTCAGAAGCTACAGGCCTGGTTGCTGTTACAGAGCAAACAACCTCTTCTCTCTTTCTTCGCGCAGTCACTAACGACAAGTGTTTTGGGAAACACCATCCCTGGGAAATGCCACCCAGAAAGCAGTTTGCTTGGAGTCCCACATCATTTTAGACCATGTATAAAGGGAGGGAAACTGCTGTTTGGGTGATCTGGGAACCGTCTTGACGTAACTGTGTTGCCACCAGTAGCAGACACACCACGGCTCAGGGTTACAGGCAGCTCATCCCTTAAAACCGTAGGGCGTTTGTCTTTTTTTTCTTTCTGACCTGTTCATGAAGCCAATTATCTGGGTGAGCCAATTTCATGACTACTTTTCTACAGAATGACACAATTTGATTTTGAGACATCAGACTCTGCAGTACTATAAACAGAAAAAAAAAAATGCATAACTGGTTTAATTTTCAAGAACATGTGTCTAACCACATCATAACTACACTCAAAATGTTAGAATTTTTTCCCCTCTCTTTAGCCATTTGTTGTTTAATATTACCTTTGTGGTTGAATAACCTTCATAGCTCTTCCTTCCTATTGCTATGAGTGGTAGACCTCATTGAGAAATAATGTGCATAGGTGAGAATAGATTTGGTCTTTTCTCACGGTTTTTACAGTATTCATGAACTGATTGGTATATTAGATTTTTCACAAAGAAAATTATGTATGTGTATACACAAGGTTTTTTTAAAAAATGGCTGATCAATAAATGAACAAAGTGGAATTGACTGTATTTTATTTTGAAGTTCTGAAGTGGAAAAAGACTATCTGTTTGGAAGGGTGAAGTAACGTATAAAGATATTCCTTCAAAAGACAAGCTCTGCAGTTCTTTGAACCATTTATTTATTTTCAAAAGCTGTGGCAACCCTGAAATGATAGTTGGAAGGATCATACTAGATGCAAATTGTAAAGCTGAAAAAAAAAAAAACCCATTTTAAAATAATAAAATCAGTCTCTGTCTTGGGTTCTCACATTGTGATGTGCCAAAATTCCTGACTGAACTTGAATTTGTGCTCTTTGTTAGCAGACTTCCTTCCCAAATCCAGGAATGCACTTTGGGCTTTATGTAAACCAGAAGCTTTGCCATTACCGTGGGATCAGCATTTCTGCAATAAATGTGGTTTCAATACAGGGTGAACTGAGTGATTGTTTTGGCAATTGCTTTTGTACTGAAGGGGTTAATGTGGGTTTAACCTCTAAATAATGGCATCACCCAGCTCTGCAGTGATACACCCTCAGACTTGCGGAGTGGCAATGGGGAACTAGCATTTCCTCATGCTGGCAGCACACAGCAGTTACAATTGTCTTAACTTTTTATTGTTAATCTGATAAAAGACAGATGGTGTCTTTTTGTATTTGGCTGTACATAGACTTCTCTGGAATCTGTAAGTGTGTGTGTGTATGAGGACAGGCCTCTTCAGTGTAAAAAAATAACAGTATTTAAGTGGATTCACTGGATGTTATTAGCTTCCTGTAATGGGTCACTGTTCAGCCAGCATCACCCACAAAGTTACTTTATAGCAAAATTGCTGGAGTCAGCAGGCTTCTGGAAAACAACCACCATTATTGTTTAAATGCTTGTATTCCAGTATTTTTCCACAATTACTGCTGTTCTGCACCATTGTGTCTTCTGCGAGCACCACTGTGGAGGTGAGCAAAAAAGTTATCTTGGAAGGAACAAGCTCTAAATTTTCAGGCTTTTCTGAAGGGGTGGAGGAAAGGTCTTTCATGGAAACTACCTCAGTTAAAACCACGACAGTATGTAATTGTGGACCTGAGGAGACCTGACACACATTTCATGCCTAGGTCAGTAAATAGATGCTGTACTTAGCAGAGAGAACAAATGGTTTGGGGCGAGAAGAGTCATTTAGAGCTGAGCTGCTTTTCCTGAAAATCCACAGAAATGCCATGATTAATTAGACTTTACATTTTTAAAATCCTGCAGGCAAGTCCTCAATCAGTGTTGAAATGCTTTTGCCTCTGATGGCAGTGGATTTGTTTTGACATAGCAGGGTGGTGACTATAAGTATGGCAGTCAGTTTTAGCTGCTAGAAGTCTGTGAGTGATGACTTATGTGACCATGGTATTCAGTGTCTGATGAGTGTGCTCCTTCTGCTGTAGGTGTTGCGTTAAGCGAAATGGAGAACCAACTCTTCAGGACAAACTGAGAAGATGCCTGTGAAAGGCGCTGCATGGTTTGGCTGAAGATGTGAAGAGTGAGCAGATGGCACCCCTCACTGCAGGCCTGATGAAGCTGTTTCTGATGAACCTGGTTTTGAAATACCAGTTCTCATCCCTTTTAGAAAACCACATCGGTTCATGACACATGGACTTCAGTTGTTCCAGCCTCCTGTCCCTGTGCATGTGTGTGTGTGTGTGCACTTGCATGGGTGCGGTAACATTCGACTCAGCTAGGTTTTGCTGGTAGGAGAACGGGAATTTCTGTGCCCTACATTGTTAGTGTGCATACAGATGACAGGCTGGGTGGCAGCAAATATCCTGAGGAAGCTGTCCACAGGCCTTTTGGAAAGCAGGTCAGAGAGGGTCAGAGGGTGATTGCCATGTTCACACGCTATTCTGGTATTGGTATAAAAAGTTCATTATTTTTTTGTCTTTTGTTCTCTTACTGGCCTAATACTGGAACATTCTCTGTAAAAGTGAAGGTAGAGTAATTGAATCATTAGTTATCACTGTCATAATGCAGAATCACTTAATTACTGCATGATATATGTCACCTCAGGGCCTGCTGAATTGCTTTTGTCTGAGGCCACTTCCCCAGGGCAAGGAGCCAGCCAAATTCTTGGTGTATCCCTGTCCAACTGCAAGTCACCTGCCTCTGAGCAAAAGACACCTTGTTCACCTGACAGCTACAATCAGGGGCATTCTCTGTGTCCTTCAATGGTAAACTATTGACCTGTCTCTCAAACGTTGTGCATTTCCACGTGTAAACTTCATTTCCTATTGGAGAGAAGTGGTGAGGCAGAGGCAAGGTGAAGGGCGAAGGGAATCTGCAACTTGTGCTCCCAGGAGAAAGGAGTAACTGGGGTGGGTGAAGAAGGACCTGATTTGAAGCAAGGGGTTACATGAATGCCTGGAAAAGCCAGTATAACCCAGAAACTTGTAGTCTGTATATAGGAGAGGCCCTGAGAGCTCTGCAGAGAGGGAAGGAAGAGGTGGGAGAGGCTGGGTAAGATGACTACCTGGAGAGGATGCTCTGCATGAGCTTATGCATTGATTCAGGCAGCTGATGAGGAGTGAGAGGAGGATGCAGAGGGAATTCCCTCCATTCAGTCACCATGACCCTTGTGGACACCGTTATTTGTTTTCCACCTCCTATAAGACCATTGACTCTGCTCCCTGCTCCAGAAAGGCCATTTGGGGGCAAAGCTGAGCTAGGAGAGAGGGGTGTTTGGATACTTATGCTTCTGATGAGGAGATCAGTTGCCCAGCCCCATCCAGCCTGGCCAGAGTGTTTCTGTCTCACCACTTGCAGCCTCTGAGGCCTCCATGGCATGATGACCTAGGCTGGCAGGTGGCATCCCACCACTGGCCCTGCTTGTACTGTGTGGCTGGTTCCCACTGAGCCAGGTAGGGGAGAAAAGGTGCCAACTGCTGCAGCAGCTGCTGAGTTGATCAGTCACTCTCATGTGTCCACCCTACAGCTTGCCTGGTGCTTGGCTCTTCCCTGCCCAACCCTCACCAACTCTGAACAGGAAAGACATTTTTCTTTCCAGGCAGAAAATTGTAAATAATGTTCATGCTCTGCTCTCCCACAGAAAGGTGTTTAAACCAGCTGTATGGGTCTTTTGAAACACAGGGAAGATGTAGTGAAGAAGGAAGGAGGCTACATAAATCAAGTCACCCCTTGCATGCCTCTCCCAGCTTTGTCCATATTTTTAAAAATTTGTAAGCAGGGAGACCACCTACCTTGCTGTAATGCCTTCCTGGGTGAAATCCAGAGGTGTAGAGGGTCAGATCCTTACCTGCAGTACCTTAATGTAATTCCATTAAAATCAAAGGAGCTGTTCTCATTTATCATAGTGAAAGTCCTCTTGCAGAAAGCATTTTTAAATGCCAGCATCCTCACTGAGCATGAAGGAAAGAAATACGTGGTAATTTGGAGGGAATATTTAGTCCATTTAATTTAAAGGTGCTTGTTCCTATTCCAGTTATGCCTCAGTGTTCCTATCAGAGAAAAAGAGAATGATACAAGGGTTTGGGCTGGCCTGAGTTTGCTTCAGTATTGACTTGAGCTGTGAGGGCTAAGTAGATCAAGAGAGCTTCAAGACTTTGCAGACAACAAAGAGAATCTAATTATCATTATCATCTTCAGTGAATTTTGAAAAGGTCATATTCTTTCATCAGTGTGTGGAAGGACAAGGAGGATCTGCATGAACTCCTCTCCCACCTTAAAGGTAGTAGCATTCCTGGCTTTTAGCCCAAAGCCTGGAAAGGCCAATAAGACTTCTATTTAGAATTATCTGGTACAATATTAAAAACGTGATTGATGCACTGAAAGGGCAGTAAAGCAGGGCTAAGAAAGAGCAGTTATAATCTAACTAGAAAGTACTAGGGACAGGTGCAGACTTGTGTCTCTGCCTCTTCTTCTTGTAAGAGCATGTTAGCATACCACAAAGTCATGGAGGCAGAAAAAGCAAGAAGCCTGCATGCTTTCAGAAGGCCTATTATGACCATGTCAGTTTTGCTATGTAGTTATCCTCTGGAAAGATGACAGTGGAGCAGTTAGACCACTCAAATACACACACACACACACATATATATATATATATATATACATAATTGTCTCTCTGTGTGTGAATGCATACACATACATGGCAGGGTGAGTGGTATCTTGTGAGTGCAAAATGACAGGAACTGAACCATATTTTCTGATACTTTTCTCCAAGTTTCTCATCCTCCCACCAGTTTCTAGCATGATGATGTAGCTAAATCATCCCTAAACTTTTTCCATATTACATTGTTTGCCAGTGAACAGGATCTGATTAAGAAGTTTCTAAAACTGAACTTGTGAGATGCTGTACCTTTCAGCCTAAAATGCAAAAATTTAAACTACTTTTAAAGTATCAGTCTCAGGCTTTGTCTTAACTTAGAAACTGTACCTTCAAACCACAGGTTTATTAACTCTAGTGGTTTTCATGCTAGTATTATATCACTCGCTTCTATGAAGAATTTACCGAGCAAGAGTTAATAAGCAGGCATCCTCCATTTAAAAATAACCTTGTTTTCCAGGCATATAGAACTTGTCTTAGATACAGTTGCTGTCTCTACCCAAGTTCCTAAGCATTGCCAAGGTAATGAGGATTTCTTTGGGGCTGTTATCACTAAAGTTCTATGAAATATAGTCAAGTACTCTAAATGTAAACCCTTGTTGCCTGCTGCTGGCCTCTTCTAGGACCTCATCATTCTTAAATGTGAATGGTATAGATGGGAGACGTGTCTGCTGGGGTGCTTTGTATCAACAAAGATTGGGAAACTCTAGATGAAATACAGGAGTGTTGCTTGACTTTAGACAAATATACCTTGGTAAAGGTCACCTGTGAAGGAAAAGATGTATGGAAGATGCCTGGAAAGGTGTTCAGAAAACAGATTGTTCAGTTTTATTATTTCCATCTTGCTTGTTTTTCACTTTTGAAATTGAAGTCCTACCAGGGCTGCAGAATTTTACAGTGACTGGAAAAATAGCAAAGTGATCAACTGCCGCAGCCAAATAACGTTTAATAAGAAACAGGAAAAGCTTTCTTAAGTCAGATTACCTCAAATTCTGTTAGCATCTGACTTTATTTTTTTTTCCAGTGACTAATTAATGTCAGATAAATACATTCGTAAAGTCTTTAATAATAATTTTGCTTCTTCATGGAGGTACATGAACTCAAAATAAACATCTTTGATTCATAGAATCATTTCAGTTGGAAGAGATCCTCAGGATCATTGAGTCAAACCATAACCTAACTCCAGCACTAAACCACATCCCTAGGAACCTCATCTGTACACCTTTTAAACACCTCCAGGGATGATGACTCCACCACTTCCCTGGGCAGCCTGTTCCAATGACTGACAATGCTTCCCGTGAAAATTTTTTTCTTAATATCCAATTTAAACCTCCTCTGGTGCAACTTGAGTCCATTTCCTCTTGTCTTATCACTTGCTACTTGGGAGAAGAGACCAACACCCTCCATGCTACAACCTCCTTTCAGGTAGTTGTAGACAGCGATCAGGTCTCCCCTCAGCCTCCTTTTCTCCAGGCTGAACAGCCCCAGTTCCCTCAGCTGCTCCTCATCAGACTTGTGCTCCAGACTCCTCACCAGCTTCATTGCCCTTCTCTGAACTGTCTCCAGTATCTCAATGTCTTTCTTATGATGAGGGACCCAAAACTGAACACAGGATTCAATGTGGGGCCTCACTATCACCAAGCACAGTGGCACAACCACTTCCCTAGTCCTGCTGGCCACACTGTTTCTGATACAAGCCAGGATGCTGTTGGCCTTTTTGGCCACCTGGGCACACTGCTGGGTCATGTTCAGACAGCTGTCAATCAACACCCCCAGGTCCCTCTCTGCCAAGCAGCTTTCCAGCCACTCTTCCCCGAGCCTGTAGCACTGCCTGGGGTTGTTGTGACCCAAGTGCAGGACCCGGCACTTGGCCTTGTTGAACCTCATACAACTGGCCTCAGCCCAATAATCCAGCTGGTCCCCCCCTGTATGGCCTATCCTACCCCCCAGCAGATCAACACTCCCACCCAATTTGGCGTCGTCTGTAAACTTACTGAGGGTGCACTCAATCCCCTCATCCAGATCATTGATAAAGAGATTAAACAGAACTGGCCCCAATACTGAGCCCTGGGGAGCACCACTCATGACTGGCCACCAACTGGACTTGGCTCCGTTCACCACAACTCTTTGGGCCCAGCCCTCCAGCCAGTTCTTTATCCATCACACAGTACACCCATCCAGGCCATGAGCTGCCAGTTTCTCCAGGAGAATGCTGTGGGATATGGTGTCAAAGACCTTACTGAAGTCTAAGTACACAACATGCACAGCCTTTCCCTCATCTACTAGGTGGGTCACCTTGTCGTAGAAGGAGACCAGGTTGGTCAAACAGGATCTGCCTTTCATAAACCCATGTTGACTGAGCCTGATCATATGGTTTTCTTATATGTGCCATGTGATGTTACTCAAGAGGCTTGGAAAGTCTGCAAGACTAAACTCAAGTTCTTTCAAACAGGTCTAAATTAAAAGTAAAAAAAAAAAAATCAAGAAGGTTTATTTTTATTCTCTTCACCTGTCCTTTACACAGCAGCTGTAATTTAGTCACCAAATAAACAGGGAAGACAAGCCTCATACAAAATATGCATGTTGTCTCATGTCAGCTACAATAGAAGGAATATTTGTTGTACAGGTTATATCTGCTGGTTTGATTTCTTTTAATTCCCCAAAGTTTCAAGCTAATCTGTGTTCCAGCTCTAAGTATCTGTATTAGAACCAGATTTACAAAACCTCAAGCAGAAGTCTGATTGAGATTTTTGTAAATCTGGCCTTAATGAGGAGACTTAGAGCTGGATTATCCAGATTGTTTTGGAAGTTGAGGGGATTAAAAACTTGTCTTAAAATGAGGATCCTTTAGCATCTTCTTCATTAAGACCCTAAGTTAGAAATCCCTGTTTAGGAAGAAGGTAAAAGACAGAAATCAAAGTGTCTTTCTTTAAAAGAATAAAAAAAATTTCTTCATTTTAAAAGTGCAGGGCAGCCTGGAAGAGTGAAGCCAAGCCCAGGACACCTTCTTCTTGTGCTGAGCTATGATGCTTGCAGATGCTGAGTGAGGGTCTGTGGGGATCCTGCTGCCAACGGGGTGGGAATTGAGCAGATAGGAGCTGCTCTTTCCGGCTCCACTTGGGACAGGGTGAGGTGTGGGCTGGCCTCTCTCAGCCAGTGTGGTGGGTTGTCAAGCTGGTCATCAGCAAGAGTTGGTGCTGCTCCTGCCTCCATGCCCTGAACCTCCTCTGCCATGCATAGGCCTGGTATGGTGCTCACTCAGTTCATCTCCCGGATCACCCACAAGAGTGGGGATGTTTGTTGATATAGGTTTCTTCCCTTTTCTCTTTGCTTTGTTTCTTCCTGCCAGTTGCTGAAGGCAAGACTCAATCCTCTGGATCATTACAGAACAATTACAAGCTCCAGTGGGGTCTAAGGGCTGAGGGGTGCTCTGCAAATATGTGCAAATACAACCTCTGCAAACAGTTTGTCTTCCTCAGTCATGGCAGACCCATGATGAGAAGAAGTGTATTTGGAAAAGGAGTTGCATGTTTTGAGGATGTCTAGATTTGATGTGTTAACTATACCTTTGTGCATGTGGTTAGAGGGGCTCCAGCATCCTAAAGACCTCTTCTAAAATGCACACAGCTTGCTAATGTCCACTTTTGGAGAGAGGAAATTGTTTTTTTTATCATGTTTTCTGGGACTGTCTCCAGGGGAAAACTACGTTTACTTCAGTGACTCGAATGAGGATTAAGGGCTCAGAGTATCTGAATGCTTGGCCACTCATTACAATTAAAGGTCTTGGTGTCAGACATCATATCCTAATGAAGTATGTATTAACCAGCTGGCCAGGAAAGTCTAGCTTTAGAAATATGTGACATACTGAAGTGCTTCCATTTTGCTCATCAAATTCAGCATGAAGATCAAATTGTGCATCTGCAAGCTCTTGAAAAGTAGCTGACGACAGACGACTTGTTTGCTCAGAGACAAACTTCTGCGGCTTGTTACATGGCGTCTGGGTCTCTGAGTTCACCTTCCCCTCTTGTTTTTGCAGTTATCCTGGGAAAGAGGTTGGGGAAACAGCAGAAAATCTTAAGAGAGGCTAGAATCAAAAATACTTTGTGATAGAATTTTAGGATTAAGATAAACTGTGTCTTATATTGTCCCCCAATGTACCCAGCTGTTTAAACTATTTTCTCTTACATAAGATCTGTCAATACTGGGAACATCTGCTAGGGGGTTCCACTGCTGGTTACAGGTATGCCATTGAGCAAAGCAAGTGCAAAACTTGATATAAAAGGGAATGCAGCATGCTTTCCCTGATCATCTCTATCTACCATAAAAATGCCACTAAAGTATATACCACACAGGGATTTCTGGTTGGTTGATTGGTTTTGAATTAAATTACCAAAGATCTTACATTTATGTAAGTCCTCAAGAACATTTGCACTTTCTCTCTTCTATTAGTGTGCCTGTTATAAAAGTGGATATAGCTGTGGATATAGCTGAGAAAGAAAAAAGGCAGGGTGAGGGCTGGGAACGAACAGACAAGCTCTTGCAAACTGCAAAAACTGCAAAAAATACTTGCTTGTTTGTTTTTCTCCCAATTACATCAGCTGGCCTACAAAAAATTTGTCAGCTCCTCCCACGTACCTTGCCAAGGGCCTTATATTGTGACAGCTAAAACAATACTGTTACTGTTTAAACAAATGCAGTGTTTTCAACTTTTGAGACAAATATATTCATAATCCTCCTAATACTGGTATCTGCAGAGGAGAACATTGGTTATGAATCAACTGCTTGTTTCAAGAGCCCGTCTCAAAACATCCCCAACTCCACTGGCCACTTTGGTAGGTAATCTTGTTCTAGTCCAATGTCAATATTTAAGACAGGATTTTCTGTCAAAATTGAGAACACACAGACTGGTAAATATGTAGTAAGTGGGATGTCAAACAATCCAATTTTACTGTTTTTCACTAAATGATCAGTAAGCGTTTTCCTGATACTAACCAAAGAAGTTTGCGCAGATTTGCTAATCAGATCTTGCATTGCTGCAGATTTGGTATTACTGCAGAGCCACAGATACCCCTTTGTCTACTGGGAGACAAAAAAGCACACAGTGAGGCTTCCTTAGCATTTCTGTGCTACTGCACGATCCTGAGCACATTTTTTATGACTGTTTGCAAGGTTAATAGCAGAGTTTCCAATAAGGAGCAAGAAAACTCTTGTGCACAGAAGGCAGAGATAGTAATGTATGTATGTACAGACTCACTCTAGGATAAAGACTTGAATAAAATGGTATATTAATAGGATGTAGTAAAAGAAAAGTGGTGACACAGTGTGTGACTAGTTACATGGTTTCTAAAATTATGAAATATAAGTAACCAGTCAATATTTGCTGCTTATCAGGCTTCTTATTAGCACCTTGCACCATCCTGTGAGCTTTGCAGTGACAGCCGATGATACATTTGTTGGAGGACAAGCTAGTTGGTTCACAGATCAGATTATCAGCAGGTCACTACAGGGTGTTTCAAAAAGATGAACCCAATTTGAGATCTCTGTATCTTTGAAATTTGGTCCATCTTTTTGAAACACATGGTATTTCAGGCAAAAAAAAAAAAAAAAGGAAATGGTAAAAAAGAAACCTCTAGGATGTTTCTGGGCAAAACAAACCATGGAGAAAATATTAAGAGAACAAGAAGGGTTATTATATTTTCCTACTGCACCGTGTTTCATGATGTTGCAGCACACAATTCAAGTTGGAGCCAAGTGTCTGCTTGTCTCCTAAAAGAGATTTCTAAGCATTTGAGAAGAGCTGGTTCACAATGTTGTGAAAAAAGATGACTTTTTTCTGGAGAGGTTGTTGACGCTTTGCAAACAGCTCCAAGTAGCATTGAAATTTTCGTTCATTTTTTCTCCTTCTGTTTGAAGAAAACTGTGTATGTTGCTCTGTTGGAAAATTATCTTGTAACCTTGAGGCATATAAGTTTTATTTCATTTTAGACTATTCAGCTGCAAATCAAGCATAGTAAATCAAAGCTGTTTGTTTAGCTGGTTTAAAATTTGTTGGCTTCCATTTAAAGCCAATAACCATAATGGTTCCATAACACTTCCTGGCTGTGCTAGTCCTCAAAGAAAGAATACGCTCATACAGCTTTCAGCGATCTTCAGGAAGGCTAGAACTCTATTTTTTTAATAAACATATTTTCATCGCTATTAAAAGTTTCAATTAAACTCTGATTTTGTACTATCAAATTATTCCTCAGCCTTATTGAAACAGAAAATAGAGGACATACTCCCATTTATCATTCCTCTGTTGTATTAAAATACACCATTCTGAAATGGTTCATACAAGACTGCTCACCTGTGAATATGCAAAATGAATGCAATGACCCAGCAATGAATCCGAGGAGCTGGCTCTGCTGCTGGGCTTTGCATTTACCCACTGTGGGAGTAAACCACTTCTGGATGCAATTATACCAAGGCTGCGTGAAGTATCAGCAGTCTAATAGTCCTGCTTAAACAGGAGTCACACTCTCTGTAGGCTTAAATCCTGTGCAGTGCTGTGAACTTTCACAGCTGATTTACAGCAGCTTTCACTAGCTTTCACTAGGCTGATTTACAACAATGCCTTTGTGAGCATGGCAATGGTAATGCTGAGCTTGGCTTCCTGAAGTGTAGCAGCACTATAAGGAAACGGTCCGGTCTCAGCTCTCCAGGAATGAAGTTGCTCCTTCAGTGGATATGAACAGTTAAGCTCAATTGCACAAAACATATGTTGCTTGCATAAGATACATTTTGGGTGAAAACGCTGCTTTTAATTATAGACGGTTGCATAAAATGTCAGTGATTAAAGCACAGATTTAGCACTGTTCTTGGCCTACGTGATACCAGCCAGAAAGTATGTTTCTCCTCCTGTTTACTCCTCTTGGAGTAGAGTTTCTCCAACTTTCTTAAAGTTTCTTATTCAAGAGAATAAAATCAACCAAAGAGAAAAGTAGCTTTTCCTCATCTATTCTGTCTCTCAATGTTTCTCAACAGTGATATTGCTCAGGATGGGATCCAGAATAAGCTGACCAGGGCTGTTTTGAAAAACAGGGAAAAATTGAGATCTAGTATCTCATTTCAAAACAAGAAAGCTAAAATTCAGGTTTAGGTTGTCTGAGGCAATTTTAGCCTTTGGTGTCCTTTTGTCCATAGACTGATGGGAAATGCCCATCCTTTAAAATCACCATTTGCCTCTGATACGTAAAATTCCTTTAGTAGTTGTCCAGAGCCTGAAATAATTATATCCAAGGCAAAACTGTCAAGGTTTGAAATCTGATCAGATGTATATCCAGCTGAGCATGATCTACTTAAGTATTTGTTCTCATTTAGCCATTGTCATTCCAAAAATATTGCCATGGAGGAAAATATAAACATGATCCTTTCTTTTTTAGGATTGTTACCATCTGTATCATAGTTACCAAATGCTTCTTGCTTAACTTGTATTTAAAATTAACCTAGTCTATGCATCGCCTGCCTTTACTGTAAGCATAATATAGTAATCACAGCTCTTTTCACAGAATGTGGTCTACTTCGATAATCATTTTGCTTTAGCTTTGAGTAATGTTTTCTGACAAGCGCTATTTTTGCTACATCTTCTATAAATATGTAACTTCTTATTATTCTGCTGCAGTGATTCACTTCTGTACTCATTTCTGTAGAAGTATGTTGAATTACACCAGCTGAGGTTATGGCCTCTACTGCACTTTTTAGAATGTTTTCTTTTACTCTCCTCTATTTTTAGGTCAATTACTGAGTCCCCATCACATTACATGACTGAAGATAGCACCTGTCCTTTTATTTTTATCCTCATATTTTCTGAGTTCCTGTTGCTGCTTTTTTTGACCTCCCTTCCACATGTAACTGCTTCTCATTATACTATTTCCTGATTTAAGATAGATTACACAATATCTATGCTGGTTCAATAATCCCTTTGAAAGAACTAATTGAGCAGAAAATGCTAGCAGGAGACCTATGGGTTAACCCCAGCAAAGGCAAAATCCTCAAGTGAATAAGGAGGATACTTTCCATTTTAAATGAAGTGATTAATGGTAAGATCCTATCTTAGACCAAATGCTGCACATGCAAGTATTACTTTGGCAACCTTTTGTGAGAGCAAAGCAATGTATAAAAGAGTATGTACTGGACAGCCAGGTTCTGCTTGACTCCAGGAGGACCCCTTAACACAGAACGGACACAAAACGCTGTCTTCCCTTCCTAACCTCCAGCTTCTGCATTCCTTGAAAGGACTGGCAGAAGCCACTTAATTTGCAAGGTGGCTGCCAACTGAGCATGACCAGATGCTGGAGGACCGGGGAAGTGCCACAGACGTGTATCTGGTCTCTGTCTGCAGTAAGACTGGCTGCTTGTGACAGAAGTGGGAAGGGAACCAAAGCACCAGTCATCTGACCCTCAAAAAACACTCACTTTGATATACCAAGTTTGTGCTGTCATGTGTAATGACCAAGAGCCAAGGCTCTTCTGGGTGAAGTACCCAGTTAGTATCTGAATGAGTATTTGGAGGTTTGGGCATATATTCAGGATTTGATATAGTCTAATTTTTTTCTAATCCATTTTATTATATGTCATATATGGCTTTATTTGTACAGTGTATTTTTTTTTAATTATTATATTTTATCCTTTAACATAGGCATTACTGATATCTGTGTCAGTGTAAAACTAGAATTACTCACAAGTGCCACTGGTTTTTCAATATATGCACTAAGAAACTTAAATTTAAAGCAACAGAATCTCTTCCCAAAACTCTGTTATTGTACTAGGATGGGCTGCAGTATACTTTAGGAAATCTCAAGGTATTCAAGCATCAGAGTTCTCCACATCAGTGTTCAGTCTGTGTTTTACCATGGTCAAAATAAGGCTTTCAGTTTCTTATGCCTTTGATTCTGCCTCACTCTACTTATAAAGTATCATTCCTGTGCGTTTTGAGCTGAAGTTTGAGCTGTGCCAGCCTTAGCATGACTTCTTGGATTCCACAATGAGATGAATATCTAATACCCTGATAAAGAACAACAAGGAAAATAGGAATAAAATAGTAAGTAAAGGCTATAAATTTTTACCAGAGATAGCCAAAGCGGACTTCCCAAATATGGCACTGATTTTGGCGTGTTAGGAATGTTGTATCAAATCACCTATTTCTCAATATCGTCATGCAATTACAATTTTGATTGTGAAGGTGTGTGTCTAAGATTAAGACCTGAGAGTTGGAGAGAGTTATGTGGCAAGGGTAAATGGTTCATTTTGAGTTTCTGAAGCAAAAGTGCACTGTTCTCATTTTCCAGCCAGTCTGAACAAAGGCAGCATCTGAAGAACATTTATGTTTTAGGTGTTTTGATCTCCCATCTCTGGTGTTGCTGTTACTACTGTTAATTATCCACTTGCATTTCTTTTCACTTAGCGCTAATTCTTGGCCCTGGCAGACTGACTCACTGTAAATTGACTGAGAAAGAAATCTTTCTTTGTCCTCAGCAAATCTGAATAATTAATTTTTTTTATCATTATGCTTCTTAGCTGACATTCTCTTCATGAAAGAAAGAAAGGGGCATGTTTAATTAAAACAAGAAAGTGCTGAAGTTAAACAACATTTCAGTCACACCGATAGTTGAATAACTTGCTGGTTTTTTCAGGGTAACATGCCTGCCTTCTCAGCGCTATTTACTCTACTGCTAATGTAAGCCTGTTTTTGCAGCAACAATCTGCCAAAAGCTAAATAATTTACAATTAGCAGAGAGGAAGCTTTGTGATTTTACCTCAAAAATAGCTATAATAATTCACTGAAGACTGGGAAATGCCAGGCAACTTTTGCCCCACTGAGCTGCAATTGCAGCATCATGCGAAAACTGGAAGGGTGGAGGGGAAGCCCAAAATCAGATGGCAGAGCTGCACCCCTGTGTCCTGGACAGCCACCTTCCACACAACAGGTGTTTCCTGTGCAGGAGAACCTGAAATCTCACATTCAAGGAGGTGGTGCTTTCTGAACATAAATTAGCAGTACCTACCTACCTACTATACTGCAGGGGACCTGCAGTAATTGTGTAGATGCTATGACCGATGGCAAACGTGAGGTAGAGTAGTTATAGATCACAGAATCATTTTGGTTGGAAGAGACCCTCAAAATCATCGAGTCCAACCATAGCCTAACTCTAGCACTAAACCGTGTCCCTAAGAACCTTGTCTAAAAGCCTTCTAAACACCTCCAGGAATGGTGACTCCACCACTTCCCCGAGCAGCCCGTTCCAATGCCTGACAACCCTTTCTGTGAAGAAATTTTTCCAAACATCCAATCTGAACATCCCCTGGTGGAACTTGGGGCCTTTTCCTCTCATGCTATTGCTTGTTACTTGGGAGAAGAGACCAACACCCTCTGTTTTAGAGCCTCCTTTCAGGTAGTTGCTGCAGGCTGAGTGAACAAGGTGTGTACATGAGATTCATTGTGCTGATGTAAGTGTGTATAATTTTTCTCCCTACTTGGAATTTCTTTGGATTGTAACAGCTGGCCTTCCTGGCTAAGATGCTCCAGAAGATTCTGGCCTTTATTGAAGATATAACAAGTGCTAATCTTATCTGTCCTGCCTCTTCACTCTTAGTCTCAGATTTATCTAAATCTCTTAAAAAAACACAAAGAAAGATCTCCTGCTTGCCAAGATGTCTGCTTCAAGAGCAAAAGATGAAGGGAATAAGGAAAGCAGTAAAGTGGTTAAGAATTAAGCTAAGTGGTTTTAAAGTTTCAATGGACTTGAGTATTTCTGTGCTTTAAAAAAAAAAAAAATCCTGAAATAGCAACAAACACTCGACTTGTGCATATAAGTGATATTTAAAATGTCTGTCCTGAAATAGGATGTTCCTAGGCCTGGCTTCATGTGAACAAAACATTCTCTCTTTCTTTTATACAAGTCAAGATCACTAGGTGTGTTGAAAAATCATCTAACCACTCCTATTCAGTGCCTAGTATATGTGTATGTTTCCAGAATGGGTAACTGCTATAAAGCTCATCACTGTCATTACAAAAAATACCAAACTGGAAGCTGATCACTTTGGGCAGGTCCCTCTGTTTATGCGAAGCAATGTGCATAGCAGCACACTGTTTTCAGGATGGCATCCTTCCAACCAACAAGGGTAGTTTAATGTGCTTTCTCCAGTTCCGGTGGAGGGGGAGAAAGTTTGTACAAAATTCATATTGGTGTCAATGTTAGATCCTTCTCTGCTTACTGATGAGTGGCTGGAGTAGATACAGGATTCAACTGTGCGAGGTGTGACCAAATTAGGATGGAAGAAGAGATTAGAGACTTGCCTTGGGCAGAAGTGCAGGGTACATAATGACCTGTGCCGATGGAGGGACAAGACGTATTTGGGTATGGATGCTGGCATGACTGATAGCTTGAAATAACCTTGAAAACCTTCAGGACTCCAAATCAGGAAACCAAATTAATGCATGATGTGGGTGACTTTAATGAAAAAATAATTATGTCAGTGAAACTATAGTAATTCTTCACAGTGTTCCATCCGAGGTGCAAAAAACAGATCTTAAAAGGGGCAGAGGGAAGGATCAATGTAATACATTCTAGTGCACATTTAATTAGGGACGAGCCATAAGAAGCAGTGGGACGTACTGTGATACTGAGCCCCTTTCAGAATGGCAGCAAGGGTGCTGAGAGCTGTTATTTCCAACTCTTACCAGTAGAAGCACTCCTATTCCACAAGTAAGACCATAAAAAGGATGACCATCAGCTTCTTGTCCAGACCTCTCTTCTGACCCTAGCCAGCCTTCTAAAACAACCTGTCTCTATATGACCAGCCCAGATTTTGCATCAAATCTAAGTGAATGCAGAGGAGGAAAACTCTGAAGGGATCCTTTGACCAAATGGAGTTATCTTTCAGGTGTGAGGGAAAGAGATGCTTTAGGGCACAAGTTCTTCTCTTCTGAAGGTGATGCCTAAGTGACAGGCCATGCCTATCTCATTCCAATATCTGGAGGGAGACGACAGTGAGTTATTTATTATAGATGTTTATGCCTTAAATGTCTAAAACTGGGTGAGGCAAGCCTTCTTGGGGAATACATGATACATACATAATCAGTGAAGCCTCCTCTGTCATAACAGGATGAAGAGCCCACTAAATATGACTTTACACATGAACACATAGGTTGGATGGATGCTTCTGTGCACCAAAATCAGTGGAAATAATCCCAATGAGTTCCTAAGAACTCAACATTTACTTTTTGATGTCAGGCTTCAATGTCTTAATTTTCAGCTATTTGAGATAAACAATAATTTACACTCCTAAAAATTCAGTGAAAAAATGATGCAGTCATAAGGTTCTTACATGCAACCAGGGGGAATGAAATAAAATGAATTTGTGTTTGTTTGAATGTCTACCATTTTCCTAGGAAGATAAAACCCACAACAAATTTTCTGATAACCTATAAATAAACATTTAGTTTAAACTTCATTTTCAGTGCAACTGGGCTTTATCAGCCCCACTCATGCCTCTGACTTAATTTATAATTATATTTTTCTAGGCACCGTAATCTGAATAAATGGATAGAATTTCCTTGCCTACCTCAAACCCAACTAATTTTATCTTTTCATTGCAAATTCAGTGCTCTGGAGCATTCCATCCAGATCAAATTAAGGTCCTGGGTTGTAAATCTGACTACCATCTGGTTTGTGCAGCCCATCAATGGGTAGAATCTGGCTGCTAGTACAGAAAATTGGCCTGCAGACTGACACATCAGATGAAAGTACAGGATTCAAAGCTAATTTGGGATCCAAACATATCAATGAGAAGTAATAGACTGAAACATATGGAGTACATTTCTCTAAGGTTAACATGTACTCTGATTTGTATGTTGTGCTTATCATTGATCTTAGTGAAGCTTCATGAACAAGGTATGTGGAAGTACAGAATTTGTTGCTTTGTTTGAAGCTGTACTTTCAATATGGTTGGTGAGAAAGTGAGAAAACAACAAAGGAAGCAGTTGTTTGGGCTGGCAAAAAGAATGAATAAAATTATGGTGACAAACTAAATGCTTATATATGAGCAAGGACAGATAGTCTCACCTGAATGTTCTTAAAGAGCAGACAGAGATAATTGCAGAGGCATTATCAATCATTTCTGACACCTCATTAAGAGCAGATGAATTTCCAGTGGACTGAAGGACAGGAAAGCCAAGGTACAGCCAGTAGTTAAGTGAGTAATAAATAGGAGAGAAATATGTGGATCTTTGAGGCAAGCTTCAATAACCAAAGAAATAATAAGAGGGTTTATTCCCAGACATTGTTGCTTCCAAATGTGCAAGTTTTGGGGCCTGCGGAAGGGAATGCTCTCAGGTCCAAGAAGAGGCAATCATATGGGCAGGAACTTGTTGAGCTAGTAGTTTCTAACTGGGAAGTATGGCAACCCCTACTCTCCACCCCTGATTCCTCATCTGTCCACACCAAACACAGCATTTTCTATTTAGAATGTATTTTGAGAGAATACTGAAAAAATAAATAGTTCAGATCAATGGAACAACCCAAGTGAAGGATTAGACACGTGCTTCCTCCGTGATGGTTAATCTCATTTAAGTACTCCCATGGTCTTCCTATATTAGGCAGTGATTTTTGAATACTATTACTAGATTTTGTTTAGTACACGAAGGCATATGCATATAGAAGCTAGAGATGCAAGAACTAGCAAGTGTGTCTTGGCAGAGATAAAATAAACTGTGCCCTTGAATCTTAATTTTTCTTGCAAACAGATCCCAGGCTGAGTTACCCAAGTTGTTTCTGGAGCCCTTGAATACCACTCTGATATTTCTTCCCACTATGAGGTGGATTGGTTTTGTCCATTGGTTTAAGACATCACTTTTGGGGATTTCTTTGTTAGAATATATGTGAATATCCATAAAAAACAAACACCCACAAACCCCACAAACAAACAAACCAAACCAAAACAAAAACAAACCAACCAAAGCAAAACAAAACAAAAACAAACAAACAAAAAACACAAACCAAACCATTAATATATTGTGGCAGATGGTTAATCAATATAAAGGCAATGATGCTATGCTGATATATACGAGCTAAAGCCCTGTCCTGTTGAATATCCAGAGAAGACACTTGCCAACCATATTATCTATGCTTCATTGCTTTGTTTTGTGTATGCTGAAAGAAATTCAAAGAAAATTAGTTATTTCTAATAGCACAGAATCATAGAATGGCCTGAGCTAGAAGGGATTCACAAGGATTATGGAGCAGCATATGGTTTTAGCTGCTGGCTGGGGGCCAGGAGCTGGAGCTAAACTACAAGTACAAAAGCAGCAGTGTCAGCCTCCAGTAAACTGCTTCCCGTGCTTCACCTACCTCTAGCAATCACAAACTTATCACTGGATTCCAGCAATAAGGAGTAATCTTATCTTGATGCCTTTCCAATCCTGACATTTCAGGCAAGGTTGCAGAAGGGCCCTGCCAGTGGCAGCAATGGCTATGGTGACATCCTTGTGCATGAGGAGTGAGCAGACAAGTCATCCAGCAGTCTTGCCAGTGAGATTTCAGCTGTTTCTTGTTCAGCTTTGGGGTCAGCATGCTGTTGGCAATTGCAGGTGCAAGTACTTGAGCATACTTGAGAATTGTGGAGGCCTTTCTGAGCGGCATGGACAGACCTGCCTTGGCTGAAGTGCTTCTGTGTGCAAGAGTGGGTACCAAAGTCAACTGGACAAGTGTTGGACAAGACTCTTGGACAGGCCGTCAAGAATCCTGGGAGCAGAAGCATGACAATGAGTTTCTGTGAAGGCCAGGGGCAAGTAGGAGCTTGCCATGTGTTCATTTTCTAATGTTGTCTCCAGCTGTTCTGGCTAGGGAGTTCAGGTTTTCCACCTTGTTAATTCAGTGACTTCAGCTAGTTCTGTTCTGTTCGGCAGTTCCATTTGGAGTTCAATGTCACCTCAGCCTTTTGATGTTCTGCTGTTTTGCAGTTGGCTTTTGGCCTTTCTGTCTTTCACTTTTTGGTCTCTCTGGAATCAGCTGTTTGGAGCAGGGCACTCTCCAACACTGGCTGTTCAGTGCTACTGGAGTTCATGCACAATTGCACTGAGTATCATTTATTTAATTTTATATATAGTAGTAGTAATATGTTCGTAGTATTATAGTATTGTTGTCTTCTTAAACCGTTTGTATCTCAATCCATGAGTTTCTCCCTTCCTTTATGGTCTTCTCCCCCATCCCACTTGGGGGTGGGGGGATGACCGAGCAGCTGCTGTGGTCCTAGTTGCGGGCTGGGTTTAAACCATAACAACTTCCTTCTAAGGGCTAGAGAGTGTCTCAGAATGAACCACAAACCATCCATCTTTTATGGAGGTTGCAAATACCAGAAAATGTAATTCCTTCTAAGTCCACCTTGGCTTGTGTGCTCCATGCTGTGGCAGATGGGGCACACTTAGTGACTCCAGAAATTCAAAGCTAATTTTCTAGGCTGGGGTAGAAGAGCTTGGTTCCCACTAAAGAAAAGAAATTGTATTTTCTCCCCAGTCCCCATGCACACATATGAGGGAACAAGCTGCTTGTGATTTTAAGGTGTAACTCTCTTACGCATATAAAGGAGAAAAAATAAAATACTAGAAAAAAATCTTTCCCATTTATTAACACAATTCTTAAAGAGAGAGCAGTCTTCTCCCATGCTAAATAGGCACATAAGCAAGCAGGCACGCTTCTGGTAGGTGAGGAGTTTTCCTGTGTTCTTAGCAGCTAAAAAATGGAATCTGATGTATAAAAAACCTCTTGCAATTAATCAGCTGGCTTGTTCATGCCTCCTGATCTCAAATTTGAAAGCTGTCTGGAAACCTGAAGCACCTCGGGGATAAAATAATGGGCATTAGGCTTATTTTCTAGCAAACCAAGCTCTGGGAGTCTGCCAGCTTTAGTTAAGCTTTTTGGACCATACCTAATTGGAGACAAGGAAAGGCCGAAGTCTTTGACTACCTGTAAGTTCAGAGAGTGATGAGCAAGAGTGACCTCTCCCAGGCTGTGAGAGAAAAAATAAATGGCCAAAAAGAGAGGTAGAGAGCTAAAAATAAAGTCCAGCTACACTGTGAACCCTGGTAGGAACAGTGAGGATCATTTCACATTTCAGCATCTTCTCCACTCTGTTGCAGGGAAAAAAATGTTCACAGAGCGCCTTACTCAGCAGATTTTTGCCCCTTGCTACTCCACTCCCAGCTCTCTAGAAGCATAATGGATGATTCAGCATGCGAGTGGAGCTGGGAGGGGAATTTGCACACCTTGGCTGGGAGCTGTATGACCCTGAGGAGAACTATTGTCCCCTCACATCCACTCGGGGAAACACCACTGGCTCTGAGGAAGAAGCTGCCAGTGATGGCTGTTGTATTAGGAAGTAAAAGGATATTTGTGGCATATCCTTTGAAGAAGGAAAAAGGTCTCTTCAATGAGAAACAGTCTGAAGAAGGTGTTGAAGGGGTTTATTTGACTCGTACTCACAAATCCTTTGATGAAACAGATGGGAGCTGGAGACACAGCCCAGTTGACCTGAGAGGAACCACAGGCTAGGGGTGGGTCCGCAGTAAAACATGGGACTTTCTGGAGACTCGTGGTGGAAATAGAGAGATGTGGGGGCAGGCTGATGCATCCTCTGACCCCTGCCTCCAAGCTCTTACCTCTCTGGGAATGGACATGCACTTACAGTCTGGCTAAAGGCATTTACTGGATTTGACCAGGATAGAGAACATAAATATTTCAGATCAAGGCACAGATTACTTTGGTGGCTGAGGGTAAGGTGACAGCAATGTCAGTTCTCTCCAAGCCCCAGGATCCGAAGCTGGACTGAGAAATGAGGTCCCCACCTCAAATTGCAAAGGAAGGAATGATTTAAAAGGAAGAAAATGTATAAACAGCTATTGCTTTTAAAATAGGTTAATAAGATGGAGCTGTCTCACTTGTTATATGCTGAGCAAGAGATTTGAAGGTACCTTCAGTGAAAGAGCTGAGGGAAGATGCAGATTAGATTCAGCAGACAACTGAGACTGAGCAGCAAGAAGCTGTGGCAAGAACTGAAAAAAAGGAACAAGTCAGAGGCAACACACAGAGACAACAGTCCCTTCACAAATCCTCCATGTGAGAATTTTCTGTGACTGGCAGTCAGGAAGATAAAACAGAAAGATAACATAGGGTATGATCACACTGGGGATCTCACAGCAATGCTACTGCAAAACTTGGGGGAAACAGAAGAATACACCAAGGACAAACGACAGAGGAGGAAATCACACAGAGCAGGGCTTTGGGAACATGAACTAATAGTAAACCAGTTCCCAGGGAAAAAGGTTTTACCTTTGCACTGCAGATACGTAAGCAGCATCTTGGCTTCAACAAATGTATTTGGGAACAAAATCAGATGGTAAAGGCTACACACCAGAGTTGCATTAGCAATTTCCACAGTTCACAACTGTGCAGTTGTCATTAATCAGTTGTGTTTGCAGGTAACAAGGCCCAGTTCAATATCTTCTTCCACTGGAACAGATCCTGCATGGCACTGCTGGTTTGCCCGTGTGTAGTCTCCATCCATCTCCATCATCTGCTGATTGGGTCACACTTCACAGAGTGTGAGTCAAAGGTTTCTGTTTCACATTTCTGTTAGACGTACTGTACTTGCCATATATAGCTGTCCACTTTTATCTGATACCAGTAACAGGATGCTTCCCTCTGGCAGGACTACTGCAGGTTATACCCTTATTTCACTACAGGAATAATGCATGTGCCTGGGTTCTTTTCGTCACTCACCTTCCGTGTCTAGTCCCAGAAGATAAAGACATTCTTAAGCTCTTTAAGACACTCAGCATCTCCTTGCCTGTGTGGCATATGAAAACAGAAAAAGTATATTCAAACCTAACTCTTCATTTGGTCTTAGCCAAGAGGCGAAAGCAAGAATCACAGTGGAAGGCAGATGCACGTTGGAAAGAGGAAAACAAAATATTTTAGGCCATATACTACTTCTGTATTAGGAAGCTAAGGTCCCCTTTCATGTAAAAATTCTTTGGTGTTATAGTTTTATTCAAAATTTCTCAAAAGGTTGCTTCTGATGTCCCCTACAGTGCCATTTTTTACATGGCAACTCATTTGTTAGCCTGTCTCAAGCACCAAACAACATAATTGAGCAACAAATTTTGCAGATCAACATGATAAAAAATACATTTGTAAGGCATTCATGTGAATATTTTATAGCTGTTGTCATTTCAAAAGGCTTAATGGACAGTTCATAATTTATTTGAACTGTGTAAATCTGCGAGTCCCGGACCTTGCTTTGGTATCAGATTATGCTCTGTTAGTCAAGTGTGAATTGCCCTCCTCATTCCCATCACATTGTAACTACAGTCTTCCATTTGAAAGAGCATAGTCTCACACACACAAAAAAATTATCCAACTCCTACAAGGGCCAGGAATCTTGAACTAATCTTGGCTTCTGTTATACTGCTTCACAGTCCATCTCTGATGAAGAGGATATTTTTCCCAGTGAATGAAATCATGAGTTGCTTTGAAGACAGATGACTAGTTTTATAGATTTCAAAAATAACACCGCATCTCACAGGGCACAGATAGTCCCGGAGCTCTGCGCAAATTTTCCAGTGGTGCTGGTATCACTTTGTGCACTGAGCTGCAACAGCCCATTGCTCCTCCATCAGCCATCTGATAATGCCACTGGTGACACTTTGGTTCTGGTAGTGTGGCATCCCTACCTTAACTGTGTGATGCAGTCTATAATCCGAAAGCACAGAAAAATTGTACCACTATGTTATCTGTGTGTCTCTGGTGCAAAGTTCAAAGCTGCCTTCTTGGTTTGCCCTCAGTTAATAAGTGAAATGAGCCTGTTGTCTTTTGATATTGGTGCTGAATCAATCCTCATTTGTAATGAGCAAGAAAAAAATTCAGAAATTACTTTCAATCACTTATAAATTGTGTCCAAAGATTGCTAACAAAGGCTGAATTGTCAGAGCCTGGACTGCCTCCCTGCACTACTTGCAGTAAGTGCTCATCAGCCAGTGTGAACGTGCATTTTGTGCATGTGGAAGACAATGAAATCACATCTGCTCCTTTTCATGGTACACAACGAGTGTGACTGTGGCCCATCAGGGCCTTTTCCCAGCACTGACAGATGGCAGAAATTGAGATGGTTGTAAGACCCCAAAAGCTAATGAAGGCAGACATCTGCAACACAGTAATCTGTAGCTGAACTACTTAGCGAACTCCTTTCACAGCCAGCAGAGACAGAAGGCACTTTTAGGGAGTATACCTCTGCCTTATTGTAGATGCCTATTTTAGGGTGGAGTGAATCATGTTCTGGGCATCTATTCACTGTTGACCAGGGACCTCCCCTGGTCACCAGGCAGCCCAGGTGACCTACATTTAGGTAGATGAATCCCATCCTCATTTTATTCAGGTAGATGAAATGCCACTACAAAAGTGCATTTCAGCTGGATAATATCCGTAGTGGTACCAGCTCTGCCTGCCCTCTTGTAACTATGGCCCCTTGAGAGGTTATTTTGGGGCACCTGGAGACAATCTAAATTTGCTCTCCCCAGTCTGAGGCAGCCTCTCCTGGCTGGTGCTGGGGTTCATCAGCTACTGCTATTGGAAATGCAGTTTGCATCCCACTGCATCAATAAAGGTGAGTCAAGCACAGTAAGGGTAGCTCTAAAGGCTCATTTCATTGATGCTTGCTGTTATTGAGTACATACATAACTTTCCTGCCAGCTGGAGATGGCTGTAATAAGGCCAGTCTCAGTAATATGAAGAGGGATCCTTCCAGGGAGAAAACACAATGGCTCATACCTCTTTCCCAAATTGCTTCTTACTTCCAGCTTTCAGAAAACAAATTTCTGTTTGCAGGATGTTTTCCTGGTGCTTCTTCCCTGTCTAGAGGAGACCTTGGGAACAGACACACATGGCTCTTCTCATTTCAGGAAGAGCAGACTGTGAGAACCACACAGCATGCAACATAAAAAGATGAGTATGACCAGTGTTGCTAGTGCACAGTCAGCCCCACATCTGGGGGTAAACCCTATAGGCAGTTAAACCAAAAACTTAATCACAAGCATCAAATTACCCTCGCAAGCCCATGCATTTGACATCTCCAAGAAACCTAAGGGGTAATAGGAGGAAAAGTCTCAGAGTGGCTCTTGTCTGTTTAATCAACCTAATATTTAAGGAGTTTTTCCTCTACCACACCAAGTAGCCGCTGGTTGACTAAACCTATTTTTCAAAATATTTTCTTCTCTCCTGAGATGAAGAAACAGAATCACCATCCCTTTTTGTAATTTCTTTCAAAGATTCACACCCCACTCTTAAAAAAAAATGCATCCTCTTGTACTACAACCTTTTCTGGCTTCCAATATTTGAGCTTGCTAACACCCTGTTCTCATTTCTTGTTGAACTCTTCTTACTAGATAAGGATTTGCTGTGCCCTATCTTCCCTTTTTCCCTACTTCAGCTGTTACTGAGCCACTTCACAATAAACAGATAAAGCCCACTCAGAATAAAACATTTTCTCAAGCTCTTCAGGCCTCAAATAATCTCTGCACCTTTTTCATTTTCCAGCATATTTTTCAAGATGCCAGTATCAGAACTTCATGCAATATTTCAGTTCCAGTGAGATTACTTCCCTGCTCCTACTTGTTTATCTCATGTTTATGTAGCTGGGCATGACATTTGCTTGTACTGCCAGAGTGAGACTCTGTTTGCACTGTGGCAGCCCCAAGACTCTTCTTGGCATTGCTGCTTCCCCAACTCTGCAGATAAAGCCTACAGTCTATGCTTGTGTAACTCACCCACATTTAAAAGCTTTATTTGATTAGACTCCACACACCCAATCACCATTTTATATAGTTGTCATGTCCTAATCATTATTTCTATTCCACCAGCATATGTGATAGTCACAGATTTTTTTTAAATAAACAGGAATGTTGCATTTATTTCCAGATCACTGGTGAAATTGGTTGGTCAACGATGTTTCTAGTACATACCACCAAGGGATGCCACTAGAAACAGACTCATTCAGAGAAAATTTCACGTTAGCAACAGCTTTGCAATCTGCTATTTAGCGAATTCTAAATTAATCTAATCCAAGCTTTATTGACACTAATTGCTTATTTTTGCAACCTTGCCATGCAGTTGCTCATTTTTTAAAAACTCAGATTATCCTATGGCAGCAAACAGAACACATTAAACCATAGAAATCTTTTATGTCTACACAGTAGTGTTTATCAGCCAAACACATAATTCCCAATAAAATCAGACTATCCTGACATGTGGTTTTTTTAATAGCATCATATTGACTGCCATGAAATTATATTCACACTTCTTATATCTATTTATATAATTTTTAATAAAATCTTGTTTCAGTTTTTCCATTATTTTGAAAGGGATATATGTCAGGCTAGCAAGGTGATTACCTATATTAAACCATTTTTCCTTTTTACTGTACCATCACCAGATGAATAATTTGCTATATCTCTTGATGCAAGTTACTCAAGTTTGCTGAGTATATGCTTTATGAACATTCATCTTAGAGAGAGGGTAGCATCTTCCTTGCTTTCCAATGAACTGGAAAATTTTTAAGGTGGCATAGGCATATCACTTACTTTTCTCTGAGTACAGAACAGAAATGTCTATTGACAACTTCTTTCTTTTCTCTATGGCAGTTATGAATAGTTCTGTTTTCACTTTTCAAATATGATCTTTCATTATTTCTTTCTTTTGCTTATATTATGGTTCAAAAAGTCCTTCTAGTCCTAAACTTGGCAGATATTTTTCTCTATGCTTTCTTTACCTTCCTTTATGAGTTTTTTACAGTACTTAAATTCTAACTGATAGCTGTTGTTTTCCGCTCTTTAACACTGTTACATAACACTAACTCTGCAGTTTACATTTACTTTTGTATCACATTAGGAGGTTTAAAGCAGGTAGCCATTATATCTCTGTAAGAACAGCAAGCCAGAAAGGGTGAAAAGAAGATTAACAGCACTTCCTCTGTCACAGGCTGAGAAAAAGGAGCATCTGGAACCACTCCTGGCACCCTAATCTTTGGCTTTGCTAGCCCACCTAAGCCATGTAGACCACCTGACATCAGCCTGCCCTTAAGAGGACCAACACCCTGAGAGCAGGAGGTTTCAGATTTAGTAAACCACAAGCGGGGTAAACTTCTGTGCTGAAGCCATTGTTTCAGGTTTTCTAGAGCCCTAGACTACTGTGACTCTACTGAGGACACTAAGGTCAACTTTTCAAGGTTTTGTTCTTCAGAAAATTAAAATATTGCAAGGATCCTAGAGCCTGGAGGCCTGAGTATTTGCCTGTTGAGGTTAGGAGTTGTCTAGTGGCTGTGAGTTTTGGGTGGTGGCTGAAATGCAGTGAGCTGTGCAGAGCTACCATTACACCTAGCATGATGGAGTGGCTAGTAAGCAGGATCATGGAGTAACCTGGGTGGGAAGGGTCAGGAAGTCTCTAATCCAAGCCCCTGCTCAAAGCAAGGTCAGCCCTGAATTCAGACCAGGTTGCTCAGCGATTTATCCAGTTGGGTTTTGAAAAACCTCCCAGGATGGAAACTGACTACACAACCTTTTGGGGCAGCCTGCTCTGCTGCCTCACTGTCCTTACAGTGAAAAAGTTTTTCCTTATATCTAGTTGGAAAACTAGGAAAACAACTGCCTGTCATCTACCTTCCATACCCCACTATGAACAGCCTGGCTCCATCTTTTCAGTTAGCTCCTTGTAGGCATCAGACAACTCCTGTTAAGTTCCTCCAAAGCCATCACATCTCCTGCTGGAAGAAGCCTCCCCTCCCACACCTTCTCCTCACAGGACAAGTGCTCTTGCCCTGATCATCTTGGAAGCCTTTTGCTGAACTTGCTCTGGGTCATCGGTGCCTTTCTTGTATTGCAGGGTGTGGTAAAGCTGGACAAAGTACTCTAGAAGGGGTCTAGCAAGTGCTGAGTAAATATTGTCTTCAGCTAACTGCTCTCTTCCAGCCACAACCCTTTTTCTCCACAGCTTCTCCAGGTCCCTTAAGTGGTTTGCTTGTACCCTGCCTCTATTTTCTGTGTCATTGCCACTTCAGCACAATGATTTGTTGCCCTGCTTTTGAAACTCACACAGCTCTGCCTCATGGTCTGCCTGAGTAATCAGCATTCAGAAATAATAGCAATATTTTGAACAGAAGAGAATGGGTCTGGTTTTGCTAATGCCAACTGCTGTGGCAGACTATGCAGCAGAAACCAAAGAATATCAAAAAGCTCTTCTATCACTTCCCAGAACAGAGAGTAACAACACTGGATCAGTTTCCTACAGCAAAAGCCACGAGGACCCTTTCTGTGCTAAGAAAATATGCCCTCTCTTTTCAGCCTACAGCAATTTGTGTCAAGGAAAGCCTCTCAGCACCACCTTGTTATTTATTCTGCCCGCATGGTCCCTTGGTGCAGTGGCTGCCGCCACAGGCAGACTCAGCCGAAGGCATTGCCAGAGCATGTTAAAAGCAGAAAAGGTCCCAGGAGCCACACAAAGGGATGCAAAAATGTACATTCTCTTCCCGCTCCAGAAAAAGAAAAAACAGCGAATGTTAGTTTCTCACAGACTTCACAGAGCATTTAGGCTAAAGAGCCTTGAAAAGTCAGGGGAATAATTCTAGATGTCATGAAAATGGGTATGATTCCACACACAGAATACTGAACATTTCATTTTATGCGTTTTGCCTGCATCACTCACTACAAGAGCCAAACAGCCCTTTTCTAGACCAGACTTGCCTGTGAGGCAAGGAGCAAACTTCCCATCATGGCTTCCAGTGTGGTGAGCTCTGAAGCACAAAAGCACAAGTAAGTGTGCCCAGTGTGCCATAAAACCAGTAACTGATACAAGAATGAGGTACCCCTGCAACCTCATGGAGAAAAAGGGTTATATAATGTTCAACAATTAAAACCAGGCAAACATCTAATGACATTTCAAACTCATGTTTGTTCTCCTTATAATTTCAAATTTGTATAACTTTCCTCATCACATGCACTGTCACACTCCTTTCTCAGACCTGCACAAGCCTTCTCTGTCCTTCCCAACTGGTGATTCCAGACATCATCTTGCTTCACCAGGGCCTCTCATACTCTTCCTGGTATGGTCCATCTTGAGCATTTCCACCTGTGTGTCCTGAATCAAGAGCCACAGAGCAGACAAGGTTGAAATTCAGCAAGCCGGTGGGAAGTTGTGCAAAGGCAGAGGTTTTTATGTTCTTTGGCAACATAATTTTGAATAGGGAAGTACAAAGTTTCCAGGAGGGAACTGGTGGTCAGTTATAACAGTGAGAGATAAATCTTGACCTTGTTGAGAGACGTGCGGGATAGGGGCAACAAACACAGGAAAATGAACCCTTGTGATCAGAATCTGCAAAATAGTCTGATGTGCAGCTACAAGGACAAACAAAAGCCTAGGGATCTTATTTCTCATGAGCGTGTTTTTCCCATTCTGCAGCTGAACCTGTTGCAGCTGCTCTCGCAGACATTTCATAAATTTGTAAAACCCTTACGCCACGAGGCCCAAACACACAAATAAATAACTCATTCAATTATTTTTCAAAACCACCACCATGCAGTCTGTGATCTATACTACTCAGTGAAATAAAACACACATAAAAAAGACAAGCTGGTGACACTGTGGCTTGGGTGCTCCATTTTAAAACACGGTTGTTGTGCAATTTAATACCATGATTAAGGACAAGAGCCCTTTTTTTTTTGCATAGTGGTTTGTTGAGATAAATCTGAAATTTTCTTCTCTGAAGGAGGAAAAATTGGGAAGAATCAGTCACGGAACAGAGTATGTATATCTCTTCAACATGCTGCCAGCCTAGGAATGTATTTCATTTTAATCACAGAAACACAAATATTGACAGTTGTAGGAACAGACTGAAAGTTTATCAAGTCCTCTCCTTAACTGGGAATATGAAAAGACATTTAAACCTGATTCTCACTTGCTTATACTAGTAATGATGTATTTTGAGGAAATACATTGTCATGGACACAGTGAGGTAAGAAAGTCTGCTCAAATGAAATGGCCTTTTTACATTATAAGAGCTCATAGGTCTATTCTATACAATCTCATGCATGTGGAAGGTCATTCTAGCTCAGGGAGATATTGCTCCCACCACACTATTTCTCCTCAGATGTTGCCGATTTATGGGTTACAGCAGTGTACAGTGCAACCTCTGGACAGAAATGTCTGCCCCAAACATGCATGTTTTGAATGCATGAGACAGATGATAACCAGCGGGAGACTGTGACCCTCGCATTACAGCTGCTGGCCCAGAGAGGTTGAGTTAACACTCTTTCCAAAGGTGACAATGGGAACCAGGAGCAGGACCAGGAGCTGACTTATAGAGCTGGTTGATTCTTCTGGAAACCATCAGTCATGGAAGGGACGTCTTTCTCTGGTTAATTTTTCTGAGCATGGTTTGCTTTTTAAAAGTGATGAAACGTAATAAAAAACCATATTCATTACTGATGTTTGTCCAGGAAGTTTCTACTAACATCAGCTTATTTTCATCTGTACAATGCCAGTTTCAACAACCCATTTGCATCACATTGGGGAAGTCCTCCTATTCATGCATCATTTGCAATATGAACCATCTGTTTCGCTCAAAACAGAGATAACAGACAATGCAGTCTCAAAACTGAAGGGATTAATTTTTTAATCTTTGCACAATTTGTTAAAATAATTTACCTTTGAATTTCAAGCTTTAAAAACCTATCAGACCAAACATTGGCCTGCAAAGATCACAATGATTTAATTAAAAATGTATAAAATGTCAAAGTTGGCTTAATGCTCATGTGGGAAGGAAATATTGCCAAATTTCCATCCCTGAATTGAGAATGTATTGGTTTATAGGAAGTGCACTGGCCTGAAAACAGCCTTTTCAATCAGAAGGAATTAAAAATTAAAATGAATTAAAATACATTTGCTTTTGATGGTAATATTGGCATATGCAAAAACATATACAATCTCTAATGTAATACTTACTGAAACTATTTAAGGGCCCATCGTCAAGATTTCATGTCAGAGGGCCCAATAGCTTTCTTTACAGATTCAGTAGTGTATATATTCACATCTATAATAGTTATTCCATCTCAGTAGAGAAGTAGCCAATTTTACCCTAATTAAAGCCTCATTATGCCACCTTAATAGTTACACATAGCTCTCTTCCACCTTGAAACATTTGCTGAGTTTTAACAGTGCCCAAGGCCACCCCATAAATCCATAATAGCAGTACAATTAGTACTGGGGATTTCTTGGCTCTCAGGTCTACACCCAACTGCTAAGCCAGCTCTCCCTCTCCCGGCCACTCTTTTTGGTCTATATAAAGCTTTGTAGGTCATAAATACATGTCATGTCAAATCAGGTACCCCTTTATAACAGCTTGCCCACTCAGCAAGAAAAGCATGAAGAAAAGAAAATGAAGGTCCTTTGCCAAAAAATAAACCATTGTATATTCACCAAGAAGGACAACATGACTTTCTCACCCCTTGAGGTCTCATGAGCTCTTTTCTTCCCCTTTCTGCCAGTAGCTTCATAGATAGGGTTGAAATGTAAAGCAAGCTGTTTGCTGACAATAATGGAGAGATCTCCCCAATGATGTTGAAGGGAGATCTCTCGTCCCTGGTTAACCTGCTACCCAGTATAGCTGGGTGGCTTCATCCTTCTTACTGTGTTGGTACTAGACAATAGGTCAAGGGGTGGGATGTCAAAGGATGTTTCCTCTCTCGGTATCAAACAGGCACAACCAAACAGATATATTCAGTGGTATTAACTCCAAAGGTGTTATCTATTTAGATTTCTTTGCAACATCTGTTTCCACATTTTTTGAGGAACTATTTCACAAGTCAGTGTCATATACCAGGTTTGGTACTTCTTGGTACTTACCCTTTTCTATTTCCAGCCATGACCATGGATTTCTTCATGTTAATCCCTCTTTCCTCGAAACCTACAGCAAAATAAACATTCCTTAGATGTTGGAATGCTCTCCTTCACAATAAATATCCTTCCATAGCAGTAAGTTTGTTTGTTCTGAATAAGAATAATAGAATTGCTAGGGTTGGGACTTCAAAAGATCACCTAGTCCAACCTTTCATGGGAAAGGGAGCCTAGGTGGGACTATCTAGCACCTTGTCCAATCACATTTTGAAAACCTTCAGTGATGGGAACTCTACCACATTCCGGGGCGGGGAGGGGAGGGATTGTTCCAGGGAATGATTGTTCTTACAGTAAAATTTTTTTTTGTATGTTGAGATGAAACCTCTCTCAGTGCAAATTGTACCCGTTGCCCTTTGTCTTCTCCATGTGGCTCCTCATTAAGAGAAAGCCTCTGTTCTCTTTGTAGCCACCCTTTTAGTATTGGAATGCTGTGATGGTGATGAGGTCCCCCCTGAGCCTTCTCTTCTCCAGGAAGAAACGACCTAACTTCTTCAGTCTTTTCTCATAGGGCATATTAAATAAAACCATGTCAGCATCTCACTTCTGCCCTCTTAGTCAAAGCTGTGGCTTGTTTGACTACTACATGTTTCATTTTGTTCAGTTGCTGTATTTTTCTTTCCAAAAGCCTTGGTGAATTCCAGGGGAGAAAATGTTCTTGTCATCCGCATTGGGACTGTACAGCATCAAACCAAACAATTGTTCTCTTATGTGCAGTGACACATTAATGCCAAATTTCTCTGCTTCATCTCCACAGATCTCCTTGGTTCTCAAATGACCCGTAATCTGTGAAACAGGAAGAAAGGGGTTGAATGCCCTGGTACAGCAAGCCTTTTCTGAATCCCACAGATTGCAGTGTCCTGCCTGTTTAATCTGAAGCTGTCACTAGTGCATGGATAAAGGAAGCTTAGTTTAGAAGTTAGCACATAGAAATGTTCGAGTCATCAGATTCAGCAGGCCCTCAGCTGCCTTCTAGATGTGGTTTAAGGTGTTGTCTTGAATCAAAGTGTGTTGAGAACAGATCCAACATTCAAAATTTTTACTCACCCAGATATCAAGTAAAAAAAAAATAAATTCTTTTTTTCTTCTTTATCCATTTGGATGGCTCTAAGAAAGACTTAGTTTCACACCAGGAGAAATTATTTTTCCTCCACTAGTTTACAACTGAAGAAGTGCTCTAACTTCCCCATCGCTTTCTTTCAACTCAACAAAAAGGATGTCCTAAAATATGACATAAAAGTCTTATTATTATCTCATATGGAAAGTAGCCTGGTAGCTTTTCAGATTGAGCTGAATGCCTGAGAACAGGTAGAAGGGAATGGGGAGAGAGCTCACTTTTATGCCACAGACCTGAAAAAAGTTTACTCTTTTACATGAGGTTAAATCTGCATTTTTCTACAGGGCTGTCTCAAGCATACCCATCATAAAAAGCTTAAATTATATTGTAGCTTACAGGTATTTCTGTACTGTTGCCAGAATAAAGGTAACCCTGATGTCATGAAATGCCAGTAACACTATGACCAATATAATGTAGATAAGCTAAAAGCCATATAACCTTTAAAAAAACTAAGGCTGCTATTTAGCTACTGCACATATTAGCTATCCAGCACCCCAGGCTAGAAAAGTGGATGATGCAAGTGTCTAACCTTTAGTGCAGTATCCAAGCTTCAGGACCTGTGGCTTCCTAACCAAACTTGCCTTCCAGGGCAGAACAACAAAGGCTGAAACATTTATCACATCACAGGGAGAGAAAAAGAAGAGGTTTTGGCTAGAGAATGGGAGACAGAGACCAGCCATCTAGGAGGGAATAGGGAGGGTAATTCAGTCACAGCCAAATGAGAATGGGAAAGACAAAAGGGACTGATATAAAGTATGACAGTAAGGAATATAAAGGCACACATGTTATGTCAATTCGGACCTAGTCAGGCACGATGGGTCCAATGCTTTTAAACAGCCTGTGAGTCCACATCTCCCTTTCTAGTGCCCAGTCAGTTGTAAGTATAATATTGTAAGTTAAATAAATACAATTGTAAATGATGGCATGTAGCTCTCTAATTGCCTGCTTGTCCCTGTAATTTATTGGACCTGCAAAACCATCTCCAGGAAGATGAGACCAATTCAATTACTCTTCCAACAAAGGCAAACTTGGCAGACACGGATTTGTAGCTACAGATGCTGAAGATGTTCTCAAGCATATTATATGAGGTGTTTCATTCAGGTAATATGCCGACTGGGGCTTCTTGGTTGGATTCTCAGCTTGAATTATGATGTACTGCTCTGCTTCATATTCACACAGACAATGTGTGCTTCCTTCAGGTTTTAAAGACAGTATTTTAACACAGGAGTATGCAAGAGATTGCATCCTTGTTTCACTTGAATATTTATGCACACTACTCTTTTGGAGCCTGAGCAGAAGACAACAGCCTATAGTTATTATGGCCTGACAAGAGATACATAAATTATTTTAAGTATTCTTTTCTTTTCCAGGTGCTCGAATGACTTCGGGTTTTCTCTAGCAGAACAGCACATGATTCTAGTAAACAATAGTAATGATGGAGTCAGCCCTGCTCTTCACTAGCAAAAAAAAATTCCCCCTAAGACAAGGTAGAATGTATAGGAAAGACACTCAGCCATGCCCAAGTGAGGCTGTGATTGTCTATGGCAAGTCAGTTGTCTTTGGGCTTCAATGTGTTTCTTTACAAGAGTGAAAAGCTGAAAATATGAAAATAGAAGGTCTTTGCAGCCCACTGGGATGTAGGTGATAGCTGTCATGAAACTCATTTAGTGCTGGAGCTGCCTTCCAGACCCTCTCTTGCCAGCACAGTCAGGAGTTTGTAGGTGAAAGGAAGATAATTCCCACAGTGGCATGTAGAGGTGTGGAGCAGTGTTACGCATACTTAACTGCATTATATAGTACTTCCCTGAGGTGATAATCCTCACACTATGCATGTACATAAATAGGTATCCGTTTTTAGCGCAGCCTTCTTGGAAAAGTATTTGGAACCTCCTTTCAAACAGTTTTCTTACCAGCATTTTTTTTTCTTTTGATATAATGATCAATGTTCATGCAAATACAATGCAAGCTAAATGGAAATCTCACCAGGATTAGGATTAGGAGACCAGCTACAGTAATACCAACACACCCCTAAGGAGAAGGATAGCACCCAGCAATGCACACAACACACAATAACCGTAAGCTGCAGATACTGACTTGTGATCCCTCTTTATCGACTATGTCCACATTGGTGGCTCTCCTAAAAAAGGCTGAAGCACTCTGAGACACAGATTAGGAGCCCACTGTCGTCATTACAAATCTCCATTTTAGATTAATTCGAGCTGAAAGGCTTGTCCTTCTGTTTGCCACTGTAGTAAAAACATTCTATTTGAAAAACACAGGAGTTTTCTAAGACCTTCTGTTTTAAGTGTTCATAGTACTTGGGACAATCACTTGGAAAACAATCATCAATACCAGTCTTAAAACAATAAGTTCAGTTATTTACAAGTTTTAAGTAGCCCTTTCTCCTGTGCCTTTGTTATTAGCTTTTACTCCTGTACCATTCGCTTTACATAACTTTGGTTTCTTTTGGCATATAACCAGCTGATAGTGGTTCAAAGCTTTCTCTGTAATTCATAGAGAGAAATAAAATTTTCATTACCCAAACACAGGGCCCCATGGAGAAGCTCAGGCACATAACAGAGATAGGTAAAGACCTTTCATCTATGCTGCTGGAAGGTGTGAGGGTTAGAAACCTTGAGGCTGGGGTGCCTTCAGACATCCGCTCCTTCCCTGTTCATGCTTTCAAAACCTGTCCAGGACAGGTGCCGTCTATGCTCCCTGGCACTGAGGATGGGACAGTGTCAACAGAGCAGCCAGGATGGCGTTCCCAGTTCCAGCTTGTGCTGGGGTGATGCGCTCTCCTTCCAGCCTGCCCAGTGCCTAGCTCTAACTGGTTAAAGTGCATTTCCCAGCTTGAGTCCCAGAAAAAGACATTACATGCTGCCCTTGGGCATTCCCACAACAGATAAACTCAAAGTGGGTTTGGGGTTTTTTTTAGCTCTTCCAAAATGCTGTGTAGAGTTACTGCATGCTGTAAAACTCTGCAGTAGTGCCTAAAATGTGTCCTAGATCCTGTGCAATGCCACTGTTGGAGGGGACCATGAAGCCCCAGTGAAGTCAGTGAAAGCAGTGTTTGCTTTAAAAAATGCCAGCTAAGTGAAAGACATCATGCTACAGCTCACTTAGGATGACTGTGTAGAATCACCACAACCAAAGACCTTTTGTCCCTTGATCCCAGTGATGTGCACCTGTCAGTGTCATTGGGAATGTGGTACTGTCACAGAAGTAAGAAAGATGCAGCAGAAAACACCATTTGAAGGAAGGAAAAGTGGAAGAGGAACACAGGCATGTCTCTGCATAAATACATACAGCACATGGCACCGGCTGTTTGCACGCAGACTCACCCCACTGCACTGGCTGCTCCGTGACCCAGTGCAGGTCTGGACACTGCTGGTGAAGCCAGAGTCCTTCTCCCACTGGTGCTGGCATCTGGGTCCGGCTGAAAGAAATGGCAAATGGTGAATCTAACATCAGGAAACGGCGGTGACCTATCAGTGTTTGTTCTTGGTACTCTTACAGTTGTGCCAAGCTAGCTGTTTTCTGCCTATCTCTGTTATTTGCTCTCTCCAGCTCATTAGCTGCTGGTCAACATGGACAGGAGTGGTACGGGGCACAGGTCTCTGTGACCACTGTGCCGGTCTCATGTCTCACCTGCTGCAACCGTGGAAAGGAGCTGTTGCTCCTCCTCTCTCCTGCCGATGAGGGAGCCATCCTGCCCTTCCTTGGCTCCTGGGGGACAAGGAGGGACCGGGAGTGCACAGCCAGGGCAGCCATGGCAGAGGTGTCCCCCTCCCTGTCTGCTGGCAGCTGAATAAGCTTAGCCATAACCCAAGACTTTATGCTAGGGACACCAGGAGCTGCACAGAAAGCTTTAGTTACATGCAGATAAGCCAGAAGTCACATTAAATTGTGCATTAAATAAAAACTGACACCAAGGTGGAGCTGGCAGGGTTGGGTGGCTGACCCAGCTTTACTGGGCCTCTTTAGCTGCATCCTAATGCCACTGCAAATTCCACAGCCTCCAGCTCCACACTCCCTCCTTTGATGTGACTCAGTGATCTTTTTGGGTGGTTTACTCTACAGCATGATCTGCTTTAGCCCTGAGAAATGTTTATACCTGACCTGAATCTCTGCTTATTTACACAGAGCTGATGAGCCTTCATTTTATCCCTCACAGTTTTGGGTAAGAGAAACTATTTTTCACCCACTTCTTTTCACATTTCAAATGTTTGTATAGTATTATTATCTTCCTCTGGATTCTGGCTTTTTATAATATGAGAGAAAGGAAGAGAGGGCATAGCAAGACACAGATAGAGATCTCCATAGTAAGTTAGGGGACGAACTGAGGATGTTGCACTACATATAGTATGTGTATAGGTCTATGTTGAGGTAAATATGTGTAGGAGGATGCTTATGTTTACATTCACAACAAAATACACAAACATACATAAGCACTGATTAATTTACATCATAAAAATGCTTCATTAATTAGTTGGTCTTTTAATGCTACACAAAAATTCTTCCCCCTGAAAAAAAAAAATCTGAATAGTCTCTAAATGCAGTCAAGCTTCAAGCAGAGCAGAGTGTCTATGAGAGAGGAGCTAGAAAGGCTTTTATTCTCTTACATGCCACTTGCTGAGTTCTGTGAGCCTTTTTTGCAGAGCAGCTGGTCCTAGAGCAGGGTACTGGCACAGATGTCTCAGCAGCCTGATCCTGTATGGCAGGATTTCTCTCCCCACTTCTAATCTAATTTGTACATCCTCAAGAATACAAATACTATCTGAATGCCCAGTAAACAAGTCACAGAGCACAGCAATATGGGCTAGTGCATGAGCAGAAGCCCCATAATCTCCACTGCCCGTTTGTTGTAATTTCTTTAGCTCACCTATGTCCTTCCATAGCCTGTAATGCTGGGTGTCTTTAGATGGTCACTCTACCAGACATCAGCTCCCCAATGCTTCCCCCCAGCATGGGATAAGTGAGGACAGCTTTGCCTGCTGCTCATGTCCTAGTCACACAGAGGTAGGAGGGAATAGCATGGTCCTGGGCTTTATTCACCCTGTCCCTGCATCTCTGCACAGCACAGAGGACTTGCACCTAACACTTCATAATGGGTCAACAGAACTCAGCTCCACACTTAATATACATCTTAGGTGCACAGCGGACACTCCCTATGCTGCTGTGCTGGGCTTGTGCAGGCTGTAGATTCTGTGTGGCCAGGCAGGGCTTTGGGTTGCAGATACCCAAAAAGTCCTACTGCTGACCCATGAGACCTTCCATCACCTTTCCTCCCCCTTGCAGAGCTTAACACCAGAGCCCCTCTCCCAGACAATTCATTACTATGTTCTTAGCTGAGCTTCTCAGATTTTGCACTGGAAAAAGAGCACAGTCACACCATTCTCTGTGGATGAAGAAAGGCTCAGTGGTTTTCTTTCTGTGAAGCCTGAAATGCATTTCAGATCTTGAAAACTGGTGCAAAACCAGAAACCCTCCCCATGATTTAATTTTCAAAGGCATTCACTTAATTTCCAGAAGCAGTGGTAATACTGGCAGTAATCAAGGAAGCCATGCCTAAGAATTCCCCTCCAACTAATTTTTACCACCTGGGTACAAGAGAGTACCCTGTAGAGAGTGGATAGAAATGTCCCCTGGTATGACTGGGTCTGCCCTAGTGGGACAGAACCATGACTACTTCCCACCAGCTATACTCTCATGTAAATGTACTGACAAAAAGAGCTGGTCTCTTCAGTCTCAATAAGCTTAATTTACCTCTATCTCCGTCAGCTAGTTACTGTTTGAATGCCATGTTGCTAACTGGTTTTTAACCCTAAATGACAAAATGATCACAGGGGAAACCTGGGGTAAAAGTAATGATTCCCAGTTATTCCGGGTCCTTGTTCTGAGAGAATCATTTGCCATGTTTGCAGCTGTAGCAGGCAAAGAGGTGAGAGATGGCATTTCCAGTCATCAGCTTCTGAAGGGCAAACTGAGTGCAGCCTGCCTGTTAAAACCCAGTGAGGACTGAATTAAGCAGAGAAGAAAGGAGGACCATATCATTTGCACAGCATGCTATGTATTTTCTCTCTCTCTCTCTCTCTGTTCTCAGTCTGTCTCAGCAGCCTTCCCTAACAAAATACTGAAATACAATCCTTCCTTCTGAGAACACAGTGAATAATTATTTTCTAGACAAATTCAATCCCAGGAAAGCCAGTGATTTGAATGGCATAGTAGCTGGTTGAACAAAGTCGCAGCTAACTTTATGGCCCAATAATCTGAAGTCTGCTATTAAAATTTTCATCAAAAGATGCTGGCAGAGGAAGACAGACTTTTTACAGCAACCATTGCATGAGACCATTGCCTTAAAAACACGCTTTTCTGTAACCAGGATGCTTCTCTGGCTGGTGGGAGGTTGCACATCACTGCAACTGCCCTTCATGTTTGCACTTTGGCAAGATAAAGCTGCTGCCAGAGCGTGGGCCGGCCAGCAGCGCAGCGTGCAGGGCAGACGGCTGGTGCTGTCAGCCATCTCCACCCGTCTCCCACGGCAAATGTCAAATGAGGGAGAACTGGGAAACAGATTTGACTTACAAAACTATCCCCGTTTGCCTTCCGTGGAGCCCGGTACCTTTTCCTCCTCTCTCCTAGGGCTTGTCTGTATTTATTTAATTTTTTCACCTTCTATTCCCTCTCCACAGCCAGAAGAAAGCTGAATTTTCGGGCCTCAACTGATACAGCACCTAATTTATTACCTTTTTTCTCCATTGATGGCTAATCTGCATTAGTGCTTTTAAAACACCAGTTTTCCATTATGTATCTATGGAAATTATTTTCCTTTAAATTTTAAGTTTATCTACATTAAATATTTTTCAACAACAACAACAAAAAGTTTTTCCTAAGGTTGATAGATTCCTCTATGATTTTATGATCTTACCTGCATTTTTATTCCTGTTGTCTGTTCAATAATAAAAATTGTCATGACTGAATGAAGACTTTGGCCACTTAAGGAATGGTTTCAGTATTGCTGAGAGCTTCTGAGAAACAAACAAGTTTGTATTTGATATCATTCCATATTAACAAAGGCTGACCTTATCTGAAGGCAGCCTTAAAAGGAAAGTCTGTTCAGTCTCAGCCTAGAGAGTAAACAGACAAGTGGTCCTTATGTAAGTAGTAACAAGTGTTTACAACATTGTTCAGATACCTTCATTGTTCTGAGCTGTACTTTTGCAATATTTTTGTTTGTTTAATTTCCTTTCTCTACTGTAATCTTAATGTAGTCATAATGGATTTGATTATATGTTGTTGCTCTTCCTTGGCTTATTACAAACTGCTGGCAAACGATCCAGAGCTCAAACGCGCTCCTGCAAAATCAGATATTTAATAACGCCAAAAAACAAACACATTCTTGGTAAAGGATTTGTAAACCGAACAAAGGGACACATCTCTGCAATATGCTAAATGAGCACACTGCCTGCAGTTAGCAGCACAACCGACAGATGAAGAAAAAGGGCAGTAGTAGAGAATACTGCTTGCTGAAACTTACATAAAATATTTTTTTCTAGAAAGCATATATCACAAATGTGGCAGAAATTCGGTGCAGTAGTATATAGGATGTATGAATACTTACTTGGGATGACTTGGATGTTTGTTTTCAACTTTTTACAAGTAACGCCCTTGTCCCAAACTTACAACAGTACAAAACCTCACGGCCGGTCTCTGCTCTTCTACTCCTGAGAAGAAACTGTTTCAACAGAAGACCTTCAAACAGGTCTTTGAATCCTTCTATTGGTTCCTACTTCTGTATCACATCAAACAATCTGCTTATTTTCAGTACAAAGACCCTCAGAACCTTGTCTCAGGAGTAAGGATTCTCTTTGTATATGTGTGTGTGTGTGTGTATATATATTATTTTTCTTCCATCTCAGGATCAGCCTACTTTAGGAGTCTCTATCACTCAGTTGTTAAGTGATAGTCTTGATGTTTTTTCTGCTGTCAGAAGCATCCACAAAATGTTGTGGTGTCTTATGGCAGATCTGGCCTGATATGCCACAACGCTGAAAGTGGACACGCTGCCCAGGTGCTGAGCATGGTGAAACCTCTTTCCACCTCCCTGGTGAGTGGTTTCATCACAGGATGAGAGCCCAGCCTGGAACTGGGCTTACAGAATCCCTCTGTTTATATAGCTCAGTTTTATATAAAATACTTAAAAGGAAAGAGCAAGCCACAGAACACCTCCGTAGTCTTCTCAGCCAAAGACCTCTGTAGGACCAGGGTCTCAGGGGCTGTGTAACTCTCAGTACCAAGTACAGCACAGTGAAAGGGGAAGCTGAGAGTTCCCAACTCTTACCGGAGACAAGTCAGGGAGATGAATGTCTCTTTGTGAGCCAGTGGGTAAGAGAGATGCCAGCACTGGGATCTGTAGCAGCTTTCTGAAAAACCCATTTGCTTTGCATCTTTTCCCATAACAAACTCTCATTTGGGGTGAGAGGCAATCCTGTGTCCAATCCTCTCCTCTCCTTCTCTCCCAAAAGAATAATAATACATTTATTTATTAGTCTCACTGCTGAAACAACTTTGACACCTCCATCACATTAATCTGTTATCCCTTGTCTTACGCTTAGCTTGTAAGCTCTTTGGGCCACAGATGATTTCTCTCTGTGGTGTTCCTGATTGCCACGGTAATAAGAAAATAGTAATTATAATCTGCTGGGGTTTGTTCATAAAAAAAAATAGACGTTGAATGGTTCCTCAAGTGAACAAAACCACAATGTCTTTCTTTTAAACTCTTGGATTTGAACTAATCACTCATGGAGTCATTTGATGTGTATATACATAATTTAGACTCACATCCCTGTAGAGGACATCTTGCAGGCACGGACTGAAGTTTATTTGGTGAAACAGAAGCACACGTACTCCTAGGGCTGAACTGGGCCTTCAGGGAGAAAGTGATGAGAAAGTCACCCAGTCACAGCTGGGTTACTCTGTACTGATTAAATCGAGCATTATTAATGCCGATCATTCCCCTAATCTGTTATCATTCATACTGAGTCTGAGCAATGGCCTGAACTACATGACTGCACTCCCCGAGCAGAGAGCCCCCTGCTAAAGGGACTGGGATTACAGGCCCAAAGAAAGATTTCTTCAGCCCTACCTGTGTGACCCAGCCAAAACGTAATGACATGAGAAAACCTCAGCATATTGATTTTACAGACATTGACATGTTTTCCAAACAAATATATGCAGCTATTTCAATTTTCCCCAACACTAGTCTTGACCTGCGTTGCATTGTGGTGGGTATAAGTCTAAATATGTCTAAATATTAAAAAGTCACCTCACAGCAGGCAGAACTGTATGAGACACAACTGGGCATCAGTAAGACAGACATGTAGAAGGCCAAAATGCCTGGAAGTTTCTTACTATTAAAAATATTTTTGGAGTAGAGGTCAGGCACACAGTCATTCTGAAAAGAAAATCATCCAGATCCCAGGATCTGAGCACACCAGACACTTCTGTATAATGCTGTCACAAATACCAGAGTGTCTCTATAAACACCCTAGAAAATCTTTAACATCTAGAAATGGTAAATGTACTGTGACCAACTTTATTCTGCAGCATTTGCATTACTTGATGCCTTTGTCACCACCACCTGGAATTTATTTTTCAAGGCTGTCTGTGAAATCTGCAGAAGCTGTGTTTTACCTGCTTGCTCAGGACATCTGGGTGCATGGTGTGAGGCAACGCCTGCTCTGCAAAATGCTGCATTGGGTTCCAGTTTTGTCCCAGGTGAAGTTCAGACTTAGTTTTGACATGCTGTGCCAGTTGGTACACCAGCTCTTGTTCATGGCCAGAGGAGCTGAAAACAGTAGAGAACATTGCTTAATTGGGCTTTTGCAAGGATGAGCATTGGAAAGGGAAGTAAAGAACCTTTTCTTCTTACAGAGATGCTGGAGGCCCACTTGCAATAGAGGGCTTACCTTTGGAGGTGTGACTGTCCAGACAGTGCACTCCATCCTCTCCATGCATGTACAGTCTTATTCTTCATGTGATCAAGGGTAGATAAAGACCAGATGACCCACTTGGCTAATCTTTGTCGAAGTTAGACCAGAGCAGCTTACGGTCCTTCAGTCTACATGGGGTAAAATTCTACTCATTGACACTCAAGTGAAAAATTGAAGCTTGGTTCAATGAGATTGGTACTGCTTCACTGTGTTTTCCTAGAATCACAACCAAGAAATTGTACATGAAGCTCTATGAATATACAGCAATGCCTAAAAAATGCAGTACTGCAAAACTGAAGAGCTTCTCTCTCAGAAAATTCTGTGCAAATCTTGCCTATTCTATTATTGTCAGTAACTGTCATCTGATCAAAAGCACAGATTAAAACTTACAGAACTGAAGGAAGCCAGCATATGCTATTTTAGTGCATGTATTATCTAAAGTAGGCCTTCCATCTGTTTCAGACCTAATTATTACATCATCTTTATGTAGCTTGATTTACAAAGAGTGAATTAAATGCTTATGTGATGCTTTACACAATGTGAAACACAGCTGTGGCATTTTTAGGGACAGAACAGGGCAAGATGTCCTAGGCACACTGAATTTCATTTTTCTACTGTGTTTACAAAAATATTCATTTGTAGCAAATATTTTTCCCTCTCCCTTAGTAATACACAATTGTATTTTGAAGAATCATACAGCTTCCACTCAGATGGCAATAAAATACTGAATATTTTTATCTGTCAAATAAAAGACTGTGACTTTAGTGATCAAAACAGCAGTCTCTATTAAAAGCATTCAGCTGGTTCTTCCTAACCTAGCTGTTGCCAAACAAAGACAGATTAAGATTAATAGCAGTAATTAAACAAAGGGACAGGCTACAGCATTAGTAGGAGCAAAGTATCACATTCGTTGTTCCCAGATACTTTATTCAACAGGAAGACAGAAACTCACATGAGCTCTAGTTTATGTTATGCACATTTTCTATAAGGATTAACTCTTTATCTGATATGCAGCTACAAGACGTGCACAAATAGTTTGACATAGTGTATCTTCCTTTAAAAACCCCTTTTGCTGGTAAAAACAAATTGATTAGATTATAGCCCTCCAAAATAGTTTAATGAGAGCAATTTTTTAAACCAGCAGTTTTTGCCTTGGATTTCAAAATTTGTCTGACAAGTTGTTGTGAAAGGAAAGGTAGAATATAGATAATGATCTAGCAAAAGCTCCTGTTTCAAACAGGGTAAGGAATAATCACCATTTTCTTTTCACTTTTCCTCTATGCAATTTTTTTTCTTGCTTTTGGGTTGGGGTTGCATTTTGGGTTTGGTTTTGGTTTTGTTTATGTGTTTGCTTTAAAAGACATGCACTCTGCCTAAAGCCAGTTTTGGTCACATTTTGGGTTTGGGTTACAGTGTCACAAGGCTCACAGCAGGACACTGCAAATTAACTGTATTCCATTTACACGACTTGACTGTGTACCCATTCTGAAAGCCAAGATACTGGTTGTTGTTTCCTCAGAATGGAAAACAAAGGACTCCTGCATCTCCCAAAAACACACTCTGCCAGGGTAGAAGGCTAGATTTAAACATCATGCTCTTATTTAGGATAGTCCAAGCCACATAAATTGTCTTTGGCCAATAGTGTATGGGCTCAGCGTAACTTCTGTGCACCTCCAAACCTCCTGCTCTCCCAGGATACTTCTTTCCATCCCCCTTGTCCCCACAGAGCTGGTTACAAGAGCAGTCACTGCTTAGCAAGACATGACCGGAGATTATTTCAATGAAAAGCCCCAAATATAATTCCTCTTTAGTCCACTTGAGTGTGGCATAGACACACCCTCTTTTGCCAGCATTGGCACAGCTTAAGGCTTAGTCATTAGTCATTAGAAAGGAAATATACACATTAGGAAATCAATAGGCAGTTTTGCAGGCAGAAAGATAGCAGAAAATAAACAGAGCTGTATTCTAGGAAGCAAACATGAACTTTCCTCATTTAAGCTTTGGAGAACGAACCTGATGCTGGGAGGAAATGTTGAGCATAACTGGGGAAGGGGGATGTGTCCCTTGCAAATAATTTCCCATTAATAGCTGCCTGCCCTGACATGTTTTGATTGAGCTATTTCTAGAGCTAACCCTCTGCTTGTAAATACTCATGCTAATCTTGTTTCAGAAATGTTTCATCTTTGCAAGGCATTAATAATCACTGTGCCACAAAATGTCTGGAGTCCAGCCATGCACAAGGCCTTGATATAATAAACTGAACAACAGTGGAGGTAGGTGAAGCCCAGGAGAGGGATGTTCAGATGCCTTGGTGACTCTTTATAGGCATTTCGTGGTTTAGCATTCCATAAATATTTGGACAAGAAAAATTTAGCTTGTGTTTATGCTTCCAGAAAACAAATGCTAGGTAGCATGCTGAAGTTTGCTTGATAAGAAAAGAAAATCTGATTTGGTGGAGAGAACAGGCCCCCTGTAATGGCAGAGATATCCAGCAGGACAGCACAAGAAAGGGGATACATGCTTATACTCCTGGGCTACAAATCGCAGAAATATCCATTACAATCTGTCCGCTAATCACTTACAGAAAGAGAGTCAGTCATGTAGGCCGGAAGTAATTTGTGATAACAGACCTTAAGTCTCCTTAAAAGAGTCTGATTACCAGGAACTAAGACCTTCAAACTGTCTCATTCTTCAGTTGCTTTTGAAAGCCACAACCTATATGTCACAGTCTGATAAATAATGAGCAAATTCCAGGAAGTCATCACTTATTGCAATGAATTGTTATTATTAGCTGTTTTGTTGTTAAGATAAAAATTTGCAGCCTGGGCTAAACAATGAGAGATAGGTCCCGCTATTGTGGGAAGTTTTGTACAAAAGCAAAGTATGTTGTACAAAAACCAGAGATTCGCCTCTAAATAGCTTCCATCTCAATGGTGCATTAACAGGAGAGAGAGAAATTATTGTTTTCCTTATTCAGTGCATAGTCATCAGTGAACTTTCACCACTTATCTGAAGCTAAAGGCTTTCTTACCCTTTATGCCAGATGAAGAGTATTAATAGCAACAAGTGTCACTGGATGGAGGCGGTGAGCAGGTCTTTGGTACAGCCTGTTGTTGATAAGAGTCTGATCCCCTGTCCAGCTGAAGAGCGACACTACAGCTGCCAAACAAAGTGCTTTTGTTTGATCTTGTTGCTGCAGCCATGTCGGGAAAGGTGCCAAGTATGATTTTGAAGTTTGCCTTTCAATAGCAGAGGGCTAAAATAAGAGGCTGCTCTGAGTGGAAACACAATATACACCAGGAGAGACAGTTTTTCCTAATGTGGGAAGGCTTACCATTTGTATGAAATTATGCACATGGCATTACATAATTCAAGTAAACCTTGGATACTTTTTTGGCTCAAGAGACATCTGAATTGTAGCCTAAACATCTCTACATGATATCCTGAAGCCCCTATTAACAAAACAAAACAAGTTTTGAGTTGTACAGAATCCCAAACAGACTCTGCCATAGTTCTTCCTTAGGCTCTTATGACCAACAGGATGTTTATGCCAATAGAGGTAAATTATTAACAATGCAGACAGTAATATAATGATTCTGCTTCATTCCAACAAAAAGAGAAATGTATTTTAGGATAAAAGTCAACAACTCATTACACAAGTCACCATCTAGTGGTACATAAGAACATGTACTGCTGCTCTTGTAAGTTTAAAGTTTAATAAACCTGCAGTTTTAGGGACTTAATATAACATCTTCGGTGCTGCTCAGAATGAACTTGTGTATTTAAAGCTAACCTCTCAGTGAATAAATGTATGGTACATATATATTCTGTATTTTATATGCTTGTATTAATATATTAGCATAAAGATATATTTCAAGCAAATTTGATGTTACTCTATGCAAACTATAATTCAAATAAAGTTTTAATTCATATATTTAAAATGATGGAGCACAACTGAGAAACAGCTACATTTGTTTATAGGCTACCTGTTTTTTAGCCTTTTCCTCCTCTCTGTGTGCGTTTATATGTGTTGCTTCTCTTTATGTGCACCCTTAGCTACATACATGCCTGTAACTGATGCTCCACAGCATACCATTGAAAGTGTCTGTATTGCTAAACAATCAGCTGAGCTGCAAAGAGAAACTTGTGGTTAACTAGTGCTACTCTGTAAATGCTGGAACAAGTGGCATCTCCCTCACTGCAACTATCTGTTCGAAGGAAAGCTATTAGGACTGACAGAGAAGCTCATTCTTGCTCATTATATTCCAAGCCCTTACAGGTGAGGCAGTTTTTCACTCTTCTCAGTGATGATAAAAACTGAAGACAAATACAGCATTATACTCTATTCAGCCTGTATCTTAAAATGTTCTGAATTTATTTATCCCTGAAGAAAAGCTGCTTGCAAGACAGCATTCCTCCCTGCTCCAGTCTACCTTTTCTGTTTGCATTTATATTTAGCATCTTAACTTAGGGACAAATGTTTGAGGCCTTATTTGACTTTTTTGCCATCTTCCTGCATTTTCAGCCTGTAAAGATTAATCTGACAAAGAACTAACTGAAGACTTTATGGAGAGGATGTCTGCTAGAAATTCCTGATGAAAAAAACAACAACCAACCAACCAACCAAAAACCCACACAGCAAACAAGATATGACAAGATTATGAAGGTGCATTTGGTTGCAAGCCAAGACATTTCTGCTCCTGGGCTTCCCAAACACCAGAGAATACACAGAATGGAGCTGGAGGTGAAGGAATGAGGTAGGCATGGTGAGAGGAAGGCTAGTCTGCAAATAAAAACCTATGATTTATGATTACTACTTGGCTACATGCAGCATGTGTTGCTGGAAATCCTGTGGAAAGAGCAGTATCATCTGTCACAAAGGCTGATACAAGATGCTAATAAAGGCTGACTTACTCTTTTCAACACAAGCTTGCTAACAGCAAGAACTTGACCCCTTCACACTAACTATCAGGTACTTATGGGAGACACTTATTATGGGGACCTGTGATCTCAAGGCATTGTGGTGGAAGATCTTTCCATGGGCGAGTGCTGCAGTGATTGGGCCAGACTTCATTAAAGGCAAGAGCACAAATGAATGCAATGAAACTATCTAATAAAACATCTGGCAAGCTTTGGGGATGAATGTTTGGAAAACCTAGTCTGCAAAGCAAAGGTCTTTAAACACTGGTAACAGCTTTCAGTTCCCACCTCCTTGTACTGAACTTGGAAGAAGGAGAAAGAAGAGTATTTTCTATGTACTCACATATAGGATTTGATTCCCTCAGTGGCAAGATATCACACATCAACTTAGGTACAGGACCTAACCATACTGTTTATACTGTTTTAAATGCAATTAAAATACTTTACATTAAATTCTTCCATTTGGCTATTGTATTTTAGTTCACATTTATTTTATGTTTAGAGCAAGCACATGCCAGCTACTGCAGTTCAGCTCAAAAGTACAAACTTATTAGGTCTTACTTGTCTGCTTGAATTTTAAAGTTTGCCTCCATGGTCCTCTGTGGAGATTGGAAAGGGGAAGAAAGCTGAAAGAATAGCATCTTGGACTCAGTAATGTCCCTGCCTTGGTTACCCTGAGAGCCCTGATGCCAGCAGAAGGAATGCAGATTCATGCTTCACCAGATTATGTATTACCCTGAAAAATTCAATTCAATTCTCTCCTGAATGAATTTCCAGGCTTCCTGTATTATTTTCTTTTTTAAAGGCATGCAGCCTTAAGTGGCCAAAGGTACCTCTTGCCTGACCTCTCCTTTCTACCTGTGCTCTTAAAAAATCACTTTTTGCAGATGGCATCTCAAAGGCAAGATAGAGCACTTAAAGGTGGGACTCTATAGCACAAGCACAGAAGAAATAGAAACAGAAACACTTTAGAAGAAAGACAGACTCTAAAAGAACTAAGTGGATTTAGGGAATACCGAGTCTCTACCGTGGTTACTGGAAGAACACAGGAAAAATCACTAGCAAGAATAAGCAGTCAGATCTGCAGGTGGTGCAAATTAGCATTGCTGAGGTAAAGTCAGGGGTACTACACTGATTTACACCAACAGGGACTGAGGACTGTTGCTAAGGAGGCATGTGGAACAGCCCTATGATGCACAGATTTTACTTTCTGTAGAGAATATTGTTTCAGTCCCTCCCACGGTTTGTCAGTGACTGCTCCCTGGTGAGAACATGAAGAAGTTGTCAGGTCTATTAACCTTAACAAATGTAAATATGAACCCAAAATATGGAAAAATGCTTGGATCTGAAATGAATTCCATTCTAACAGACTGCTGAGTTAAACAGTTGCTTATACAGACAACACAGCAACAGCAGCCACTGAGGAAGAAAATTACTCACCTCATTCTTTTTGGGTTGCCCTTCCTGCCTGCTTCTTTGTTCAGTGAGACCCCATATAAAAAGCTGCATTGAAGGAGGTTGGAGTCACTTGTGTGATTCCTCCCAATAATTTACCTTGCAAATGCAGGCCTTCCTTCTCCAATCAAGACTGTTGCTCACAATTTTTCAATACATCTGCAAACAAATCTTACCCCCTGGCTCATTCACAAAGCTGGTGTTAGGAACAAGCCATATGCTCAGTTCTTGTAGCATCTGACTGGAGTCGGGAGCCATATTCCCTTATTTCTGTTCTCTGAAGGAATGGCATGTCCCATGTCTCCTGTGGGAAAGTGGAGTCCTTTTGCCTGTTATACATTACTCTTGAACACAGGGCACTATATGGTATTAGACTAAGACCAATACTAAGAGAGTTTGGAGTGTGACTTAGTTTGGGATGGAGTCTATAATATTTACATTTCCCATGAACACTCTTGCAAACAAGTCGTTAGAAAGACGCTTAACCCATTTCCCTGCCTGGACCCATTTATGAGTGAGTGAGGGATCCAGCTGCATTGGGGATGGGATGCCAAGAGCTGTGCGAAGTGACATATATCTCCTTGTGAAAAAGCTTTTCCAGAAGAGTGCCCTGCATGGACCACTACCCTGGAAGGGATGGGGCTAGAGGGTGGACTGGACTAGAGAATTCTTCACTTGGCAGAACCTTTGCAATTCCTGCCAACCTACACACACTAGCCCACAAGAAAAGCTGGATAAAATCCCACTACAATTCAGTCTGTGCTTTGGGCTGGGCAGTACTAGCAAAGCAACTCTGTGGCCCTTCTACAACTTAAGAAAGAGAGAAGCCAGGCTCTGGCTGATGCTTTCAGGTTCAGTTCTCTGAGGCCTAGATTTGTACAGAGACTGAAAGCCGCACACTGCAATGTTTAAGAAGTCAGAGGCTGGGCTCTGCTTGGTGTTCCCAAGGCTGAGTTTTGTGCTGAATGGGAGGACTGCCAGGTTCAGGTTCAGGTTCATGGGGTGCAGAAGATGAAGGTGTAACAGCTCATAACTGTCCACCTTGCATCTTTACCTGCACTTCTGCTGTCCCACTCCATGTCAGCAGCATGGCACACACTCCTGCATCTCAGCAGCTTCAGTGCCAACCTGGTGCCCTGGTTTAAATTGCTGGGGAAAGGGGGATTGAGTTAAGCTGAAAGACTGGGTGCTTGTGCTGCTGCAATGCACCCACCTGTGAGCTCTGTTAGAGCAGCAATGCCCCCCAGCCAGGGGTATGTAGAGTGGAAGCAGCCCACCAAAATCTGTCTGTCAAACCCTGTAAGTGTTGTGGCTCTGGCTGAGAACTGGGAGTCCAAACCTGGAGATAGAAGATCAGGCGCTGGTGAGTACACCACATCCTCATACTGCAGAGCTGCAGGAGAAGACAGAGGATTCCCTTTGCTTAACATCCTAGAGTTCTAGGGTACGTGCGCAGACCGCAGGCTTTGAACTTCTGAGAAGAAAAAAAGAAAAAAAAATTAAAAAAAGGGAACTCAGAAGCAACAGAAGATTTGCCTTTATATGCAACAACATTCACAAATCATTTCCCTTCTATAGCGACACAAGTCTGCTCAACAAGATGACGGGAAAAAAAGGACTAGTTTTGACAGAAGAACTTTAAAGGATACATGCACTTTAGGCTCCTCTAGCTCCATTTGCATTTGGATGCAAAAAACTATTTGTTTTTACTGTTCTTTCTTCCATTACGAAGAAGCCATTTAAATTTCAATGGGGATTTGCTCTCAGTCTTGAGCTTTCTTCTGTTTTTTGGTTTCCAAGTCAGAGGTAAAATTGATAGCCCTTCATTTTATTTAGCGTGAAATGAATTACAAGAAAGTGGGACCTCTAGGAATAAAAAGTCTTCAGTCTGTATGTTCGTGTAAGTGTAAAATGTACTGCAAGGCAGAGTGCTTCTCCAGTTTTGCTACAGATTTGTAATAATAAAAAAGTAGACTCTTAGGAGAAGTGAGCCATGAGCTGACTGACTTGAACAGTTACATTAACACCCAATAAAAAGGTGCAAAAGTTCAAGACAGTTTTCTCTTAATAGAAAAAAAAAAAAAAGCAGAAACCAGAAACGCATAAAAAGATGGTAAGGGGAAAGGCTAGATGACATCTCTGAATAAATGCAAATCTAGACTGATTTCCATTTGAAAATGAACAAAATCTCCCACTCACAATTAGAGCAGGAGAAAGGAGGCAGGAACAAATGAACAGACGAAGGAAGGAAGGAGGAGTCATATACATTGCAATGTACAGTTATCAGTGCTTGGCTAAAATACAGTGTAGAAATCAATGGAGGCTGACACCAAGATGACAATTTACAATGCAGAGATACACAGAGCATTCTGTCGGTGTTTGGTAGGAAGGAAAACTAATGCCTGAGTCATTCAGAAAGCGCTGACAGTGTGTTTATAATACCCACATCTGTCACAGAACACTCCGCTGTAATCACACTCCCCTTAATGGGAAAGGAGAAGATTATGTTCACCCCCAGGGAAGGATGTACTCATATGAATCTGCACGCAACATTCAAAGAACAATCCACTCAGAACTTGCCTAATTCAAGAAGCAATAGAGCATACAGTGTCAGTGAGCTACATCTCATATATAATAAAGCTTAAAAAAAGAAGGGACATACTCATCACTGAACAGACTTGATAACAAAGTTAAAGGAAGAGAGCTGGAAACTGGGGGAAAATACCTAATTAACTCCTTCTGGGATGCACACAGGTAACCAAGGCTGGGTCTTAATGATCTTGATTTTTGGCTTTGGGTGCTATTTTGAACAAACATAAAGCATAGGATTGCGGATACTGCAAGGCTTTGTTTGGGAGTGGGATCTTAAGAAACTTGGTGTTTCACCGGGTGTGCAGTTGAATGTATAATTTAGTCTAAGTTTACTCAAAACTGAGCCATATTTTCAACTCTAGCCCAAGTGAGAAGTGTAAAGCTTTGAACCATCTGCCTAGGTAGAGGACTAGGCAGTCTTATAGAATGTGGGGGATTTTGCTTTTAAAATGAACATTTCACATAATTTTCTTCTTATTTTCCCTTTGTACAACAACCTGTTTGCACAGGGAGCTCAAAGAGCATAAATAGGGACAGAATAGAATAAAATGCCTTAAAAATAAGTCTTTCTTGTTGAACATCTCACAGAAACAAACAAACAAACAAACATCTGTATGTCTCTAACTTCCATTTGAAAAGCACCTATCAGAAAATACTTATCCACCACGGAGAAAAAAACATTTTTTAATACTCAAACACACTGACTCTTAAGGCTCAAACATATTTGCAAATATTTCCTGCTGTTCACTCTACTTTGAGGCAAACTGCACTGAAAAAAAAAGCTACAGTACTTTCAATTTAAGCTCAGTGCTAAACAATTGTATTCTAGGCTGTCCATGTAGATCGGCCTTGAAAAAAAAATGTGGAGAATCAATATGATTCTATGCTAATGATGAATCCACAACAGCTCAGAGTAGCTTCTGCTGTACCCCTGATAGTATCAGTAAAATGATAGTGCCAAGGAAATGACAAAAATTTGAAACTTTGCAAGATAATAATCACACTGACTCCTATTTAACATCAACAACAACAACAGAAAGGATTAAGGCCACATGATTTTAGCAGTATCAAGTCAATGGCACATTACAAAGGCCCTACACCCCCCAAAAAAGGAGTAAAATTGGAAACTAATATTATTGCTGGATTAAAATCTTTGTGTAGACTTTAGGGAATTGTGAATCAGTAATTTCAGTCTTACCACCCCCCACTATATATCTCGCAGTGACATTTCAGAAACACAGCTTAGAAGTGCAGCTTCATGATGGTCACATTTTCTTGCTTCAAGGAGACAACCAGCCACTGCCACCTCTGCTGTTCCACCTTTCTGCCTGCCTGCGAGGACATAAAAAACACGGCACGCCAGAAATTGCCAACATCACTTCCCAAAGCAGGCAGGACACCTGTGCAGGTGCCAGGGCAGGGCTAGAAAATAGCATTTTCACCTAGATGAAGGTGGTGTTACCAACTCTGCAGGGTGCGATTATTTCATGAATCGAGCCCCTGAGATAAGGCACTTATTGTTCCCTGCGGTAAAGCACCAAGCTGCTTCCTACACATCAGGTGAATATGTAGGATGCTTGTTAGAGCCTTACGCCTTGAAAACATTAGGGAGTTGGCCAGGAAAATGAGTATATGCAGATAAGCACCTAACACATGTGTCTTCCGTACTGCAGTTGCACAAATGTCAGTACAGAATTGTTTTCAATTTTCGTCTCACATCCCTGGCATCTCATATGGAAAGGGTTCCTTGTAATTAGGGAGTACTCCAGCTGTTTTCATGCTGCAGCTTTGTGGATTTGCTCTGGTTTATGCATATTGCACCTGAATTAATGTACACTTAAGATAATAGGGGATCTCGTGTAAAGCATTATAAAAGAAGCTCGTACAACCCCTTCACACCCTAGGACTGTAGTCTATTTACATCCCACAGCCTATTTGTTTTAGATGTACTTGCACAGGAGCATTACTTCTCTCAGGGTTCCATTTTCACTGTGTATCTTATTGTTCCTCTTCCCTTCTTTAGCTTGCCAAAGAAAGCTGTGGCATCTTATACATTTTGTGTCTTGCCTGTAAGATCTGTGGCTTTGCACCATGTTTAGAGAGTATGAGCTCAGAGGAGATCTTCAACTAGTCAGCTACTGCCCTTCAAACTGTCCTCTGAGAAACTTGTAGTTGACAAAAAAGACACTTCATCAGAGAACATGCCCTCTCTGGAAGACACTGAAAGACGGAGAATCCATCACTTCGCCTGATAATCTGTTTCAATCACTCCTATCAGAACAACGTGTGTCTTGTTTTTAGCTTGAATTTGCTGTTCCATAGCTTCATGTTCATGGTTCTTTCTGTGCCCTTGCTTGCTAGATTAGATAGATGATTCACTCCCAGTATTTTCTCCCTTGGATGTGAGTATACTGTAACCAAGGAGTTTCTTTTCTTGTGGATTCATTCTTTAGTGCTCAGCACCAAATGCTTGTTCAGCCTTTATGCAGTGATATATGGGACACTGCTCCTTGGAGAGAAACAAGTTAGATCACTTCTAGCCTTTTTTATTTATACAGTTAAACATGTTTATCACCCAAAAGATTAGGTAGATTGCTCCCTGGTTAACTATCCTTCTTGACTGCTTTTAGCAGTTTCACTGACCTGTCACAGTGTGCTGCTACCTGGAACAATACATCAGTACTGCATCTCTCTACAAGTATGACCCAAAAGAGACTAATGTTGAATAATGTAAAAGTACTAATAATTCCAGCCACTATCAGAGAGAAGTCTGGACTGCTGCTATCCACACTCATGCACAGACCTTCTTTCAGAAAATTTTAAATAGATGGTTACATCCTGCAGGGCATTTTCAGTGCTTACACTGAGTGACATGCTCACTGTGATGGCTTTGTCTAAAAATTGTGTTGTCTAAGGCACAATTTTTCACTTTGGGCATGTAAGCATTTCTGACCTAGCAGATGGGTGGAAACATGCTTTCCCTGAAACCACCTACATGACCCTGTTAGATTTCCCTGTAAAAGTCATCAGACAGATACAGCTTCAGAGCAATTCTCATTTACTTGTGAAAGCTCAAAGGTGTAGCAGTTTGCGTGGCCAAGGCAAAGTTGAGTTTGCTGGGAATGGCAGCTGTTTTCTCCATCACCAGGTGTCCCATCCCAACAGATGGGATGAGGGATGAGTTAATTCTGAATGTGACACACACCCTGACTCAACAGATGAGATCAGGTGGGAGTTAACTCTGGGTATTTCTGCACAGTAAAGCGAAGTGAATGACAGACAATCACTCCAGGGGTCCAATTCAGTTATGAATTTACTAAAAGTACTTGGTGGAATATGAATTACAGTGATTAATGACTTAGCAAAAGTATGTTATAATATCATAAAACTTATCAATACATTGACAGCAAAAAGCCCTTCTAAAAATGGTGGATTGGCAACAATTAGTAACTATAACAAGACTTTAGCAACAGAACTTACAATTATATTACTTTTATATGTTCAAGAAAAAGGAAAAGAGAGAGAGAGAAGGAAAACTAAGATATCAGAGGGAGAGAGAGAGTAAGATATCACCGCTCCACAGGTACATCAGTCCAACAACAACCTCTGGAGGGGTGGGGCGCATTGAAGATTTACATGCTACCAGCTGATATCATGCATGAGGTCATTGTATAACCCAGTTCACTTACGTGCAAGATAGGAAAGGGCGTTTTGTCTCCTCCCTCTGTTTGCTCTTCATGCTAATTAGGAAGACTCTTCTGGAAATGGGTTTGGGGTCTTCAAACTAAGAGAAAGTTCACAGTACTGACCAGAAGTGAGTTGTTTTGTCCATCAGGTGTAGTTGTCAGTTTGTAGTTTCTTCTGGTAGTTGTCCACCAGATGGTTCATCTCTATCATCCCAATTAGGCCATGAGGCCTTTCACAGCAACACTGTTAATTGCCTTTATTTTCTACTTCCATGGCCATCTCTCTTTTCCGCCCAAAGTATCAATCACAAAATCTTGGGAAAGATAAGATGAGATGCCTGCCTCCTCAGCAATCTATCTTTTCCTCCCAAAGTAACAAAAACCAGACATTTAAGGCATAACATAGCCCTTTGCTCTGCTAAGGATGGTGGGAGTACTTCAAGGTTGTCACACCAGGGATCTAGGGACACTGTCTGCTGAAATTTCCCTCTCAAATCCTCCCTCAGCCTTGCCAGGTGCCTGCAGGCAGGTCCAGCTCTGGAGGGCAAAGCTGTCCTTCCCCCAGAGAACAGGTTTGCAGATTATTTTTTAACCAGCTTCATTTCATTGATCCTGTCTACAGGGCAGGTTGCTACTCACAGCTACATTAAGAAAATGTAGAGGGCAGAGAACTGAAAGTGAGAATGTGGGAGCTGGTGGGAGTGTCTTTAAAAAAAATAAAGTTATGTTAGACAACACACACTTGTATACACCAAGTTCTTAGGTTTATCAGCTGCACCATGAATCACTTTTAACATCAGAAGAGCTTAAACACAGAAACACTACAAGTTTATTCTAGCCAGACAAAAGTTTTCATTCCTGATTATAATGTTGAAAGCAAGAGTGTATAAACAAAGACAACACAAAGTCATCCTGAGTACCACTTAACACTTGATATCTTAACTGCTGCTTGGGCTCTTTGAAGGATACTACACTGAATTGCCAGTTCTTAGATTTAAACGATGGTTTAGAGACTTATAAAGTTAGTCCTAGTCCCAGGGACAACCATGTGAAAAACAAAGAGAAAAAAAAAGGAACATTTCTGAAAACACTGTTTTTCACAGCATGTCATGTAATTTTCTTCAGATGCGCATTTGAAGCCCTCACCTAAACAATCCCATTGTCACAAAATTCGATTTGTTATTTAAAACCGTATTTAAAATTTTTAATACTTTTCCAATCAATTCATTAAAATCTTTATGTGTGCAACTGAAACTGACTTCTATTTGAAGTTTACCTTAAGAGAATCAATGTTCAGCAATTTTATAAACTGTTCAACTTTGTTCACAAAACAAAAATATTCTTTCTAGTGCTGCATTTGAGGGTGGATTGAAAAAAATAATTTCACAGCTACAAAAGTAGTATGACAAGAAGGCAGATTGTTAATCTATTCCAGAATATAGGTTTGCATACAGGCCACTGAAGTGATCACACATTATTTTGTATGCAAAAAATTTGAAGTCAGATTTTTGTTAAGCTTCAGTCCTTCAGAAATGCTTAGTTTTTCCTGAACAGTATTATTAGAAAAAAAGTTTCTCTATTTCGTCAATGAAAACATTACAAGCTTTTATTATTCTAATTTTAAGACATCATAAAAGTTATCCTTGTGAAACAAAAGTATAGAACAAAGTATCTGTTCTTCAAAATGTCTTTTCATCATCCCTGTCTTAGCCAAATAAGTAAATGTAGACTAAAATACTAAACTACCTTGTAAGATAAGATCAACATTTTCAGTCTCCTCCATTTGGAGGGTTTTAGATATAATGACCTTGCAGAGAAATTCCTCAACATTTCCATGGACTCAAGGATGATAAAATGAAAACTGCCTTGTAATTCAAAAAAAGGATTTGGCAAAAGTGGAAAAATAATTCAAAATTTCATTGTACACATTCAAGGCCATATCATGAGTCATATACATCTTCCCTTTTTCTTTTATGTGGTATGTGGAGTAGAAGATTATTTGAAATAATAATCATTTCAATACTATATTAATATGCAGTTTTATCTCCCTAAATCAGTATTTGCATGGTCTATTGCAAATATTATCTTTGTCAAAATTTCTGCCACTTTATTGTTAAACATTTTTAATATCTTCCAATATTCCTGGTACAATTTCATGTTGCCTTCAAAGTAAGCAAGTAGACAACAAATGAATGGACTATCCCTTTACCTATACAGTTAGGGACAACTAATATTTTAATATCTCTTTGTATTTTAATATCTCTTTGTATTTCAATATCTCTTTGTATTGGGATATCAGTGGCCTCTTTAATTAAAATCAAATCAAATCAGATAATTTGCACTAACCAATAGCAACCTGTTTCTAAGTAGACCTTGGAAAATATTCACCTTGCCATGTCTATGAAGTGATCTGACATTGTGCACTTCATTGCTTCTGAAGAAGTCACTTCATCACTTTCTGCACTCTTATATTTTAAAACAAGAAAAAAAGTTGTAATTTTAAACTATGCGGCACTTATGTTTGTTATAGACTCTACTTTCATGCTGTCTTCCTATAGTCTATCAGAGGCAAGTGAGATTCTTTGCATAAACTGCAATAAGCCCTGTAACAATTATTGCTATCTTTACTGATCCTTCAGCATTATTTTTCCATTTGCTTGGCAAATTGCAAAGCTCTTTCCATTTAGGGAGTATATTGTGATTTACTAAAGAAATTACTATTGCCATCACTGCCAAATTATGAACTCTATAAGGATGTAGCTCAGCCAATGAAAAATGCTGTGGTAGTTAAACTCAGATTTAATCTGCCTGCTCTGTACTAAGCCAAACATTAGATATTGCATTCTACACAAACATTTAGTTATAATAAATATATGTGATAAAACGTTCCTTATCTACTGAGAGCTTGAATACATAGGCTAATCCTAGCAGTAACTTCTCTAGGTAGACTTCAACTATACTGAAAATACATCTCATAGTTTCTTTTTCTTTTTTTTGCATTTCAGTGAGGGTCAAAAATCTCTCCATAGATAATGTATAAAGAAACAGAGGATTCTGCAGTTTAAAAAGCTCTACACAGAAATAAAAATGTTATTTTGATGGAGATCACACATAAGAGTTATCTGGGGAGAAATGAAATTTCATCAAAGGTAGGTTTGACTCAGTGATTCAGAAGTCCTCCCACATCAGGGTCCTCTGATGTGCTGGGAGAAGAGCTTGCAAGGAGCCCTGCTATGATACCTGCCTAGAAACTTCCAAGGTCTGTCTGAAGAACATGTGTTTCATTACTCTGTTATGCACACAGTAGGTACTGAAATTTAGCAATAAGATATACCAATGGCTCTGTGGCACATATTTCGTTTTTACATGACTATTAATGGCACTTCCCAAAAGAAGGCCTCTTTTTTTATTTCTTGTGAACTGATCATCATCTGGGTTACAAGCATAAGAAAAAGCAGAAGTCATCAATCACCCTGTGCCATAGCTGTGATTTTTACTTCAAGGCAGTCTTGGGAGAACAAAAAAAAAAGCTTTGTGGATAGTCGTCGTTAGAAGACCAAATTTTTTCAGGCTGAATTCTACAATGCAAATAAGGCTTTACTGTCAAGTTAATTCCTCAGTGCCATTCTGCAGAGGTTTGATAGACTTCAAGGCTTACTTTTATACCTGTAACAGAATAATTAAATAGAATATGGTCTTTTAATCTAGTGGAAGAGCCTTGGCAACAACAACTGGCGCTACCTTGCTCTCTTTCATAAAATATTTCACTTTTCTCATCTTTCTTGGCTCCTTGTTCTGATAATAAGTGGGCTCTGATAATAGGGAACCCTTTATCAAATATGGTTCTAATAATTAACATCCTACCCCTACTCCCTCACTTTCTGGAACTGTAATCTGAAGTGTCAAATGCAAAATACCTCCTTCCTCTCCCTGGGAATGTCAGGATTCATATTCCAGCCATGTTATTGAATTAGCACGTTCTTTCTGCTTAAAACAGCCTTCCTGGAGGTCAGAACCATTCTAAGATAATTTCAAGATACAACCTTTTCACAATGTTTAATAAAGCATGTATCAGAAATTACATCCAGTGTATGCATACTTTGACAAATGCATAATACTTTGTTCTCCCTGAGCATTCTCTGGAGACACGGTGCATCAGTAATGCAGATAAGAGAGCACATTGTCAAAACTGGCTTCCCTCTCTCTTTCACCAATTTAACTTCATGGCAGTATGGTGACTAAAACTGGTGCTGTAAGATTCAGAATTTTTTTCCACATAGGAAACAGGAAATTCTGTGGATCTTGACTAAATAAGTCTGTTACTCTCTTTTGATTGTTTTTTCTTTCTTTTGGGAGAAGAAATTTTTTTTTACCACACATTAGGAATTTATATTGGATATGTGTTCTTCTCAGAGCTGAGATGTGCTTCCCTCAAGAGGATTTCCTCTGAGTAATTGTCTAACTAGTGGTCACTGAGCTGTAATTACTCCAGATGAAACCAGTTGTCATCATTCCTTACAGTGCAAACTGCACACACACTCCGAAAAGCATTCCCATTAGTCATATCTCCAGCATAACCTGCACATTTTTTCTGCTGAAAACAGATATTGATTTGACACAGTGCTGAAATGATATGATGTATAACTGATTGTATAATTGGGTACAGTATTGGATTAGACTAATGCAGCCAGGTTTTCAATCTAATTACCTTTTCTTAGCTGATGGAGAGAGTTGTACCCTGTGCAATTACCTTGACAATTACCAATATCACTTTATGATAATCCACTTAAAGAATTCTAGTCAAATAGGAACAGGCTGAGTGTCTTCCAGAACTTTTCTAATGTTTCTTGTACTTTTAAAGGAACATTAGGTTTTTCTGAATTGGTAAATAAACATCTGAATTCTAGAAGCCCTACTCATGCAAAAATCACAGGAGAAAACAGTCAATATTTCCACAATCTTTGAAAGAGTGTTTGTATTGCATTGGCCATCTAACATTGTCCCATGAATGCCTTCTGGCTTGATGTGGGTCTTGGCAATATATGATGTAGAAATACCTGACTTGTGCAGCTGACCCTGGATCTAGACCCAAGACTTCTTCCAATATAAGATTAGCTAATGCCGTTCTCATTACTCTGTGAATTCACAGAATGGTTAGCTGATGGGAGCTAGATTCAGAACAAAGAAAACATTTCCTTGTGCATCAGGTACCTGGCCAGGTGAAATCTTTGTTAAAGGATGTCATGGGGGCATTTATATGATCTCCATTCAGCAAGTACCTCATCAGAATGTGATCTTGGGTCACTAGAGCCATATGAATTCCTATGTCCCGTCCTGCTTTTCAATGGTTATGAATTTGGTAGGTTGGTTAGGACCTAGAAAAAAGAAATTCAATGCAATAGCAAACTGACTAGCAAGAAAGAAATAATGTTGCAGATGAATAATGTACAGTACATTATTCTTCTTTTTCTTTAACGCCATGAGCGTTTTCTGAAGATACAGAAGTCCTTTTGTCACATCTGGCTCTCACAGGCACCAAGACAATCAGCAACAGAGGGTCATGTATCAGGGTAGGAATCTGCTGGCTGGAAGCCAGAGAATCACGGATGTCATGTTCCAGGTATTTGTAAGTGGTGGTGTAAGAAGTTCAGGGCCCTGGAGAACTGGTACAAGCAATGGCCCTGGTGTGCACTGTAAATCAGGGAAAGTAGCTTGCTATTAACCAGGACTGATGCAGAACTTGTCAATATACTCTATTTTACTGCTTTTCAGAAATACTCAAAATCTCTGGCCCAGATTACTAGTGGATGTAAATTCAAATCAATTTAAGTCTCATTTTTAAAGATTCAGATTCAGGTAGAAAATAAATCCCACTACAAAGAAACCTCGCAAAAAGAGGCCCCCTCTACCTCTCCTGTTTACTGTTTATGACTGCTCCACCTTCACAGTCAGAACACCTTCAGCCAGTGCAGCAGTCATTGACTGGGTAGTAATCTGTTCTACTGTATTGCATCCATCACTTTCACAGAAAAGAATTCTTTACCTTTATGTCACATCCAAGGATTAGGACCTCATCTAAAACTCCTTGAAGTTGATGGAGACTGTCATTGACTTCAGCTGACATTGGAATGTAAATCTGCAGCCTGCTAGGAAACTGAATAAAGATCTGGGTCCAACTCAAGTTGGACATAGATAAGTTTAATAGTACTGACACTGGTGAAGTTATACAGGTCTGCAAGCAGATTTGCCTTCATTCTGTTCATTGCTGTTCAGTTGACTTTAGTAATTCATTGCATGAGGTAACACATCAAAATGGCACTTGATAATGATTTTCAGTATCAGTGGAGGCATAAAGCAGAAGATTAAATATAAATAAAAGTTTCCAAGGGCTAATAATAATATTTTACAAATGGGAAAGACTGCTTTGCACTGTTTATGCAATGTGCAGGGTTTCAAAAATCGAAGTCAATCACTCTTTCAAGACATCATGACATCAAACCATAGCTAAAAAATGGTGCATTTACTAGGATTTCAAGAAAAAGTGTTCCTGTTATTATGTCTGGGATGACATATACTCTGTAAGAATGACGGGAAAATATCCTTGCCTCCAGATTTTCATTGGTGTAATCTGTCTGCAATACATACAAAATATGATACTGTGTTTCAGGAATGTGGAATCAGTCTTTTTTAGCAGGATATATTTGGAACATCTTGAAATATGTCATTATCGTATATGTGTCTGTGTGTATGACAGAAAATGAATTCTGCTGCTAGTGTCTTGCGATATACCTTCTTGCACACAGAAACACTAATTGCAGTCTTCATCAGAGCATAGAAACATAGCCTACTGTGGTATCTGGAATATAGAGAAGACAATAAAAAACAGTAAAAAAAAAAGTAAAACAGAAAAAAGAAAATATTTTAACTGTCTGTCATGTGGATAATTGCTGCAACAAGAAGAAACCAGGACCTGCTGACAAGTTTCTATTCAAATCTTTTCCAGTGCTGTAGAACAAGTGCCAAAAATTCACACCATCTACCAATGCATTATGCCAAGTCACTCCCCTTCTGGCTAAGCTCAAATTGCAAGGGGAAATGATATTGCTGACAGAAGTGCTGTCAGGTAAAGAATCCTCCATTAGAGGGTACATGAAGCTGAGGTCAGCTAAATGAAGGGAGAGGAGGGCTAAAAGAATAAAGGAACAGGGACATGGAGCCAGGTGAGAGAAGTGGCAATGGCAGGTTAGTGTGAGGCCACAGAGAGTAAGACAGGAGCTCACAGGACTTTTTGGAGCCTGAGGGAGGTCCAGAGACCAAGAGATGGTAGGGTTGGATGGAGGGGAGTGAAGAAGCACCAGGGCTGGTCACAGGGTCTGTGGTCAGCAGCATCGACAGCTGCAGTCAGAGGGAATGAACCTGAGAGCAGAACAGGCTCTGCAGAGCAGCCACATCCACTCACAGCCTTTGACAAGTGGTGCCATAACCCCTCTGCCCACATACAGACAGACCCATCATCATCATCTCACAGCACCACTATGAGCTTTGGTTCTCGTAAACTGTGGCCCCAAAACTATGAAACACGTTTTGTTGTGTCAAAAGCTTTCTTCAGATTTTAGAAAGCAAACTGAGTTTTGTTTTGGTGGGGTTTTTTGTGTTCTTGAGTGACAATATTATTTTTTCCCTATATAATTTTTTCTTCAAGAAATTCACCAATATTCTTCTTTGTAAAGATTACAGTAGATAAGCCATATAGGTGGAAGAGAATCCACAAGAAAACCACTTGGAACTGGCCAGTTCTTGCCCAGGTCCTTCACTCCTAATGACATAATGAGAAACTTAAATGGTTCTGCATATTAATAGGAGAGGAGCACAAAGGAGCCACAAGATCCCATCCACTCCCATGTTCCTATGCGAAGCAGGACAAGAAGTGCAGAGGCAGAGAAAGGAGGCAAAGAGTCTAGTTGGAGGCCTGTATCTAGTGGAGTCCCTCAAGGGTCAATACTGGGACCAGTACTATTCATCAATTACTTGGATGAGGGAATAGAGTGCACTGTCAGCAAGTTTGCTGATGACACCAAGCTGGGAGGAGTGGCTGACACACCAGAAGGCTGTGCTGCCATCCAGCGAGACCTGGACAGGCTGGAGAGTTGAGCGGGATAAAATTTAATGAAATATAACAAGAGCAATTGTAGAGTTTTGCATCTGGGCAAGAACAACCCCAGGTACCACTATAAGCTGAGGAATGACCTGTTGGAGAACAGTGTAGAGGAAAGGGACCTGGGGGTCCTGGCAGAGAAAAGCTCACCTGAACTCTGGTGTTGTGCCAAATTTCCAATAACCCAGCTGTTGCCAGTGAATATACTGAATAGTACTAGTCCTAGTACTGACCCTTGAGGGACTCCACTATATACAGGCCTTCAACTAGACTCTGTCCCATTGACCACAACTCTCTGGCTTCTTTCCTTCAGCCAGTTCACAGTCCACCTCATTACCCAGTCGTCCAGACCACACTTTCTCAGTTTAGCTGCGATATAGTGCCAGAACCCACCTACGTCACAAACTTTGCTTTAATTGTTTAATCACAACTATAGTTTAAATTAGAGCTTGCCACAAGAACTTTGGTTTTGGGCCTAAGCAGTCCAAACACTTTCAAAAGACATCACTGCACTGAATGTAATACTAGCACACCCATAATTACGCAGTAAGAGAATTTTTCCCCAGTTCAGCACTTCCATTCATTCAACCATGTGATACTGTCACATTTATGAAACATCTTTCTATTTATATGTTCAAGGACCTGTCATAGCGGCCTCAGCATCAAATAGCTGCACTGCTGGTGTGAGTGGATTGTTGCTAATGGGAAATGTTAAAGAGCACTTGTGAATGGAAATGGCTAAACCCCACGGTAAGCAATATTGCTGTTTACTGTAGAAGTATATTTAGAACAATTCTGCACCTCTAAAAAATTGTTCCTAGAGAATATGGGTGTTTTTAGCATGGTGTGGTACCACCAGGGAATTATCTGGCTACATGTGCTTCAGCAAGCCATTTGAGAGAAATAATTAAGAATTGATGTCCATCTCAGGCATACAGCTACCTTACAGTTTTAACCCTGGGTTAAACTAACTAACTAACTAACTGACTAACTAACTAACTAACTAACAACAGTTTTGACAGGGCGCAAGCATCTTTTTTTTGGTTTACAACAAGACATACTGGCAATTACTTCATTAGCAAAGAAAATGAAATGTGAGACTTCTAAATCACATAAACTAATCTAGAATGGGTATGTTCCATATTTCCATGTATGTGTAAGCTTCATCTGCTAACACGGTAATCGATGGTACTCCAAAAACCCCATCATCTTTTCCACTAGCTTTGTGTTACTGAGCAGAATAGAGTGAAAAGATAATGTGGTTAGGCATTCCTCCTACAGGCTTCAGTGAAGGGACCATTTTGTGGATTTCACAGGGTGAAAGCAGTGGTCTATATTAGTAGGATTTATTTGCCAAAGAGTCAGTGTTCCAGGATGTCACATGGCCATTGGAGAAGTGATTAACTGCAGATTGGTCATCATTCATCAGGAAGGGATGGAGACTTGGGAGCAAATGAAAGCATTAGAAAACATTATTCATTAATTATGCCACATGACTTCTTACCCCAGAACAAGAAATTGCCATGTTGGCCAGTTTAGTGCAGATGCTCACCAGTATTATCTCTGTCTGTTCTAGGGTCCTTTTGGCTCCTTGGACCTCCTTCACAGGCTGATCCTATGTAGGCTTTGGGGCACCATCATGACCCTCTATCCCCTCTGAGTATTGCTGGCTCACAGTATATAATATATCATCTTACCAATTCAAAAAGTGACCCATCACTATCTTTGAAGAAAATCAGAGAAATAGCTGGATTTTCTAAAAGAAATCTAAGGATGGAGGGGTAATTTCCAGATACAATTCATTGGCTGGCTCCAACCCATAACAGCTGTCATGACTATAGCACATTCGAGCACCCCTGAGTGAGACAGCAGTATCTCATGGTGACAAAGACAAGATATAAACAGAGGCTGTAGGGAAAGAGATTGCTCTGTACCCATTAATGCCAGGAGATCATCTACCAGTGCTGCAACACAGCTTTATATCCTGGCTGGAGTCCAGGCTTTGCTACAATTAGCATAATAGCTTCAATTATGTGAGCCTGCAGCTAGCCTTTAGCTAGTTTCTCTGTAATTTATCTCAGGAAGAAGTAGTTTGATCTTGGCTGTCTTGCTCCTGATGTAGTTTGATTCAGAGTAAATTTTATGCAGAATATTCCTTCTGTGGCTGACACATTGCCTATTTCTAGCAGCTCTGGAGTCAAGATTCTCTTTCGCATCTCAGGAAATCTGTGATGGGTTCCCTTGTGTGCACAGCTTGGGTGCTGGTTGTTTGAAGATGTCCAAAATATGCTGAAAAAGCTTTAAGTTTGTATCTCATTCTAAGATGAGTTTTATAAGGGATGAAACATAAAAGTGTCAACCCTCCATCCTTCCAGCATGCATACCCTCCTTAGGAAAAAGCAGAGCCCCAACAGGCAAACACTGCAAGAGCTGGGAGAAGGGTCTGCTGGTAAAATACTGGCTGTTAACTCAGACTTGAGCCAGCTCCTCTGTTTCATTGTAAACTCTTTGGGTGTGGTCTGGGCAAATTTAATTAAAATTTCTCTCTGTTTTTAACTGGGGGGTGGAGGGGTGCTAGAAACAATGTCTTATGAAGCTGACTGTAGCACAGTAAGAATAAATTCACAGATGTGAGACACTTAGACATAGCAGTGACAGAGGTCATGGACCTGCCTGGCCAAAACTGTCAGTTCTTTGCTTTGTGTTAATATATTAACCTTCCCTTCAGCAGGATAGAGGCTTAAAGGGCATCCTTTATTCTCAGACAAATTCCTTCTCTCCCCTCAAAATAGCCTGGATGTAGCTGAAGAAACTGAGGAACAAAAGGCTAAAGACTGCTGGAAAGCTGAGAGCTGCTTAAGCTAAAAAGGGAGGATTAGAAGGAAACATAGTAGCCCTCCTGGGCTTCAGCTTAGAGCAAACTATGACCAGCTCTAGTAGTGACCCTGAAAGAGAGGTTAGAAGCGGAGCAACAGCTCTAGGTTTTTCACTCTTAGATCCAGGAAGATAAAAACATTAACTCATGGCAATGTGGGAAAACAGAAGAGCAAATATTGATTAACTGCTTTTTTAAAGCAAGTTATTAAATGAAACACATTTCATCAGAACAATCTCTGATAGATGAGATCAGAGAAAAGAAGTGTCCCAGCTATAGAGTATTCATGGGAGTTAACTATCTGTAGATAATCCACATTACTCTCTTCACAGCACTAGGATCTGATATTTAATTTTCCACCACATTGTGGTTTTGGCAGGATTTTTTTATTATCTCACATAAGAACTGAGTAGTTACGTAGCTTTAGGATGACAAACTCAAACTCTTCTTCAGGGTAATATTGAAAAATGAAGACACAGAAAGAGACTTCACTGATGCACAGCCCTTATGTGTTGTTTTGTTACAAGACATGTATCATCATCTTCCCACACATTTTTTTATGCAAGAGATCTACGGGATGCTCAGCTTGGTGCTCCACAGTATGCCACCACCATCAAACAAATGACAGGAAATTGGCAGCATGCTGTGGAATTGCCTTCTGCAACTGAATGGAAAACACTGTTCAGTATGGACCTCCTGCCCTTCCCTCTCCACCCACTCCTGACATGTCTTCAGATTTCCAAAGCAGGTCTCAAATTGAAGGAAGCCTCAGTCCTTTACCAGTTTAGAATAAGGTTTGCCAATGTACAATAAAATGTAGCCACTCCCAAGGTGTCACTTGGGAGCCATACAGCCCCTCCTCCTCTCCACAGGAACACTCCACAGAATATTTTGGGGTTTTTTTCATAAAGGAGAAAGCTGGATGAGACTTTATTAGGAATTCCAAGAAGAATTCAGGTGGGTGGGATGTGATCACTCCATCTGTGTTGTTGTTACAATTTCATCTGGAAACTAAGCAGTCCATTGCACATGCCACTATAAATGAAAGCCTGTGTCCCAGGCTGTTCACCCCATAGAAAATTAATGATTAGAGTTAACCATGCCAGTGTTCTCGAGTGGCCAACTCTGAGCCACACCTAATGCTCCTAGTGTAACTCCAGTTGTACTCTTAAACATTCCACAAGCTACTACCAAGACTTTTGCAAATGTAGTTTAGGAATGCCTTGAATTTTTTATCTTTCTTGCTTTAAATGGAGACTAATACAAGTTGAGAAGTGTGTTGACAGTGCTATATCCTCTTATTGCTTCATCTCCAGGGTTAACCCTGCCTGCGAACTGGAAGCAGGCAGCTGACAAAGTGCCCCAGGTCACAGCCTGCATCCCATTAAAGTCAAAGGCATTGGACACATAGACCTTTTGCAGCTAAGTAGCTCCAAGCTGCTCTTAATGACCCTAGGCTGGACTGATTTCCTTGTGGATCAAGCTTACAAATACACAGCATGACTACAGATGTAAGAACCATCTCTGCAATCTTGTATCATGTGCTGGACTATAACTACACAGCTAGAGAGAGTGGCCCTAGGCACACTCCAACCTGAACAAACATCTTGTCCACATTATTTACCTGGTGATGCAAACCATCCCCAAAAGGATGTGGGTATTTCTCAAGAGAGGTCTTAGTATTTTCTTCTGCTCTCAGAGACCTCCCTGCTGTTGGGTTGGGCCTGGTACAGAGCTCTGTGGTAGTGTGGATACCAACCTCCATATCTGTAGATTCAAGGCAGAACTGATAAGGTAATTTCCTTCCCCACAGGACCTTTCTCTGCTGCAAAGGCAGGTATGGTTATTAGGTTACCAACCACAACTAACCCAGGGTGTTTTCCATGAGGATGTCCTGGGAGACAATTCTGAAAGCCTTACTGATATCAAGGTAGACAGTATCCACTGCTCTCCCCTCATCTACCAAGCCACTCATCTCATCATAGGTTATCAGATTGGTCAAGTATGACTTCCCTGTTGCGCTGCCTACTCCTGATAACTTTCCTGTCCTACATGTGCCTGCAAATGATTTCCAGGATTAACTGCTCCATCACCTTCCCAGGGATCAAGGTAAGGCTGACCAGGCTGTAGTTCCCTGGGTTGTCTTTCTTGCCCACTTTGAAGATAAGAGTAGCATTTGCTTCCTTCTAGTCCTCAGGCACCTCTCCCAGTCTCCATGATCATTCAAAGATTATCGAGAATAGCCTTGCAATGACATTCCTCAGTATTCAGCGTATCTCATCAGGGCCCATGGACTTTAGTATATCCAGTTTGCTTAAGTAATCTCTAACCTGATCCTCTTCCACCAAGAGTAAATCTTCCTTGCTCCAGACTTTTCCCCTGGTCCCCAAGTCCTTAAATTTCTGAAGGCTGCTCTTACTAGTAAAGACTGAGGTGAAGAAAGCATTCAGTACTTCCTCTGTTTCCCAGTCCTGTGTTGTAAGGACCTCTGACTCATTCAGCAGCAGAACCACATTGTCCTTACTCTTCTTTTTGTTGTTTATGTATTTATAGATGCCTTTTTTTTGCCTTTGACATCCTCAACCACATTCAACTCCAGCACCTGGGATGTACTCGGGATCTAATACTTAGGATGCCCAATACTTGGAATGCCAAATTTGGAAACAAGAAGCAGCATTGACTATATAGAGCCCTGTTCAGGGGTACAGCATGGGCACGGGTTTTGCAGATTATCTTTGAAATGCATTGCAGAAGCATAAATAAGTGTATACTTCATACACATTTGGCTTCAACTTGCATAAAACCTCCTTAAACAAAATTAGGTTTTTTTTTAGTAAGGTCTTATAGGAGAAATGTAATTTCAAACCTGAGCCCAATTCAGCAATGTCTTCCTGGGGCTTATACAATCTGGGACCAGATTTAGACCCAAGCATTTGCGTATGTGCACTGTTTTCCCTCAGAAGAAGTTCTTGGCCGGAAGGCATGTGATTTCCAGCAGAGCTAACTGGGAAAGGAAGAACAATAAAGCCTGCAAAACCAGGAAAAATCTAACCCTTCTAGAAAAAAGCAGCTCAAAATAATCATAGTTATTACAGTGGATGAAACTCACCAACATATGCAAGGAGAAGCTTGAGGAAGGACAGATGTGAGGCCTGGATCTTAAGGCAAATGCAGGGAGCAAATTTTATCCCTACCAGATGGCCCTATGATTACACAACATTTCAGCACAGTGCTGGAGTTCGAGATTTTCTGTCTATGGTCTTGCAAGAAGTAGCTTCAGATGAGTTTCAACAGAGTAAATATGCACCATTGACTTTTATTCAGTTTTATTTAATAGACTCTTGCAATTTACTTTTAAAAATGTACTTCTATTCTGTTACTGTTACTTTTTCCTACTCTCCTCCTTAATATCTTTCCTCCTAGATCTTTAATTGTGTAGAAGAACCACTGTGATGTATTTAACTTTCATATAATTTCCCAGTTTGGTAATAATACTCCCAATTAACTACTGTTCTCATTAACCAATTTACTAATTTATAATCAAGGGTAATGACTTCTACAGTTCTAATAATATGCCTTGTTAATAATGTCTTAATGAGGATTATCCTTATACTGCTCTCAGAAGGTTCTCTTTTTCCCTAAAACAAGAAAAGCCATACTAATGCAAAATAACGTTCTGCCTCCTGGTTAAGTGTTTTGTTGGAATGAAAAGAAAAGATGGAAAAGTACTGTAGATTTTTAACCTCCATAAGCTACCATTTAGAAATTCAGTGACTTACAGCAGGAGGAGTACACAGTGCACTGGTCCATAAATCAGTTCTGGCCTCAACCTTCTTTCTTAACTCACCATAATTAGACACCAAGAGGCTCCTTCCTGATATCCTCATTTGCATTAGGGTGTAGGCATGCTTGTCAGTTTTATTGCATGTAGCAAACAGAATACCATTAATTAACTTAGGAAAAGTAGTAAAATTAAAATGAAAATACCTAGGCAAGTTTTTACCAAAATAAACTAAAAGACCAAATCTAAGAGAATCTTCTTCTGTAAAATGATCTAAGGAAACACAATAAATTGGCAATGACTGAACATATGTTCTACCAGCACTAGCATCGAAAATTCAACATCTCTAATAGGCAGCTAATGAGACAGGTCTACTAATGATCAACAAAAAGAATCTGGCATGGTTATATTAAAAAATAGGAGCTCACACATATACAGGTAAAATAGAGAAGCTGCAAAAGGAAGTTTGCATTTAAAATATAAAGGAACAGATGCATAAATCAGTGCATGGTCAGGCAACCTCTGGAATTTAAAAAGAAGCATTATGTGAAAGATATCCCTATAATGCATCTGAACTAATAGAGAACTGAACGCATCTCTCACTTTACAGTTTTGCCGAAACAGAGAGAACCCACAGACTGGTCTGACAGTCTCTGGGGAATAGAAACCTATTCACTATCACCTGTGCGATGCACATTCTGCATTCTGTACATAAGACTCACTGACGTCTGGTGATCACTGTATTTCAAAACAAAATTATAAACCCTTTAAGCTCTCCATCTTCCAGCATGTTACTCAGATGTCCCTGTAGTCCCTGTTACAGTACTGGTAAGATCTTGCCTAATCAGCTAGGATTTTAGGGCATACGTAGGTGAGGAAAACAGTTGAGTCTCATTTCTTCTAAGAACTGGAGGCATGGCGCTTGATAGTATAAGCATCTGCGGTGAGATGGGAAGAAATTTATCTTCAGAAGTCAGTATTATTTACCAGCATCTGGAAATGCTGGTTTGCCATAATCAGTTCTTTTCTGTCCTGTATTTTGTTTTTAATGAGCAGAAATCAGGAAGCAGCAATGTTTCTGTTTCAGATAAGCCATTGCAGCTACAGCTACAAGTGTCCAAATACATTCAGGTTGGAATTTAGCATGCTGTAAAAATAGTAAATGTCACACAGTTTTTCAGTATTTTGCAGAGATGTCAGATCAAGGGCTGTTCAAGCCTACACATCTGACCACACCCGTAATTTATATTTTTGATAAAGCACAAAAGTTGGAAGTAGCCTTAGCATTCATTTGTATAAGAAGAGAATTCTCTAACACAAATACATTTCATTAGTTTCCATTATTTCCTGGAAGGTTCCCTTAATATCAACAAATACACATGGATGAAAACTTTGCTGCTCTAAACCGATCAGGCATTTTCCTATTTATTTAATTGAAGGCACCAGTTGATGTGGTTTCTAACAAGGAGTAGATCTTATTCTCCCCTGTGAAGCCACTGTCTTTGTTGTGGGGCAAATGGCATAATTCATATAGGAATTCTGAGGCATATCATGTAAGTGATAAGAACTCCCTGAACAAATTTTGATGGACTGTGAGGCCATATGAGAAGGTCATTAAATAAATGTGTAGAAAAGAGTTTCCAAAAAATTGGGCTCCTTTTGCTCTTTTCTTTGGGCTTTGAAACAACGTAAAACATCTGATTTGGTACTGAACTTAACAATGAGGGCCTTGCCCTTGACTGAGTACAAGCTACTTGTAAATCACTGGTGTGCCAGTTCAATGCCATCACTTATTTATTTTTTTTGGCTGGAAGAATTTGAAGCCAAACTTAATTAAGCTACTGACATTGTGAGAGGGCATAAATGAAACTGTTTAAAATATGAGCCTTGTGTGACTTGGATCTTGATATCAATTCTGAATTCCTAGGTTATAACTGTTTAAAAACACGTCTTAAAGGCTGTAGTTGTCCTGCAGCTGGTGTTTGTCGTATTTTGCCCGGGTCTATGCCTTCCTTTACACTTAAAGACATGCATTTTCCTATAGAATGTTATATGCACTCAGCTGGCTCTTGATTACAGTTTCTCCCCAGTTTAAAGTACTTGGGGTGTATATCCTGCAGAGACAGACAACTTCACTTTTTCTTTTTACCATGAAAAGCAAGCTGAAACTAGAGGGGAAGAATTGGGGTGGGAGCTGAGCAGCATCTACTCTGAAATTTTTTAGTGCTTATATCACTGTTAATGGACATTGATATTTTTCTTCCTGTGTCTGAAGGACTGGCTTGACTATGACAGAGATAAGAGAGGCCACTGAGAAAAACAGATGGAAAGAAGCACAGCTAAAGGATGGGGATTAATATACCAGGCTCATTACATGTTGGTAAAGATATGCACAAAACATGTAAGACTCGTAAAACGGAACACTGGCCAAGTAGAAGCCACGACCTCCCCGTCCAAAATCTTCCTAAAAAAAAAATGCACAGCTTTAGGTCACCACTAGACTTGGCCAGTTTCGGGAAACAGAACTAGTAGTACATTTTTTCATATCTTCTAGGCAAAATCTTGGCCCTGCTAGACTTCAGTGGGTTACAAATCACTGGGTTTTAGGTGCTAATTAATTCTTCCACTCCAATCATTTCACTTCTTTGAAAGCCTACAATTCAGCCAAAATTGGAATTGGTTTTCTCATTGATATAGTCAAATATGTTCATTCACTTAAAGGTGCAGAGTAGAGTTGACATTTGATTATCCTCTGGACACTGAAACACATTGAACTATTAAATAAGAATCCATACAACTGGCAGAGGAGGCTGAAAGTTTCAAAACCATTCATGCTGCCACATTAAATCCTTGGTTGTAAAATTTTAGAAATCCACATTCTTTTCAAAGCATATGAACAACATAAGAACGAGTAAAATGTTCATTTTACACAATCCAGACTGGTTTGATTCAAGAAAAAGCCAACCAGCTGCCAACTTGTAAGATGGATTACTTCTTCACATATGACAATCAAAGTCTAGACAGATCTCTGCCATTTCATGGTATGTAATTATTTCAGCCTTCGATTTATAATCGTTAGTGTTTTAGACACAGTTGCTGTAACCTATTTAGCATCAGCCTGGATGTAGTACCTGAATACCTCCATCTACTTCTTTTGAAGGGCAGTGGCAGAGACAAGAACTTATTCCACATCTCCTCATTGCTATCAAAGAAAACAGTCCTTAGCCCAAGTCTGTGCTAAACATTGACACTCTTGGCCTTGAGATTCATCTTCATCTGTTGAGGTAATATCTCTGTTCTGGTCTCCTGGGCCAGTTATTACTTCTTCCAACTTGTGATGGAAAACCGGTAAACCATAGCAGAAGCTAAAATGCCACTATTCAAAGCCCTCTAGGAAAAAAACAAAAAAGGAAAAACCTGAGGAACAGATCTAGGAAATGCTACACAAATTAAAGATTAAAAGAAAGGGTTGGCCTGGTGGCAGACCAGGGGTGCTCAATATCTGTTGGGATCTGGCTCTGTGTTTTTGCTTATGAAAGATAAGCCCAGGACCCCCCTCCCTTGAGTCAGCAATATTGTAAAAGTAATTGAACATCTTGCAAGGAGAGGTCTGTCATGTTCTTGTAGTTCACTGGTTCAATAACCTGATGTTATTAAAATTTCTCCCAGACTTCTTGCTATGAGGCAGTGCACTGTTTGATCAGTTATGAAAGATGGAGCGGGCTGTTAGCTTATAGAGTTTCCTTTTCATACAGAATTACATGGTAGGCTGATTCAACCTTCATGTGAAAGCAAAAATAAGACTTTCTTTGGCTCTTTTCTCATTTTTCTATTTTGATTTTCTCATATTCCTTACCCAAAAATGTCATAGACAAGTAACATCCCATGACTCTATTTCACACTTACTTAGCAATGGTATTTATGACTTACCTCTGGTAGCAATCTGCCTGTGTGAAGGTACGCAATGCATCTTGGGGTCAGACAAAACCTGCCTTTTCTTCCTTTTACAGGATATCCTTGTACAGTTTTTGCTAACTGCATTACCATTTTTTTCTGCTATTCTTCTTCTGTAGGTTTTTCCACCTTCACTTCTACAGGTAGGAGACTACCAAGGTGAATGACTGCTTTTGCAATGCATTCCCTGGAAGAAAAAACATAAGAATCTATACATATTTATAATTCTCTTGACTATTCTCAAGACACATCCGTGTATTACCTACCTTAATTTCTTTTCAATTGTTCACAGCAATCGCCTCCTACTTTACACAATTGTCTAAAGAGCTGGTGCTGAATTTCTCCCTGGTGTCCCCAGAGGTTAGGATGCTCAATGCATACTCCTTAGCAGAAACAAAATCATGCCTGAACTCAGCCCTAGAATGCAACATTTTCAGACCAATACATGAACACATTTGAATGACAGAAACCTCATGTCAGTTTTTAATGGTGGTTGTGATGTTGCTCCAACTGATGCAATCCTGTGCAATCTATTCTAGGTGAACCTGCTTTAGCAGGTGGGTTGGACTAGATGATCTCCAGAGGTCCCTTCCAGCCCCAAACATTCTGTCATTCTATGATGGTATGGAAATGGGCTGGGCATTACAAGAGGAAAAAGAAAACCCACCACCCTGTTAGAATCTAGATTTACATCATACCAGACATGTTCATTACATTGTATACTGTGCCATAAACACAGAACTACATGTTTCTTTCTGTTCTCCATAAAATCCTGTGAGAATCCAGTGTGGGGCAGAGAATGGTCTCAATAAAAAAGCTTCTATGGCAAACAAAAGCCAACTCATTTGCAGAAAAAGAGGCTTCAGGAGGCATAGCTACCTGACAGAGATTACATCCTTGTTGCTTTTCACTATAATATCCTTAGCTTTCTTAAGTGGACTCCCTTTGCCCCTGTTGATGCAGAATTTGCTTGCTATGGCAAACAAATCAATTCTGATAACAACCAGAATCAAGCAAGCAATTTAGAGGTTCATTTACCAGGAAGATTTTTCTCAATAAAAACAATTAGAGCTGTTGCCATAAATCCATTGCTGGCAGATACTACTGCAGTCTCATTCATTCTTTGCTGGACAAGGTCTTCAGCAGATCTTCTGTCACACGTGAACAAACTCTCTCTGCTATGCCAGCAAGCAGGACTGACTGGCAATGCAAGGGCTTGGACGCACCAGCTGCGTCCTGAGCCTGCCACCAGGTCTGGCAAGTCCTCCTTCCTGGTGCTTGCTCAGAGCTTCATGGCTCAGGGCTTCATGCTCTATTTCATGTCTTTAGTGGGTAGCATTCATCTTACCTAAAGTAACTTAGCTGCCTAAAAATTAGGTATAGACCAAACCATTCAACTGTGTGGACTTTGTAAGGCCATGGAGAGAAGTAGGTCTCTACCACACACTGATGCTCTCCACCTATCTCAATATGGAAAGAATCCTTTCTTCACAAACTTCATTCTCTCTTCAGTTGAACAGAGAATTGACGTGAACTGAATGGGCAAGAACTTTATAATCCTGATGTAGGCTGTGATAGGAATTATTACACCACTGTATTTATGGCTTTTTAGTTTTCTATGCAAGCAAACAGGAATTAGAAATATTGGATGTATAACAGTGATGTCCAGTACATATTACAATACAGTAACAGAGCTGTATCGTTGTGTGACATGGGGACAGATTGTTACAGTTACTATATAAAAAGTCACTATGCAGGGCTGAGGTACTACAAATATACATCCACGCCCATCCATATGACATGGCCATAGCTCACTTTGCTTATGTTATGATCTAGCTGATTACCTAGACACAACTCTGCCAGCCCTTTTAGGGTACTTCCCTCCCCTTTTGCAAATACATCTGCTTAAACTGTGAATAGAAAACTGTCAAAGGCTTCCTGTACCAGAGAATAAACTGAAATTATGAGCCTAGGAACTACACTTTACTATTTGTTATATTCTTCCACTAATTCATCCTTTTCCCAGTTTTCCTCTTTCACACTGGTTTTCTGAGTCTTTATGTTCTCCTCTCCCCCTTATTCCCTTTAGATTACCTGTCAGTGTAAAATTGTGACAGCATGGTAACCATTTCTCATGCCTTTAATGACAGCTCATAATTGCTGACAAGAAAGGGAAGCAAACCATGTGAAAATGTGTATGCATAAAATTGTCATAATGTCATACACAGTGCTGAGATCAGTAATGAGGAGGTTGGCCCTTAGTTAAGATACCTAGGCAGCAAATATGTACCAGAAAGAAGAGGCAGAATAGAAAATTGAAATAAAATAGTGACTGTGGAAAGCTAAATGAGCATAATAAGGAAAGCTATGTAAGAATGAGACAGAAAAAAAAAGCTGTTCCCTTTGGGTGGCATAGATAACATGACAAATAACTTTAGGAACAACTGGCAATAAATGACATCTGTGGCACCTAACTGGTGCCATTGCACTGTTATTCTGGAGGAGAGGACTCCCCAGAGAGACACTGTCTGCCTTGCTATAATCACTGCCTCTTGAAAACAGCAAATGTTGGGCTGCTTCTATGAACACAGCCACAAAGCTGTTCCACAACCCAGGCTCCTAGGACCATGGGTCACACAAGCTCATGAACTTGTTGGTTCACCGATGACAATTTCTTAATTTATTTTTGCACTTCTGCTTCTCACCCCATGCTATTTAACTGAAGCAACAGACCAAACATTTCAGAGGCCTCTCCTTAACTGGAGGAGGAAAAAGGGCCAAAATCTGCCAAGAATCCTGGTGAATGCAGCAAGAGAAGGACTTTATGAGAGAGCTGGAGGTCTTTAATGGTTTACTTATTTCTGGAGTAATGTCTACAGCTCCTGCCAGCAGTGGTACCTTCCAGCAATGCAGGAGCATTCATTGTTTAGACAGAGACACTATGAGAGCTGTAATACAGCTCATTAGTGGGTTTGTGGATGAATTAGTGGAATTGCAGTCCATGTCAGCTAAAACATGTGGCTTCAAAGAGGTCAGTTTTGCTAAGGACTTGGCAGTCTGTTCATTAAGAGAGTACCCTTTCTCATCCACTGCTCCCAATAAGGGACTTTTAGACTAAAGAAGGCAAAAGCTGAAGCAGTGAAGTTGAGAAGAATTCACCTTTTCATATTCCTGTGAGAAAAAGCTTGGTTGTACTAACAGTATATTTAGGTCATGACAGTCAAACTCAAAAAAGGCCCAGTGTGCAATACTCAGTATCTAGTACTTACCTCAGATCATCTGCTGTTGAACACCTGTTTCTATGTCCCAAGGTTTGCAGCTAACTGGTTCCAATAACTGGAGTTTCACTCGGACAGCTGCCATTTAAGTCTGGCTCCTCCAATCACAGAGACCTGCCTGTGTTCCCCAAGGCAACTGCCTCATTAGGACATCCATGTTCATTTCTGCAGACTCCATCAGACTTTTCGCATTCAAGGTTACCCAGCACATGTGCTCCTCAGAAACACCAAGTGATTCCTATGTTAACATAGATATTAGTTAGAATGTATTAACTTTGATTAGGATACCTGGGGTTGGGGGGATAGAGGGGTAGGCAAGGTAACAAGAAATTGATAATGTGCTTGTGATCTGTTCTACAGACATCAAAGAGGGTGAGGTCTTGGGGCTTTTTGTATTAGATCTCCCCTTTTTTTTTTTTTCTTTTTAAGGAAGGGTGAGCATTGTGGGAAGGGGGAGAGTTGAACTGCCCAGGTGTGTTTGGGAGTTTAGAGAAGAAAAAGAGGTGCCAGATCTGAAATCTAGTACCCCTTTTGCACAGGAGAGGAGTCCTCATGCAAAGAGACCAACTTCAGTGGTCTCTTTGTGGGCACATGCAAGACAGGTCCCAGATTTCCACAATCCTTTTCAGTCTACCTTTAAAAATGGCTTGCAGACAGCAGCGATGCTTCATAGGCAAATGACTTATTTTCACAGGCAGATGTGTGTCCTGGCGGAATTGTTTCTATACCAATCCTGTAATGTAAAAACATATAAAACATCAATTTTAAACACAGCTTGCATTTCCCTTCTTTCTGACCTGATTCTGATCTCGGTAAATGAAGTTAGTGGCTGATTAGTCCTGGACTTCACTTCTGGAACACAAACCAGTTCTTATCATGCAATATTTCCCTTATTATATTATAATTCGAGGTACTGCAGTAGGAAAAAGCCTTTTTATTTCTGGGATCTGAATGAGATGGCCACAGCTGTAAGGTTGCATTACAGATGGGTCAGTGGGACATCTTTGTTGAATAGCTATGGAATAAGTGTTACTTGTGCTGGGAATGGAAGTTAATACAAAGTGTTCAGGATGAGGAAATGACTGTCACAACTCCCCCTGCAAGAACTGTGCATTCTCACCAGCTTCTTGTTACAGAATGCTCTGCCTGGTGCATAAGGTACTTAGAAAACTTTCAAACATGCATTTCTTTGCTCCAGTGTTTTCCATATTTAATGCCTATTCTCAGAAATATCCCATTAACATTCTCTTTGCTGTATGTGCCCCTAGTGACTTGACATTTGGGAATAAGCAGCTTATGAGGTCTAAGATGTCAGTTAATTTTAGTAGTGGCAAGGCTAGTGATGGCAGTCCTCCCCACACAAAAATATGGGTGGCACGCTCATAAATCCAAATGTTAGTGGTTTGAAAAGGCCAACAGCTTCTCCCCCTTTTTCAAGGAAAAGAAAATGAGGTAATTTCAGTATGAAAAAAGGCATCTGCATACATTTACTATGTGAGCTCACTGGCAGGTACCCCTGCCAACACTGCCAGCTTTAGTAGTATCTTGGTCAAATACTCAGATGCAGCATATTTTACTGCTTCATGCCCTTTGTCTTCAAATACTGTTGCTACGTCTGGACTACACTGCCAAGGCAAAAATAACCTATTGCACATATCAGAGCACTGCCTTCAATGTAGCCTGGATTCTGTCAAGCAGAATTTCACCTGGAGGAGAAATGGAGGAAAAAAGTAACACCCTGTAGTTCTGAGTTTCTAGCTTACTGGCAGTGGATTGATCGTGTGATGAACTACTTATGGGCATCACCCCCATGGAGCTGTGGGGCTCTGCCCTAAGGGAGAGCTACACCCATGTACACCTCTCACACCAGAATCAGAGCTGCAGAGGGTATATCATAAGCAGTCATCACAATGGTCTGGGAGCCTGCAGCATGCACAGCCTCTCTCCCATCCCCATGACAGAACAGGGACAATACACCTTGCTGGACGTCGCCGCTGCAAAGGGGGAAAGAAAAGAGGAAACTCTTAACCTCCCTTGAGTTACTCTGTATTTGAATATCTGCAGAAAGGAAGTAGTTTACTGAATCCTGAGACTGAAGAAACCTGTTTTTTACGGGTTGGTGTCTTGAGGCTGGTTGATATTGCTTTATAGAAAGGTGCAAGTTTTGGCTGAAATTTTGCCTGGAACTCGGACAGGTGTAAGGCCAGGAGGCTCTGCTCTGTGAGGTTCACACTGCACTCACCAGCATCAGGGGGTTTGCAACAAGGTCCCTGGTCTTCCTTCATATTTTTTTGCAGACCCTTTTCTGTTTCTCACAATTTTTATAGGACACTGTGTCTCTGCATCAGCTGGATAATTATTCTATTAGAAAATCTGCAAACTTCAACTAGAGAAGTCTGAACAAAATAAAAAACCTCCTGCCTGAAAGTGACTTTTTTGTTATTCCAAGTCTCTCTGGCAAATCTGGCAGACACACTTGCATCACTGTGCAGAACAACCCTGTCCCTGCACTGGACAAGTATTCCCAGAGCTGGCTGAACCATTTAGTCCTCCTTAGCAGACTCCAAATTGTGAGCAGCAGCCTTTTCCACTCTTATTAACATAAACTGTGTTTTGGCTCTCCAAGTGCCCCAAAGTAGAGGTCAGGCCTGGAAAGAAAAATCATCTAGACTCACCTTGTTTATGTTGTTATTCATGACTCTGAGTTCAAAGACCATTTGAGAGGATGCTCAATACACTTCAGGGTATTTTACTTTACCCCATAACACAGAGAAATGTGCAAATCTGGGCATGTGGGGAGAAGATAAGCTGAATGCATTCTTACAAAGTCTGTCACAGATAATTTGCTAGCCCATTACCACATTTGCAGGGTGGGCTGCTCCTGCTGACTTCACTGGTGCATTGGCTGAAACAGGTTAGCTCTTGTCAGTGTTGCAGGCTTCAGTGAAAACCAGGTATTTCAGAGCTAGAAAAAGAAAAAGCTGACAGTATATTTTACAATGTTAGAGCAAGAAAGGAGTGAGACACTGGTTTCATAAAGAGTCCAGAACATAGTAAGTGGCAATATTAAAATATAAATTTTCATAGGTCTCCTTTAAGATCACCTATTGTTGAGCAAAGCTCTCATTAAAGCAAGGCAAAAAAGTGCAAACTCTGGCCAGAGTGATAGCTTTAAAAGTGGATTTTTCAGCTTTTGCTAAATTTCACTTCAAGCTGTCTATACTGCTGATAACCAGGGCTTACTTTGCACTGGGGGCGGAGGATGGAAGAAACTAAGGTGTACTTTTTTGGTAAATTCTACATTTCAAACATTGGTCATTAAAATGAAGAAGGCTTATTTTCCTGAAGAATTTCAATCACAAAAAGACATATAGGAGATTTTTATTTCCTACCCTAATGTTTCTGCTCTCCTTTTTGAGATACCAGAGGTTATTTCTGCTGACTGGGAGAACCTGCCAGTTTTGAGATAAATCAAGCTTTCATGCATTACAGCCATGTCCTCAAAGTACTGGGGCACAAAATGAAAGGATCAGCCTTTAGAGGAAAAACAGTCCTATAATCCTAGGTACTGGGTGCCCAAGTTTGGCTCTGATTCTGTTGTAAAATCATAAACCTGAAAGTATTCAGGAGATATAAAACCAGATCTCTTAGAGCACTAGGGATCAGCAATGCAATGAAATACCTTAATATATATGTGTGACTGCCCCCGTATTTGCCATTGTGCCTTTCAGGGCCCTGTTGAGGTGCAGGCCATGCCAAAACATCTGGTGCATAATGAAATGAAGACCAAAAAGATCAGACATGAGCCTCACTCTCCTCTGGGGGAGGCTGGCTGAAGGGAAATTCACAGATTTGTTACTTCGGGTTTAGCCGTATCTCCTTTCTCTCTCTTCTAGCTATATTCTGTTTTCTTTCCTATAGCTTTATTACCTGTCCCTTGGGTGACAGCTCTCACTATTGAGGGCTGGTTTGTTGTGAAGGAATCCTGTAATTCCTCTTCCCCCATAAAATCACAGAGACTGCTTTAAAATAATTTTTCCAGTTACTAGTTACTAAAATAGCGGGTCTGCAATATGAGTCCAAGAAAAAATCTTTCTGATCAAATACTGTATGACCATCATAGCTGAAAATGTGTCATCCTTGACCTGAAGGGAAATTTTGTGGAGCCAGAACTGACCTCCTCTCTTCTCACTTATATAGCCAAACAGAGCTCTGATAGTTCATCTAAAACTCCCAAATATTACATCAGATTTGGAAGTGATGAGCTGAAAATAAGGAGATCAGCTCTCCATATGGTTTACGGGTTTAGTTTAACCTCAAAGTGACAGAATAGGGTTGCAGGTGACACAGTTTCCCTTTATTCCAGGTATGGCCCAGTCTGTAGACTAGACTCTCTGTGTGCATCAAATAGAGGGAAAAATCACACAATTATTTGACCACTAAGATTTGGTATAAAGTTACCAGAGCAGAATACCAGATTTCTGAGGGATTGTCATTATGGTGCACTATTACCAACTGCAGTAGAATGGAGGGACATGTGCAGACTTGAAAGTCTGGCAGGCTTTACTGCTAGATTTCATTTGAAAGTTTCTCAGACTCTATCTCCATAAACAAGAGGCGTACTGTATGATTTGAAATAAAATGTCTCAGTCAGAAAGGCAACCCAATGACATTCCCAAGTGCTCCTCTCACCTGTTCACCTTTCTAGATTAGTAGTCTCTTCTTGTGGTGCTAGGAATCATTTCTACTGTTACTCCTGGGCACAGCTCCTACAGTGACATCTGTAACTTTGCAAAACCAAGGGATGGAACAACCAATAAATTTCTTCATGCTTCCAATAAGATGAATAGCTGAATGTAAGCTACTTCTGCAGTCTGAAAATAATGACTAAAAATCCCACTTGTTTTCATAAATGGTTTGCCTGCCCAATTCCACTGGTTTACTTACAACTTGAACTGTGTACACAAAAATTCATTGTCGTGTTGCTTTCTTTTTCTAAGATTTACACAGGCAAGACAATTCATGTTGCATAGGGAAAGCAACATCCTTCACAACCAGCTTTAAATTGTTGCTGTTCAGTGCTGAATTTGGGTTTCTTCTCATTATAACCTATTGGAAGGGAAGCAAGAGAATAAATACCAAGGGCCAATTTTTCCAATAGAACTCCAAAATGTCACAAATACGTCAGCCACACAGTCCTCTGCAAACATGGAGTAGCCTATTGCCTACAGAAACACAAACACTTGAAGATACCCTGAACACGTTTTTGCACAATGACAGGTGGTTGTCTTGATAAGGTTGGAATTGGCAAGATCGTGCTGATATTTCTAACCAATGGAACTTTTACAAACACAGAACCATCACCTGTGTTCCTTAGGCATGAAACCCAGCAAGTCTGAAGTTGTAATTGTGAGACATTTCTTAACAATCAAAGAATCAGATTTTGTAACAAGGTAATTTGTTTTCTTTTTTTTTCTTCTTCTTTTTTTTTTTTTTTTTTTTTTTTTTAAGTATTTCTCTCACCACCACCAAAGAGCATTGTAATACTTTCAAAGAACAAATTACTTCTGGGAGGAGAACAAGCATAAGTAATTTCAGCCCAAAGGGTAATTTTGCTGCAAAGTTTTATGCAGCTGAATAAAAGGTTTTAGCATAAGAGTGTTTTCTCAGCAATAACTATAATGTCATGCTATAATGAATGTTAGAAGCCAATCCTTCATTACCCTGCAAACAACAGAAGTGAAATAGAAACCCAGTAGGTGATCTGGATTTAAGACACAGTGACAATATGTTTCCACCAGTCCAATTTAGTTTTCTTATACTACCAGATCATTACCTTCTGAATGTAAATTTGGAGAGTGTCTCCACAGTCACTCTTCAGTAATATTTTGAAGTGCATTAGGAGACATCTAGATGTTTCTATCTGTTACAGTAAGGAGCATCAATCACTAATACTTACATGAAAGTATCTAATGATAGTGTGCCTAGAGTTTTCTTCCGAAGAGACAAAAGGAGGAAAATGACTGTTGTGTTCCTAGGAATGTTCAGAGAGCCACAAAGATCTTTTTATAATTCATAACTGCATAATGGAAGGCAGCAAGTGAAGAAAACGAAAGTATTTCATTTATCAAATAGAAAGAGCATTACTTTCCAGAAAATCATTTAAATTTTCTTCATTACCATGGAGAAGCTTATGTTCCTCTGCTTTTTATTTCATGCAGGGTAGCCTGTACTGTTTAGTCCATTTTTGCAGACCACTTTATGCAGACAAAGGACATAATCAAACTCTGCTTTTTGTATTTGATCCCATGAGGAAAAACACCCTCCTTTAGAAGCGATGTGGGAGAGGGACTAAGGTAGCCATTACCTTCCTCGTTAACATCGTCCCATGTTGCACATACTGCTAGGGCAATGGCCTGGGAACAAGAAGCCCCCCATTGCCATCACAGTTACATTGAGCTCTCGGTTTCCATTACCCTTTCGGGAATGGAAAGCATCCAGAAATCTCTAAAAAATTGCGCAGGCAGGCCTCGGGGGCAAAGACCGTGCTTAAAAAAGACTGTTTGCATGCTTGCTAATTGCTACTCCCCTACACACTTCAAGCTCTAAGCCTGGAAGAAATCACCAAATTTTAACCCCATTGAGAAAGACTTGTGTTGCAATATAGAGATTGAAAGTAGAGATAAAACTGTAAAAGACTGCTTTGCATGACAAAAATGATAAGGACAAACATCACGGAATCTAATAGACCACAACATTGAAACTTCAAAGTTACCCTTCTGTTTTTCAAGCCGAAATTCAAGCTTCATTTGCTAAAATATACAAACAACTGTATATTCAACTGACTTAATAAAAAGGATAAGCAAATCTGGAAGACAAATAAGATTTCTTACAAAATAGTATGTGTAATACTAGCTATGCAATTTTATGTGACTGTAGGCATATATTTCTCTATCCTGAATAGTTAAAATAATTCTCTGATCTGCTGAGTGAGCCTTTTTAGTTACTTAATAGCTCTTTTTTTCAAAACCATTTTCCATCTGAGTCACTTCAGAAATTCAGATCAATGTTCTGTAGTAAAGAGTGGCATTTCTTAACAGTTTGAAGTGCATTTGATAGTAATCCAAAACACGAGCCAATACTAAAGCTGAATTTAATAGATATTGTTGAAATACGACCAAGACACTTAAGGTAAAAAGAGATTTGGTTTCAATGTTTACAGATCAGCTTCTAATATACTTAGCTAAATCACAGCTTGAAACATTAATTTTAGCATCTTTTACAAGCACAGATAAGTCAGTTACACTTCAAAAGAGACTGGCCAACATATGGTTTATAGCAGAAACTATTCTTCAGTCCATGGTCTCGAATGTTTTCAAGGGGTTTATAACTCAGAATTAGAAATTTACAATGCAGCATTCGGAGTAAGCCTTGAAGAGAAATGTCAAGCTATGTTGGGACATAAGCACTGTCTGTATGTGATCTGGGTATTCATCAAGTCACCTCAACATTAGTTATTTGGAAAGGTGGCTCGGGAACCAAAAAGTCTCAAAACCATTGAATTCTGAGCAGAAAAAAAAAATAATAGTTGTGTCTTAATTCAACCACAAAGTTTTGTATACTGCCAGCTAACAATCTCAGCCTTTGGTACCAAAATAACTGCTGGGAAGATCACTATGTTAAAGAAATACTATCTGAAAACTGTTGTTGTGAGGACTAAAAGGAAATATGAGTAAATGGGCAAAAAAAGATGGCTGTAAGAAAAAACAAACAAACAAACAAACAAAGAAACCCCACAACAAACTCATCCTTTTTATTGCATCTGCACTTTTTTTTTTTTTCCCCTATTCTGCAGTTTTCCTGCACCATTTTCTTCAAACAGCTTCTCGTTTGGCCCCATCTAGCCTTTTTCTTCTGCACAAGCTTAGGAGATGTTTTAGCTGAGACGCAATGGGAAGGGACCTCAGAACTTTTTGGTGCAGCAGGAAGGGAAAGGATAAGAAAATGAGAGGGCAAGAGACCTGTATTTCCACCTCTTTTCACTGCAGGCCCACTACAGACTTCCCACCTGGCCCTTGGGCATCAGATGTTTCACTGTTTAAAAAAAGAGGGCTGAACTCAGAGCATGCTGAGTACCCAATTTAGTCTAGTGAAGGTGCAAGGGAGGACTTAAAAACTGCTGGTCCCTCTGTGAGTAGCAGTTGGGAATAGGAAGAGTTTGGAGTTAGTATAGATAATTATGTCCACTCCCAATACAGAGTCTCCTTAGAAAAGCGAGAGTGTATGCTAAACTGGTGCTGTGTTATAGTTTGGCAAGAGATCAAGAAAAATAAAAGACCAAAATAAAGAAAGCTTTGAGATCCAAATCAAAGTACATCTATTATGGGATTGGAAATTACACTACAAGATTACTTTAATTAGTTGGTTTAATTAATGTGATAATCAAATCTTTAAAAGTTAAAATTGTCTAGAAAATAACCAAACACTTGTCTAAAGAATTTCTACATTGTCTACGGTATTTTTCAAGCTTTAATTCATTAATCCTTTCAACACACCTGCAAGTCAGGTGTCGTCGTGTTTTACATAACAGAGAAAAGTGGGACTCTGAAATTAAAGCAAAAGAGACAGTTTTCAGAGTCACAAAAGCATCCAACTCACCAGGTGGAATTCAGGCATCTGCATGCACAATTGCTGACATTTTGGCAAATGTCCCCCCGGGCATCCCAAGTTATCAAAGCTGGAATCTGGGTAAGATCCAAAGTCAACAACAGAGCTTTGCAAAATCTTCAGAGAGGACAACCAAAGACTTATCCTAATTGCTAGAGGAAAAATATACCTTCAAATCAGTGGTAGGTCCCACACATACTGCCACATATGGAATCACATGGCTGCTTCTTTGAAAACTGAACTCTAAAAGCCTTGCTCAAGACTTGACTAGGTCTAGACTTCATCTCTGGTAACTTTAGCTACCCAAGCTAGCGATGTAGTCTTCCTCCACAATCCACCTGGAGCATAAACACCTCCAAACAAACAGTTCGTTCCATCTTCAGATGGGAGTTGAAGACACATTTTTCACATGGACCAGAGTACCAGAGCATTTTAGGCTGTGCATCTAATTCTCAGGTGGCTGAAGGCAGGGAGGTGGGTTTGACTCTTAGATAAACTTACTGTCATATCCCATAACGATTTTTGCAGTTCTCCAAGATCTCTTCATCTGCCTCTTGTCTGCCCTTCAGCCTCTAAGTCTAGCATAAATCTTTCTGCAATTTGCCGTTTTTCACCACTCTTTCCACTATTAACTATTTATAGGAGGATACATGGGGATTTGAGTTTTTTTTTTTTTAAGAAGATAATGCTACATCTGAAACAAATTTTTATTTTGAATTCTATGCAGTTGCCACAGTGCAAACACACTTCAGTACAGTCCAGAGCACAGCATACTGTTAACTCTTAATAAGACACGAAACTAGCCGTGGGCTGATGGGACTCATGGAGTGATAAAATGAGATCAGTCCAGTGCAATATGCTATTAAGGAGAAAAAAAAAAATGTTATTAAGCCTTATCTTAAGTATTACATTTTAGCTCAATGATGCAAACTCACTTAAGGAAGTCATCTACCAGTAGCCACTGTTATCGCTTGGCAAAAAGTCCCAGCTCACAGTACTCTGCCCTTGGTTGGAGAGAGAAGATGCTCTCTCAAGGCTCAATTTGATAAATTATAGAATTAATCTCATGTAAATGCCTAAGAAATATCTGCATGTATATTTCAGGGATTTGGTTTGATGCTTTTAGTGCCTTCCAGCTATGCAACTTACAGAGACAGAAGCAGCACACAGCTGAAAGATGACAGGAAAAGATCTATAATATTTTCACTGTAGAGACAGTGAAAAAAGAATCTTGAAGGAACAGTATGAACTGGTCCAGGTCTTCTAATTTATTAGAAAGCAAAGAGGAAGAAAATTCTTTGTGAGGCCTGGAAGTCATGAGGATTGGCTCTGCTGACCCAGGAAGAAACCAGCTGGCAAGCGGAGCTGCTTTGCAGGCTTTCCCTCAGGCAAACACCAACCTCCAGGGAAGAGCAGCCAGTCCTCGCTGCACCCTGTCACCCCCAATTCCACAGACTCCCTGCACCCACAGGTCTGAAGCAAAAGGACCCATGGGGGGCACCTACAGGCATGAACCTAAACTGATGCCAGTACACAAACTCAACCTCCAGTGCAGGCCAAATACAACACCCCCTGCTTCAACACAAGGACTCAGTCTAAACTGAGACCACCATAAGGCAAGCTAATGTCATCCCTGCCTTAAAAAACTGTTGGTTTCCAAGTACATCCAAGTGTAAGAAAAACTCTTTATAATTGCTTTTGTGAAGAGTTGGGTAGAACAACCTGCCATTCTGGGCAGCCCTATTCCTGCGCACTATGCTTTTAGCTGGGAGCACTCTGGAGGCTGTAGTTAGGCTGTGACAAGGAAAGATTCTTCCTGAGCTGAGCTCATTGGGACCCACCACCACACAGAATGTTTCTCTTGCTTCATAACCCAGCTCCTGTAATGCTCACTAACGTGTCTACTTCAAGAGAATAAATGTGGTTTTGTGGCAAGACACCAGATGCTGGTGGAGGTAACTGAGTGGGTTACCTCGGTGCTGGTACTCTTGACTTCACAGCGTTTCTTTCCCAAACAATTCAGCCACTGTTCAAAGCACAGACATTTCTGATTACTAATGATGACAAAAGACCTTCTCTACACTACACCATTACTTTCCTTTATACAGAACTTTTACACATTCGGTTACTGGCTAGCAGAGGCAATATGACCAAACCATAGCCCCACTCAAACCAGATGCCACCAGCAAGATCTGTGCTTTCAGACAAGCATTAGTCACTCAACTCAAGGCTCTATGCCTTGATCTACTCAGGAGTAAAGAGAGACTCTTGGGTTAGTTCAGGTCATAAACGATGCTGCAGTGATTACAGAAGGAGTTTGGGAACAAATGACATAAAGAACAGTAACACATTGCCAGGACCAGATGGTAATCACTCAAGAGTTTTGAAGCAATTCAAGGATGAAATAACTGAATTGCTGAGACACTTGTGTAATCTTTCATTTAAAACAGTCTGAGTACTTAGGAGTGGAGGATAACACATGTGATGGAGAGGTCCCAGTGGAGAATTACAGGAACTTCAGACTGATGCCCATATTGGAACAACTAATAGAAAGTATAAAGAGTCAGCAGGCAACTGCATAAGCTTTGTACGATAAACAATCCATGCCAGTAGAGTCAGTGAAGCTTTATGTAAAAGACCATAATCCTGCTTTTCTTGTGAAGGTCTCAAGAAATTTGTGGGGCAAGGTTACCAAAAGCAGTTCTTCTCTAAGGTCTTGCATGATTGTATGACAGGAAACAGGACAAATGATCAGTTCTTTCAATGGAGGAAGGAATCAACAGGTGTTTTTCAGGGTTCTGTGCTGGGACTTCTGCTGTTCAACATATTCATAAGAAAACCTGGAAATGCTGGAGCAGCGGATGGAAAAAGTTTGTTGGTGACAACACATTTATCAGTCTAGCAAGCGTGCAGGCTGACTGTCTGAAGTCTTAGACCAAAACTGAGAAAGAGAATAAAATGTGTAATAAAATGACAGATGATGTTTGGTACAGCTAAATACAAAGTGATGGGCATGGAAAAAAAAAAATAATAATCCAACTTCACACACAAAATGATGGACTTTAAACTGATCTTCACCACTCAGGCCATCCTGGATCTCTTCTAGGTAGCTCCATTGAAACAACAGTTCAATACCCTGTAGCAGCCAACAGAGCAACTCAAATGTTTGGTCTTACTAGAAAATGAATATAGAACAAAATGGAACATTATTCTGTGACTGTATAAAGCAAGGCTTTGCCCGCCATTTGAATTCAACGTGCACTTCTGGTCCCCTTAGCTCAGAAGATACTTCAGACTTTGAAAATGTTCAGAAAAAGCCAAGAAGGACCATCAAGGGCATGAAAGGCTTGTCGTATTAGAGATAAATTAACAGGCTAACCACTGCAGGTTGGAAAAAGGATAACTGGGTGTGATGTAGTATATATTTACAAAATAAGTGTGCCATGGATGGATAGGGATTGATTGTTCAGTGTCTTTTAGTACAAGAACTGGAGAGCATCAAATAAGGATAACATGATCCAGGTTGAATACACACGAAATATTCTGATTATTCACACATGAGACTGTGTAACTTATTGCTAAATTACTTCAGGGTGCTAAAAATTGACATGGGTTCAAAGTGATATAATATAAGTGAATGGAAGATAAATACAATGACAATTGCTACATACAGTGAAAAACCACATCCAAGCCAGGAAGTCCCTGAACCAGAAAGAGTTGAGGCCTGAGAGAGATTTAGGAGGACGAATCACATGTGCTTGACATTTCTTATCATGCCTTAGATGTTTGTTCACAGATACTTTCGGTAGCAGCGTACTTGGTTTAGATGGATAGTTGTTCTGACCCAGCACAGTCATTCAACTTGTCTTAATACATTTATATCCACTTCTGGCCCATGGAATAAGCAGATGGGTTCTAAGCTTTCAGTGAATAAGTCTTCTTCGAAATACGCTGTCCCAAATGGGGACTTGTTGTTCATTTCGGCTCTCCAGGGAAAAAGCCATCCATCATATCAATAGCCATCCTTTTATCTAAGTACCATTGAAAAAGATTTTAAACTTTTTGAACATGAGCCATCAGTGCTGGAGGATCTGGCTTTCTTGTGGAAATTGTTTGTATTTCTCTGAATGTGTCAGGCTATAGGTGTCTTATTTGCTTCTGCCTTAATAAAATTCATTTCTTGTAGTCAAAGTAGAGATCTGGGAATTTCAAATACAGAATTATAATAAATAGCTCAGGTAGAGAGGAATTTTTTTGAGATATTCTAGAGTGATTCAGATCTCCCTGAATGTCTTGACACTAGATAAAGAGTCTCTTCAGCATCTCATCATTACCTTGGGAAGGAACAGGAGTGAGAACATGGAAGGAAGAACTAAGAATGCTAAATCTACAGGCTAGGGCAGCAGTAGAAACATGGAGAACAACAGAGAGATGCAGCACAGTACCTAGCAGAAAACAATCAGTGAAAACAAAGAGGACTGTGAAAGCCTAATCCATTTTCAAGGGCTTTCAATCAAGATTCTTACTGTGATACAGACCCAGACTCCAATACTCTTACTCATGTTTAATAGCTTCTGTTCTGTCAGATGCTATTTGGAAGATATCTCCCAGGAATCACTGAAACTGAGATGCCATTACCATGAGTTGGAGATATGGCTCTCACCAAATTAACACAGGCCAGAAACAATCTCTGTGTTGAAATCAGTCTCTAAGAAAACTGAGAAGTACTTACAGGCACTTATTCTTCCAAATGGGATTTTCAGGTGAAGTCCTTGTTTATTGTGTCTCATTTCTTCAAAGTATTTACAGTCTTCCAAATTCAAAATAAGGAAGATCTTTAATTTTTTTAAGAGTAACTTAAGGACAGTGGGGTGTGTGTGCACATATGTATTTGCATTAGAATGATAGGTCAAGTAAAATTAATCTGATGAAACATACAGGACTTCCATTACTTGAATGACAATTCAAATTTCGCTGAAGAAATCCTTCTCCCATTCTACAGTCTTCTCCACCTTGTATGTCAGTGTCTCTAGCATATCAGTAGAGGTGTGCTGAAGGTTCTGAGCACAGATCTCTCAGCTACCGAACTTTGATCCTTTCACCCTATGGACAACTGCAATGTTTTTCTTAGGAAAATATTCCAATAACATTATGGCAAATTCAGTGGTGATGAGACTGGGATCCCTGGAAAATACAATGCATTTCCAAGATATCTGACAGACATGCAGGAGTATATTAAAATTCAGTTTCTAAAATTGTTCTTATTTTGAGCTTTCTGCCTTTCCCCTTCCATGGAAGTTGCCAACTTTATAGTAGTAGCCTTGTATGAGAAACAACTGCACCACTACAATTTTCAGCCCAGCTAACATAAAACTGGAGGTATTTTATCTACTCTTTCCCTTCATTTTCTAGTCATTAATGTTTTCTTCAACTATTATCTTGCTTTGCATTGAAATAATTTTCTGTTTAGCATTTCTGGTGAGTTTGCCTCTGTTATGTGCTGCAAGAAATCTGACTTCTAAATACAGTACTTTCTATCTACAAGATTACACAATCTTGAAGTCTGCCAAAGGAATCCTTATACATGGAAATGTTGCATTATGTTAAGAGTTGGCTGTAGCTTTTGAAGGTGAAGTTAGGAGTATGAATGCATAAAATGCCCAAGGAAACAATACTTCTCACTGATCTCTGAGTTTATCCTTACTGCTACTGCAGTTTGCCTTTTACATTTGCTTTTCTAAGTCCTCAGATGGTGTTAATGCACGATGAGACCTAAATAGAATGTGAGACAAAAAACGGATTGCTACTGAAATAGGTTATCATGTGAACTGATAAGGCCCTGAAGTCAATAGAGTTTCACTGCAATTGCATACCACAACCATGCCTTGAAGCAACTTTACTGTGTAGACATGTTCTTGGACTTGTTTTGTGAATCTGGGACATTCAAGTATCATTCAAGTTATGATATTTTAGAGAGAGGGAGAAAAGATCTCAAGGGTTTTCTTTGGAAGAATATCCATACTTACATGTACACAACTGTGTGTGCAGTATCTAGTCAGTCAGTAATGCTAATCTTTCTACACCCTCCTACACACAAAGCCTGTGGCATCCCTGTCACCATATCAGTACTTGAACTTACCATTTCACACATTGTCACAAGTGAAAGTGAGGTGACCAAAGAGGAATTACACAGTGAAAAATAACAAAGCCTGTTTCAGGCCAAACACATACACAAGATGACTTTTCTCTCAAGTTTTGGGTTGGATAGTCTTGTGAATAATGACAGAGGGAAAGAAGGATAAAGGCAAGATGACAGCACGGTATCTTCTTTTTGTCCAATGGGTTTACTTTATAGATGTAATAAATTTGAAATCTCTCCAAGATGGACTGTTACTGGTGCCTGTGCAGGGTCTAAAGAAAGAACTACACAGATGATACATAGACCCTACAGAGAGTTTCCCCAGGACCTGCAAAGACTGACATTGCCAACAGGAAGGGGCTGGTGAAGCAGAGCCCTTTTGGTGTAAGGCAGGCAGCGCTAAGCCACTACAACTAGGCTAGGATGAGGAGCTGGGTCACCAGCCCAAGCTAAATGGCAGAATGACGGAATGAGAAGCAGCACAGAGACAGGGGAAAACTGAGCTGAAGAATATGTCTAGGAATAGCTTTTGGGTGGTCATTTAGCTTCTTCATCTTATATTATTGATAGTCTCTGTATTTTCAATGATCTATGTTCAGTTCTCTTTTCCTTTCCTTCCTGTGGTCTTATTGCACATGTAGATTTAGTGCTTCCAAGGTTTCTGGGCAGTTGCCTAGGGTGGCACGTGAGAGAGGAACACTTCTGCCTGTACAACAGGAGCAGTTCACATTGAAGAAATGGTTCACAAAACATTTCTCCCCCTATGCATTTCTTAACAACTCACATAGATATTCTAACATCCTGTCCAAATATTCATGTTTCTATCCATCCCCTAGCTTATCTCCATGGCTTCATTTGAGATCTGTCACCTCCAATGGGAGCCTTTCCTCCCCTTTCTTGCCTCTTATTACGTCTGAGGCTGCCAAAGGGGCAATGGATGGGACAGTGTTTAATCCCCTGAAGGGATCTCATCCTGCCCTGAGCCATATGGGTGCTATTGTGTGAGGCATGGCCTTTTGGTAGAAGGCATGGGCTAAGTGTCCATTTCTTGTGCTGGTGCTGAGTCATTTGCTTTTACAGATTCTGTGTACCCAGCACAGGAGAGCGCTAGACTGCAAGGTCATGAGTTAGGCCATACATAAGGTTGTATGTATACAGCATAGCTGTTTATGAGGATTTTGGGTTCTCTTTGATTTCTTTGAAATAGTTTTCACAACCTTCCTTTTTAACATCTCCTGGAATAAAAACCATAATGATGCATATGAAGAGATGCAATAAAAAGCACGTAGTGTTTTCATCTTTTGCCTGAGTCTATTCCTCTTCCCTTGCAAGCTGAAAAACACATTTTAAAAGAAAATGCTACATGATCATTTTTGTAGTAGCTACTTCTTGCTGCATGCTTGCAAGAAACCATCAGGCTTTAAAACCCCTCTGCAAACAACTCCCCTCCTCTTTCTTATAAAAGGAGAATGGTGGTGCCAACACTAATGTACTGGTCTGCAGTCAAAGAGAATAGATGTTCAGACCAGTCCAAAGTGTAAAATTACATTGGATTTTGGCTTGAGGTAGCTCCAATAGAGCTGGAAAAGATCTGTGTTTTCCCTGGAAGCTTTGGCCCCCCCTTACAGTGTTTCTTTAAGCCTGCCCTGATGTTTATCAGAACCAGAAGTGCATATAAGAGTACAGATGCATTTGGTAAACTCTTGCCTCAGACCAGCACAAGGCTTTCTCTTCTCTAGGTAACTGACCACTCTCTAAGATCAAAAAAGAGGAGAAAATTGACTTATAAAGTCACACAGATGGGCTAATCCTGCAGAATATTCACCCAGTTCTGCTTCCCCAGCTCTGACCTCTCCAGAACTGAAGAAATTACTTCAGCCCTGTTGCCCTGAGATGAAGCTCTTTGAAATCAAGGAAAATATTTATATCAGTTTCACTAGAATTAAAAACCTCCTCCCCCATTTTTCTGCAATACTTTGGCTGAATGACACCAGGATGAAAAGCAGAACATTTGTTCAAGTGCCAGAGCTCCCAGAGATCTCAAATGTACCAGATATTTTGGATGTACTGTCTGTCAAAGCAGAATTAAAAGTGAGAGGCACAGGGTGCCACAGGTTACTGCTGTCCTGGGATCATGAATGGGTATGTCTCCAAGTAATTTTGTGTTTTCCATTGTAGTTTCTCTCCAGAGATACAGATGTTCAAGGCTGCTGTGTCCTCCAGAACCCACAGCCATGTCACTACAACTTTGTGCATCCTCCTTACCTGTTAACAACATCCTTCAGCAATCTCTGGGCCTACAGGCAAACCACAAGATCTTTGAGGCAGGAGCTGTCTCTCTTATGAAGCACCTTCTTTATGAAAAAAAGTAAAAAAATGTTGATTTTGGTCTAGAACAAAAGGTCACAGCTATGCAAATGCTAAAGCCTGAGCATCTATAAGATACAAATGAAGCCATGCTTTATTATAGTGTCCTGGTTTTGTTAAAAAACAAGTTTCTCTTTTAGTGAATTTGCCTGTCAGCTAAAGCCTTCATATTAGCTGCATTTTCCTGGAGAACCAGATACATGTTTTGGTAAGTGTAGCAATAGAATGCGAAGTTATCGATAAGCATGGATGGACATCTCGCAAGAGGGGCAACGAGAAACAGGTGACCAAGAAACTGACCATGTATAACATCCTATTCAGGTGAATACTTCATATAAAAGTGGGACATCACGAGGATCTCGTCCCTTTTTCCCTTTTTGTTTATGGCCGACATTAGGAGAGGACCTTGCTAGTCGTCCCTGTGAACTGAGGCCTAGAGACAAACTGAATCCAGCTCCGGTTGGCTGCAGAGTCCAATCCAGGACTTCGGGTGCTGGCTCTGCAGTTGCTGGGACTTTCAAGATTGGTTTTGTATATTTTGTATTATTTTCTCTATTCCTATTAGTAGCATTAGTAAAACATTTTTAATTTTTTCCAACTCTCTCCTGCCTGTCCTTCTTTTCCTCCCGATCACCTGTCCTTAGTGGGAAGGGGGGAGAGGGAGGGGCTGAAGGGGGAAGCGGGGGGAGGAAAGGAGATTAACAATACATCTGCCAGGGTTTTATTGTCACCCCACAATCAAAACCCTCGACATATAGGAAAGAATTCAAAGTTGTCATTTTAGAAAATTATGTTCAAGAGTGTGTCCTAAAAAAGGAGAAACAAATGCTATTGTTGTACTGCATGCCCCAGGAGGATATTTTGAATGCCAGCTGCACTGTGGACATACATAGGCATTTCAAGTAATTCCATGTTTACATTTAAAGAGGCAGTTAGACATGCAGTAGGGCCTTTGTACTATAGCACATTCAATACCCAGAGTAGATTCAGTTTTCATAGTTTATCAGATCTCTTTGGCTCACAGACTTCATTGTGAGTAATTGCAGGCATGGTTAAGGAAAAAAAAAGTTTTAGTCATAAAGAATGAGAAGTTAACCCTATAAAATTATATCTAAAGTAGCTGAATCAGCTTTAGCTATTGCAACAATAGAAACAAAACATCATTCTGTCTTTTATTGTGAATGCTAAGTCATCAAAGGCACATAAACCTATAAAAGGGAAGCAGATGTGAATCAAAGTAATTGATCCTGGATTTAAAGAGGTAGAAATAACCAGAGACCTGGACAGGTTTGACTTAAAGAGAAGCCAATGCTCAGGAGTAAATTGGATCAGTAAATTCTAACACATCTGGCAGCTTAATCACACAGGTTTCTGCTGGTTTTGCTTGGCTGTGTTGATTTTTTACCATTTCTTTTCTCACCAGGATTTTCAGAGCCTCCAGTTTTCCACTTTCTGCATATCACTTTTTTTTTTTTTTTTCAAATAATTCCTGCTCTTTTTCAAGTTCCATTTTAAATCAAGTCCCACCTACAGCACATTTTGGTATTTCTGAGCTGTCAGTTCTACCTATGATTCATTTTTGCGTGTTTTGTCATTCCTAATTTTGCAGTTTCTAGAAGTGTCTGAGGAAGATGGCAGGTGATAGAAGGATCTACAGGAGAGAAGGAAGAAAACATCTTGTATTTCTTAGTGAGCTAAATTGCAGGCTGTGACATTTTCAACAGTCCATATGGAGGTGATCAAACTGCCTCCAAAGGACGGCAAATGCTTCCCCACAGAGACTGTAATATGCATATATAGGATACTTCAATCACTTCTCATTTTCTATCACCTGGCATTTCTCCTTAGGTTGTGTGACTTGGGGATTTTTCAGTCCTTCAAGGCAGAGCAAGGATGTTGAATCACCGGGTTGATGGAGATGGTGTATTACCCATGCTGAAACTGAAAGAGTAAAAAGCTGAAAAATATTTTAATTGCTGTTGCAAAGCTTTAAGGAAAGATCAGTCCATAGAAATAGATGATCTAGAAACTTCTGGATTAATGTTTCCTTAGCTAGAACAATTGAGCAAGTAATTACCAAAAATAATATCTCAGCTGAATTCAGGTGAAAAAACCCAGCTCTCCAAGATCCAGAGAACTAGAACATGAAAACACAATACTTGAGGGACTGTGAATCTCATGGAAATCTTACAACAACTGTACCTTATTGGGTACTGAGGAGATGTTTGGATTTGGGTCCAGCTTCTTTCCTTCTTTTTTAAACTGACAGGTCTCGTCAGTGTCTCATCTCTTTGCACTGACATACTGAAATGTAAACTATCTTCTTTCACATGCAGATTGAGAGGGCACTGCGAGGATCCAATCAAGCCAGATATTAGTTCAAATTCATGAGTCTTAACTCATTAGCTAGTCTCACAATAATCTCATTTGGCTTTTTAGATGCAAGCTCTAATAACAGCTGCTTAAATTTCACTTTGCTTTCTTCACTGTCAGTTATTGTATACCTCCTCTTTTTGACACATCTTGAAACTGTTTCAACATGAAGTGTAGGCAGGGTTGTCATTAGCAATTTAATATATATACACATGCTTCTTCTACTGCATCCTGGTCTGTACTATCCCAGTATAATTAATCTCTGCAGTAAGGAACATATAGGGACTGCTAGCATCTGAGAGTCACTAGTCCACACCAGCTTCTTTTCAAGACTATTCCCATTTATGTTAATGGGAACAATTTGTTGTCAGCATTTCCTTCCTTGTTAACATGACTCCTCAGAAGCAGAAGCAGCTAGAAGATACGAACGCAGTGAACACCATGACATACACATCTGCATGTAGGCTCCCACTTGGCCTACACCTCTGGAGAAGCAGCCTTACCTCCAGTGTTGTGACATGTGGGGCAGTGCCACCCATCTGAACAAAATGCTGCCTGGAGGCCCTTGAGAGAGATCCACCTCCAGGATTACAGGAAACAGGAGATCCAAGCTATGCTGCTCCTATACCACAGAAACCTGCTCAGAGATGTGATTTATTAACCCAAGTGCTGTGATATACCATCATGACTATATTAAGTTTCCAATACCTGACATGGATTTTTCTGCACAGTGTTCTTCTGTGTGAATGTGGTATTTCCAGGGTCTTGCATGCTCTTATACATGTGTTTGTGTATGGTTTGCCAGACCCTTCCCCTGGAAAGCAGTTCTTCACAGATAGATGCAAAACCAGGAGATAATAGCTAAACTGGTAACACTGCCAAGCTACTCTTGAGTTAGAAACCAGACTCCCAGCCATGGTCAAATGCAAGTGTTTTTCATCCAGACGAGGCTGACACTCAGCCCTGGAATGAATAAAGGAGAAATAAATAAATGTCTCACACAGTTATGAGATGTTTGAAAATTGAGTCTTTGAAAAACAATCTCAGGAACTGGTTTTGAGAAGAAATATTCAACCTGAGACCTGCTACAAAACTGAAGCAGCTGAACCGATCTTTCTGCATATCAGCATACTGTAATAAAACCAACTTTTTCTTTCCCAAGTATTACACAGAAGTATTCCAAACCCATTAATTTAAAGGCCTACCTCCTACAATGGCAAACAGTTGTCAAACACATTTGGGTTCCAAGGACTGAAATGGATTGAGGTGAATAAGCTTTAAAAAAAAAAATCATGCAGGAGAAGAATTTTATAAAAAGTTCAGACCATTTCTAGAGAAGTAACACAGTCATTAAAGGGTCACAGCTTTCTTCATAAAAATAAGGATCTTGAAACCCTCAGAAACTTGAGTCAAAACCCTTTGCTGCCTGTATGCAAAAGCTGCATCCATACAGTAATCCAAGGATGCTGATTTATCTGTTAAGTTAAAGGAAAGAGGCTTCTTTATTTTACCGTATGCCACAGTGCCTACTTATTACATTAAAGGTTGCTTCATTTTCAGGCTACTGCAGCTTCATAATGGGTTCTTTTAACCATAATGTTCCTCTTTTTTTCCCTGGAAATGCCACTCAGCAAGTAAAACTAGTTCAACCATGCCCACACTTGTCCTTGTGGTTGGTTTTCATGGCCGGGCTTTTATATTGTGCTTAATGCCTTGGCCAAGAATAATCAAACCTGCCTAACCCATCAAACTTAGTGCTTACACCAAAAGGCCCAGTAAAGTGACACATGAAGAATGAATGTGGGGTTTGGGTTCAGGACCAAATGTGCAAGAACTCTCGTGGGATTAATTACACAGTTCTAATGGAGAGCTAGCGCAACAGAGGGACAACAGAGTGTGGACTCCTTTTTTAACTCCAATCATATACTTCATATGAGCTCAATTCGTTCTGTTGTAGAATGCCAGTTACTGGAAATAAATATCCTTTCCAAGATAATATGCAGATTACTTTCCACGAAAACCTCATTCAGTGTTGTTGAGGGACTGCAGAATTTCAGGGAAAAAAGTCGTGTAGAGACTGTATCGACAGACATGCACATGACTCAGAAACACTGTTTGAAAAGAAACAAAGCAAAACCCAACCCCATTTTTCCAAGGTTTTCAGGTGCAGGATCCTGACAACAGAACACTAGAGTCTCAAATATCTTTCTGCCTTTTCTGTGTCAGTGAAACACTAACTTAGGGCACCAAGTACCTTCCAGAAACCTCTGGAGAGTAACCTGTGTAAAGATGCTATTTGAAACATGATTTCTCTAGCAGCCAGTCTATCTCTGTCAGTAACATGGCCATTTCTCTTTATTTCCACTTTTTAATGCATCTGCTGGCCTCAGAGATTCCTTTACATTTCCACTCCTCTCTTCCCATTTGCCCTGCACTAGCAGCTCTTTAAATAACCATGGCTGTTATTTGATGACTTTTAGCAGAGAGAGCTGAGCATTATTGGCAATATATTTCCCAGTAAATTCATTAGGCAAGAGGAATACATTTTTTCTATTACATCAGCCCTTGCACACAGGACCATCATTTCATTTTCTATTTTAAATTTAAATCTACTTCAAAACTTTCCATATCATATTACATTAGATCCTGTTGTTCTGTGCCACTTACAAATGGGGGGAGGAAATTGTAAGTAGCAGGCTAATGGTCTAATTTATAGATAGAGCAGGGCAGCTGGAAATCAGGTTTCTGCCACGGCCATCATCTGGGAGTATTTTCTATTGTTAGATCAAATTCTGAGGCACCTTTCTGGAACTTCAGCTACAGAACAACTCTTCCATCCACTACAGTGGCAAAGACTCCTGACTCCTTGAAAAAAATGCTTCCTGGGATGATGTTTTTACCACTTTGTAAAGTTCTCTTCTAGTACTTGCAGGTACTCTTGTTTTTTGTTTTTTTTTCCCGGTGTCCTCTCAGCAAGTCTTCAATCCTCTTGCTTGCTCAGTGGGGATGTTATAGGTAGATGACAAATACATCTGCCCCCAACTTCAAGACACTGGGGACTGCAAACTGCAATTACGTGCCAGCAAGAAAAGCTTTCTCTTAAAATATCTCAGTGTACAAGAGTGAGAAGTAATCTAATTCTCTTCATGCTTTATCAGATGTTGAAGACATTAAGACAGAAAGGGAAGGCATGAGGGAAGGCATGAGGGAAGGCATGAGGGAAGGCATGAGGGAAGGCATGAGGTAAAGCAGAACTAAACACTCCTGCCTGTCCTAGGAGCCTAAAATTGACTTCTCTGACTCATGTCAGCTGCTAGCTCTGCTCGGTTATACAGCATTACCTTCACTTTCACCCACATTAACTAGAGAGAAGAGGTCTCCTGGCATTGCTCTGCACTGGCACACCACTGCTAGACCACTGGGATGGGTACCTATGGTGTGGTGGTACAACACAGAGTTTCACATTTCTCAGAGAAGTGACTCGAGTCTCAGGGACTTAGATGCGCTCTCTGCTGACGTGCTGAATGTTGTGGAGCCTTAACTACAAGCCCACCCTGGATGACATATCTCCCAGCCTTGATGTTTCCAATTCCAAACCTTCAACAGGCTCACATGGTTCTGTGCCAACCTACCACAGCTGCTAACAAGGTTCCTCAGCCTGGAGCTGAGTGTTTCTTCAGGCATCTCAGAACTTTGCCTTTAAGACTCACCACATCTGTGGGTGAGAAATGTCTTGTGTTAATCAGTTACCTTAAAAATCACCTTCAGGTCAGAGCAGGTTAAGGTGAAATGCATGGAGAAGTATTTATTTCCAGTCTACAAAATAAACAACCTTGTTTCAAATGCTTATAAAAGACAAAGGTGAAGAAATTAAAGAAAAGCCTGTACAAGCCTCTACTTCTTAGATCACATCTGAAAGGTTGACCATGTGCACTTTGGACTCATTTCCAGTCCTCTTCCTGCTGAAGCATGCTAACCTTAACAGTTTTTTCAGCCTATTTCTTTTTTGAAGTTCTCCAGCAGTATCAATATGCCACCCTCCCTTTGTGTGCTCATCAGCTTTAGTCTGTCTTACTCAAGCAGACAAGAAGAAGAAGATGAAAACTGAGGAAGGAAAATAAATGTTATTTTAAGGGACTAGACACTACTTGCTGCGCTTGACTGACCTATTAGTAACTTCTTGACTGAATCAGATTTAACACTACTCTCTGTTCCATAATCTCATAAAAACGTATGCATGCATTTTAGTGTGACACATCTTCCTTCACTGAACCTTGTCACAGTTTGGAAATTAATAAACACAGTTGATACAAACATCCACATGCATGTAGCTCTTTCTCAAGCCCGGCACTGAAGTACTCAACCATTTTGGGGAAATAGTAGATGTGGGCTAACTGAATCCTATACCTGGATTTTCAGGGAGCCACAAAATCAGTTGACAGTGTAGGTCTTCCATGTTCCATACTTTGAAATACCCTGTTTCTTACCACGTGTATGGATACGCTGCATGCATAGCTCAAACTCCTAGTGTCATTTTGCTTCTGCCCAAAACTTTTCATCTCTCATATTGTTCTGTGTACTGACAGCGCTCTCCTTTCCACTACCACTGTTTAAGGGCCAGGCCAACCTATATCTTCAGCAGCACTGTTGACTGAACAGCCCTTCCTCACTTGGGTTGTCCTCTTACATCTCTGTGCTGCTGAGACACCACTGCTGGAAAGGCCTGTCAAAGAACTAGGGTAGGAATAGGATCCAGTCTAAAACTGTTTTTCAGCCAGCTATGCAACCAGTTGTGGTGACACAACAGGGGGAGCAGCACAAGACTGTAGATAAATGTCAGTGGGCAGCCCAGCTGCCAGGGACCTATGTAGCAGTTGAGTTGTCATCACATCAGCTAGCCAGCACTATGCCATGTCAGGGAGGGCCTCTCCACAAAGCACCTATGTCACCTGTTTACCAATAAAAATCCAGAGGGGACTGTGTCAGTGAGGCTCTGAGTTCCTGCCATACCAAAGGAGTGACAAAGGGCAGTAACTGTAGAGCAAGATGAGTCTGAAGAGTAGGAGCAGAAATCAGAAGTTTAGAGGTATATGGAATACTTTTGCCTTCAGTTTTTAAGAAAAGTTTATTTTAAATTGTGAAGAGCAAGGTGAGGGCAATGCTGTCCACTGCAGAAAGGTGAAGATGGTCTTTGTGTCCATTTCAGTGTTGTCCCTGCTCTGGCTAATGGGTATCCCTAGTCCTGCACAAACACACTATTGAGACTGGATGACACAAAGCAGCAAAGGAAGCTGTCCCTAAGACTGATCACAAACTAGTACTCAAAAAGTACAGCATATTTGGGGAAATAAATACTTGAAATTGTAGCTATTCTTCACATAAAGGAAATAGAACAACTTAGCTTAATTTCCAACAAGGAAAACACCTGCAACAGCTTGCTGAAGAGTAGCAAAGACTAAGGCTGAGTTATTTGGAGATAAACATGAGACTGTGTGATCTTCAAAAATTCACCTTACTCAGAAATTCCTTTTCACCTCAGTCTGCCATAACCTGAGGGGTCTTCCCCAGTCTCACTGCAAGCCTTCTGTCCTGTCTGATCATGCAGTAACCCCCCTGCTCTTTGCTTATTTACAACAGTTCAAACATCTACAGCACAACAAAGTTTGTGTGCATCTTTCTATCATCTCCTTCTTCTTCCCTTCTGATCTATAGCCTCTGTCTGCCTTGGGAAATGAAACCTAGTAACACAGGTAATTTTTCTTCCTGCTTCCATCTGCTGCTGAATACACGTGCTGCAAGTTAAGGAGCTATGAATGATGGAGTGTACATAATTTTAAGTTAATGACAGCTGATTAAAGACTGATGGGTTAGAAAGGAGAGCACAAAGGACTTTGGGTGGAGTATGTAAATTAAGTCAGAGTCCGTATGTGAAAAACTACGTATCAGGAGGGAAAGAACTTGAAGAATAGTGGAGGTTTTAAAGGGTGAAGAGATCTAAATTAAAGGGTGAGGTTTTAAAGGATCAGGAGACCTTTGGAGGTTTGTAGAGAGGCAAAATAATTTCTCTGGTAAATCAAAGCAGATACAGACTCTTAACCCTATTGATCTGTGTATCCTAAAGTTTAGGCAGGATCCCTAAAGAACAGAATAACCACGAGCAGGTTCATGCTTCTCTAACTGGGACACTGTCTCAGATCATGGCTATATCATACTCTGACATGAGGCAGCACCTCAGAAAAATACCAAAAGCATATTTTTCTGATCAGATACCCAGCACTTATTTGGATTCAGTATATTGTATACAAATTCATTAAGTTATCTGTTCAAGTGGAAAATATCACTAAGAATGCCATTCAGAGACTAGACAAATTATCCTCAGACAGACTGACATCCCTCCAGTTACAATCTTTCTTCTTGATTTATTCATGGCTCCCAACTTAGAAACATTAATAAGAAACCAATCAAACGCATTCTAAAAGAAACAGGAATAAGAAAATACACACACAAAAAAACCCACACCAAGCCACAACAGCAACAAACAAACAACAAACCACACACAAATACAAATAACAAAACTATTTTTTTTCACTTCCTGGCTACTCATTATTAATAGTTAAATGGAAATTGGCATTTATCTAGGAGTTTTTCCACATTATTTTCCATAATCAGTGGGTTTCAATGCCTAACCATACGATGACATCATCATCATCACAAGAAAAGATGAGAGACACTACTATTCAAGACAAATAATGCTGCAGGCAAAAATACAGAAAGCATGCCTAATAGTTTTTGTTATAATGAAGATTCCAAACTTTACCTTCACAATTTCTTAGTAATGAGTTATAATTTTTATATTTGGCATGTGACACTAAATAAATGAGATGCCTGTATTTAGGGACACAAGACATGACAGCAGGAAGAAAAGACGACATGTGACCACTATCATAACCTGTTCCTTCTGCTGGCACTTTCTTTAGCTCCCATGTCCTGGCAATGGATTTTACAACCTTAATACAATTCTAATTGTATTACAAGGTTTTATAATATCCCCTCATGGACAAGTGCTGATGTGTGTTGAATTCAATGGAAATTGTGCTCATACTGCCAAAATGCATAATTAAGAACAAGATTTATCTGTCTTCTGGGAAATATAGCTCATAAGAGGTTTGCTCTACTGTCCTGCCTAAGGACACAGGGACAGCTTAACAAGGGTAAGCCAGAGGACTGTCCATCCCAGAATCTTCTCTCGAAAAATAGACTGGACTTCATGCTTAGAGCTGAACTTCCCCAGAGGCAACTCTAAACATCTCTGCTGGAGAGTTTTCTCTGCCACAGGTATCATCCTGACAATCAAGACTGAAAGCCAGCTGTCCCTCCTAACTTGTGTCTCAGCTATTTTAGAGACTACTTTACTCCTCACCACTGTTACATTCCTGTGGCAATAACAACCACAACTTTACTAGAGGAATAAATATCTCCTCCCTTTTTTCCTTTCTTTGGGGACACGGGGGCAAGGGGGGAGGAGGCAATTCAGCTCTTGTCCCCTGCGCTTCCCTTTATGAGCAGCCATAGGTAATTGTTTCCAATCCACCATCTCCACATCTGAAATTGTTGTATGAAACTTTACATTCCCCTTTCTACAATCAGTTTTCCAGGCTAGTGAGTCCTAGCCCATTCAATCCTACTTTGTGGGAAAGCTATTCAGCAGTCAGACAATTGCTCTCAACTGTTTTTTTTACCTTTTGTGTCCAGCTGTGGCTGAAACATGTGGGACCAATTACAATCATTGATATATGATTCTGCTTATCTACTGGAGGAAAAGAAAGAGGAAGGTGGTGGTGTATTCAGCACCACTATGCTTAGGAGGCTTTTTGTTGGCTTCTTGACAATGACCCACAGCATGAAATACAGGAACTGAAAAGAAATACAGGGAGGTGTTAGTGCCCCTTTTTTTCCTTCCAAGTCATCCAGACTCCCAGTTCTACATACTACACCCTTTCTGAAATAGACTGATCAGATATGTATTTAGTACAGCAGATATGGCCATCTAGGGGCAGTTTCTATGCCATTCCCTATACACTTCATAGGAACCCAGGGACATGGAATTGAGATTTTTCTGAGAACTGCCAATAACTGGTACCAAGACCCACTTCCAACAGGGTAATAGCCCATTTATAGCCTCACCTTGCATGGGTACAGTGAAAGTTATTTTTTTTCTTTAGGTACATTCACCAGGGTCTAAAGATCCTAGGAGTTCAGGCATTTAGCAAGTCTCCCAGTTGAAAAGTGTGTACAGGTGCTTAGGGACATGGTTTAGTGGAGGATTTGGCAATGTTAGGTTAACAGTTGGACTCAATGAACTTTAAAATATTTTCCAACCTAAACAAATCTATGATTCTGTGTTCCTCAGCAGCTAAGGAGTCTCAATAGCCAGCTAAACAGTTGGCAATGCTGCATCTTTATTTATCCTTGAAGAAATGGAGAAACTATTTCTAAGTTGCCAGGCTTCATCAAGAAAGCACATCTATACTTAGTTTCTAGTGACAACCCCAAAGGTTAAAAAACATGAGTTACCCTCACACAAAACAAAATATCACTGACATTGAAATAGCAAGATGTATGAGATTTTCAAACTTTTTTTTGACAATTGGTACAACTGACTCCACATATTAATTGGTATGATCAAAGTCTGGTTGAGATTGGAAGGGACCACTTACAGACATCATCTACTCCAACCTTACACTCAAAGCACAGTCAACTAGAACAGGTTGCACAGGGTATTGTCTGGCTACGTTTTGAATATCTCTAAGGATGGAGACTACATAGCCTCTCTAGGCAACCTTCAATGAACTGTAAAGATTTTTTTTTTTCCCTTAAGTGGAATTTTATTGTATGTGCATTGTCTCTCATGTCTTTTTCCTGTCGCAACTGAGAAAAGTCTGGTTTCATCTTCTTGCTCTCCTCCCTCTGGACCCCTTTACTCACACCACAACTCCCATTTTTTCTGCACATGGAAAAAACCCCTCAAGTCATCTCTTCTTCAGGCTGAACAGTTCCAACTCTCTCAGCCTTTCCTCATATGTGAGATGCTTCAGTTCCTTAATCATCTTTGTGGTCCTTTGCTGTGCTTGTCCCAGTATTTCCACATCTCTCTTGCACTGGGGAGCCCAGAACTGGACCCATCACTGCAGATGTGTCTCACCAGTGTTGAGTATAGGGGAAGAATCACCTCCCCGGACCTGCTGGCAAAAGCCCTCCTAATGCAGGTCAGGCTACTGTTGGCCTCATTTGCTGTAGGGGCAAATTGCTGGCTCATGTTCACCTTGGTGTCCACCAGGACTCCCAGGTCCTTTTCTGCAAAGCTGCTTTTCAAGCCAGTCTGCCTCCACATCACTGATGCATGAGGTTGTCCATCTCCAGATGCAGAACTTAGCTTTTTCCTTTGTTGAACTTCATGAAATTCCTGTTGCTCCATTTCTCCAGTCTGTTGAAATTCTTCTGAATGGTAGCACATCCATCTGGTCTATCATCTGCAAAATTGCTGACAGTGTACTTTGTCATATCCTTCAGGTCATTAATGAAGTTTTAAACATTATTGGACCGAGTATTCACCTGTAGGTTACTCCGCTAGTGACGAGCCTCCAGCTGGACTTTGAGCCACAGATCACACCCCTCTGAGCCTATTTGTTCAGCCCGTTTTCAGTTCACCTCACTGTCCACTTATCTAGACCATACTGCATTGTTTTGTCTTAAGGATGTTATGGGAGCCATGATAAAAAACATCACCATTTTCCCCTCATCCACCAAGCCAGTCATCTCATCATAGATAACTATCAGGTTGGTCAGGCACAATTTCTTCTTCATAAATCCACGCTTATGTCCCCTAATCACCTTCTTTTTCTTCAAGTGTCTGGAAACGGCTTCCAGGATTATTCATTCCATCTTATTCCCAGGGATCAAGGTGATGCTGACCAGCCTGTCATTCTCCAGATTCTCTTTCTTGAAGATAGGAGTGATATTTGCTTACTTCTAGGCCTTTTTAGAGAGTCTTTATACCCTTTCCACTCAATATCCAAGCAAAAAGACCCTGCATGCCAATTTTAATCTCCAGTCTCATATCTTCCGTTCCTGCCTTGTGTTCCTTACTCTGTCCCTGGTGGAGCTGTGGTCTGTCTCCTCCATTTCAAGACTCAGCACTGTAAAAAGGGACAGAACAGCCATCCTATTGAGGCAGGAGAGGCATAAGGGAGTAGAACTGCTGGGATTTTTCTGCACCTTCTTGCCTTTCCTTCTTGAAAAGGGAGTAAGGATCTGGCCCATTTTTGCCTGTCTGCTCTTCTCCAGGAGGTGAACAAGTGAAGCAGACAGCTGAACAAAGACTCAAAGATTGGGCTACCAATTCATTGGAGACAGAAATTTCTCAGCTCCCCGAAACTGGCTCTTATCACAGCAGAATCATCATTACCTTTGGCCTCTTCCCAAATAAAATGCAAAGCTTGCAGACTATTGACAGAGGCAGCAGCTTAGCCTGAGGAGTGGAGATACACAGGAACAGAAACATGAGTGAAATGAAAATCAAAGCAATGAGAATATACATTACCAAAATGAGAAGTTAGAGCAACATGGGGAAAACAAATTTTCTGACACGATCATTTCCTATATTCTCTCAAAGAGATGATGAGTCTTTCTCCTCATTCAAATGTGAGTCAAACCTTTCTTATGTCTCAGACCCAAAGGGTGGGTTTCTCAGCTATCTTGGAAATACTATCTTTACAGCCTCTGTTGCCTTCCCTGCTTCCACAGCCAGAAACCAAACTTGATTCCAAGAACTCCATGCCAGCCCAGTCCCTTTCTGTTTGCATGATATAAACCTGGCACCGGAGGCAGCACAGCTAAACAATCAACTTGGCCATCTCCATATCACAGTTGATTTTTTTTTTTTCAAATATGATTTTCAGGTTCTGCATCTGAACCTACATTCAGTTTGACACTCTTGAATTATGCAAAGCAAATGAATTGGGTCCTTCAGTAATGTTGGTGTTTTTTTGTTTAAAATTGGTTTTAAATTAAAATAAATATTAGATTTTCTAATTTTTCCTTCTGTTTCCTGGCATGTTTGCTTCACATTTTCAGGCTTTCTTTCACAACAAGATCTAGATGGACTAAGAAAACAAGCAAGGTAAGATCTATAGTAAACTGTGAAACTGAGCAATTTTATACATGCTACATCAGTGGATGACTTATTTGAGACAGTGGCTAAACTCTGACCTTGGTAGCTGAGCCTATCAGACTGCTGGTGAACAGGTCATACAAAAAAATCCATCCTCTCATACTTCCTAAAGAGCCCAAAAGAGAGGTGAGAGAAATATTCATTTCTTAGCTTTGGAGTTTAAGTGTAGAAGAGAGCAAACACTGGAAAACTATCCAATATATTTTCAAAGGTGCTAGCTGCGCAAGTTCACCCACACACCGATACTGACAGTATGTTTTTTGCTGGCAGAGGAGGGCATCAGGAAAGAAAATAAATGTTGTTTCACATCTTAAATAAAATTCTGGTTTCTTTGAAAGAAGATTTTTCGGAAAGAAGAAATAAAAGCAGAGTTTGGTTTGTGTCCTTTTGATCCATGTCTGGCAGTCTTCCACAACTGGAATTTGTAGCAGGAGAACTGGAGATAGCTGGGTTTGTATTCCTGTTACGCTGGGCAGTCTCTGTTTTGCTGTACTAAATACAGCACACAGAAGACCACACACAGGTACAGAAGACTGGTAAGTCTTCCAGGGAACTGCAGGATTTCAGAGATTTTTCCCTACCACAAGACAAGGAGCTGACACATTCCCCTGTCCAGCCTGGCCATTTTCCTACCCTTGGAGATTATTTTTTCCCTAGTTTTTCCTCTGTTGTGCACAGACGCACATACTGAAAATGCACAGAATGAGTCATTCTTTGTTTTTCTATTCATATCCTAAACAGGCATTCACGAAGGAAGTTATATATCCCTGTACATAACATATTTCCACGTCTTTGGGGAGAAAATACTGAATTATCCTTAACAAAAAATTTGTCTGATGAGAACAATTAGCTTTAAGAAATGTCAAAACATGGGTACTAGCTAGTGTTTTCCTCTTTTAGAAGCTGTGCTAAAGGATTAAAAAGCTACACTGCCATACTTAGAGAGAACCTCTTAATTGACTTAGGTACAAGACTAGTGCAAAGATGTAATCCTTCCATACCCTTTAAAAGACTTGAACCATTCACATCTCAGAAGCAAAGTATGATTTTTATGCTTTCCTTCAACAAATATCCCACCCACAACCTCAGTTGGGGTACTGGCTATGCAGGTAACTGGACACTTTCTCCTGAGCTTTGTTCCATATATTAAATTTTCCATTGCATTTGATCACTACATCAAGTGGCATCTTTCTCAAAGCCTGAGGAATCTTTTCATCTCTGGCTCCAAAAAGGCAAAATATAAATATATATATAATATATTGAGAGATTATAGATATATATAATATAGATACATAGTATTTTATATCTACAAATTTAGGTACGGATATGATATAAAAGAAAAAAAAAAAAAGGTACATTTTTTACACAAACTACATTTCTATTTTTCCCTTACAGAAACATATACTCAGTTCTCAGGATAAAAAGAAGATGAAAGAAGGAAAATGACCCTCTTGACTGAGACTTTTCACACATGTTAACATATTGCTGGAAGTTATTTAGATACTGTCGTGACAGCTGAATTAACAATACCTGTAGAATTCAAAATAGTAGAAAGAATATATTCCCTGACAAGAACGATATTTTTCACTCCTTTGTTATCTTTTTACACGCTATTCTTGGTTATTTCTCAAACTGATGGAATGTCTACAGAAGCTGATACCCAAGGGAATCTCCTTTCACCCATGGAAGAAATGCAAAAATTTCTGAGAAGTTCCCGTCTCCCCAAGACTCTAGAATCTAGACCGTGATCAGCAGTGAAGATGACATGTCTTTGCAGCCATTCTAGTCCTCTAGAGCCCATTCTCTAGGTAGCAAATTTGGCGTGGCATGTCTACAATTGCGGGCGAACATGGATCCTGCAAGCGCTTCCAGGCTCTGAGGTTCAGCACTCCAGTTGTTCCACCACACAGCTGAGCGCAACATCCCAACTTAGGTCCCAATTTCAATGTATGGTTTTCAGCCAGTCCCTGAATATGAATAATGAAAGCTGTGTGGAGTGAACTGCAAGATGTGGCCACTTCAGATTTTGCCAGAGACCTGCAATGGTATTGCCAGATTCAGTTCACAGAAACCACCTCACTAATCTGTAAGCAATACTGACTTTCAGATAGGACCTTAAAGATTCTCTATCCTGTTAACGATGACTCAATCCATCCTCTTGCGTATTAAATCTAATTAATATTGAATTATATAAAATTTAAAAGGCTATGCTGTGATTAATTTCACTAGTAGTTCTTCCAATTTCTAAAATGAAAAACAATTAGCAGTAGCTATAAAAGCTTACTTGTGGATCTTGGCAAGTTAATGCCATGTGCACACATTAAATGTTAACCATGTTAATGATATTACTTTATGTTAATATTAATAATGAAACAGCAGAGAAAGAAGTGAAACTCAAGCATCTTGAGTCCCAAGGCAGTATGAAGAGTTCTTCTCACTTTCAGGGTTTTGCTTGTGCAGGAGGAAAAATCCTTCCATACTGCAGAGTTCCTCAGGCCTGCAAGCCAGAGCAGAGAGCCACAGCCACTACACTACATGGTTGTCACAGCTCGTTTAGGCAATCTGATCACTCCTGGCCTGCTAGGCACAAGGTCTCCCCAGTGCACAGGTGACAGACATCTGTCTGAGTCACCAGATTCACAAGCACAAATCCCTTGGCAGCAGTTGGAGAAGTGCAATAACCAGTTAACAACAAAACATTCAGAAGCAAAATGTCAGAGGCTTTGACAAATGGCAGCGGTGTTCTGACAGCAGTTGACAAGGTCACACATGCAAGTGAAGCTTTGTTGTGAGCAAACTGCAGAAGCCTGCTATGGTCAGGGGCTCTCAAAAGAAAAGACAGGCAAATGAACGATCAATCTCTATTTGTCCCAAGGAAACATAAATCTTTTTAGCTATTGTGGGGGTCAGTGCATACAAAACACAGATAAATTCAAGCTTCTAGTTTGAGATGCAGATCTGGATTATAATTTGGAATCATCCCTTTTTTACTGCTGAAAAATGCCTTTTCAGGCTCGTTCAGGAGTGTGGTGCTGGGCTTATCTCTACTGCACAGGTCTCACAATGCATGAAAATGCTTGTCTGAAGCACACTGGAAAAAACAAACCGTGTATCAGAGAGATTTCAACTGTCCATGCATCAATTGCCTCCTGGCAAATAAAATTTGCAGGTACACAGGTTATGTTTTCAGAGAAGAAATGCTGAACTGATTATGAATTTTTTACCATACAGAGGCCTTCTGAGGCAGCACTGCAAATGAAGTTTGATAAAAGCAGCCCTGTCTATTCCATCTATTCACTTTCTATGTTTCCATCTTCCTGGTGAAATACAGTCACCTCGTTGGCAAATGACATGGAAGAAAACAAGCATGTAATCAATTAGCTATCATGAGAGCAATGAATACAATCAAGCCAAGGAATATCTCTGTTGTTGGCTCCCATCCCAAGTTGGGCAGTCAGGAAAACATCCCTGCTACCTGAAACTCATCAGTGGAAAACATCCCACTACAAGCTCGTGTTTATTATGCTCAGAGTATACAGGCACAGGCTAAAAGCAAGCAAGCCAGAACAGAAAATTTGGATGCAACAGGAACTCCAGGCAGGGAAGAGGACAATACAATTCTAACTCCTTGGGCCATGGGAAGGAACCACAGCACAGTGAGAAGGTAGGAAATGGGAAGGAGCTGCTCAAGACAAAAACAGAGCTACTAATAGGCAGCTCAAGGCTTAGATCTCCCTGACAGCATTTTTCTGAAGTACTTTTTTTACTGTGACTAGGACCAAACAAAAAGGAATCATTCTGTTGAGTTAGCTGAAGGCGTAGTTCAGAAAACAGTAATGGACAGAGTGGGTTTAAGTTATTATGACTTGGGAAAGCTTGGGATAGATGAGCTTATAAGGAACGAAATGTCTCAGTACAAAACAAGTCATCTGTTCACATTTGAAATTGAAAACAATACAGAAGAGGTTTTAAACTTAACACTTAAAAAAAAAAGGAACAGGTATGAAGGAAAACAACGTGATGTAACTTGTATTTGAGGTAGTAAATCGTTGAACTAGAGATTATGTTTTAAAATAAAGTTTAACAAAATGTGATAAAACTAACAGAAATTAGCAAATTACAGTGTCAGCAAATAAAACTTATGGTAGGTCTATAAATACAGGTGATCAGCTCAAGATCACCCTTTTAAATATTTTGCAAGAATATAAAAATAAGATGGTAAACCAAAATGCTTAGCTGTATAATAATGATATCTCAAAAATTCTGTGAAAAGTATTACCTGTGGTACACGATAATACTGAAGGTGAACTCATTTTAGAGGAATGACATAGAAGTGACATCTGTGAAGTATTTACATGTTAAAGAAAGCTGAAAGTCAAATAGGACACAAATATTAAGAACATCAATAAGAAGCACTAAATCCACAGAGACTGAATTTTCCACAACAAAACTGAAAAGGAATAGTATTGTTACATTCTTAACCACCCAGAGGAGTGACTGAGAAAAAGACTACAAGTGCAGAAGACTAATAATGGAGGAGTTTTGTCTTGAATTTACATCATTTAAACATCAATTTCTTGGAACAACTAACATCCAGAAGAGGACAAGCAATGCTTGATTGTTTCCTGAGTACACTACTGGATTCAGATCAAAATAATACCGACACAGTGACCACAGTTATTTAAATCAAACATATTTGTAGGAGACAAGTCAAAACCAGACCCTGAAAGAATACATAACCTAAAAAAGAGACAACTAAATAATAATAAGGAAACTTATTAGAAGACTAAAAGATGAAGACATTTTTTCAGAAAGTACAAACAAAGCAGAAGTACAGACTAAATATAAATCACTGTCAACAAAAAATTTTAGAATAACAAACTAAAACTGACACCATTAAACAGTAAATTACATAGGTTAATTTTTTTTTTTTTTTAAAAAAAAGGCAATTACAAAAAGAATAAGTCACATTGATGGCAAAACCCAACATTTTGGCATTTAGTCTTGGCATGTTAGAAGTATAGAACATGATAGAACAGCAGCAACCTGGTAGTGGCTAATAACGTCTTTCTCAAATGCATGAGAGGCAGGATGCTTCTGGGTCATGGGCTTTGTGGGGCCGACAGACAGTGGTGCAACAGAACACACTTGTGGGTGTACAGATGAATGAACTCTTTGCACTGGTGTTTGTTATGGAGGTGCTTATTTAGGCTTCTCCATCCACATAGTGCTTTGCAGGGACAATTAGGAGGAGTTATCTCAAACTGAAGAACCAGTAGTAAAGGTTTCAGAACAAATCAGTAAAAGTAGTAGCAAAAATGCTTTTAAAAAGTGACCCTGAAGAGTTCTAAAGGAATTAAAATACAGAGTTGCTGAGCTAGTAACTGGGAGATGTAAACCCTCACTTAAATTAGACTTTATCTGAAGATTTGGAGGACAGGAAATCTGATGACAATTTCTTGAAAGATTTCCAGGAGTAAGACCAATAAATCTAACTTCCTTCCAGGGAATCAGCAAAAACTATAATAGAGACAGAACTCCCTTCAAACTACATGTAAACTAATCCTCTGAGGCTTGGGTTGGGACACCCTTGAGGATCTGCAGGAACAAGACCCACACTACTAGTTCTGGGCCCCTCAGTTCAAGGAGGACAGGGAACTGCTGGAGAGGGTCCAGCGTAGGGCAACGAAGATGATTAAGGGAGTGGAGCACCTCCCTTATGAAGAAAGGCTGAGGGAGCTGGGTCTCTTTAGTTTGGAGAAGAGGAGACTGAGGGGTGACCTTATTAATGTTTATAAATATATAAAGGGTGAGTGCCACGAGGATGGAGCCAGGCTCTTCTTGGTGGCAAACAATGATAGGACAAGGGGTAAGGGAATCAAGCTGGAACACAAGAGGTTCCACTTAAATTTGAGAAAAAACTTCTTCTCAGTAAGGGTGACAGAGCACTGGAACAGGCTGCCCAGAGAGGTTGTGGAGTCTCCTTCTCTGGAGACATTCAAAACCCGCCTGGACATGTTCCTGTGCGACCTCACCTAGGTGTTCCTGCTCCAGCAGGGGGATTGGACTAGATGATCTTTTGAGGTCCCTTCCAATCCCAAACATACTGTAATACTGTGATACTTCGATACTTCATATTCTAGAGTATACATAGCATATTCTAATATAAGTGAACAATTTTCTGATCCAAAAGAAAATTTCAAAATTTAATTGGTTGATCAGTGTGGTCTAGGTCTCCAAAATCAAACAAGAAAAATAACACCACAACCACCAACCTTCTTAAAGACTTGATTGATTAAGTACAGTAAATAGTAAAAACAACTGATAATATATGTATTTAAATTTATTATGTAGTGCCAAGGAGTATACATTGATCATATCCGATAAGCCTCCACAGTTCACAATTCCATGCCATGTTTCATGTCATCACTTTTTTTTGCTACATTCCCATTTACTCTGCCTTAGCTTGTTGTTTTCCTTCCTTTGATAGATTTTTCCATTTCTTTCTTATCATTTATCTCAAGCTACTGTGCTGACAACCCATTCTCTGGCCTATGTTGTTCCCTGTAATATCTGAGGATTTTCCCATTTTTGCTGCTCAGATGGGTTTCAGGATGTTTTTTCAACTAAATACAAAGGTCTTCACATGTTTTGGTATATCTTTGTTCAGCTTACCTCTTCCTGTAGAGCACTCCCGGTACTAACCATAGCTCTAGTTTAATCTTGTGACAGCAAGATATTTCCCATTACTACTCAAAACTGATTTTGTCTGATGAATTCTAGCTCTAATCTTATTATTTCATCAATAATCATTTGACATAAGAGTTCTCAAATATTTAACATGGCATATTGCATTTAATCTTGCTTTTCACATGTCTTTAGTTTCCTGAGCTTTGATCTTCATTCAGATTCCTGGGTTATAGAGAGCACTGACCATATGTTAAAGCTCTTTTTCTCTGTAATGACCATGACCTAATCAATTGAAAGATGATTTGTACCCAACAGTCCATCAGTTAAATAGGTTCTATAGCTGCATGAGCTGCCTCAGAACTACGTGCCGATTTACTACAAAGCAAAAAAGAAAACATAGGTTAACACATTTTTTGATGTTAAATACTACCCTATGTTAGAATTCATTGTACAAAATTGTTCAACAATTTTTACCTTAATGAAAGTTTGAACCTTTTTTATAAGTTTCTAGAATCATTCTTATAGTTTGCAAGCAATCCAATTATGCCAGAACAAGAAGTGCAAGGCCAACTAACATATTTCTGTAGCCACTGTAATTAGAACACAGCAGCATTATCTGAACTCATGGACCCATATGTATTTGAAAATGTGTTGAAATTATGTTTGTGAAACTAAACATCAACTATGTGTCAGACTATCTAGAGACAACCTGCAAAGGACAGGAGACAAGTGCACCGACTTACTACGGTATGGTTGACTCACCATGTCATTGTAGCAGGTAACAAATCTGAAAGCAAGATTTAGCCTGTAAGGTAAGGGAAACAGACAGGCTAAGATGATTTCAGAAGTTGAAGATTATGGACAATAATTTTCTCTTGATTTTTAATTAGATGTCAGATAGTTAGGTCTCTAACTCATACATGACAATCTCTCTATGGATATGTAAGAAGAGGGTTTTTTTTTTTAAACAACTGTTTAATTTCAAAATCAATTTCAAGGGCTCGTTAATATCCAAAATACAACAATTTGGCGGTGAGGTTTGGTGCTTTTTTCTAGAGAAACCAACAGGAAAATTCTCATTGAAAGTAAGACTTTAAATGCATGAATATTCTCAGACAGTGGGTTCTAATTAAAAATTGAGTCAAACTTCTCAGCCCAAAGATGACCAAGAAAAACACAGAAATAGATTTCAAGAATATAAAAAGGTTTTGCAAAGATAAAAATAACAATATCAATCAAGAAAAATATAATAAATAAAGAATTTAAACTGGACTTTAAAGTGAGAGAGCTCTGCTTAGAAAACAGGAGAACTTCCTAATGTTAAAAATTGTGAAATAGTGGGCTAGGGCACCTGGAAAGATTTTCAAGTCTTAAAATATGAGTGTTTCTCAGTTGCATGACCTCCTCAGGTGGTTTGACAGAGCCCAGAATAACTGCAAATATTACACAGCAACAGTCAGCAGCAGCACAATAACTCCAGATGGCAGCAGCCTGAGTCTTCCTCACTTCTGAGTGAGAACAGAGCAGAACTGCTGGCTGTCAGGCTTCTGCACTGGTCAGTGAATAACCAACATCAGTCCAACTGGAGCAAGAGAGTGAATGCAAATTATTACAGGTAGCACGTCTATCTGGTTATTTCTTCTCCATCTGAGAACAACTGAGCTTTTTTCCTTCAGAAGCTGATAAAAGGCTCACCTTTGAAACATGGGTAATTTTTTTTTTTTTTAATTGATTATACACAATCATCTATGAGAAGTTGAACAAATCTAACTGATCCTACTTTGAGGCAAAAGAGTGAATTCTGAAATCCTTTCCAGGCTTATTTTGTATTATTCTAATGATCCTATTGGTCTAGAGAAAGAAAAAAAGGAAGGAAGGAAGGAAGGAAGGAAGGAAGGAAGGAAGGAAGGAAGGAAGGAAGGAAGGAAGGAAGGAAGGAAGGAAGGAAGGAAGGAAGGAAGGAAGGAAGGAAGGAAGGAAGGAAGGAAGGAAGGAAGGAAGGAAGGAAGGAAGGAAGGAAGGAAGGAAGGAAGGAAGGAAGGAAGGAAGGAAGGAAGGAAGGAAAATACGTTTCACACCAGTTGCACTAGCAAGTGCGCTACAGAATATAATTTCATTGCTTTTATGTATGTGGATATTGCTAAAGCTATTCCTTTCCAGGCACTTTAAACTAAAAACAATCAGGGACTCCTATTCTGCATTAAGGAGTGTCCACATATGCAAGTAATACAGCAGTGTTCCTCAAAAATAACTATATATGCACAGAGGAGCCCTTACTTTAAAAGACCAGCATGAATAACTGAAAATAACTTCAATGCTGATTAAACGTTACATGAAATGGCTTAAGAAATGGCTTCATGGGTTAAAGAACAGAAAACAGACTACAGATGCTTCTATTTTCCCATTCTTGTTGAAGCTTTTCTCTCCTCTCCATCTTACACTGCTTTTTTAAGTGACAAGCATTCACTATTCAAATGTGAAGACATCAAGCTACAATTCAGATATCCAATAACTAAAGAAAAACAATATAGAGGCATGTTAGAGAGAGAGCTCCATCTCAGTCCAACACTTTTTTTATGAAGAGAATGTCTAACACTTCCTACAGGAAGGAAAAGAGAAGGATCCAGAGCAGATCTGCACCGAGAGACAGAGAATAAAAGTGTTGTGGAACCTGTTAGATGGCAGTGAGAACAAAATGTTGGCATAGTAAGTTAAAAAAAATGTCATTATCATTGGTAGTTTTCTTGAGGTTTCTTCTGTTCTTTGGGCATACAGAAAATTCTTCTTTTGTGGTTCCCAAATCAAACGTTCAGCTTCAAGGCACCAGTGGCATTCCTGCCCTGGTCACAGTGTGTTCGCAGCATAATGATGCTTTCTCTGTAGATCAGACAGAGCTGGAGTGTAGCTGGAGAGACATGATCACACTCTGATAAGTTGCCATGATTTCTATATAATCTTTAAAAACAGAGTTTATGAATAGGGTGAATAGCATGAAGTGAAGGTGGGAGCCTGAAACTAAGCCCAAAGGTAAAACACAGCAGAACAGCTAGAGAAAACATCCTGCTACTAAAATAACACTATGACACTTCCTCTCCTGTCCTCTTCTACCAGTGTTCAGGACTACTGTCAGGCAAGAGGTAATATAATTGGCAACCAGTAAGTACCTATTTTCAATAAGATAAAATGGGCCACCTGGCTGGTTTCCTTAGTGTAATGTAAATATATGAAACTCGTTTTAAAAGTGTCATTCTCAAACACGGGGAAAGCTCCTTGGAAATGCTGAAGTCCATCAATATCACACTTTGAAACAACCCTGCCCTTTATTCCTCAAGGTGGGAAAGAGCCAGTTTGTGAGAAGACTCTACAAAGCACATGCCACTCTGTTGTGGAGCCCTTGTAAGAGATCTGAGCAGCCAAGTATTATAAGCTCTCTACAACAGATAGTGTTAGAGAGCAACATAAACAAAATATAAAATAGATGGGGGAAACAGCATAACATGTACCTGAGAACCACTGTAGAAGGGAAGAAAAGATGTTACATGATCACAGGCAAGTTTCAAACATATAAACAGTAAATTATTAATGTCTAAATCACCTAGAGAGTGAACTCAAGAATCTTACCTGTATGGCAAGAAAACCAAAGCCTAAAATCCCTCATGACTTTCAGAGCCAGACATGAAAGAGCTGTTGAGCCTGTGATGATCATCTAGCTAGATGACTAGTCCATAGCTTTTTAATCGTCCTTTCTATTCTCAGTCACTGCTTCGAGAATAGATTTTATAAGTAGGGGCTGTCATCTACCATCTATGATCTGTTAATGATGTGATATGTCCAGCTTCCCTGAAGCAATTTCTTTTGAGTTCAAAGAAATTGTTCCCCACTGATAGATACCATATATCAAAGTCTACTATCAGACCTGATGAAAAGCAGCCCGTTCTTGGTAGTTGCATCAGACAAACCAAGGACTGAATGTATATAAATTTCTACTTGTGCAAAAGATTGAATGTTCGCTGCATCTGTCTGTTCTTGCACACTTTTTAGGCATATTGTCCAATGCAAACAGATAACCTTGCATTTTAAGTCTCACCTCTTACTAGAATATTTTTCAAAATTCTTTATCAACCTGGAATTAGTTCCTGGGTTTGTGATTTTTCTGAAGTGTATGATGATGTTAGCAGGGTTGGGAATATGACAGCATTTCATACAGGAGTAGAAGAGTTGGGAAGATTAGATTCCTTTGCCTAAGAAAAATCTCAAAACAAAATATCAGAAACCCTGGGAAATTATAAACTGCAAATGATTCTCCCTTCCGATTTTCAACCACACGCAAGCTCCAGATAGGAAAATTACTTTCTTCTTGAAGAAATACTGAGTTCAAAGATGTTCTTATATAGATGATTGACTCAAGCCAATGTAGTTTTGTGTCAGAGATTGAAAACAGAGTAGCAGAGTAACTAGCTAATTATTTTTATTAGCTCCATTTAGGACAGGAATCCCTCCATCCACTCACATAGACAGAGAGTACTACAGGGTGTTTAAAAAAGATGAACCCAATTTCAAAGCAGTAGTGATTTCAAATTGGGTCCATCTTCTTGAAATACCATGTATATTCAAGGCTGTTGGCAAACCACGTTTTACAAACATTACTTCCATTAAAGCTGTATTTATGTCTGGTATTTCTGTAGTAATAATCCTTCTGAATGTACTTTAAAATACTTAATTCAATTAGACAGATGAAGACCTCAGGGGTTATACAAACACATGCTGCAAAAGCAGTGTGCTAGAGCACCTCTACATCTTTGGATGTGGTTTTGGCAAGTGTCCTGATTGCAAACACAATTTCTTTAATGTTCAAATTATGTTTTTTTAATGGTGTTTGCCCTTAGTACATTGGATGTAATTTACAAGCTGCAAAGCTACAAATCTAGTTTGTGCCTGCTACTGTAGGTATTATTGCTCTATTAATACCTATTAAGTCTCTGAAATATATTAAACTTCAGGTTCAACTCATTTTTCATGGAATGTTTCAGGCTAATGCATATTAAATAAAAAGTCTAACAGTCAGGAAGCAAATGACACTGCCTGGAATCAAAAAAGAAAAACAAAAATCTGAATGTGTTTAAAAGACAGTATTACATCTCCACCTGAGGGACAGGCTAACAAGCTAATAGGAACTTGTAGAAAGCAAACACTTAAAAAGACATTGCTGTCTGTATTAGCAAGTAAAATACAATCCAAAACAATTGGAGGGTTAGCATTTGTATACCTACTTTACATTTCTAGAAGGCATAAATAAGATGTCATCCCTCATTGAGTGCTAAGAAAACTTAGTTATGTTCTTAAATTCTGTGAATAATATTTTGGTGAGTATGACTGTCAGCAGGGCTTTGAGTCCATCTGATGGCACTTTGGAACACCTGCAGCTTTCCAACTAACAAAAAATAAGCATCTTTTGAATCAGTGACACATCTTCTATAAGAAAGAGGTGAACAAATAAATAATATCCCAAACATTTAGAAAGGAGAATTACAAAGAAACATTTTTACTACACAGATCTGAAATTAATGACAGTATAAAGAGCCTGAGTGGACAAAGTGCAGCCAAACGAGGAGGAAAAGGTGTGTGTGTGAGGATGGCAGTCCACTGCAGTAGTTCTGAATTCCCAAGATAAGAGATCGAAACTATACAGAATCATAGAATCCTAGAAATCGGATTTTACTCGCCTGTTTCACGCATCATGTAAAATGTATGGTTACACTGAATAATAAGAATTAAAGAATACCTGACATGAATTTTCTAACTCCTGACCCCAAGAATACATAGAGCCTGATCAAATAATGTACAGATCATAATGAAAAAGAGTCAGGAAGTGCTGTGTGGCAATGGATGACACTTTCCAAGCAGCACGGAAGGCAGACAGGAATCCTGCATTCTGTATGTTCCAAACCTCATTGCAGAGAGGACATTTCTACAGGATCATTAGAGCCGATTGTTTCCAAATGCCCGTAAATGCCATCTCTGAGATGCTAAGAAATACACCAAAAAACACAACCAACCAACCAAACAAACAAAAAAAAGAAGACAAATAATGAAGTCATGTGAAGTCATGAAAGCAATACAAAAGGAAGCAGTATAAATACAAAAGCTGATATTAATATATTGAAAACATTGTCTTCAATACAGAGATACAGCTTGCTTCACCATATTTCCCCTATCTAATAAATAAAGTTGACTAGGAAAAAAGCATTCACATTGTGGTCATTGCTTTAGCAGGTTGTGACCAATCATTCTCTCTCAGTCCTCTGAAATGCTACCAGTTCCATACCCCTTTATTTGTGGATTATTTTCAGTTTCACAGAAATAAGTTATCAGCAATAAAAGACCAAATCATGCCACAATTCTTGATTTTACCTTTTGTAGAATTTTTTCTCATAATCCTAATATCCTTCACAGAAAGTTTTTTAGGATATAACAATCTAAGGAAAAAGGAGAGTTGATGAGTATTGCAAGGAAGCCCTATTTAAACAGCACATTTTTTGATTCTTATAAATTATATCTATTTGTTTCAATGGAGCTTTGTACCATTTCTCCTTCACCACTGAATAACAAAAAATGAAAAAGTTATTCTGTGGCTAGTCAGTACCATCTAGAAGGACTATCACACAGGAGCAGTTACGCAGTTGGAAATTTCACAATCAAAAATATTGTAATGTCAGCCTGCAGGATTGGCTTATGTTCCTTCATGACTGTTGTATATAGAGAACACTTTGTGGATCTAACTGGAAATGTTGACATCCACAGCAGCAATTAAAAACTGAGTTTTGCAGACCAATTCTAAAATTCTGGGTTTTTCAGATCAGCTATAGGCTTGTAAAGGAAATCCACAGAACCACAGAATGGGTGATTTTGAAAGGGCCTCTGAAGGTCATCTGGTCCAACTGCCCTGCTCAAGCAGGACCACCTAGGGCTGGTTGCGCAGGTCCATGTCCAAATGGCTTTTGAATAGCTCCAAGAATGGAGACTCCACAACCTCCTTGGGCAACCTGTACCAGTGCTTGGTCACCCTCACAGTGAAAAAAAGTGATTTCTGATGTTCAAAGGGAACTTTCAGTGTTTCAGTTTGTGCATATTAGCTCTTGTCCTGTCAGTGGGCACCACTGACAAGAGCCTGGCTTCATCTTCTTTGCTCCCTCCCACCTGCCCTTCAGGTACTAGTAAACACATCTCCCCATCAGTCTCCTCTACTCTAGGTTGAACAGTCCTAGCTCTCTCAGTGTTTCCTCACATGTGAGATGCTCCTGTCCTTGCATCATCTTCTTAGATGTACATTTTCCTTTTTGAGAGAAGAATGATGTAATTGCTAAAATAGCAAGCCAAAGAATCAAGAGACTTCAATCTTACAGCTTAGAGTGAAATATGTCCACAACAAATTCTCAAGAACTTGCTGTTCCCACTCATTATATGTGTCACTCAACAACTTCCACCTTAGTTCTGGTGCATGGGTAAAAGAGTAATGCTATTGCTAGCTTCTCTGTCTCGTCCTATAACTTTGGCATCTGCAAAATGAAGATCTTAATCTTTACCTTGTTTAGACAATGATTTAGTGCATAAGTGTTTATAATGCACTTCAAAGCCTTATATTGAAAGCTGTAGAGGAATGTAAATTACTACCAGATTCTCCCACATGTTACAAAAATACAGCTGTCTTGTCCCATCTAAACAGACTCACAAATGTAATAATGAAATTTGAAAACACTAACCATGATTCCTACTCTTTTTTCCTCCTCTTCCACCTACTTCATTCCAGTAACACACTAATAATCTTCACCTCCCCCTAAAACCAGATTTTTAAAAAATTGCAAAATACTTCCTCAAATATAAAAGAATAATATTAAAACACCCAACAAATATAAAGGGTTTTTATAAACATACAAAGGAGTCAAAGCTACAGGATGTTAGTCCGTACCATTAAGGATATTGAAGACTCAATATTTTACTTGATTATGAAACAAACATGTAGAATAATTACTGTCAAGTGCTTAACACATTTTAGTGAAGAGGAAATATTAATATATAATTTGCTTTAGGGAAAAAAAGAAAAAAGCATTATGTGCTGCAGTGATGATTACAGAAATTCAGCCCAAAATTCCCGGTGTTTTCATTTGCAGATTATGTTGAAACATGTTTTACAATACATTTCAGTATTTTTTTGAAGTTTATTTGAATGCAATACATTGGGTCTGTGTCTTTGAAGCAGTAAACAGTGAACATGTGCAATGTGCAGTCTTGGTAAATAGGAATGAGACCAGATAGGGGAAGCAACCACACATTCAAAAAAGATGTGTAACCCCTCTTCATTAAACAAAAGATGCAGCTTGTTGCCAAGGATGTTCGGTGGAAGAACTAAGAATATCCTCTAGATCTTTCTGAGGTGTACATAAGAACAGGGCAGCTACACAAGAATACACAAAATCAAAGAATAAATATTGGAAAATAGCCTGAAGAAATTAATCTCTCCCTACATATAAGCATGCTACCTTCTCTTCATAAGCTGACAAAAACAAGGCACAAATACATGAAGCAATTGAAACAGAAGGTGAGAAAAGAAGAAGGTTAAGAATTCATTTAAAATTAGAATTAAAGCTGGGATACCAAAATGATTTGGCATCTTTTGGTTTTATATGGAGATAACTTTTTTCCACTGTTAATAACTCTAAGAAAGTTCCTTGCGATTGGAAGCTATAAATACCATATGTTACATTGGTAAGAAAAAGCTGCAAGAATTCTTCCCCTGCATGAATTCCCTGATGTCCAGATTCTGGAGCAATAAATCCTGATCTTCTCAGTGTGACCTCAGTGCTAGACACAGCAATGCAAAGGTCACAGTGTTCAGAAAAATGTATGGAGACTGATGTAGTCTTATTCTTGGAAAGAATAAAGTTGCCCTCCTTATAATCAATACTTAGTGACTATGGGAATTCTCATGTCTCAGCAAATGAAATTGTAGAGAGGTAGTCTGATCAGATATTCAAAGCGCTCCACAATGAACAATGATTTCAGCAGAACAGTGCTGAATCATTACTGTTGTGCTTCACATTTAGTGGACCTTTTCAACAGTTGTCCAACAATTCTGCTCTGTCACATAGACTCAGTTCCACCTAGTAAAATCTGATAACAAAGTGAGTTTCCTATTGGAAAAAAGGTTTGTACCCACCAATTTCCACCAGCATGTCTCTCAGCAGTCACTTCTTTGTGAGAACAGGGCTATGAGAAATAAGTTCCATGTTCCTTGCTGATTAACCTGTTCAGGATCACAGTAGTTTTCATTGTCCACTAGTCCTCATGTCAGGAACAGCTATTTCCATCCATTCTATAATTATTTTTTAATATGTATTTAAAAAAAATCATTATTACCACATCATTTAATAATGAACTCTCAGGAAAAATGCTTTCTGAAAGGCAATGGGCAGGTCACTCAAGGCAAAGCTCTAATCAATTGCTAGGCTTCCTTATTCAGAGATGGTATTCAAACTGTATGTAAAGGAGCATGGGAAATGTCTGTCTCAGGGAAGGGAAGGTGACAAATAGGTCAACATTAATTTAAGTCTCACTGAAGATATCTTTAAAAATAGCTGTCTGCAGTTACAGAGTGCTACACTTCCCTCATTTATTTAATGGCTACTCTGCAATGTAAACCTAATTGCAGAAATGATCCATTCAGCACAACATAATTTAAGACTAACAGATTGCATTGTAGAGCTTTAAAAAAGTCTCTGGGGTTTACTGTGCTGCTGGCTCCCACAAGTCTTCAGAAAAGAATCATTCACACCAACACTGCTAACAGGTGAAAAATTGGTCAGTCCTGCTTCTGTTCAACAAACTGCTGTCTCCACTTTATTTTCATCAGCTTCATTTGGACTACAAATGATTCACAACAGATCATAGATACATAACCCTTCAGGCATATACTGTGCCATCAGCTGTGAGCCAGAGCATCAGACCCCATACATCAAATTGACATGTTCTGCCAACATTCATCATCTCTTATAATTCCATTGTATCATGACCTGTCTGAGAAAAGGTAAAGAACTAATTGTCATGATCAAGCTAAAGCAATGTAAACCTTAGATTCCAGATACTGTTAATTAAATTTTAAAACCCTTGCAAGCAATGTCAACAGACAGTGTTTCAATGACTGTATTTATTGTGTCAATTATTGTATTTATGTATTTGTAGAGCAAACACATAACACACTGTGGAAGAAAATCAGGAAGGTAGTCTATAGGATAACTCCATCCCTATGTTGCCTGAGGACCAGGTAAAAAAGATGAGCAAATTATCTGACCTACCAACCTCCAATAATATGTCCTCATAGTCAACATGATCTTTTCAGTAGCCAGACGCAGTAGTAGTCCAACTGTTCCTCATGGATCCCTGCTATCAAGGATACAAGATGACCACAGGCTGCTGGAACAACACAGTTTATAGGCATGTTCTGCTCAGTTCACAAAGCCAGTGCGCTCTTCCCACCCATCCTCACTGCAGCACAGACTGCACCAGATGCACCAGTTCTAAGTATTCAGACCACCATATCTTTGGCAAAGAGACTCATTTTCTATCTTGTACGGTGGATCTGCTGGTTTTATATTTTCCTTTTTTTTAATCCTACTGTGGCACTGTTTGCTGCTCTGAAAGACATCTATCTCACCATTTGTTAAGCCACGTGGTCACACACTCAGCAACTACAATTTGCCATTTTGGCAAGCTCTGAAACATCATATCTCTTAAATGAATATTGCTGATCACGCTGAATGAATATTACTGACCACACGTTAGCAAGAAGGCCTTCTTTTCAAACACATGGGAATATTGCCACTGTGTTAATGACACAGTTTAATAAAACAACAAAATACCAATATACTACTAGTAAATATATACATATAAAAATATACACACATATATATGTATATATATAAAATAGAAAGAGAATATAAAATAAAAGATACTCAATGCAATTCCTCATGAACTCCATCCACAAAAAGCAGCCATTCCCGGAAAACAGTACTTAGTCTCAAAGTCAGTCCTGAAGAGAGAAAAGAGGAAAAAAGCAGAAAGGCCCAGAGGCCTCTGCAAAATGGGAGGATGGCAAAAGGCCAAACTAATAAAAGTCCTGAACAGAACTCCCCTGGCTTTGACAAAAAGAGCAAAGCGAGAGAGAGAGAGACCAGAAGATCCCAACTCTCCTTAAATATGAAGCATGACGCTAATGGGATGGAATACTCTTATTGATCAGTCTGGCTGTCAGTCAAGCTCTGCCCCATCCATGCCCCCTTCCTCGATGCCTCACACCTGTGGGCAGAGCACTCAGAGTGTCCTTGGCTCTCAGGCCAGAGCAATTAAAAACATTCACTCTGTCCTGGGGTGTTATCTTCTTGTTCTCAAACTAAGTCCAAATAATGACCATGCTACCTATGAAAAAGGAAGGTTTAACTGTATGAAGAAAATTAACTCATCTTCAGTTAAACCACTACATTCACAAATAATCAAAAGTTAATTGAAGTTTAGTATAGTGTTTCACCATTGTCAGTACCAATCTTTGTGGAATCTTTTTCATTTAGCCAAATAATAGATACAGGTCTGCCTGCTTCTCTGATTTTTGCACAGGTTACCTTACAGATTACAAGCATACAAGAAAAAAAAAAAAAAAAGATACATACCTTGAAGTATATCATTTATGCACTGGACTGGAACTCAGGAGATGTAGGTCCCATTCTCAAATTTGCTGATGATTTGCTGAATGATACTGTGCAACTTATTTTTGGTTTCTGTGTTTCCCTAAGTATGTCTATTATATTGTCTATACAGAATTTAACCATACAGAAATTATTCATGGCAGAAGTGGCTCTTGTTACTTTTCATACAACTGGAAACACAATGGACCCTGATCTCATAGAATCATTTTGGTTCAAGAAGAGCTTAAAGATCATTGAGTCCAACTGTTTACCTAGCACTAACAAGTTCACCTCTAAAACATGTCCCTAAGCACCACATCTACGTGTTTTTTAAAACCCTCCAGGGATGGTGACTCAACCACTTCCCTGGGCAGCCTGTTCCAATACCTGACAATCCTTTCCATGAAGAAATTTTTCCTAATATCCAATCTAAACCTCCCCTGGTGCAACTTGAGGCCATTTCCTCTGTCTTATCACTTGTTACTTGGAAGAAGAGACCAACACCCTCCATGCTACAACCTCCTCTCAGGTAGTTGTAGACAGCGATCAGGTCTCCCCTCAGCCTCCTTTTCTCCAGGCTGAACAGCCCCAGCTCCCTCAACCGCTCCTCATCAGATTTGTGCTCCAGGCCCCTCACCAGCTTCATTGCCCTTCTCTGAACTCTCTCGAGCACCACAATGTCTTTCTTATGATGAGAGACCCAAAACTGAACACAGGATTCAAGGTGGGGCCTCACCAGCACCAAGTATACCACTTCCCTAATCCTGCTGGCCACACAATTCCTGATACAAGCCAGGATGCCGTTGGACTTTTTGGCCCCCTGGGCACACTGCTGGCTCATAGGCAGCTGGCTGTCAATCAACACTGCCAGGTCTGTTTCCACAGGGTAGCTTTCCTGCCACTCTTCCCCAAGCCTGTAGCGCTGCCTGGGGTTGTTGTGACCCAAGTGCAGGACCCAGCACTTGGCCTTGTTTGACCTCACACAATTGGCCTCAGCCCAACGATCCAGCCAGTCCAGATCCCTCTGTATGGCCTTCCTACCCTCCAGCAGATCAACACTCCCACCTGACTTGGTGTCATCTGCAGGCTTACTGAGGTGCACTTAATCCCCTTGTCCAGATAACTGAACAGAACTGGCCCAAATACTGAGCCCTGGGAAACATCATGTGTGACGAGCCACAAAATGGATTTGACTCCTTTCACCATGAATCTCTGTTATCTCAGTGGAGTGCATCTATGTAGTAATGACATAAACTACTTAAATTACTTAACGGCTTAGATCATGAATCTTCTGTGGAAGTTATTTGCCCTACACATAAAATGTACCAGCACTTTTCTACAATAACCAGCATGTAAATTCACTTGCAGCCAAGGAGAAAAAAAATCCTAGTGAACACTGGGAAAGAAAAAGAAAATACCACTGATTTTCTGGTTTGATTTTCCTTGATGGTTGCAGCTGTTCACGCCACCAATCTACCTCTTATCTTCTAGTTGCTGTAGAGAAGTCTGCTCTGCTGGCCACCAGCTAGCATTCCACTTTTCAGTCAGAAAAACAAGCAGAAAATTTTCTTCAAAGTTAACAGCACTAGAAGTACTTTAGGAGAAACACAATAAGAATAATTAATTGTAGTGTATTTCATAACAAAAATAATGTCATCAAGTACGAATGAACACTACACTATTACACAAATCCAGATAAACTATAAACAGCAATACTTGAAAACATGCTTGAAATAAGGTCCAAATTATTTCTAAAGCATTCGATGCCCTCTGACAATTTAAAATTATAAGAAATTTATTCAAAAATATATTTAAATAGGTTACTTTAAGTATTTTACTGATTTACTATTTTAATTGAAATTTATTATGAGAATTCATATGCAATTTGAGTAGGACCAGCATATCAAGGTTTAATTTAAATGAAGTCTTTTCTGATAAAATATCAGTGTAATCAGTTCCATTGGCAGCCATATATAGTGTGGATTTACTTTCTAATCCATTGGATTTAACCATACTGAATTCCTTTTCTCCATTGTAGCAAAGCAAAACTAACACTCTGAACTAGAACAGGAATTGATTTTTTGTGGTAACACTGCAGGAAATGCATCACCTATGGTGATTCATGGTGGAAACTGTAACTACCTGCTGACAGTACCTTAAGAATCATATGTCTTAACCCTGAACAGACCTTTGCTATCTCTACTGTACCATTGTATAGATGTAAATATAGCACCTGATGACTTTCTACATTACAGATATTTAAAAAGAGGATGGATTTTTTTTGTCTTTTTTTTTTCTTTACACTGCCCATTAGGTCCCTTTCACTGCTTCACAATTCAGGATGCCGAAGTAATACATCGGAGGTGAAATAATACACTTGAATTGTTAAGAAATTAATGTCAGTCAGTTATTTATAGTTACAAACAAACCACTGGGGAAAAAAGAAAAAGAAAAAAGTACCCAACATACATATTTATCAAAATACTTATGAGTAACCATGTGATGACTATAATGCTAATAATTTTCAACAGGGTTAGCAAGGTAAAATACCAAGTGTATTCTGTTATGCAGCTATGATTGCCACAATATCAACTGTAGAGAAAAGCCTTTCTACTTAGTAAGTAATCTTTACTAAACTGTAGACAAAAAATAGCTTCTCTACTACCGCAATCAGACATTTTTATCTCTATTTAGCACAGAGTGAAAAAATATTGAAATGCTGACAGTGCTTTTAAGTACTAGTTTTGATTAGCAGCAAAGCATGTATTTAATTTACATAGTCTGTTAAGCTGTAAATGAATATGTATATAAATGTACATGACACACTTTTTATATACCCAGATTTATACAATGTGTGATTAAAGACAGACGTCTAATATACAGACATTTTGAAATAGCAGCAAAACCAGCTGTTTTTAAAATAACAATCCTTTCAGAAGCTATTCCAGTTGAAAATAATGCCTATTAACATGTCATACCAGCATTAGAATTTGCTACTATTCAAACATAACTAGAGAAATTCCTTCTAAATATGAAAATCATACTGGTGGTGTTTAATCTGTTTCCTATTCTAGTCCAGAGAACCTACATGTATTTTCTGTCTGGTCATATTATAAAGCTCCTTTTCTTCCCATAGAAGACATACATGGATATAAATAAGGTTATATGCTCTCTTACTTTCATTCCAGAAAACCTGACTATGCAGGAATTCATTAAAAAATATATAAAAATAGAAGATATGTACTGTTGGGAACTGTGTTTTCCTCCTAATGTATAAACCTGGAAGCATCTTTCCCAATGTTCCTTGTAAAGTGCTTATGCTGTAAACAAAGCTAAAGTTAACAGTATCGTTCTGAAATATCCCATGAGGTCTCTTGAAGCTGTGCCACACTGGAATTCCGTCTGGATGGTATTTAATGAGTGAAGCTTGCTCCTTTGGTAATCAGACAGTCTCAGCTGAAGTACAGGTAGGTTGACTTCATTAGGAACAATTCTGAACCCTTACTTCAGAATTACAGGTTCTCTTCTTTTGCTGGACAGTTCTTTGTTCCCCTCGGATAGTAGAAATACCTGGGAGGGGAAAAAGTTGGTAGTTAGTATGTGTTAGAAGAAATAATTCCCCACTATTCCCAGTCACCAGGCATGGGATCAATCTTTGTACTGTCAGAAGAAAACTGATGTATAAGCATGATATCAAAGCCAAGGAACCTCAGAAGTCTATCAAAATAAATGTTTTAGTTCAGAGTTTAAAACAGGGTTTGATGCAGAAATGTCTGGGTGACATTTGATCATTTATGCTACACACAGGGAATTAGTTCATCTCATGATCCCCTGACTCAAAATTCTGACAATATTTTAGTGCTCTGTTAAGCATGTATTGACTGTGATACAAAATTCCAGTAAGACAAACAGCTATTCCTTCTTTTTACGTAATTTTCAAATGATTCATCTTAAGTAAGAGGTTTCAAATTGAATTTCAAAATTGGAGGTGACACTTTGATGAGGCTTAAGAGTTATCTTTTCTTTATGGAACACTGTGTCAGAAACATGAAGATCTGACTTTCCCTTATGGGTAAATGGAAGCTCTGATAGCAAAAAGGCAGTCTTCCAGGATAAGGGACACAACTACAGTATTTAGAGGAATACCATGCCTGTTAGTACTATAATGACATCCTAAAATAGCTTTTATTGTATCTTACACTGCTATATCAAAACAGTTACCTATGTAACAATGTGCAATTCCTCCCCTAGCCGCAGTCATGAAGGATATTTTGACACAGTTAAAAAGAATTTATCTTTGTATGGCCCTAATTTCTGAACACAGAGGCAAAACTTGTCTTCCATTTCTTTGAAAACTTTCAGATTGTCTTTCACTTAACCTAAGAATTCCCAAAAGTCCTTCCAACAGCATCTTGCTGTGACATGGAAAGGTATTGCATGCTTCTCAGCTAAACTACCCTAGGTGGATCAAACCATTGAAGAAAGCCTCAAAAAAGAGATAAATTCCTCTTTACTGCAAGTCGAAGGGTTTATTTCAGAGCAGTTACATAAGACACAGGTCTGCTAGCACAAGAATGATTCCAGACTACAGTGAGCTTTCTGAACCACCTTGAATGAGAAGGTGTCTTCTTATTTGATGTTATTTGACAGACTTTATCTATGCTTTATACAAGAACTTTGCCAAGTTGGCATCTCAGACACACAGAAGTGAGTCTCAGAGTAAATCTCTTTCTCAAACTCATAGAAAGACGTGCTTCAGAACTGCAAGAGCAAATTCATCTTATCTCAGCCAAACAAGTCTGTGACGACAGATGCTTCTACTAAAAGATGGGAAGCTCATATAAGAATGTGTGAGAGCTCAGGGCAATGTGATCTCTGCAAGGGACCAGAGCCATCTGCCTAGTGTTGAAAACAGTCGTTCCCACAGTCCAAATGCTGACAGACAGCTTCATAAACACACACTTTTTCTACAGACAGTGCGGACTTCGGGCATTTCCACTGTCAGGAGACCACTTAATTTTGCATATTTATCACTGAACTTTACCAATGACTTGGTACCTGCCAGTCAGCTGAAATTCAGGTCAGATACTGCTTCACTTTTTCCAGTCAGGAGTGAAATACACCTTGTCTCGTGTCTCATTGCTAAAAAGAATCTTCAGCTGAGTGAGGTGAGAGGTTCTGCATCAAAGACAGTCCTACCACACGATCACATTATTTGGTACTTGCACCAGATTGATCCCTGGATCACCTCTGTGTTCTGCACAATGCAATCTCATGAATTAAAGCTAGGTTCTACATCTAAGTCTTTTAAACCCAGCAGGCCCGATACTAGTCAAATCTAGTAGGCTTGTTGCTGATTGCTAGAGCAATAAACAGTGCCTGCTACAGTTCATGTCAATCTGATTCACAAGGAAAAAAAAAGCCTAAAATAATAAAAAAGACTGACTTACTAACCAAAGTGGGAAAAGTTCTGGGTTTTGTTTTGTTTGGTTTTCGGTCTGTTGTTTTTGTTTGGTTTTAGTTTTTTTGTTCGGTTTGTTGTTGGTTTTGTGGGTTTTTGTTCGTTTGGGTTTGTTTGTTTTTAATGGTGTTGTAATCTTAGAAAAATGCAAATCCTTTTTCTGTGCCATTAGAGTACTGTCCACTCCTGAAATGACCAGAATATTCCTGCAATTCTCTAAAAATCCAGTTAGCAGTAAGTTTTTCACACTTGGGCATCTGATTTTGACATGCACAGCTGCTATTATAATACCCTAGGATCTGAGGCATACGTTTTCCCTAGTTTATAAGTCATTATTTCTCTAGAGCTCCACTGTATCATTAACAGGAAGTATTGGCACATGTATCTTCTGAGTACAGCCAATACTGGTGTGGCTGTACCAACTCAGCAAAAATTATGTCTCTAGCAAGCATAAAAATGTGTCGTGTAACTATCAGTATGTGCAGTGGCAAACTCTATCCAGCAAGTGTCTTTTAATCCATCTCTTGGTCACACATTCCATTGTCATTGGAACACTCTATATTCATCAACGTGACAAGGATTACTCACTGCCTTACCCTAGGAGCTGGATGAAATCGAAGCTAGGATCAATTGTTACACCGTGTTTTCAGGTTGCTTCTCCTTTCTCTAATTTCTGTAAAATCTGTGATTGGGAAAGGTAGCTCAATACTGTCTCTTAGGGGAAGGACAGCTAACTCCAAAGATGTAGTGAATGATGGTCTGTGGAACAGGGCTGCATACTTACAGTGCCACACAGACCCTCAGCTGACCAACAGGTGGGTAGATCAAAGACTTGCAACCATAGATGTTTAGAAGGAAAAAAAACCCAAATCATGTACCACCGAGCTTTCACAGATGTTTTTACCTCCTTGGGGACAAGTACAGATCAACAGAATGCTGGGGTGACTCTAATAAACATTGCTGGCCAAAACAATCTTCTTTTGTACGCGGGACATGTAAGAACTAAGAATAAACCTGGACAACCATTTGGAGGAAGAAAACAGTTAACAGCAAATGCCAGGCAGCATTAGCAAAAAGTGGTGCCAAAACAAATTACAAAGTAGCAGAGTGTCTTAAATCACCTAGATATCACTAAGTCAAAAATCCACTTTAGATTCCAGGAGCACTGGAGCTGTGTACTTTCATCTACTGTCTAGTTTGGTATGCTCTAGAACATTAAAAAACATTAACTAAGCTAAATACAAATTTGAATCCATTAATCATGTAACACAAAGAGGTGCAATAATACTGAAGATACATAGATAATGTGGTAAGAATTTGCAGACAGAAAAAGCCCCATTAACGCACTTCCATTTTCAAATGATGTACCCATGCACCATAGACCCAATACAAATGACAGCTGCCTCAAAGAGGCAAAATACAGAATTTGCTGTCATTCCTGAGTTATATTTTTCCTCTGTGAATAGTACCTTAAGCTATTCTTTGAGTAGTTAAAAATGTATAGCTATCATTAGAGCCAGACTTGACAGTTTTCCTCTTAATGAGATACCTCTTTCTAACTACTCCAATGGTTGCTTCTCTAAAACAGAAAAGATTGCATTGAACAAAGTTATGAAAATTGTGACAACACATCAATATATGCATTTGAATATGCAGACTGTTTCCTTCTATTCTTATTTGCATTGCAACCATTCTTTTCCTACAAAGCTAATATTGAAACAACATTTCTCTCATAAACAGACCTCTGGTCACATGAGCTTGTAATGGTCTTGGCTGAGGTGGAGTTAAATTTCTTCATAGCAGTTTGTATGGTGCTATGTTTTGGGTTTGTAATGAAATCAGTGTTGATAACACACCAGTGTTTCAGTTATTGCTGGACAATTCTTATAGAACGTCAAGGCCTTTTTTGCTTCTCACACCACTCCACCAGCAAGTACGCTAGGAGTGCACAAGAAGCTGGTTGGGGACACAGCTGGGACAGCTGACCCCGGCTGACCAAAGGGATATTCCACATCACGTGACGTCGTGCTCAGCAATAAAAACTGAGGGAAGAAGGAGGAAGGTCAGGGGAGTATGTTCAGAGTTATGGTGTTTGTCTTCCCAAGGAACTGTTAGGCGTGATGAAGACCTGCTTTCCTGGAAATGGCTGAATATCTGCTTGCTGATGGGAAGTAGCAAATTAATCTCTTAATTTGCTTTGCTTGCACACAGAGCTTTTACTTTACATATTAAACTGTCTTTATCTCAAGCAACAAGCTTTCTCACTTTTACCCTTCCGATTTGCTTCCCCATCCCACTGAGGGGGAGTGAACGAGTAGCTGTGTGGTGCTGAGCTGATTATTTGAGTTAAACCATGACAAAGCTACAGCACTCAGCTGAACACAACTCATCTGTCTGACCATTGCTATTTTTGTTTATTCATAGCTTTATTTTTCATATAACTGAATTTCTGCTTGGATTAAATCCCTTAATGGAATTCATTAAAAATAGATTTCTGCATCAATTTGGGTATTACACATCTACTTCTATACAAAAAATCATGATGAGAGTTTAAAACCAGTATTCATTGTCCTATTCATGAACAGGCTCACAAACAAGGAGCTTGCCTCTTGTGCAGTACAATATTAAAACAGACGGAGAAAAACAAAGAGTGACACAATAGATGTGAACAGAATAATTCTGAAACATTACAGGGGGATTTTTTTTATGCATGTTTACCAAATTTCTGTATAAATAAGTAATACAATTGGAGTACTGAGTCATTTCAGGAGATTAGTGATAAATGGGCACAAGTTGATTACTCAAGATAAAGCTGAGGGTCATTATCCTCAGCTGGTCATTAATCCCCATGAAATAACTGGCATTGAGATAGTAATTACTATTATAATGAAAATGGGGGGAAAAAAAAAAAAGCATGACATTTTTCTTATGAAGCTGTCTTGATTTCTAAAGAATTCATGTTTCATCACCCAATCCAGCTGCTTGAATCATTTTAACCCTTTATACAGTTTATTCATCCTACTACAATGTTAATGCCATTGCCTCGTTTAAAGTTTGACTTCCTATCATATATTCCTGGAATTCTGGGAGGCACAGCAAGGGACAACACTGATAGGAAAGACAATAAACACAAATGCCCCCAAATAACAGAAAATAAATAAATAATATTTTCAGAATGCTTTGTCTATAACAGGTCCTCCATGATGCAGTAGGAGATTGCATTATTATGCTATATTCTATTTAGCTGTTTGTTCTGCATTTAATAGTGCTTTTAGAAATAGCACACATGTCCCATGTTGTTCCACAGCAGGGCCTTCTGAGGACTTTTGAGTCATTGGAGTTCTCTTTTTTCTTCACATTTCTGTTAGGAGAGCTACAAACTTATTATGGGCAGAAGAAGGGAAAGCAAATTGTTTCCAGCAAGAAACACCATCATTCTGTTTCCATTGTGAAAGCCCCATACATGAGGCATCATTACAACTTCTCATCTTAGAAACTGAGAAACATAAACTAAAATATTTTAAAATAAGCTAAGAAAGTTGAAAAAATAGGTGTATTACCCCATAAGTTCCAAAACAAGATACAAATATTCATTACTCTTAGTACTTTTTTCCAAAGCTTTTCTGTGAACACTTTTCTAAGAAGGGGATCCTAGGAAGGCTACAGGATGTACCAAGCTTCTGCTGGAAAATCTGCAGTTGCTTCTGAAATGTTTCACTGCATATCAAAGTAAGAAATCAGAGCAAGGCTCAAAACAGTTTCATACAAGAAAGGCTGATAGGATGTTGCTCTGAGGGCTGCAAACCAAATTCTGTGTGGTGGAAAAGAAACAGATAACAGTGGACACTGATAAGTGACTTGCAATGCAGCTTGAGAGAGTGATTTGCCATTCTAGCTTGCTTAAGCTGTTTGGAGAGTTAGAAGCAAAACTTAATGATGCATGTCTGCTAGCCAAATGAATCATTCAACACTGGACAGCTATCAAAACTGGACTGCTTGGCTATTTGGAGAGAGAGTGAGAAGGAAATAGAAAAAAAAAAAAAAAAAAAGAAAGAAGAAAAAAAAGTTCTGAAAGGCTCAGAATGGCATTGAGCAAGAGCATACTTTAGAGAACACAGTAAGTCCTCTGGAAATAGAGACACGCTTTTGTCAGCCAAGGCCCAAACATGGTCTGTCAATTTTCTGGAAGAGCAGTCCAAATAGGAAGACATTCGGGAGTAGAACATTGTCTGGAAAAGAAGTAATGTAATAGTGACAGGGGAACAAAGCAAAATTATGCATCACAGCAGGTAATAGGATTCAAAAGCATAGAGAAAAATCAAGGACATGTATTGTTGCTGGTGACAGATCAACAACTGGGTTGCTGTACGACTATTTTGTATCTGCCAGCTAAAGCCAAGACATGCCTGAGTGACAGACACACATGCAATGCAGTCAGCCAAAATCTACAATAGCTTGTTACATGCACACATTAACCATCATAAGCAAGAAGAAAAAAGAATCAAATCTAGACAACATACTTCTAAATTTCTAAGGATACTGTATCTATAAGGAGATTTCACTCCATTCCTTTCACCCACTCCAAAATCTTTGCCTTTGCTCCAAGTCCCATGAACAAAGCACAAAACAACACTGACTGTGGATAATGTATCAGCATTGCTGCAGAAGCAGCGTAGCTCAGGGGAAACACAATGTAACTTCCACTATGCTCCTGGGAAAACCAGATACATAACACATCCACCAATGTGAAGAAGGATGCTGAGCATTCACTGGCCTCCTCCAGACCTTATGTATCTGTGAAAATGGACCGCTTGCTCTTTTCCCAATTTCCTTCTGCAGGATGAACATAGCATAGAGAACACCTAATAATAAGAACACCTAACACTGTCCCGTGTGGCTAGGAAGCATATTCTCTTAAAGCATATTCTCTTAAAGCATATTCTCTCCTCTAAAACAAAATTTCCAAAAATGTATAAAAATAACTTAAGATTCTAAAGAACAACTACTCTCCACGGAATTTCAGCACAGCAGCAAAATAAGTAGCCCTGGATAAATTAGGAAAAAACAGAATGTTAATTATTTTACTGCTGTTAGTCTCATGCATTTCTGTGGCATTCCTGTGTTACATGTTGAAAACACCAGCATATTTTCCTGCAATCTTTAAGCATCCTTCACATTTCAGCAATTACTTTTACAGCAATAGGACACAAGGGAATGGAATGAAGCTGCATCAGGGAAGTTCAGATTGGACATTAGGAAAAGGTTCTTCACTGAGAGGGTGGTCAGTCCCTGGAACAGAGTCCCCAGGAAAGTGGTCACGGTACCAAGCCTGTCAGATGTCAAGGAGAATCTGGACAACACTCCTAGTCACATGGTTTAGTTTTAGGAGTTTTAGGTGGTCCTGTGAGGAGCAGGGAGTTGGACTCAATGATCCTTATGGGTCCCTTCAATTGAGATATTCTGTGATTCTATGATTTCCACTAATAGAAGTCTTATTTTTATAGTAGCTTGTGTAAAATACTCAAGTCCATATTCAGCACACACCTGTTTACAGTTAATTGCAGTAAGATGCTTTTTGCCAGTCTGTTTGTGAGATAAATGCCTACACAGCGACAGCAGCTACAGCTCATTTATTCATTTATAATAAGAGTCACTAGATCTTGATGTTAAAAATGAGAGCCTTTTTCTTCTTTTTTTTTCATAAGTTGTGTGATATTTTTTTCTACAGAAAATTTAAAATACTTGAAAACAATTATAAACAAATTTGTTAGACCTCATGGCTGCAAAAGTGATTTGTAAACATGATTCAAGTATACCCTGAAGGTGTAAAGAGTGAATTATTATTGTATTTTGGGAGTGCTGAATCATGATTTTTCAATACTTACAGCTGGCAGCTGCAAGGCACTTGTAAGCTGGAATTCCAGTTTAATGAGTACCTATAAAAACATTCAGACTAACATTTGAAACCTCTCAAGCTAGAATCAATCTATACAGAAAAGTTTGCAGAGATAATAAATAACAGAAAAATACCACTGAGACACCACAAGCTATACATTCTTAAAACCTCTTAATAGATGTATGAGGGAGTGGGGGTGGGGTGGGTGCATCTTTGTTCCTTTGTTTTAGAAAATATAACTGCAGTCTTCCAGGCTTTATAATGTTGTTTACTGCAAAGACAAGGAACTTACTTGATGGAAGTAGTAACATTTTGCACTAAAGCATATCTGAGACAATAAACAACAGGCTAGCAGGTAAAAAGAATGAGAAATGCTAAGCTTATGTTGTGGACTATAATGATTTTTTTCATGTATTTTCTTTCTTGTGTTCCTCAAAGGTTTCCTGTAGGCAAGTCATACCATCTCCAGGACAAGGCATTTGTCCAGTTTCAAAGACCATTGAATTTTTTTCACCCCCTGCAATTTTGTGCTAACAACCACTTATTCTCCTTGTGCTGTACTCAAATGTTTTACTAAATTTGTCAGCTTCATCCTTTCAACCTTGTAATGGTAGAGTATTATAATAAAATACAATTCTATTTAAATGAAACTTTTGTTCAGCTGTGGTTTTATATGGGAAAAATGAGAGGAAACTGCTGCCAAACTTGTACGACTCTATGATCTGATTGAAGAAAACAGATATGACCAAAAAAACCTGCTTAGATTAGCTAACACGTCCCACATACATTTCTTGCAGTTCATGCATCCATGTGTTATAATCCACCGTGTACTGCACTACGTTTAAAGTGAAATTGCAATCACATAAATAGACAGATGATACATTTGGAATCAGCACATCATAATTAACTTTTTCTTTTCAAATTGAACACTCACCTGTTAGAAGAGAAATTGTAGTAACCACTTTCCTCTAGAACCTCTTCAATTAGAGTCTACAAGACAAAAGAAATGAATTTCAGGAAATTATCTTTATTAAAAATAATACATCAATACATAGAGGTATATTTAGAGCTTACCTGCAAGTGTTCATACGTCATCCCTTCTGCTACGTCATAAGTGCCAACAATACCTTAAAGTAAAAGGCAAGTAACATTATACTACTGAATTTGGGGGTTATGCTCCCTCATCGGATTCTTAGCAATTCCACTACAAATATAATGACAAGAGAGATGCTTAATTATTAGCAGCTTATTTCACCAACCACAATGACTCCCTGCAAAAGTGGGAGGCATCTTATGGTATGACGTGAACATTTTAGGTACACAATGTTATCACATTATGAAAGAGTTCTAACTGATGGAAAATATTTTAAATACTTAATGTAACAGAACACAGAAATGCAACGTTCTTATTCTTCCCCACTGACAATTTACAGTGTAAAGGGCACATAAGAGATTAAAAAATCATGGATATTGAGCATCTGAACAAATTGCATTGCTGTCTCTGGGAACAAAATAAAGCTCATTTAAAAGGTAATTGTTAGGGACTCATTTCCTACTCAAATATCACCCTTAACACCTAGTACTATTTTTGGGTTTTGGAATAAGCTGTGGAACATACGCTAGTTTCAAAAGAAAGGCCAGCAAAAGCAAAGTTTTTCACTCTTGTTTCTGGCACCACAGTTTTTAATGCTACTATGTCCTCTAGTCCATAGATTGCAATATAGCTTTTCCTGTATTTGGAAGAATGGAAATTGCACAAATACCAACTTACAGACTACACATTTCCCTTATGTCCATTGCACAAAGAGGGATATGATGAAACAAGTCTCTGAACTAGGAACTGTGGTTCCCCACCCTGGACAATGCGAGTGATGGTGGGTTTGAATAAAGATGGAGTTCATGATTTGTCACACTGAGTATCACTAGACCAAATGTATTTGATACCATTAATTTTCTAAAGCATATATATACTTTACATTATATAGATGTGGCATAGCACGTAGCATTTCTCTCCTCAAGTTTGTAGGGCTTGATCTAGCTTGGTAATTCAATAATCAGAGTATAACTGTTTCAAACATGACAGAAGAAGAAAACAGGGTTTAAATAGAGTTTCTTTAAAAATCATGTGCAAGGACAAGAAAATCCTAAGTAGGACACTTTCAGTTAAAATAATTTCTATTGATTTTCATGGAGGAACCATGTGCTATTTACATCTTTGATATTTCTTTGTCATTCCAAAGTATACTCTCTTAAATCAGCAGAATGTTCCATCAATGGTCAACTGCATATCTTACTAGGAATTAAACAAAACAAACAAGCCAAAAAGTACTGATAATGAAAATCAGTATAGTCAACATAACTTTACTGTCTTTAAAGACAGACCTTAGTTAGAGCAGCAATTCCTTCTGCTTTGCTACCATACACTTCATTAGAAACATATATGCCGCTACAGAGATTTTGTTGCTTTCTTTACCTTTTCTATCATCTGGAAGCAATGTATTTCCACCTGGAGAGAGAAGTAGCAGATGCCAATCTGCTGTGAAGAAGTTGGGCTCAATCAATTCAGGAGAACCTTGCAGCAGCTGGGGAAGAAAACAAAATAAAACAAAACAAAACAAAAGCAAAGAACAAACTTCAGACTCTCATCAGGCATCCCTTCCTATGTTTCCCAGTTCAATCAAAAGTCAAAGGAGAGTCAAAGGAGACTTCAATGCTTTTTAGATGAATGAAAAAGTGGTGAACACAACTATGAACATCCTACATCTCTACAGAAACACTGACTGAACGTTGCAAGCTGCCGATCTGCACTTGGTGTAAAGCACTGAGTTCTCTAGACTGTCTGAACAAAATGTCATAGACTATACATTTCTGTGAAGACAAACAGAGAAGTGCATCCCCTTGAGCCTAGGGCAGAAACAGCCAATTACTCTGATTTTCAAAACTGAGGGCTTGAAGCAAAATTGTTAGTCCATATTCAAGTGATACAATTCCCATTATAGAGATTCCAGCACTTCTGAGGCCTTAAAGTCAGTTCAGCTACTTGAATATGTGAACAAGGGTATTGCCATTAAACTTAAAACATCTAGTTTTGAAAATATCCAATGGTTAACAACTCTGACATGAAAATATCTTTGTGGGCAGGAGAGAAATTCCAGTTGTGCATTTCTGCATCATGTTAACACTTTTACAGTTACAGAAACAGAAGAATATCTGTTGTTGGAAGACCTTTACCCCACCACTGATCAGTGCAGAAATCTTTTTGTCTCTTATTCTAATTAGGTTTTCTAATTCAACATAGTTAAAAACCCATCATTTTAAAATTTTATTTGCAGAAATTGCACAGCCTCTAACAATGCTTGCTGGAAGAGTTTAACCTAATTATTTTCCCTAGATTCTTCTTATTATCTCTAAATGATGTCCATGTTATCCAACTTATTTATAATGGTGATTTTGGTAAAATATGTACAATTTATTCACTGATGCTTATCAATTCTCCATCTTTCTAACTGCGCTTTTTGTTGCTGCTTTGTATTAATAGTTTCTGTAACTATTTCCTTCAAGGTAGAAGTGCCCAGTATTTGCATTCATCATTTCAAACATCTTCAGTTTACTACCATTTATTTCTCAAATAGTGTATTTCTTCCCTTTTCTTCAGGTTTAAATCTAGCAGTTTTGAAACTAACACAATTTTACAGTTGATAACAGTTATAAATAAATAGGTTCCTTTATTTCTAGGTATTTGAAAATTAGGTTAGCACTTCCTTTTTCTTACCATATATTTGGGCATCCTTTCCTGAAAACATTGACTCAATATACATTCAGCAAAAACTTGCTTAGATTTAATATTATGGCCGAAATACAGGAATATTTTAACATAAACTACAGTTTGATTTACATGACAGCAAACTGGAATGAAACTGAGGCTCAGAGAGAGGCATCTTTAAGTATCTTCCAAATGTACTACCAATCTGAATACTAAGTAGCCACCTTCTGTGGAGCTTAAGCATTTCAGATTAATTATTACAAAAGTACAGGAAGGATTTGGGGTCAGTCCATCCCATAGCAAACAATGACTTAGAAGACTCAGTTCAAGTAGGTGACAATCAAGTTAGATTACACAGGGGAATTACGTGATAAGAAATCATTTGTCATGAAATTTTAGATACCGTAACATACCTAATAACTGCTTTGTTATCAATTAAAAAATAAAATATCTTAGCTTCACAGTCTCCCACAATACACAGATGTCGAGGATGTCGTTTTCAGGTCCTCTGCTGACTACAGTCTTCTCAGGAGATTTTGCAGGAACATTTAGAAACTCTGGTATTAATTGTGACCTCTTTCTCTCTCGGAAAGGACCCAGCATGTCATTGGAAAACAAGCAGGCATGGTTCTTTAGTCATGCCATTCTTGCAAATCTGTGGTATTTTTAAATGATGACAATAAACTGTTCCTGACACACTATGCAACAATGGGACAATGTATACTACATTCAAGACATTCTGGGACAGTTTTAGTAGGAATATATGCCAAAACATGTATAATACTGGGAAACTAATAGTAAATTAAGAAGAGCTCACATAAGTTAAGAGCTTATATAATCTTTATCAGCCTTTGACACAAAAAGTTACATTTTCCTTTCTCTTCTCTTTCGGAGCTCTGATGAGATGAAGTCTGATTTTGCATATGAGCAGCTAGTAGGTCCTTTCCATTTACCAAAAGTGTTCTAATGATCAAAAACAAGCTTGAAACCAATCTGTAGAAGCTGCTTACTTAAGAAGCCTCCATATTTCCCAAATAAAGGATATCTAGAGAACATTCTAAATATTTCCTTTTAAAAATGGAATCTTACACTCATATCTTCGTGATATTAATATCAATAGCTTAATTCAAGTAGAAGAAAAGTTGATCATAGATAGTAATTGGTGTACTACACCTTCTTCATTTCTGATTTCAGATTACAGGGATTGCTCTGCTGACTGAAGAGGCACTTCTTGAATCTCTCAATGACCCTCCTTTTCAAGTTGCATTGCAAAGCTGGAGGAAGCTATACAAAACAAAGAAACAGATGTTTTCACTGCTCAGATACACCACCCATAAAAATGACCTAATCAGTAGCACCATTATTGAAAGAAGTAGCTATAGTGCAAAAAGAAAAATTAATATTAATAGCATGGTAATAAATAACAGTATAAGACTTGATTTAATGGCACATTATAATAATGCTCCTAAGTTTGACCATCTTATTAGTCTCACTCTCTTTAGCCTTGAATGTAAATATCATAATGAGCCTAATACAGGTAATACTAGATTTGGTACCATGATCAATGTGCCAGTATTTGAGACATTTTTCTGCAGACAAAGCCCACGGAACTTCGGTGTAGATTTAATGTGGGCTATAACGAGTGACTCCAGCTGAAATTAATGAAACTTCGTAGACCTTCATTCAATGTGTGTAGAAACTGGGAATGTTTCTCATGGCTTCAACATGCTCTTTTAAGGTCCTTATGTACTTCTCAACACAATTCAGAATGTGACTTTTGCTAGAAGAAATTTACATTTCACTAGGCTACAAAGCAAAACTGTATACTTTTTCTCCTGTGTTTTGTGGTTGAAAAAGTACACATCTTTCAACTACATTTGCAAAAGAAAAGCACGCATCATACTTTATTGTGTTTTAAGGTCTTCAATCAACAGTTCAAAGGAGGTCTCTTCCTTTGCTCTTTAAGATTTTAAAACCATTTTTATGCTCCAACAGTAAATGTAAAGCTTTAGATGTTGGTCACTGCAACAACACCAACCCAGTCTGATAACAGTTCTACGGTATGTACTACCTTTGGAGGGATGTCCTATGCTGTTTCTGTATAGCTGTTTATACATGCAGGGCATGTTTATAAAACCATTATTTTCTACCCTTTAGTACTGAGTTTATAATCACATCACTTATGTAAATTCACAAAGTGCCACTCCATTGAATTCAGGAAGCTTTCTGACTGCACAAGGCAGGTTTAACCACTAATGATTCACATTCAAACACAGTCACAGTACACATTATAAAGATTGTTTTTTTTTCCCATTTGAACAAATTACTGCTCCAAGATGGCTACAAATCTGCAATGGCTATATTGGCCTCACAGGAGTTTTTTGCTCTGGCAAAACAGGGATCAAGGTTACATCCCAAGCATAAAAAAAATTCATCAGACAGCTGGTTGCATAAAGTTTTAAAGTAGTACCTGCATAACAGGTACTACTCCCTTTTAATGCAGATAAGGCCTTATACATCTGATTCAAGTCAGATGTTGAATGTTCCTTAGCCTGTGAGTAAAAAAAATAATGCCTGCCAGATACTTTATAAACTACATGCCACTGCAATGAGCTGCGTGCAGTTAAGGTACCATGGGTGTCCTGGGATATTCTGAAGCAAAGGTGGTAAAGGACAAGTCCACTGCATGAGAAACCTGGAGTTGCCTCAGGCAATAGTCTTCAATTTTAGCTTTTGTTTTAATGAAAACAGATGTCAGATCAGGAAAAAAAAAAAAAAAAAAAAAAAAAAGGCCCAGGATTTACATAATATTATTTTTTCTTTTAAAGCTTTCTCTTATATTGTTTTCCAGAGATCACTCTGGTTCTTGTTCCCATGGAAACTGGATTGGGAAGGCTGCTGGCAACCAAGAACTAACAGGCAAGAACTCTCCCTTGTAAACTTCAGTTTAGAATTGTCAGCTGAAATACTCAGTTTTAGAAAACAGCTCTTTATTATAAAAAATATTGTACCTTAGAGTTTTAAGAATATAAACAGGTACAGGAGAAGCAGATAGCACACAGTGAATAAGTGCAGGAATGGATCCTGGTTTTTCTGCCTTCCAATTCCAAAACCACCTGACACCAAAAGCATTGAAGTTCTTATTAATGCTTCAGTGGCCAATTCCGAGTCTTTGAGTGGCTGTTAGTTCTCAGTTATCAGGCATCTATGTCATGATAACTTGCATTAATTAGTAGGGCACTTAAGGAAACCTTCAACAGAGAGGGTAGGTTTAGTAATGAGCATGTTGGACACCTGATGTAGCATGTAAAGATTGAACTGCCTCATTTCTTTTAGCAGGTGAAGGAGATAATTCTTGCAATAAGTTCAATAAATTCCAATTATTTTAAATAACAATTGTTTTCTTTGTCCTTGGTATTACCTGTTTTGATAAGTCTCACAGTTTAAAAAAAAAAAAGGCAAAATAAACCCAAGTTCAGTTATGCTATTCTGCTCTAAACACACACATACAAATATGCCTCAGCAATCTGAAATCCCCTGAGGTGATAAAAAATCACCTTCCAAATACAAACACTTCATTTTGAAAAATACGAAAATGTTTACTTAATAATAGCAAACTTTGCAAGTAACTGAATGGCAACCATCTTTCTGGAGAATAAAGAGGCTCCTGTCACATTTTTAGTTGAGAGTTCAATGCAGATTTATATCAACCCCATTTTTGCTCTGGAAAGAGCATGAAATAACTTTAGCTCTCTTTCACTATGAAAGAGTTGAACTTAATTTCAAGTTTGAAAAAATCTGATATTTCAAAATATTTAACATATTTAAGATTTGAAATATTGCACTAGAAATCTCAATAAATTATTACTGTTTATTTATAATAAAAATTACTACTTAGAAGTTATTTAGAAATTATTGCTACAGAGAAGAGCATTTTATATACTCTCCATGTCAGTATAGGATATTAAGTCACTTAAAATATTCATACTGCTGGCATAGCAGAATGCTGTAAAAATAATTTACTGTACAATCCATTTTTCTGAGGTGAGCCAATGGATTTTTTTCATATGACTCAATTATTGCCATCCTCCACATACTAATATTCAAGGTTAGTCTTTATTTAAATGTTATATTTTTAAAGCATCCTGCCATCTGCAAAAATGTCAAGTTCTGTTGTTTTTAAAGAACAGCGACTAAATTAGCAGCACTTTGCAGTACCATCATTTTGACAACAGCAAATAACTGAAAAGTATAGAATGTCAGAAGCAACAGTAACGCGTACTTGAGTGATGAAGATAATTTTGTGCAGCTGAATAAGAATCTGCTGAACAGGGTCACTGATCTGACGCACCTTCCGCTGTGATACAGCAATTCCTGCCGATGCTGTAGAGGACAACAGTAAAATCAGGAGGACAGCTCATTTTGTTGCCTTAATATATAAACAGCATACACTGTTTAAAACCTGTAGGTGTAAATATTAAGTTTAAATGCATGACTTGGTTTTCCAGTAATGCTGGGAACAAAAAAAAAAAAAAAAGGATAATATAAAAACTTAAAAGACTAGACCAGTGGTGGCAAACTCATTTTCACCAGGGGCCACATCAGCCTCGCGGTTGCCTGCAAAGGGCCGAATGTAATTTTAGGGCTCTATAAATGTAGAAGCAGCTACATTTATAAACCGATGAAAATTAGTTTGACACCCCTGGGTTAGACAATGTAATTGATAATGGGTTTCAAAAGAAAAATCCCTTTCTCTGACTCACTTCTAAGTTACTCTAAGAGAAAAGAAGTATTAATGTAACTCACTAATTATAAAGGTTTTCCCACATTTATTCAAAAGGAAATGTAAACATATGATAAGTGGAATTTTCTTATTTTAACTTTTTTTTTTTACATAAACTAACATACACTATATTTTTTTATATATTTTGATGTTATGAAATTTATTTTCATTTTACCCTAAGTATTACAACAAAATGTCTGATGTGGACCATTTGGCAAAAAATGTTATTAAAATATATTTTCATGTTGCCTTATAGTGATGTCTGTTGCTTTATCACAGCTACTTTTTGTTTCCAACATCTAGCAAGAGCATGTTTTGAGAGAAACCTCAAGAAAATGTGCAAGAAGCTATGAATCTCTTGGGTCTTCTTTACTTCGCATGAGAAAATTAGTGGTTTCTGTTCTTTGTCATGAATTTCTCCACACTAAAGATCACCCTATTTAAAGGACATATTGATGAAGACTGTGGAAAGGACCCATTATCAGCATTTTGCATGATCAAAATGACACCACCATAAAGTGTAGAAATGGTATTTTTCATGTTTAGAATAAAAGGACATCAATGCTAAGGAAAAACTAATGCTGTAAAAATTCCTTTCCCTACAAAGGAAAGAATAGAGACAATTGCTTTGTATTACAGACTGTATATTACTTTGGCTTGTAGATTATATAAGAATAGAGTGTTGACCTGTGAATATAAGTGAAAGTGGGTTTTAACACCCTTTAAACACGAATCTAGTTAGATATTGATAGAAAAATGCATGAAGTTAAGCAAACCACAAAATGGGATTATGCAAACCAGAAAATATTAACACACATTCAATTTCCATGTATATATGCACATAATTATGAGCTATGCACGTTACATATACACTATATATAATTGTATTTCCCCGCCCCTGCCATTTTATATGGCATACAAGGTTGGCCTGTTTGAAGAAAATTACTAAAGTTTTGAAATAAAATATTTTATCAGTTTTGAAAACTTCTGTTTCTTAATACATCTCCCTATCATTTCTCTAAGCATTAACATTTCAAGTAGACCTGTACACTAGACAGATCAGAAGATAAAATATTCTTTAACTAATTACTAAGAAGAGATCACAAAGATGGAGACTGGCAGTAAGAAAGTATTGGCACTTCAAGAAAATAACTTCACTACAAGTTCTTTCTAATATTTTCTTCTAAAGCAGATATTGAAATAAGCTGTGTGTTCGTGTTGTTTTATACTTCTGTGCTTAACTATTTAATTGCATATTCAAATATGATCTTTGCTAAAAAGTATCCATCATACTCAAGGACAATGACACTACATTTTGTACTACCAAGCCTGAAGTAAGGACGAGAGTCAGTTTGGAATTAAAAGGAAAACTATTATTTAAGAATATTGCAGTACATCAAACATTTGGCTTCCTCTTATCATTTTTATTAGATTATTGTTGATTTTATCTAGATAAGTGAATATTAATTATTATAAGGAGCAAGAAAGCAGAATTTTTGTTATCTTACGAAAACAGTGAGTAGGTGTAAACCTGTTTCTCTTCCTCTGTCAAGTAAATCCATGTACATAATGTATACTTCCCATAGACAAAAGCACTGCATTTTCTTTGAGCAGAATAAATTTAACACAATTTTAACCTGTTCATTTACCTCTATGTGTTAAGATCGGATTAAAAAGGAAAAAACAGCTATGTGAAAATATTTAGTTCTTAGGATCAAGAAAAACCTAATTTACCAGCAAATAATATCAAATATCCATGCATTTTTTCTTGCCATATTCAATGAGATATTTGAAAAATACTAGCCAAAGGTAGCTTGATAAAAAGCAAAACCAAATTCGCTTGACTACCTAAATGAGTGAGCATTACTTAAAATTTACCAGACACAGTAAACTCAGCACTAATTTGTGGATATTATACTTAAAAGATTGACTATATTTTCTTAACTAAAGAGCATTATGAACTCTACCTATTGAACTGAAAAAAACCACATGATAATTTATTTGTATTTCATGGAATAATTTTAATTCCAGCCATAAGAACCAATAGGGAAATACTGCTATTAAGCGTTAGGTGATTTAATAGAATTAGGACACGAAAGTAAATATTATGTATTCTACAAAGTGCAGAGTTACAAAATATCATTCAGATTTAAAACAGAACAATTAAAACAAACATAAAAGCTTGATTTGTTTTTACCTAGTGCTCCTCTACCATGCTTTGCCTGCTGAGAAAGAGTGTAGAACCAAAACTAAATCAGATTCTTCAATTTTTATATGGTAAATCAGTCATTATTTACTATTTTAATCTTGTGGGTTTTTAAGCCATACACACTGTCAGACCCAGAGATGAAATAAAAGCTTATCAGCAGACTGCCACTATAAAACACTTAGTGTATCACTACAGAACATCAGTTAACAAAATCACCTTCCCAGGTTGAGTATTAGACCTGGAAGCTAAGCAAAGAGCTTAGCTCCAAATACTGCACTTCAGCCAGCAGCCCTGTATCTCTCTGAAATACTGTTATCTCTAAACTACACTCCAGAGGCTAATTTAGATCCATATACTAAAATTTCCTCGTACAGAAACACCTTGAGGATCATAAAGTGTTATGTACAGATTTACGTCCACCTAAGCTTCTTTTTGCAAAGTGATCTGGTGTTGATCTGGTGTCAAGAATGAAAACTTTACTGAGATCAAGATGAAATCCAAATACCAAAATTAATTAGCCCACAAGTGAACTATTATAACTTTTTTTCCAGTTGAATTTCTGGGCTGGCTATTTTAACAAGAAGTAGAAGAGAGACATTCACAAACCAAAGTGTCTAGGGGCCAACCAGATCTGAGCTGTGCTCTCACAGAAAACAAAGAGATATAGAAACCGTCATTCTCTGACACAGAGAGACACATTTCTAGTGGGATCAGGAAGATAATGACATCATTGCTACTGTTGGATTTTTTTTGTGGCAATGCCTTTTGGCTGATGGGTTGAGAGGGGCAATTGAAATTTGGTTTGACATTTTTCCCTAAGTCTCCTCTTAATAAAATCAATAAGAGGGAAACAAGTCTTGCATTTTCCCTCAGCCACTTAAGGAGGAATTTAGCTTGGTCTTTGTGCTCAAGGTGACAGTTCAAGCCATGCTATAATAATCTAAAATATTACATGCCATGAGAAAAACTAGTTTGATTTAGTTTGTTCTGACACATTTTCACCTCACTACCAACTGTTTCAATACTGCTATATTCTATCCTGTTACAACCTAGGAATCTTCAGTTTTTGTTAGGACACTGATAAAAACTTTACTTCCTTGACACGTCACCTTTTTCACTGCTCCCTCTTCTGTGATATTTGACTTCTCTTTGCTGTCAATAGCTTGTATTCACAAAATAAAAGCAAATATATGAGTGCCCTTTCTTTTGTGTGTCTTCTCAGATTTTTTTTTTTTCTGAATAAAAATATGCTCAGAATGATATCAGCAAATAGAAAGGACTGAGCAGGACATAATATGGATTTCCCTGTTATTTAGTATATGGAGCTCTCTCTCTTTTCTGTTACTAATATGACAGAAACAATATGACTTGTCAGTCTAGGAGGACCATATGTAATGTCTACTTGTACTGTCTATGTGCTTCAGAGACCCAACACTCAGCTAGGAACTTCAGGAGTTCCCATAAAGTCCATACATTCCAGACTACTTCACAATTATTATTTTTTTAAAATATAGAAGTATAGCATTATCTGGGGGATGAGGGCATATGTGTGTGAATAGGCTTTTGAGGACTCGATCAAAATTTTTAAGAGTTTTACCTGAAAGGAAAACATTACTGACAAAAGATGTCAGATTTGCTCAGATTACCCACAGGGCTGAAAAGATTAACAAAGGCTAAAGCATTTGTCTGCAGATCATTATAGCTCTGACACATTATCACTGGATCGTGGGTTGAAACAGTGTGTTGGTATCATAATGGCACTCTTCAGTAAACAGCATTGAAAACTGCAGAAAACAGACAGCAGATTTTGATCTGTACTGCATAATTAAAATTTATAATACAATTTTTATATCAAAAAGCTGTGAAATACAAGTTAGTATAGACAAAAAGTACTTTTTAAAATAAATATCAATATTTTAATTGCTTAAAATAATTTTCTTTCAAATATTTAATTATTATTTAATTTGGACAATATGCACTCTGAAATCGCAGCTTACAGTATGTGAAGCTTCTCAGTAAAAAAGAAAAGAATCTCAAATGAAAAACTTGCTTCAGCAATGATGATGTATAAATACATGATAATTTACAAGGGCTCCATGAAATATCCCTTTCACAGAAGAAATTCCCATGGCACTCAGCAGAAGTTTAGCCAGGATAATGACCATTAAAATTAGGTCTTCCTGATTTACTATTGGAATTCAGGGTTTTCAAAAATTCCTTAAGGATCTTTCAGATAACATATTTGTACTCTAAATGCAATTATCTCCTTTTCTAACATTTTAAAATACAGCTATTAGATAATACCATGATTTTTTTATATTGCAAAGAACTACAAGTGGAAGATTTGCCACCTTGTTATGAATGAACACTCTTAGTGTGGGTCCTGCACATGAGTGGAGGCACTCTCAAGAGCAGATCAATATTAAAGCTGAAGAAATAGAGGAGACACTCTATATGCAACAGGAGAATCAAGTTTTAAAACTTGAAAATCATTAGGTTCCATTTAAGTTAAAGTTTGATTTTGTTGCAAGCACAACATTACCTGGTCGCAGTCTTGATCCCGGACTTTCCATATAATCTCTATTATTATATTAGAAAAAAAAAAAAGAAAAGTATTTTTAAAATAGTGATTTGCATCAATGACTGTAGAGGAAATATCAGTATTCCCTCCTGACTCCTCATGTTTCCTCTAAAGGAAATCTCTCCAAATTCACTAATTTTTCACTATGCATTTATAAGTCACATAAAGGCTGGCTTATTGTTCATGTCCAAAATAGCATGACTTCTATTAAATAAAAAGTTAGACTCCATTCCTTTCCCTGTTCAGTTTTAAGCCTGGCAAGTAAAAAAAACAGTAGACAGAATTTAAATACTTAAAACTCAATATGCCACTAGATTACACTTCTTTGGCATTTGTACCTGTTTAAGGACATTTCAATTAACCCATTTTTTTGATAGAAAACATAAACAAGAAAGTAATTACTGTCTAGTGGATAGTACTATAACATAGAGTACTTGTAAAGTGGGGGGAAAAAAAATATTACATCACCAGGACAACAATACCTCAGTGTCAGAAGTCTAGGTCCAGATGTTTCGATGCTAGTTTCTGCTCCAGAGTCAATAAAGACACTACCCCAGCCTGTAGATTTCAGTTGCTGAGATAAGCAACAGATAGAAACAGACAAATGGGGAACTGAAAGAACCAATATGATGTCCTGACGGATGGCAGCCTCAAGAGCCCCGGCATGGCAAGGATTTGTATACATGTTTTAGGCAGGAGGGAAAATTACAGTTGGAAGGAGCAGTTATGAAGAAAGATAAGGAGATAGTTTTGCTATTGTTTATGTGAGGGCCAGAGACAGAGGATAAACAAATGTGCTTGCTTCAAGGCTCAGACATTAGGAGACTGCCAATACTGACTGCAGCAGGACCAAAACTGGAAAGTTAGCAAGAGATAAGTGACAAATGGCATGTCATCAATGTTTATAAATATCTCAAGGGTGGATGTCAAGAGGATGGGACCAGACTCCTTTCAGTGGTGCCCAACAATAGGATGAGGGGCAACAAGCACAGACTGAAGCAAAGGAGGTTCCAGCTGAATATGAGGAGAAACATCTTTATTTTGAGGGTGCCAGAGCACTGGAACAGGCTGCCCAGAGAGGTTGTGGATTCTTCTTCTCTGGAGAGATTCAAAACCCACCTGGACACACTCCTGTGAAATCTACTCTAGGTAGCTGATGGGTTGGACTAGATGATCTCCAGATGTCCCTTCCAACCCCAACCATTCTGTGATTCTGTGAAATGGGATGGTGATATGCTAAGAACAACTCTGAAAGAAAAAATAAAGTATTGTGTGGATGGGTTTTTGTTAGATGGAGATTTGTTATTGAACTAGCCAGGCCCAAAGGAATTTCAAGGCCACCTCAGAAAGCTGAAAACAGGACCTGCTGTGAGGGTGAGGCAGTTCTACAATAACAGGGCCTCAACGTGACGTAAATCAACGGACCTATCAGCAGTGAGACTCCAGCGCGTGGACAGCTCATGAACATAGATGATATCCAATTAGTGAATGCATGCTTGGAGCGTGGACGCATGATCAGAGAATAGTTGCATATATAAGGAGGCTTGTTTCTGTAATAAATGGCTTTGTGTGATCCACATTGAATTGGAATGCTAAGTCCTTTATCACTCCAACAGTATTGCATTTGAAGTGACAAGAAAAGCACAACCAGCAAAAGGACACACACAGAAGATGGCAAGGGTGAGGGTAGGGCTCTAGAACTGAAGGTAGGGCTGAAGAAACGTTCCTTGCAACAGTGTTCCAACCGTGCATTTGAGTGACCAGAATGAACATATCAAAAGCAAGGAAGGCGCTTGCTCACATGACAGCATTATAAACCCAAGGAAGAGTCTTAGCAGTGTATACTGACAGGAAAGGTTATATCTGAGAGGTGCCAGGCAAAACAGTGAGACATACGCTGAATGCAAGAACTTTGAAAGACGCACAAGTTAAAGTAGATGCGCAAATGTCAAAGTACTGGTGAGGATGGATGTTACTTTTGAGAAAGATTAAAACCCGAGCTAATGAGTAGGACTTCAGGTACAGCCATTTATGACATAACCTTTAGTTCTGCAGTACTCGATTGTATGGCCACATGGCTACAAAGAGACCTTACAGAGATGAGCAAAAATTCAGTATTGACAGAAAGAAAAACACCTAGTGTATATGGCTCAATGCAGGATTTGCAGCATGATTTTGCAGCTGGATGAATAACACATTGATACATGCGAAGACAAAATGCAGAAGAAAAGAAAAGAGAATGAGTGATAAAGTCACGTGTAACATCCAGAGGAAATAAGATAAAGAGATAAACTAGTATCCTTCTGAGTGGTCCTTAAGAATAGTTTCAAAAGATAGGGGAGAATTAGGAAAGGATTAGAGTCAGAAAAAATATTATTTCAAGATGAAAAGCAGCAATGCTAAATAGCAGATCAAGAAAATAAAGGAACTATGACATGGAAGAGGTCATTAGCAGCTTAGCAAGAGTTGCTACAGTCATATCCCTTAAGTAAAAACTAGATCAAATAGGGTCTTGTGGAGAAACAGGGGAGGGGAATGAATGACAGCATTTTAAATACTTACATATAATAGTTAGGTTAAAGGTAAGACAAAAGAATTGTTCAGGATGAAGATGGAGCCAACAGTGATTTTTGTTGTTGTTGTTCAGATGTGAAAGAAAAGCAGAAAAAAAGAAACAAAGAACAGAATCTATGAAAAAAGAATGGTGCCAAGGAGATCAGAAAAAAAAATGGTTGGTTAAGAATGTGTTTGACGCATTTTGAGTAAATAACGGAAGAAAAAGGAAAGACCTTTAGAAGGAGAATGGAGATGGCCATGTCATATTCTGTTTTGGTTTGTTTCCTTTTGGAAAGAAATATGAAGGAATCCAGAATTCCAAAAATAGATATCTACTTTTATACAGAAGGTCTAGAGGAGTTCAAAGGGAGAAGATAATATTCTAAACTATCAAATGTACAAACACATTTTTCTACAGAAAAACAGCCACTTAAAAAAAGCAAACCCAGAATTTAGCTACACAAGTAAATTCAGTTTAAGCTGATGTAGTTAAATGATGTAGTTTAATGTGTGTAGTTTAATGTAATGATGTAGTTTAAGCTGATGTCCACTTTTAAAACTATTTATCAGTTTAATGTCAGTTCTCAAATTACTCATTTAAAGCTTCTGTGTGCAAACACTCTCAAACGATATCCTCAAGCAGACTGTGTGTCATAGACTGAGGTAGAATTGCATTGTAAAAATAAGTAAGGAAACGTTCCATGAAGGCAATCATGCAACTGTTCCACTGTGAAACAACCAACTGGAACTGGTCATAACAATGATCAATTATATAATCTATATTAAAATCATAAATCATAGTTACCTTATCTGAGGTTGTCGTTCACAAGCAGTAAAACTTCGTTTAATTGTACCTGAAACAAATGCAAAAATAATATCTCTGCATTAAAAAAGAAATATATACATATATATACATATACATGTTAATATTTTCTATTTCCCAGACACACTGTCAAAATAACTTTTAAAAAACAGTGTTAAATGAACACCAAATCCCCATTTGCCTATGGAGCTGCTGTTTGATGCATCAAAGTTTTTTTCACACCATAACTAAAATCTCAGCCCCACAAAATATTTTAATAAATATTTTCAGAATTTCAGAGAAACTAAAAAAAAAGATGCTGGCCAGCCATCCACAGAAGATGTATCTGGATTTGCATTAACTGAGTTACTGCTACCACTGTAGCCACAACATTGTCTCTAGTCTAGATAAAAAGCTAGAACACTTACTCACTTTCTCCAAGGACCTTTGATGGGTTGGTTAAACCTTGTTCTACCAGAGTTCTATTGCCACCACTCTATTAGTTAACTATTCAAACTACTACATACGCAATACCTTATTTCTTAAGTAATCCCACTGATTTCAAGACCTTGAAAACTCATATGACCTGTTATTGTTCAAATATCTAATCAACAATAAAGCTGAACCCAAACATTTATGACATTTATTGCATAGTGCCAAAAATGTGAGAGGAGGGGTAATGTTTGATGATATTTATTATTTATACACTTGGAATGCATTGCCTTAATGTAAGTATTTGTCTTAAGCATTCGTCTTAAAACATTTCTTTAAAACCATTTCTTTGATGGTAATTTTGACATATAAGACCACAGTAAATGTTAACTCACTTTGAATGAGGAATAAGCATGTGTTTAAATCAAAAGATATTTCAGCTAACAGAAGGTCTGAGTAGTAAGATTAGGAAATCCTACAACAATTTTCCTGTACATTTAATGCATTAATTAATGCATCTTTGTTTACATGAGATGCTTTTCCACACTAGTAACATCTCAAGTACTACCATAAAACAAGAACAGAGGCATCTAATCACTCGAACAGTAGCTAAGAAAAAATATTTTATGCCTAACTTACACCAGTTTTCCCATTGCTCTTGTTACAGCAGTTGTATTAGTTCTAGAGCAACAGTAGAGGACCTTTAGAGAGCAAACACATTTCTGAGAGTCTTAAATTATTTCTTTGTGTTCAAACATACTTTCTGTTGTGCTTTATTTTTCATACTTTTCTGAGATCCTCTGAACTTAAAAAAAATATAAAAATAAAAAAAAAAGAAGCCCGAAAGAGGCTGGCATCTGTCACACAGAATTCACTTTAAAACCAAAAGAAATTATACATCTTTAGGTCAAATCTGTCTCCCTAAAAAGGGAAGGGAAGGGAAAAGTATTTTATTCCTTGCTAATGCTTTGCTTAGCAAAACAGACATTAAAACTCTAGTAGCTGACTCAAAAGAAAGTTTGATAAGAGTAGTTGATTTATGTAATAGCAAATAAACTAGGCCCTTACAGAAGCAAAGATGCTTCAATGAACTTTAACAATGAGACAGGAAATAGATAGGAAAATACAGTATTCACTGTCTAGAAAGTAAAGAAGGCTCATGAAATGAAAACTGTGATTGTGCCTATTCAAGGAGCAGATAATTTACCTGCTTAGGATGCAAACACAATAATACAAATATGAAAGTAGAAGCTCTGACTGAACCTGAGTCATGTTGCTTGGGGTAAGGATTTTCAGTTACAACCTCAGACACACTGTTATATACAAAGACTATAAATACATTATGGAAATATAAGCAAGAAAATCTGTAACAGAAGCCACTTGGCTAGAAAGCTAAGTTTGAACACAGCTGTTTCCTAGAATTTTAAAAACAGGTCCCCTTTCCAAATGTTCATACACAAAATTGGATTTGAAATACAATACCCTTTGGCTGTTTCAAATAAATAGTCTCTCTATCAGTAAAGGGCTCATACGCACATTTTCTTGATCAGTTTGATGACTAACCACATTTGACTTGCTAATCTGCCAACATATGAGTGTATTTGCAAGTGTATGATATTTCACACCAAAGAGTCTGTCTCACCACTCACTGTACATTGCAGAGATGCAATATTTTCTGATTCATATGCTAAATTAGGAAAATAATTAATGCTAAAAAAAAAAAAAGAGAAAAAACACAACAAAACCACAGACATCATGATGCCATCTTTCACATGCCATGTCAACAATAGCCAACACCCTTTAGTGCCATTTTTATTGCTTATTGTTATGTTAGAAACCCACTGATCAGCTACAACTGAGAGAGGAGTCTATAAAACTACATTGAAATAATTTCTTCAATAACTAAGCACAAGGAGACTCGGACATCTAAAAATCATTGTAATAAACACATTTATGTGTGTATACCCACATCCATGAACACTAATGGCTTTAGTTATAGTCCTTAGTCTGTTGTGTAAGAGTTCTGCTAATCCTACAAAGTCAGACAGGGAGTAATAAGCAACATAGAGGTGTAGGAAAGTTAACTAGCAGAAGTCATGGAGCACATAGCGCATAGTTCAGCCCAGGGTGTTACCTGGATTGTATTTCCTTTTACTCCATTGACATGGATGGAAGATCAAGGCAATATATGTTCTATTCAAATGCTTTGCAAGAGAGGATTTCTCAGTTAAAGATAATCTCATGGAAAATGAAATATAAATAACTTCTCTCTGGTTTTGTGCCCACCTTTGTTGGAATGTGAAAGACAAGCAAAAGCCAAATCATTTGATTGTCATCAGCCTTCCTATTCTGAATAGCTCTACGAAGACAGCATGTTTCAAAAAGATGGACCAAATTTGAAATCACTGTATCTTTGAAACTGGGTCCATCTTTTTGAAACACCTTCTATATATCAAATGAGGCATCAAGCATTTTTCTAAATGCTGCTTTGGTCTTTAAAGCTGATGTAATTATAGCAAATTCTAGGGCATTAGCTTCATAACGTGCACTGACATCAGTGGAAATCATACAAATACAATCTAATATGCAGCTTAGTGTTTTTCTCTTGCATGTCGTTTCAAGAAAAGAGCTTATAACATGATACGAGTTCAGAAAAAAATGGGAAGACAGTAACTTTTACTTCACCGGTATATAAAAAAAACCTCTGAAAACACTTTCCAGTTTGATCAGAGTGACGGGAAAATTGGATCAAGATTTGATATCAGCAGAAAACTTCTGTTGCTTCCATTTAATTCAAGCAGCTGAATTGAAGTGATTTTTTGAATGATGGCTTAATGATCTTTTCAGGAGAAAGGTCAAATTACCTTTATTTACACAAAATATTCTCCATAAGCTGCCTTTTAAATCACCGTATACTGGAATGGACAGTGTCAAACACATTAATTAAGCTGTTTTTCAGAGCAAACAGAATTACGTGTTTTGCTCGTGAGCAGTGACAACATGTACAGCAACAAAAGCTGACATAAAGATACTTTAAGCTTAATGCAAGCATCATACAGGACAACCAGGTACTAGCAGTTTTGTTCTAGCTGATGTCTTCAACAAAGTCCCATTACACTGAGGTCTCAAGAGAAATCTGAGTCTTAAACAAAATTAAACTAGGAAAAACAAGCCTAAAACCACTCTAAGACCTCAAAAATTCTTCACAGACAGCCCATTGTGCAAATTATGGGTTTCTTGATGTATTAATAATAATTCCCAAGCTTTCCCCTTACAAGCTAAAGTACCATATATAACAGATGTGTGAAGATCATACCCTTAAGACCAAACTATCTAAATGCCTTATGTAAAGAAGAAATATCTTCTCAAATCGTCACATCCACTAAAGAATAAAACTGATCTGAATAATAATTTTTTAAAAGTTCTGTTATCACAGAACTTGCAAGATATAAAGTAGCTGCCTGCAATTAAGCCCAAATTTTGAATGTAACTACTAGCTGCATACAACATTACTGAATGGATATTTATGTCCTACTGTGTTTGTTGCTATCCTCAGAAATAGTTAAATTTGGAGGTAAGTGATGACCTAAACTCAGAGCCCAATCATTTGCTACATAAAACATGCAGAGCTCCTATTTTGAGAGTATCCTAGTTCTACAAATCCCCAGTTACTCAGCTGGATACTTTTGACTGCTTTGAGCATTAACTGCACAAGACTCGAGCCCTGGCAGTGTGTAAACAAGTTGTTTTTCTAAAAGCTCAAAGATATAGGAGACCCTTCTAGAGCTACATCACTAGAATATTCTTCTGGCAGATCTGTGGTCTCTTCACTACACGGTAACTCTGAATACTATTGCATTGCAGAAATTTTGGCAAGAAAATCAGTCCTTAATCTCAATGTCTTTGTTTATTGATCAAAAGACAGATAAGTTCAGAGATTCCTCCAAAGGCGGGAAACATATATTAAGTTATGAGGTAATAGAAAAACTCCTAAGCAAGATACAGCACAACAACAGGACTGTGCACTGAGACTTTTTAGCCTCATGAAAAGCCAGTAGCTGAACAATTACAAAAGGGACTTACTGTATGCTGACCCATTTCTTGTGAGGAAGGTCAGAAAGCAAGTACCTAAAATTCTAGAGACTAGGGTTTTCTAACAGCATATGTCATACAGAACTAGTCTTTCAACGTATCTAGCATATTGTCCTGATTGTGGTGTAAATGAACATGATTCAAAACAATTATATTTTCCAAAAATATCTGACATACTAGCTCTACTGGACTACAATGCACTAAGAAACACTACACATTTTCCTGCTATTTGGTTTACACTGTAAACCAAAACCAGGTAAAAACCCCTTAAATATGACTAAGCTAAGATAAAATAGAGAACCTTCTTATTTTTAGAATAAGAAAAATAATGCAACTAATAAGCTATAATCATCCCATCACTCTTCATTGCTTTTTGACTCAATATGTCCCTATCCTCTGTCAATCTTTATCACTGCAAACTATAAAAACTTCAGGGAAAAAAATCGCATCTCCCACTACTGCCTCTACGCTTCTGAAATGTGCTGAATCTTGTTTTTGTAGGATTAACCATTTCAAGTAGCATGAACAACTATTCCAGAATCTACATATCCTGCATTTGGCAATCTTAGGAGTTGTTAAAGCAGCTGGTCTTGTAGAACTACATTGTCTAGACTAAGAACAATAATCCTTTTCTTAAAGCATAATTGAAAAGCACAAGGTATGTAAAAATATTATCACAATTAGTGGACTATAAAAAAACTAACTACTATCACACTGTCACTCACATGCGTATCAGCTTCAGTGCCACTGAACAACTCAGTATGTCACACATCTTTACAAAATATCACCTCGTTTTTAAAATAGAGCAATGTTTTTCTATGTTTGTAGATAATGTTTTCTCTGAAAGTGGTGTGATGGCAGCACGATTAGACAAACCCTTTCAAGACCCTGATCAATACACTCATAGTTGAAGCACACATTTTCATGTTAGCAGTTTCCAAGTGAGCTAGATGAAAGCTGGTCACATTTTCCCCTGTGAAGCTGACATGCTTGACAAAACCACGGCTGATAATTCATACACTGTTAGCCATTTGTTAGCAATGAATGGAGCATAACCCAAGCAATACCGAAGTATTCTGAATTTATAATACTTTTTTTAAAGATTTTTTTTTTCTGAAAAGAAGAAAAATTTGACAGTATTACAACTGATCTACAATGTTGATGTCGACATAAGGTAGAAACTACAGGTCATCTAAGAAGGTATGACTTCAGAATTATTTTTTTGAAAAGGCAATCCCAAAATATTTAAATATTAGAAAAGGTTGATGTTTTGCTAATGTCAAGATCTTAACAAAGAAAAATTAACAACAAAGAAATCATTACCAATAACACTTTGGGTGTGGCAAGTTACTACACAAAGATTTCAAATATCTGTATACAGTGCTGAATTAAGCATTGTATAAGAATTCCATTTCTAAGAGATGGACAATGTGTTACACTTCAGTATAAACACCGAAATAGAATATTGCCTCTGCAGGCTGCTTTTCCTCAAGATGTTCCTTCTATGCAGCCCCACCTCACAGTCAGACTAGGCTTCCCTGTACCCTGTAAGATTCTCTCGTGCCTCTCTCAGCACAAGAAAGTAACAAACCTCAATAATAAACTCAGGGCTGACTAGCCAGAGGTCCCCCAGCCTTTAGAATGGCAGGCTATCCAGTTAAAATTAGCAAATTGTGTTAATGGATTTTAAGTATCATTTTCAAATCATCAAATCAAAGCACTAATGGCTAGACATTTCAATTAAAAGCAGTCATATTTCTTCAGTACCTGGGCCAATCTAAAGAAAACCCAGCTAGCAAATAGCACTACAAACAGATAAAGTAATGCTATTTTATGTTTTTGAAGCCTGAGACTCTGAAAAAATAGAATTTGTTAATCTTCACCTTTTAAAAGGACAGTTTAAATCATCCCCAGATTTTCCGACAGAACTTCATGGGATAAATGGAAATCTCAAATTTTGCTCATCTCAAGTATCAATCTTTTTCTTCTAGTATAAAATGTTATTTGATTTTTCCTCCAGTCAGAATCCCATCCCATTTAATAGGCCAATCATGGTAGCTCAGAATTTAGCAGGTGGCTCACAGTGGTTATAGACGTTTCACTTTTTTTTTTTTTAATTGTCATATTTAGAATATAATTATAAAAACTGTTATTTTAAGATAATACCCAACATACCTGGTGCTTTCCTATCTGATTACCATAAATAACTACAAGCAGAACTAATGCTGTGTTTTGTCACATAATCCCTTCCTAATTTGAATCCAACCATTAAGCATTCCTTCAGTTCCATGTAGTCAATTCATGTGGACAGCCAAGGCTTACCTCTTTCAACTTTCTTTTTTACGCCCTCTAAGAGGGCATTACAGCGATTCATTTGCATAGCATTACTGTTACTGAGATAGAAGTTTCACACTGTCTTCTGTTTCTTATCAACACTAGTTACCTTATGCTTCAAATTAAAAACAACTTCTTTGTCGAGTTGCCCAATAATATTCTAGTTTTCACAGGCATTACTTCAAAATACAGGGAAAAGCTACACACAGACAATGTGATGCAAAATGCAATATGCTGGTAATTGCTGACAAAGAGGCACTTATTTTATTTTTCTTTTTCTTAGGACCCAGAACAGACAGTGAACTTGCAACAAATTGTGGAACTTCCTAATATTTTGGAGTAAACAACTACTATGCTGTTATTAATAATGTAATATTAATAACAGAAAGTACTGAACACTTTACTCTTAAAGAATCTTACCGATAGCAGACTCTTTCAGATTACTTGAACTGGAGATGCTTGAGTTGTCCAACATGTCCATCTCATCATCTAATTCAGAGAACATATCTGCACATAAAAAATGAATGCAAAAAAGCCTTTAACTCACCTCTGATCAGCATAACAGTACACCTAATACTTCTTTTGCTAATGACCACCTTTCTCAGAGTTCTCTAAAGTGCTATGATCCTCTATCAGGAGTTCTTCATACATTCTTTCCTCATCTTTTCCACATGCAGATTGACAATTATCAGCTGAGAGGTCACTATTTTCTGAAAATTCCCTTTTGCAACTGGTTGCTCCACTGCTGCTGCTGTGAAGACTCAACTTCTCATAATTTTTCTGACAAAGAAAAACAAAAAGGAAATGTTACATACTGTCCTTATCCAGCACTTATTAGAAAACCTGCATATGTCACTTCTATATAAACACACAAATAAAAATGTACTTTTTGTTCCCACTTGGCTTTTAGTCCAGGACTACATGCTACCTGGTTCAGTGAGTGGTTCTAAATTTAGAGAAAAACTTTCAAACTCTTAATATGAACAAATTATTTCTAGTCTTTACATAAAAAGCATCTTCGATCTTGATGAAGGACTTTTCATAACAAGCACTGAAAAGTGAAAAAAATGAAACATCCCAGACCAGAAAGAAATATTGAACAACACAAAAAATAAAAGACTGGACAAAGATAGTAGGTTCCCAGATATAAGCAATGGGAGATTTACTCTCTTCCAGCTTAGATAATAAACAGCAGATCAGTTGTGGTCAATACAAAACATGCACAAGAGTCAAGATGGTAGTAAAATATGAAGTGAACTTGATATGACATGATGCCAGAGACTCCCCAAGACTGAACTGACCAAATGTAGCAAGGGGTTCTTCAATTAGTATAAAATTCTGCTTCTGCTGTTATTGTTTATAGCTTTTCTGGAAAGAATAGACATCCCTGATGCTTGTTATTACTTCTATTTTAGTGCAACATATTTTGAAAACACACAGTTTTTATGAGCTCTTTACATATTCTTCCAAGTCTTCTCATATTATTTCTGTGTGATGAAAGAGAACAGGAGATAAATTATATAAACACATCAAATTAAACAAATTAGTATCTTTACTATTAAAGTAATTTAAGGAGATAATACATTCCTAAATACTTATATTCTTACCAAGTCTGTCAAAGACAATTTGGCCTGTATCTAAGGCAATATTCTTCCAAAGTCTCTCTCATTGAGTATCTTGACCTTATTGCAATATAGCAGAATGGGTGCATTCTGAAAACCCTTCCTCCTTCAGAAAACTAACTGCACCCCTGAGCACTGACTGTATCTCTGTGCACATAATGGTCTGATTCAATTATTTCCCCATTTTTCCTTCTGTTGCCAAAACTACAACATAATTTGTAAGAGATGGCATGTCAAGCTTTTCTCTTTAAATTTGGGTGGGAAAAGATAATTTCTTACTTAAGTACTGGACTGAGCTTACATCCAAGTTGGCACAATAGCAGTGACTGCAGTGTAGCACAGAATGGCAACCACCAAGGATGACTCTCAAGCTTACTTGAAGAGTCTAGTCATGGCATACGAGCATGTTTATTGTGCCCTGAACACTGAGTATACAATCACCGAAGAGAACCAATTCACCTATTCTGCATCAAAGAAAACAAAGTAAAGGGAGAGAAGAGTTAAACTGCATGGACATTCTAAACTTAAAACTCCTTTTGATATTGCCAATACTGAGCCTCACTAATTATTAACCATAGCTTGTAAATCAAGTGGAGTTAAGGGGGAAAAAAAAAAAGAAGTCAAAAAGACTGCTGCTGCCAACTGGTTTCAGATGTAACTGTCACATCAAGAAAAGAAACCTGTTTGAAATGCCTGATTTCTGTAGACCTCATGATAAAAAATCATCATACCTGCTACAGAAACTGTTCAGAGATGAGTGAAAGGCATCCTAAAGCCTTAAAGCACTTATATAAACTATAAATCTATAACCTGTCTATATATAAAATCTGGTCCATTTACATAATATCTGAACATAGAAATATACAATATTTTATTACTAATCTAAGAGTAATATATAGATTTACTATGAAATACTTTGCCCTACCTAGACAATAGCTAATAATTTTCCAAAGTGGGACTATATACTGTTGTTTCTCTTTTGAGTAGGATGCCTGAGTGATTTAGGACAGAAGTACACTAACTGGAGGAGGCTGGGATGTGAATTCAACATCACTCCTGCTCAGTGGGACCATAAAGACCTACATAAGTATATAAGGATATAAAGAATACGATTTTGAGAGAAAAGCATGGAGAAAGTATTCTTCAACACCTTGAAACAACCACTTTTATATCCTTAGAGAGACTTCTTCCTGACAGGCAGAAAAACAGACATTGATCCTTTGAAGAAATCTGTTCAAGAGTGGGATTTTCGAAATACCACAAACATTGAAACATGACTTAGATTGACACATGTTCATTTGAACTGTGTCCATACCTACACTTTCGTCTAGAGTCCAGTATTTTACAAATATTTCTGGAGGCTTCATCAGTTGATTCAGTTTATTTTCACATTTTCATAATAAACAAGTACCTCAGTTTCCCCATGGCTCCGATTGTTTCCCATCTTTGTTGAAATGAACTCTGCTTTCTAGTATAAACAAACACAATTCTAAAGGAAATATACAAGGAAAAGAGTCCCTGTGCAAAAAATGTTTAAATTATAGGCCATTTTTTCTTCTCCAGAATTCATCTTTATGACTGAGCAAAAGCAGCCCTGAAAACACTGGAAATTTGTATCTCAGCCATGAAAAAAATCTCTGTCTGCAAGCTGACACTCTTCACCCATATCCTGTACACTTGCACTGTCTCCCTCTTCACTGGTCACCATTACCACTGTAAAATCAGATATACTTTACTTTTGGAGAAGTGAAATCTCAATTGTTTTTTTCAACTTCCAACAGAAATGTAATCTTTTAAAAATTGAAATTAACACTGTCAAAATCCAAAAAAAACAACAACAACAAAAGAACCACACACACACATAGGTTTAAATAAAATGTTTAACTAAAATAAAGACATTGATCTTTTGTTTAGCTCTGTTTTGCCATATTGCTGTCCAAAAGAATTAACTTTTCTGTCTTCAAGAAATATAGAGCTCTCTAGTGGCATTCGCAAACACTGTTTACTTAATCTTCTTTCTTAGAGACAAGTAATTACTTCATTATACTAGTCAATTGAATTTCTGTTTCAAGAAAAAAAAAGTAACAGAACTACTTCCATTATTAAAATATTTGTAAAAGACTAGAAGTAGAAGGTAGCAATAAAATGAGCAATGGCTAACATTAAATTGTCAGGAAAAAAACCCATACAAAATCAAAGTATTTGTTTCTATAGTCAGCTCTTGTGCACTGGGAACAAGAAGTAGATGTTATTCATAATGGTTCTGGTAAGGCTTTTGACAATGTTTCTCATGACATCTTACAAGAAATCTAGGGAAGTGCGACCTAGACAAAATCATGATCAGTTGGCTGTACAATTGACTGTAAAAACTGTAATGAACTTGGTAACTACTTTGAGTGTTTGTTAAACTGAAAATTGGTAGTAAGCATGATTTTTCAGGCTTCCTTCTAACTTTTTTCCAAAACCATTCAAAGTTATCACTATGATAATCTGTATAATGGGGTAGATAGCCTGCCTACTAAATGTGCATAGGCCGTGATACATTCACATCATATATCATGTTACTGCATATATATCATACACAGAGTTGCATCAATACAAATGGTGATAGTTTTTGAAGAAAGTTTTGACAAACTGGATAAACTAAAAAAAGCTGATGAAGTTATAATAGAGAAAATGTAAAGTTTTATGAGCAGGGAGAAACAACTGTACAAATTCACGGACTGGGGAGGACTGGTCAGACAGCACCTCTGCAGGAGAAGACATGGGGATTTGGGTTGATGAAGAACAATACCATGCTGTTATGAAAAGGTAAACATCATACTGGGATGTTTAAAGTGAATCATCTCCAAGAACAGTGTAATCTTTCTGCTTGGGACCAATAAAATTCTTGGTTGGAATAACTGAGTCCAGTTTTGAATGCTGCACTTTAAAGATGTGGAGAAACAGCAAAGTAGAGAAATGTGAATAATCAGAGGTCTACAAAACATGACTTACAAAGTAATACTGACAAAATTTGATTATTTAGCCCAAAGAAAAAAATTACAGAGGGGAGATATATCCCAAAGGAAATAACTCTTACATATTCCCACTGTGGCGAGGACAAAAAGTAATTAAGTGTTCAACGCAACTATCGCATCTAGCTGGGATCCTGCAGAGAGAACTAAGTGTTCATACACTATGTAACAGGTTTGAATGTGCTCAGTAAATGCAGTGTTCTGGGTACATTCTGGACTTTGTGCTCTCAGAGCAATTATATGACATGCAAGAGTGCGTCTGAAAAATTCAAGCGTCATATACATCCCATATGCGCACATGCGCGTGTCCATCTAACGTCTACTAGAAACAAGACATACATAACACATCTACTCTTTCAAGAATACAAAGCGAGACCAACATTTTTGGAAAGCATCATGTTAACTGCAGATACAGTGTATATGTTCTGTGGGTGTGCCCAGGATTTCCACTTATCTTCTGACAGTGCTTCAGGCATCCTCATTGTTTCCCAGACACTATCTTCAGATGGGAAAAAAAACCTTATTCAGGCATACGGCTGCTGACTGTAAAGACAGTTTTTGCACTTCTGCTGATTTCAAACTGTTCTCTAATTTAGCATAGTTGGCCTTGGGAGAAACTTTTTATCACTTGACATTTTTATGACTGACTGGTCAAATACCTGTTTTTGCATAGTTATTTTATTCTCTGAACATAAATAGTATAAATCTAAAAAGGTTATTTTCTTCTTATCACACCAGCTGCAATTTCTAACATTTAAACTTGAATTCCAGTACCTGCTGTATAAATGCCAAAACAGAATGGTGTCAAAACAAAATCATTGGAGTGAAAGGTGGAAAAAGAAAACAATTTGTGGAAGGCTAAGGTTTCATGACATTCCTGAGCCCTCACTCATTTCCAAAGCAGTGGGAATTGTATATAGCAGTGCACAGACAGGCACTATCACCCTTTTGTTTTTTCATAAAATTAATAACCAATTTTGAACACAAACAGAATTGAATATTCTAATCTAACATAATAAGCCATTGTATTCTAAGTGTTTTTAAATCAAATATACTCTTTGCTTCAAATAATAGAAAAATAGTTGCTGCATTCACACACAGTTGTTTTAAGGAAAAAAAAAATCTTCCACGCATTGATCGGCTAAATTGGGCAAAATATATACCTATACACAAAGAAAAAGGTAAATGAAATTAAGATTAATCCAATCTTCGTCTTTTTCTGAGTTAACAAAAAAAAAAAAAGATGACTTAAAATCAAATTACTAACTAAGTACTACTTTGTAATGCATGTGGCAATGCTTAGAAACTAACATGATTATTAGTACAACAATTGCCAACAGTGCAGAACTTGAGGATGGGGGAAAACGACTTGGTGAAAACACAGTTTAAACATTTTGTGTTTTTTTCCCTTTCAGATAGCATCTGTGATCCTGGCCTTTCTTCTTTTAAAACCCTGAGGAAATTGATGGCTCCTTTTAATTACAAGAGTTGCCAGTAGCCTGCAGGGTGCTTACAAAAGAATGGATTCTTAAACCATGATGTTTAACCCTTACCCTTTGGCCACACATGCCTGTGGATGAAGAAGAAGATTGGGATAAATAAAATCCATTCCTGTGGATAAAGAAGAGCGGGAGCAGTAGCATGGTCTTTATTTACAAGCATTCCTACAAAATGCTTCACAGTTATTTACATTAGGATCTTTGTTGTACAAGGGACATACAAAGAAATCCCAACGTTTCTCAAGACTTGAGGTACACCATTCATGTTTCTAAACCAATCTGGAAAAGACATAATACAATCTACTCTTAATTATTAATATCTACAGGTGGATTATAAAGGTTTATGCTACAGAGAGAAGACAGGAAACTGCATCAGCTACTTCAGGTCTCACCAGGCTCTTTAGTTTAGATGTAGTCCTGCCTGAAAAAACTGTTATACAGCTTTTTTCACTATTTCCAGCCAATAAATGGTTGAACTGCTTCTGCTAGAGAGAGAGACAAGTAGGTTTCTTAGTCCAGGCTGTAACCACGCTGGCTGCAAGCAGAATAATCAGACTACGTCTCTGTCCACCAGAAGTGCAATATCTTGATAACTGCAGATGTAGGTCTGGAAGGGCCAGTGTTGACCTGCAGCTAAAAATCGTATCTAGACAGAAGACAACTCACCTTGGCTATCCTCTCATCTCTTTAAAGGAAAATATTAAAAAAATACTTCTATTATTAGTTAATTCACCCACTGTTTTGAGACTCAGATTTGGCCTGGAATACAGAAAACTCAACTTTGCCACTGGCCTGTTTGATGACCTTATACAAACTGCCTTTTTCCTCTCCACCATTTCCTACCCAGAGCATGAAATTATACTATTGACCATGCTGAAAGGAAAGGTACTATGTGAGAGATAATTACTACTATAATTATTACTTGTTTGGGTCCTCTGTACCCTGTGTTAAGTCAGCAACCTAACTACCCTTCTCCAATATCATCTACTGACCTGCCTTTCAATTGCCTACTTATCAGCTTCCATATTGGTCTTAAACTACTTATAAAACAGATTCCACTCTGGCTCCAAAAGTTCTATGCTGTATAGTTCGATCAACCAGGACAGAGCGTACACTCTTTATTTCAGAAACATTCACAATACGACACAACTGGGATGAAAAAGGAGGCCACAAATATATTTTAGTAGAGAGACAAAAAAGTATAAGGTAGCTGGCTTCAACAAAACATTGAACTACATGGCAGAAACACTGAATTCTGTAACACCATGGGAAAATGACAAATTACCTGGCTGTAGGATTGCTGAGGCCTTGACTAAGATTAATTATGTTGTCCATACCTCACAGAATTTTTATTTTGGGAACAGCTGCTTGAAATTCTTCCTAGTACTTTTAGTCAGAATATTGTCAAACTAAAGAATGAAGTCAAACTTTTCAGGAATAATTATTCTCTTTACTAGAAATCCTCCAACTTCATAAAATTTTCCTACAATACTGAGAACATGGAAACAACATGTTTCCTTGTAGCACTTCTGTGAAATTCAAACGATCCTAGCCTGAGTTATTTTTCACAGCAAGGACACACAATTAAGTCTACCACTTCTCATTACTGAGCCATATGCCCCATAGCTTCTGTAGAGTTCTGTACCCATGTCTTTAAATATACATAATAAAATATCCATTGGAGTGGATCTAGAATTACTGTATTCCTTCCTTGAGAAGACTAGCCATTAACCCCCCAAAATATTGGTTTGTAGATAGGCATATTTTTCAAGGATTTATACAAAACAGAAGTAGTCTTACTTCAATGTAAAGCTATTACTTCTATTATATCTTACAAATGTGTGGATAGGGCACTCTTCTCTCACAGACAGGATAATTGCATTGAAATCCCAAATCAAGCAGTTTTCCATCCATAGTACTTTTTTTTTCTTCGCAAAATTCACCACAGTTATGCAAGAAAACAACTACATCAAGACATGAAAAAAAATAATGACATACAACAAGCTTTCAAACGTGTAGGGTAAGAAAACTCAGAAAACATGGAAAATAATTGCTCATACTGTTTTAAGTTATAAATCCTACTCAGTATTTTTCTTTCACCTCAGTACCTCTTATGTTTCAAATGGCAGGGGTTTGTTACATTATTTCTGGAAGTTTTTGGCATTCTTTTTCTTGAAAAAAAGAAATCGTGTAATACAAATAATGATCTTGGACCGGTAGGTCAAAAAACTACTCAAAATAAATGGTTAACAATTTCTACAAGTCTTAGGTTTGGCCAGTAAGGTGAAGACAAACATATTAAAAAAATAAATCTATGAGTTCAGGACCACGTGTTCCTGAAAATCTTTTTCCTACATAGAGGTTCTTCAATGAAAACTATTGAGCCCTAATAAAAAGAAACTAAGAGAGATAATAGGTGAACAGAGAAGAGTAGCTGTATAAATTATAACTTTGCTTCACAATGACCATAACAATAATTTTCACAGTGAGTTTTTACTACATAAAAGCATTGTTCCTGTATTTTTAATGTAAATTCTTTGAGATCATATACAAGTTTGGTTCATTATGTAACATACTGATGTCCTTCATGGAGGGTTCTTAAAACACGGCCTGAAGCAAATGGCATAATTTTAAGAAGCAGTTCTGCAGAACTGTATCACACAGTAAGAAAGCATGAGCAAATACCTTATCAACATCACTGTTCTTTATTTAGCAATCTGTAATTAAAAATTATATTTGTGTAAGTTCCATTTTCTAGGTTTCATTGTTTGTGACTCACACACAAGATTACCCATTTGTTCCACCCTAGCAAGCCTTTATTCTCCTATTCACAAACCATTCACAAGTGTGCAGTAATAATTAAACGTTATCAGATTCTATCAAAACTGCAAGTACCTCCAATTTTCCAACATGGAGTGATATACGTTTTTAAGATAATTATTTTTCCTGCATAAGCATGTCCACAAAAAATGAATGAATGCCTTGTTAAGAAAAAATAGAGATCCTGCACGGAAAATTGTTCTAAAAGGATGGGTTGCTTTGATTTATTTTCTGCTTTGTTGTACCTTATTTTCTCAGATCTGGCAAACAATGATAAGAAAAAATAAAGCCTAATACATCTACTTACTTGTGATAAAATGGAAAGCTGATGATGCTGGGTTACTGCATTTCGATTAGCCTCCATGAAGTACCTCTGGGTTCGTCTCCTCTCCCGATCCAGTTTCTTCTCCAACATGAGATGAGAGGTGGATAAAACATCCAGGTATTTCATCATCACATCGGACAGCAGTGAGCTGACCTCCACTATGTCTGGACGTGCCTCTGCATCAGGAGTCAAACATCTACAGAAAAAACATTCTCTGATGAAAGCCAACTACTTCTTTCTAAAAACCTGTTTACTACCACGGCATTCCTCCATTGGAATTTATCAAGCTGTGCTGGCCAGAGAGGGGTATGAAGACTGAGGGCAGCCTCAGCTACAGCAGCCATCAAAGTGTGGAGTTCAGAATCCTGAGATGAGTGAGAAAGACTGTATGGTTACAACACAGGACTTCAGGAGAGCAGAATTCAGCCTGTTTAAGGGTCTTTCTGGTAGAATCTCACAGAAGACTGCCCTGGAATGTAAATGGAAAGCATGGGAAAGCTTGCTAATCTTCAGGGACACCTCCAGGTGCAGGAACAGCCCACTCCTGCATGTAGGAAGCAGCAATGGGCTACACAGGAGTTAGGAAAAGCTGAAGCTTATCTGGAGTTCAGACTAGCAATGGATGTGCAAGGGAGAATAAAGGCCATCTATAAGTACATTGACAACAAGAGAAAGGCTAAGGAAAATGTGGACCCACTATGTAACCCAGTGACAAAGGACATGGAAAAGGCTGGAGCATTCAATCCCTTTTTTGCTTCCATTTTCACTGGGAAACTTTGGCCTTAAATGTTCCAAATCTTTGAGCCCATCTGTAGAATCCACGTGCATTAAGCATTACCACACAGCAGAAAATATAGTGAGAAAGCATTTAAGCCAACTGAACACACACAAGTCCATAGGACCAGATGAGATGAGCCTGAGGGTGTTGATGAAACTGGCCAATGCCACTATATATCATGCCTGAAAAGATCAGAGGGAGGTTGCTGTAGCCTGGAAAAAGTTGAACATCACATGTGTGCCCAAGAAGAGCAAAAGGGAGGATCCAGGAAGCTACTAGCCAGTCAGCTTCACCTAAGTCCCTGGGAAAATAACAGAACAAATTCCCCTGGAAGTAATTTTCAAGCACACGAAGGACAAGAATGTGAATGGGAACAGCCAAACAGATTTACCAAACAGCAGTCATACTTGACTAGCCTGATTGCTCTCTATGATGAGATTACTGGCTCTGTGGTCTAGGGTAGAGCAGTATATGTTGTAGGTAGCTTTATTTTAGCAAGGCCTTTGACACAATATCCCACAGTATCCACAGGACTATAAGACAGGTAGATAATTGGCTGAACTTCCTGGCTCAAAGAGATGTCATCAGCAGTACAAAGTCCAGCTGGTGGCTAGAAGTAGCATCCTCCAGGGACTGATATTGGTACAGTACTGTTTAATGTCTTTATTAATGACCTAGATGATGGGATGGAGTGCATTCTCAAAAGGTTTGTGAACACCAAATTGCAGGGATTAGTTGATACACGGGGAAGGGCTGTTCTCGGAGGGACCTGTGCCACCTACACAGAGATCTGGTTGCTATCTACATAATGGTAGGGTATAGAAAATACGGAGCCAGATCCTTCTCAGAGGGGCACAGTGATAGGGCAAGAGACAACAGGCTCAAGTTAGAACACAGGAATGTCTAATTAGATATAAGGATTATTATTACCACTACTACTTTTAATCACAAAGGCAGACAAGCACTGAAGAGGTCCCAGAGAAGTTGTAGAATCTCCATCCTTCAAGATATTCAGAACTCAGACAAGACCCTGAGCGGTGAGCAACCAGATCTAATTGTATCTGCTTTGAGCAAACGGACTAGATGACCTCTGGGGTCCCTTCCAACCTAAATTACTCTACAGTTCTATGGTTCTTGCTTCAGGCACTCTAGGTAGCTGTTTAGTAACAGTAATAATATTCTATTAGATCTATTTTTAAATCCTCTGAATATTTTGTAGGTAGTATAGGACATGAGAGTCGATAGGGACCATTCTGCATGCACTATAAAGGGTCTTAAATCTGTTAACTCCAGTGAACCTGATAATATACTATGACTTCCCTGAAGAATACTACTGACCAGCTAGCACACAGATACACTTAACCCAACACCCTTCCCTAAAGAAAGTGTCACAGAATCATTTTACTACTTCCTACAACAGTACTTTCTAAATAAACATAACTGCCATGTAAAGTAGCAGTTTTGAACAGGTTTTATAGTACTTAAACTTCTTGACTTTAATATTTTTCTGTTTAAATTTGCTCAAATCCACTGATTCATCTCATTAATTTTCATAACTTTGTTAATCTGTCTGACTCAAAATTTTATATTTACTTTAAACAGACGCAAGCTTTTCACCCTTAGGAAAAAATCAAATAGAACATTTCTTATTTTAATCCAATAATCTAATCCATTGGACCAATGAAATTGGTTAAAATTTACAATAACAATGTGAGCTGGAAAAGATTTCTGATAAGTCCTAAATCCATTTCCCATGCATCTATTTATTTATGACTAAACATTGAGTAGACTGATGTTGAACTCCGAAGGACTTTGATTATTATGAGTCCAAAACTTTCTTTAGTAGCCTAATCCAATAAAACTGTATTTTAATAATAACAATACTGAATGATGATGATAACACTAAATGCAAATTTACAGTTGCAATGTGAAGCTTTCAATGTTTTTTCTAATCATTATCAATAAATTATTTTTTCTATTTATGACATTCAGCTTTGAATATGTGTTGTGCTTCAGTCATCTGGAAAGAAGAACTTCATTTCTGTTAATGTTTCCTCATCTGTATTATAAGTAAAATCTCATTATTACTGCTTATCTTTAATGTTCTTTATTATTTTTAAATATCTCACAAAGCCTAAGCCAAAGCCTAAACATAATATTTCATTTGAAGATTAACCCATAATAAGGGAATCAACATTAAAAGAATATGCTTCCCACTGCTATTAAAATAAGCAGAAAAACTCTCACGTTATGGGAAAATTTAATTTTAATATTTTCATGCAAATACCCATTTAATCATGTATTTAAACCAGTTAGCTTCCATAGTAGCCAGCCTCATGATGATATGAGACATTCAGTGAACCTGTTTAATACAGCCACAATATCTACAATCATAAATAACTCAATAGCTGGCCTTGAAAACGCCAGAAAAGCTTCCTATTACAGAGTTTGCCATCATTATCAGGAACTAAAAGAAGGAAAATACAGAGGGCCAGATACTCACATAACTTTAAGTCACTGATAAAGATGTGTTCAAGATTTATAGGAGAATGTAATAGATACCAGTAGTAATATGATGTGACTGGAAGATATTTTCTGGATGCACCTGACATTACTATATTATTCTTAAATAGCAAGCGATGAATTAATAAAGGCAGTTATTCTAACTATACATATCTGTACATATTTGAAATATTAAAATTCATTTCAAGACCTCTTAAGCATAAACGTTATTTCTATTAGCTCCTATCCTCTACATTGTTGTCATGACCAGGACCTTGTCAATGTCCTTAAATACAGAAACCTTTTTGTACAATAAAATCTAGTATAAAATGTATAAAAAGTTACACTCTCTGTACAGTAAAGTGCTTTTTAGAGATGGAAAGTAAAAGCATCTTTTGTGCTAAGTGATGTTTTTCTAAAATGGAAAAATCAAGGGAGCTAAATCTCATAGAAGTGCACTAATTCACTCTCTATACTTTGCTTTACACATTACATTATCACTAGGAAGATGTATCCATAGCTAAGAGAAATATGTGGTGAGCGAATGGAACAAACACAGGCTCATCTTTTCCTCCATTATGGTGTAACCTTTGCTTTGTTCTCTCTGCTATCCTGCTAACAGGACTAGAAGGTAGTGGGAAACATTTCTATCAGCCAAATAAACACAGAAAACTATGACTGTGGCCTTACAGTGACCTATAAATAACACATTGCAACAGAGTTACTTCCTTGCCCATAAACACCCCTGAAAATCACTCAAAATGCTGTATTTTCATGGGAGAAAAAAAAAAAATCAATGCATAGGGAATCAACTGCAAACTGGTATTAAACTTCAGTACTGAGCATAAAGTCTATACTGGCTGGATAATTGTGCTGACTATACTGGCATGGGTTTTCCAGTTGCATGCATGCAACTATACTGCGTGTGGTATTAGCAGGGCAAGGAGATACCTCCATTCTTTAAATCAGAAGATATTTCACATTCAGAGACAAATACTGGCAGTTGCTACAGTCAGCGAACAGTCACATTACCACTCCTGGAAACATACAAACAAAACAACTTTTCTGCAGGATGTCCATACAAAACTAGATGAGTAATCACCTCTTAATGGTAAATGAAACTTTTTCAGAGTACAGTCCTTCTGGCACAGGTTCATACAGAGCCCCTACTATCTGCAAAAAAAAAAAAAAAAAAATAAAAAAAAATTACAGTTAAATGAAGAAAAATATTCCAATATTTATTTGAAGATCCCATATGATAAGTATTGTTCCTTGATTACATCATCAGCTCTAACTTGCAAAACAACTTAGAACACATCTTGCAATGCAGAATGTCACTTCAAATCAGGTATCCACATTAATGTACATAATCACTCTAGATCAAAGGGCTACAATATCTGAATAAGGGAAACATTTTTTAGTTGTGATCTCATCCTAAAGGTGTAATACTCAATGCTATGGAAAATCCAGTATTATAGTACATAAGAAATTTTAAATATCTAAAGTCCCTGTCACCACATGCAAGGACAGAAATATGCGAGTCTGAGAGGTAATAATATACTAACATTTACAAGCAATTTTTGCAATTAGTATGGCAAAATAGTAATCTGTACAATGTTAAACCCTTGCACTCATTCACACATCAGACCAGAGAGGAGTTTATGCTTCGATAACCTCAAACATAAATTCTCGTGGATCTAGCGAACACATGCAGAAATAATTGCTAGGTTGATCTGGCAAATCCAAATACCTTTGTTGCCAAGGAGAGCATATTTGTGCTGTAAAACGGTGGGTTCAGAGTTGCCATCTGATAAAGGATGCATCCCGCAGCCCAGACATCAGCCTTCTCTCCGTATGGCTCACTCTTTACGACTTCAGGGCTAAGTAAAAAGCAATGCAGTTCACAAGTGTTTAATTAATTCACCTAGAAGCAGGCTTATTTTTTTAAACACCCAATATTTAGTTAATTACTACACCATATTTTCAGAGCACATACAATTACATTCAAAAGGTCGCATTTATTTCCTTTACCAGCCAAATTCTTTAAGTGAAAGTGCAATTAATAGCTTTTCCACTTCTACTGCAGTTCTTCTCACAACACTAGTGGTTCGTATGTTGTTCGCTTGTCCTTTCCACTCATTTCATGTTACAATGTCTTTGGACTTAAAGGATACAAATGAACTACAGCATTCATAACTTGTTTACAATGATGATATTTCAATGTAATGGACCGGACAACAAATAAATACGTTACATCCTCTTGTAATTCAGATATCAGAAAGATTTGAATAAGAGTCGTGTATTTAGAATGCTAATGGATATGATTTCACTATTAATGTGGGTAAATACTTTACTTGTAATATAATTTTCATAGTCTTAAAACTACTGTAATGCATTCTCTGTGAGGATTTCACATGGACACTCAACAACCAGCCAAATGACAATAATAAAAAAACATTGTAGATCCATTTAAAGCAAAAGGAAGAAGGCAGTAATTTCAGGTTTTCACTCCATACAAAGCAGACTTCACTTCTCTTAATTTCCTGAGCACTTTTCATAAACCTGGATGATAATAGTTTACATTAGTAGGGACATTCTGATGCTGGAGTTCAAGACTTAGCAGTAAGTAAAGATCATATCACATAGTGTGGAGTTTTCTTCCGCTTAGCATGTTCTCTCTGTAATTATTCAGAGATACAAAAAAATTCTTGACTCCTTTCATCTGTAAAATCAACTTGAAAACCTACTTGTTTTCCTTTTCCTTTCAGCTTTGAATTTGGAACCATTAGATCAACTTCATGATTATACTACTGATATCTTTGGTAAAATGCCTTATTTCAGAGCTGAGAAGTACTGTGTACATTCAATTAATGATGCAGTCTGGATAAAGTATATTGGTTGAAGGTGTGCTGCTGATAGGCAGAAAACAGATTTTTTAAATAAATGGCCTGAGGTCCATTAGATAAACTGTTATGCTGAAGAGAAATTAAGTTATCTTAACAGAACAGAAAGTCACAACAGAAGTCAGAGTGTGAGAAGTGAGAGAGACTGACAGATCACACATTTCTGATAAAATTGATCAAGCAAGATATAAATTCCTGGATGAAACCAAATCAGCAATTTTCCTTGAATTTTGCTGCTGCTATTACTTAGAGGGGTATATAGGATGTTGAACATAATATAATACCATTTCTGTAATCAGACTGTCTTCATTCCTCACTGTGACACTAATTCACTAGATGACCTTGTCAAAATTTCATTTTTATGTATTAAATGTGCCTACTAGAGCAAACATGAATATTGCAACTTATCATATAGATGGTGATCTCATTAAGGCAAAGTACCGGTTTTAATAAAGTTCTAAGCGTGCTTCTATTCAGAAAAATTAATCTGACTTGAATTTCACAGCCCTTCATTCTAGTGATAATTTTCATGCATACAGAGATTTAGTTATAAAATATTATTTGTAAATGATTAAATAATATTAAAATCCCAAACTAGAGATTATTTGAGCCATACCTAGGTACCTATGCAAGAAGTCACATAGCAATCACAGAAAGAATAAGTTGAATACAGTCAAGAGAGAAACAGAAGCAACCATGATCTGGCCTGCAGAATCTTGTATTCATGAACAGCAGGGAAGAACCTAGCCTGATGTCCAGAGCAAACAGGAGTCTGTGGGGCTGGTGACCCAGAAAAATTCATTTGTTACTACTACGATTTAGAAATCACAGAATGAATACAGTGACAACAAGGTAGTAGTTTTAGCGTGGTTTCACACAAATGCATGATAGCTGGATGTTGATGAAGTCATTTAGTCTGCTTATTCATGCTGAAAGACTTCCTGTTCTAAATCCATATCTAATCATTTTTTTTTTTTTAAGTCAAAAGAACTTGCAGTAGAGTACTAGTTGATCTTTTATTCCAGAACAAATGTCTTTAGTCAGAAGTCTCTGATATTTAGACCATTAGGATGACCAATACCTTAAATAAATACTGTCTCATGCTTAAGAAGCACTTTACTGAAATAACATTTATCTAAGGTGACTATGAATGTTTTACAGAGAATATAAAATCCTATATTTATATGATGCTATGCTTTTGAGGCTAATTAATTCTGTAATTTAGATTTTTAAATAGAATTTTCAAATATCTATTTACTTTTAAGAGATATAGTGAAATCCCTCACCATGTTCTACAGGCTTGCCTCACCATCTGCTAGTTAGGAATGTGGGTGGGGTGCAGTAGTTGTTGACTAGCAAAACAGCTCTGCAGTCGAGTTGGATCTTTTGGATCTGCTCTGTTGAGGGATGCTGAGCAGCGAAAGTAGCCAGTTCTGTTCCTGTACGCTGCCACCCACAGCCAGGAAGGTGGCGGGAGTACATACGGTTTGTCTAATTCAGTTGGCAACTGTGTATAAACTGTCACTGTCTGGTCAAGACCAGAAAGAATGAGTAAAACCAGACTCTGAATTTTTTTCCATGAAAACCCTACAAAATCAGTCTTAGCTACAAACAGCAAAAATAAGTTTGAGGGTGTAGCACTGATATGACCACTTTTTGGTTTATTTGTAAAGGCAGTGTTCTTCCTTTAATTATTCCATTAGGCAATCTCGATTGGCTGAAATAGGACAGTGAGATTAATGAGATTTTTAGCAAACAGATGTCCATATCATTAAATACATTCAGGGTCAAAACAAAATACACAAAGGGAGAAACTCTAAGAGCTGATAAAGAATTTCATTTCTATTGCTCCAAGGGCTGATTGTAGTGCTCAGAAGCAGCAGTACTGATGTTATACTCTATGATATCCACAGTCTTGGATATTAAAAGATCAGCAGATACTTATATAATCAGTCATTTAGTTCTTGCAGGTAACATACTCAAGATAATCACTACAGCATTCCTTTAGGTTTGCAAGTCACTGCTCATTTCCAAATTACATATTCAAGCTGAAAAAGCTTACTCCAGCAGCATTACATTAACTGTAGGACCTTCCTTCACTGAACAATATTCCACAGCAAAAGCAAGGCTAAATCTTTCTAAATAAAAGATATAGAAATATATCCGCAGAATAATTCTCCAAATTCTCAGCATCCTTGAGCAGATGCATTTACCACTGTTTCTCAGAAAGTTCACTTTTGCTTAACATATCAGCATTGCTTTTATAATTACTAAGCCTTCTATGCCATCATCCTTAAAATGTCTTCAATTTGATTAAGCCATTGCTTAATCCGAAGAGTTATCTGTTTTTTCTTCTGAGCAACTCTTGCAAAATTAAACAGCTATTTTAAATACAGAAAATAGCTTTCCATACTACGAGCATTTTTTTAAAAATAAAGAAAATAAAATCTTGTCAATATTTGTGCTACTTGTAAAACAGGACCATTTCACTGAATAATCTCTACATGGCCTTGGAGACATGTTTGCAACCAAGCTTTCAGTTACCATTTGCTCACTGATGTTATTTTGTTATTATTTTTATTTAAGAATACTTTTGACAAAGATCTACAAACAGACTATCCCAAGCTGAATGACATACCTATAAGAAAGATTGCTATCCTCACTGGGTTAGCTCATGTTCACATTAGTTATTAGTGGATACAAGTCCCAAAATGAAGGAAATCATCCTGAATTTGGAGGTGGAGGAGAGAGGGAGCTGAGGGAATGACGTTTGCAAAACAGCATTAATTTTCTAGAGCTTCTAAAGATTCTAAGAAATGTTGTCAATACTCTCAGGTTGACTTTACATGGGACACAATCAGTGAAGCTTTCCCAAGCTGGACAGAACTTCAACAAGCCACTTGTGACTTGTCTTGGCACAGTGCTCCCTGGTTAATCCAAGTACTTCTGACAGGTCTAAGAACAGCCTGTTATATGTCATCCTGCAGTATAAGGAGTATTTTCAAATGAGACATGATTTCAACTAGACAGTTATGGATTAATTAAAATGAGAGTTATTCTTCAAGACTAACTCCCAGAAGAGGTGATGGCTATAATGAAAGAGTAAACAAATAAGAAGTATACACCACTGCAGAAGATTTCAACAATGACAGAGTTATTACTTTTAGTCTTTATCATTCTTCCAATTAATTATTTACAGTTTGATGGAGATTCCTGCAGTTTGTAGTTGTCATACAAACACTCATGCCCAGAAACCATATCTAGTTCATGAAGCAACCCAAGCTGAAAATAGTTAGAAGCTAGTAAAGTATCAAACATGCTTATCCCATTCTTTCTTGCTGATGTATATTGACTTACTGCCACTGTTGGAGACAGGACAGTAGGAGAGATGGTGGACAAGTTTGCCACACATTGATAAACTTGTTTGGTTTTTTTGTCTCAAATACTAAAGAGTCTACAGCTTCTATTAGCTTCACTTATTCAGATATCTTTGTTAAGATATCTATAAAATAATACTTGTTTGCAATGGATAGTCTTCTTAGTTGCTGGCAAAACTCAAAGTAAAGTAGAGGAAGAGTTTACATAAATCTCTGCACCTCTAGCTGCCCCACTTCACTGTAAAAATGAGACTAGCATAACCTGGCCCAGGCCAACCAGGGATTTATCCAGGAGTGTCTTGAAAACCTTCAGAGGTAAAGAAATACACCACCTCTCTGGGCAGCCTGTTCAACGTTGGAGTGTCATAAAGGTGAAAAAAAATTACCTTATATCAAGTCAGAATCTCTCCTGTTTCAATGAATGTCTGTTTTCTCAGAAAAGGGGCAAACCCACTCATTTCACTCCAAAGAATCAGAAAACCAAGGGTATCCTTATGTTTCAGCACCATTTCTACATTTCTATGAACCAGGTATCCTGTTTTCATGTTATCAAACTATTGCAGGATAATTTGTATGTGTCTGGAGGCCAGTGTGAAAAAACATGGATCTACCCTATAGTCAGTTCTCTGAATCACAGAAAGAGAGGAAAAAAATATGAGAAAAGAAAAAAGAGAAAAAGAAAAGCAGTTGCTGCTTGTCACAGTTTCTCTCTGGATAGTTTGCTGTAAGCTACAGACACACATTCAGTATTATAGTCTCATAATTAGCACTAAAAGCAATGGAAGAAGAAACAGGAGCCACAAAACTGACAGTTTGATTAAAGACCTTCTGTGAAAATTGCTGAAGGCTATTTGCGTTTCTCACCTACAAGAAGGATTCAACACAAGCCTTTTGGGGATATTCTGTCTATCCCTTGAGTGATGAAGCTTGAATAGGATTTTCCATCACTAGCTAAAAATTTCACCTTCTCAGTTTTCTATTTTGAAGTGTATTGCCAAGTAACTCTATTATAATTTAATACATTGCCTTCTAACTTGTGTACATTTTTCTCATTATGAAATATGTTAAATATTTTTGTAAAACATTATATATATATGAAATTTCTTCTTCACAGAAGACATCTTTCAAGCATCCTAAACCTCTGCTGACATCTACAGAAAATTTCTTCATTTCCACAATTTTTTAAAACATAGAGGGGTAGGGAAGAAATGTACTACCTCAGCTCAGAGTTTTATGGTGTAATAAATCCTCTTGTCACCAAGTGGGGAATGTAATTTTAAAATGGGTGAAGTCAGCTAAGAGAGGTAACTTCCACGTGTATAATTGCTCTCTCATCAGTGTTATCTCAACAGTTTCGTTTTCTAGTCCAAGCATTGCCTGTCTCTGCCCAGAAAGTTCCTACACATCCTACAGAGTCTATAGAGAGGCAAAACCAACCTGGGGTCAGTGACAAGCCACTAGTAACTGTAGGATACAGCAGACTATATGAAAATAACTCCCTTACGTTTTTACTAAAATCTTCCTGGTTTTATGTGGAAGCACACGTTTCTCTGCAAATAGTAGTAAGGTTGTGTAGTCTGTCTCAATCTGAAATATTAATGAGCACTGAGAAATGTGTAAAAACAAGATTCCAGTAATAAACCACTGTAGCTTTCAGCTACACTGCTGTTGATCAGCAAATTAGAGAAATCACTGACTTACTGCTTTCTTTCATCATATATTCAGTTTCTCTCTGTCTAAAAGAGAAGCTGATGTTTTATACTCCATTTTGAGAGTTTTATTTTACAGTTATGAAAATAAAGATCACAGAATCGTATAATAGTTTGGGTTGGAAGGGATCTTCAAAGCTCATCTAGTCCAACCCCCCTGCAATGAGCAAGGACATCTTCAACTACATCAGGTTGCTCAGAGCTCTGCCCAGCCTTTAGTTTAAAACCATTGCCCCTTGTCCCATTGCAACAGGCCCTGCTAAAAAGTCTGTCCTCATCTTTCTTACAGGCTCCTTTTAAATACTGAAAAGCCACAGTAAGGTCTCCCGGGAGTCCTCTCTTCTCTGGGATGAACAATCCCAACCCTCTCAGCCTGTCCACACAGCAGAGCTGTTCCAGCCCTCTGATCATTTCCATGGCCTCCTCTGGCCCCTCTCCAACAGGTCCATGTCTCTCCTGCACTGAGGGCTCCAGAGCTGGATGCAGGACTCCAGGTGGGGTCTCACCAGAGTGGAGCAGAGGGACAGAATCACCTCCCTCGACCTGCTGGCCACACTCCTTTTGATGCAGCCCAAGATATGATTGGCCTTCTGGGCTGCATATGTGCATTGCTGGCTCATGTCTCATCTTTCATCCACCAGTATCCCCAAGTCCTTCAACAACTGATTTGTATTTCTTTGAGTTTACAAACTTTAAAGCTTTTATGTAGGCTAACATTACACATTATTGCTTAGAGGTGCCAAAATGTGTTAACTTTGAAAAATAGTTTATGATCTTTAGCAGCATAATGAGATGGTGTTCTAGAACACATGAAAAACTGCCATCAACTCACTTCTAATTCACCAATTTCACATACTAATACAAATCAAAAGGCATTTTTAAAAAAGCTTACTGTATTGTTCTTTATTTCTATTGCTTTGCTAAACAAACAAAAAATCTTCATACCTGAATCATTAAATATCCAAGGCAGAAGAATGTTCAGAGCACAAGGTCTTCTTCCTAACCTCTAAGTATGGTCACTCATACCTACTTTTTTCCCCAGCAAAATTTAGAGTATCTATGAAACTGTGGAGGCTAAACCAGCCTCACATGTGGTAAGTTGGTTAGCCTGCACATCTGAAAAATATTGCAAGCCAAGGTGTTGCTTTGGTCCTGCTGCTCTCAGTCACACCACTGTCTGCTCTGTTGTCCCAGCACATGTAGCTCTACAGCCTCATTGAAAATAACCTGAATTATTTTTCAGACAGGTCAGTTCTCTAACCTCATTATCACATGTTTATTTTTCTTTTTATGTATGGAACAGAAATCTGAACACTTAAGCAAAAGTAAAGGATTTTGCTTATTGAGCCTTTCAGAATGAACTTCATTCAATGCCTCTCTCCAAATAACCAAGCTCATCAAACCATCACATGATTACTTAAAATTGAAAGAGAGACATGGAAAAATATGTATCATCTGCAAGAAGATGACCACGAGCAGTAGCAAATACGTTTCTACAGCAATTGTGAAATAAACCTAAATCCGGAATAACTGTTTTCATATTAGGTGTTAATTTCACCTAAATTTAAACTCCTATAAACTAGATTTATATCAAGCTAGTGCTCCAGCTCCCTCTGTAGCAAATGAAGACAGGCACATCAAGTGGTTGATTCATCTCATCCTAAAATAGCTGTTTAAGACAGATGGGATGAAATTCATTATTCAAGTGTCTATTTTTTTTCCATTACTTTCAGTAGTCATCTAGCTACTTGACTTGACTAAGATGCCTAGTTTTTGAATTACTACATATATGCAAGATGAATCCCAGCCACACAGAGACTAATTGCTGATAGTCACTTGTTTCTGACATTAAGGTATGAATTAGACGACTTTGCAAGTATTTGTATTTGCTGAAACATAATATAAAAGACAATTAGCTAGTAGCTACTTTTTTGTCAAAAAGGCAGACAGCTGAAGATTTGACATGAATAAGATGGTAACTTCATTGTCTTGTTTTACACAGGATTTAAAATTCCCAAATCTAAATAAAGTCTGTTGGTCCACACGCTTGCAAAAAACTTCACAAAAGCCAGTAGATGAAATACGAGCACCAGGACACAGCATAATAATCTTGACATAACTTGTTATATATTTTAATTTAACAAATAATTTATTGCTTGATGGCTCACAAAAAACAGCTGAAAAAGTAAGGAAGGAGGAGGTTTGAGATACCACCTCATTCTATTCAGCTCACTTCCACAGTAATGGGCATCCTCGAGAAAAAGGCCTGAAGCAAAGTGGAACAAGTGACCTAAACTGAACTGTCACATGATCCTCTGATGAGAAAAACATCTAATTACACTGTTTTCTTCTCCAAATGATCTCTAAAATTCCTTCCAGGAATGACCTCAAGCCCTTCTTAACTCTACTTGACACAGGAAGCAGAAAGAAAACACTGTACCCATTCATTTGTATATAGTCATTAACAAAACCTACCAAGAAATTACATTTACACTGCACTCCTGCATCTCCTAATTTAATAAATGGGCACCTTGATCTCTATAAAAATACAGAGACTACTTGTCTGCAGTTGGGATCATATAGCTAGTTTACTGCTACACCCCTGGATAACACTTTACTACCTCTTTAGTCATAAAATCATTGACCCTTGCTTGTGCAGCTCAAACTATGAAGAGCCTAAACACTGAGTAATAATGCAGGAAAAGAGCTTTCTTCAGCAGAATAAATAGCAAATGCATAGATATATATATACGTCTGCCTGAAATAATAGGGTATCTGAAGTCAGCCTCCTTATGACATTCCTGTAAGCAATGACCAGCCATAACCTAAAAGTTTGAGGACTCTTGGTGTGGAAAATGTCAGTTCCCAATGCATGTACCATAACTAAAGGCAGTTTAACTCCAAATGAATAAAATCACAAAAACTATCAAAGTATCAGCAAATAATTTATTTTTACCTCTCCCCCCTTTCATTCAAAATGGACTCTTCCATATGCCCATTTTAATGAAGACCCAGATAAGACCACGAATGCATCTCAAGCAGAAAATATGGTCACTTATAATAAGAAAGGAAATGGAAACAAAGACTACTGGCTGTCGTGCTTGCAGTTGACTCAAACATGAACCTCTTGTTAATTTAGAAGGCATCAATGCCCTTTCATAACACTTCTTAACCAGATATCTGCCCTATTTCTGATTCTAATTATTTTCTTTATTTCAATTATGCTAGAAGAGTATTACAAACATTCAGCCTCTCACTTATTAGTCAGTTCTTGATGTGGCTGTTCTGTCAGTCAGATACCTATCATACCTCATGCTGCCTCCAGTAATTCTTAAGCCACAGCTGTTCTGTCATTCCTTGAAGTATACAGTGAATATACTACTGCACAGAATAGGAAAGGGTAAAAAGAGGAGAGCAGACCCTTAAAATTCCAGTATTAACGGAAGAAACCAAGGAAAGGCTAAAGAAGTTGGAAACAGCACACCATATACTAAGCAGCAAAATAAAGCAAAACAAGAAACAGTTAAAATATAGAAATAGTAAGCATCTGCCAAGATACCAATATAGCTGATACACAAGAGAGAGAACAACAACCACACACAAAAAAAATAAAACCACCACCATCAAAAGTATTCCAAGTTCCTGTAGTTCAGATGTCAAAGTAACAGTTCATGTAAATGTCTCTCATTTGACATTACTTAGAAGAAAAACTAAAAAGAGAATAATTCTATCAAACAAATACCAGTAACACTGGACTATAAGACATTTACAAGCTCATAAATTAGTTTGATGAAATGACTAATCTTATTCTAATAAAAAGCATTCAATCATTATTATTATCTGATCTAAAGGGATTATAAATTAGAAGTCTTAAGCCATTGGGGGAAAAACATAATTAATATGCATTAAAAATTGTTATACAAGTTCTACAGAAATAATTATTTCCAAGAAGTACATTGTTGGTTTATAATCTGTTATGTTGGTAGAACAGCAGTTTCAACCCATCATGGAGTCTATAAAATTATTACATCTATATTTCTATTTTTATTTTCCTTAAAACACCACAAAGAGAAAACACTTCAGCACAAAAAGCCAAATCTTACATAATGTTGTTCTGAACAATTATGTTTCAGAAAGATCAAGTTAGTTCAACTAATGTGGAGCATTCTCAGCTACTTCTTAATGATACCTGAAGTGTCTTCTCCAGTTTCCCAACAGCTTTTTAAGATCAGCTAAGTTCCCAAGAAATTATGATGGGATTCATCCCAGTCTCAAAATCTACTTCATTTCCCAGAGTTTTTTTAAAATTTCTATATACATCTACAATTACAAAAGCAATTATCACAACCATGACTCCATTAACTTTTACTTACAGCTCTTGATCTGTTGTCAATATGCCCCCTTCATAAATTACAACCCTTTTTGTGAAACTAAGAAATGGTGGGTACACATGAAAGCAAACATCCTTCTCTATAACCATGTACAGTTTGCTCTGTGTCTTCTAGGAAGGCCTTCAAGACAGCAGGATAATTAAGATTGTCACTACTAACTTGAAGCAGATTGTTTCTGGTGACTTATGAGCTGGAAGAAGTCTTCAGAATTCATTATCAATTCCCTAAAGCAGACTTTTTCTCCGTTTTTAATGTATTAAGTGTAAACACATCCATTTAATACATTTGGTATTCTAAACATACACAGTGCTGGATTTCTTAATTCAAAGACAACCAATTAAAAGGAATTTATTGAGTATGACAGTAGAATAAAACCTAGTATGAAGCAGAATTTAAACCATCACTATTACAAAGCATAATTATATAACTCCCTCTCTAAACATAAAAGAGTGTCTGCCATTATTTTATGATGAGGCAGCTTTTAAAAAATTGCATTAGCAAATTGATTCAGCCAACCCGAAAACCAAACGTGTTTGGTACATTTAGTGATATATTTTTGTTTGAACCACTCTGCATAATGGTGCAGAGCCAAATTCAAACAATAAGTATCAGACACTATTTTTGCCATTTATTATTTTGCTTCTGTACTATAGAGTCTGCCCCAAGAACGGTAGGTTACATCCCAAACTACCCAGAACTATTACCCGTCAATTCAAAAGAAAGCAATTTCTGCCATTCTAAAATGACAATCCTGCCTCACAGCTCTTTCTCTTCCTCCTTTCCTTTTCTCCTTGTGCAGGAACTAATATTGCTGCTCTTTGTAGATACACATTCCCAGTATTTTTATTATTTTATAGCCCTTCTACTTAAAACATGCAAACAGGTAAACAAATCTAGTGCAGGCACTGATTAAGTCTGTAGGCTCTGGCTTCTCCTTCATGACTTGTGTTAAAACAATCAGTTCACCTCATTCCTTATGCACAGGTTTCTATATCAAAAAGCCCCATCACACACAGTACTAGCCAAGTACCTCAAAGGTGGCATCCAGTGCATTCACCTGTTTGCAAAGCCTTTTTAACATTATTAAATTATTATGACATTGGAAAGACTTTAATGTTTTAGCCCGTCATTTTAAATATTACTCAAGCATATGTTTTAAATACAAAGACATCAGTACTGAGTCCTTGTTCTCTCTTCTGACTGCAGACAGGCAAGGATTGTTGCTTCCATGATTTTGCCTGTGGAGTAGAACTGACAAGTAATGTCCCAAAAGACCACTTACTGCAACACTGCAACATGTAAGTGACATTTTATCCCTGTGCCTACATCTAAATAGTGGGACAAAGAGGTAGAAAAAGAACTGCCTAGCTCTGACATGAACTTCAATGTACGAAGACAGGGTATGAAAATAATAATAAATACAGTATAAGCAAACATTAAAAAAAAAAAAAAGTGTATATAAATCTACAGAACACTACTGTCAAATAAAAATTTCCTATAAAATGAGCAAAGACCCAAATACAGTGACAGAACCAAAGAGGGGAAAAAAATAAGTGACAGTACAACTTAGTGATCCTGAGTGCCGCTGGGACATGGTTTGGAACCTGACACTTCTAAAGACTTGCAGAGACACTTCACTGGTAACTGCTGTTTAAAAGAGCACAACAAGTTCCCATCAACAACTTCTCTGCCAAGTTATAACTGAACAAAACAAAACAATTAATTCAGAGGACCTGAAAAAGATGGCACATAACCAGTTACACCATACTCTTACTACACTTAACTACCCCAAGTATCACTCACAGATGGTGCTCTGCTTCAGGGGTATTTGGAAAACCAATTAAGCCAAACTTGGAATCACCTTACTTTTGCTCACTAAGTAGCAGCATACACATTAGTCTTTAAGGTATGGGGCTTGAATATTTAACACATCACAAGGACTCACTCTTGAAGCCCTTTTAGGATTTAGTGTTTTCTAGGGATTAAGTGTCAATCATTATCATTCTGGCACTAGGAAATCACAAGTAACAATTTCAAAAGTGGCAACACGAATTATATTCAATTGCCAAATGCCTGAGTACTCTTAATTCAGAAGAGCCATCAGTAGCTTCCCTGATAGCTTGAAACCTTTAATTACTTATTACAAGCATGCAGGCCAACCATTCTGGCAGGTTATGGTCATCACACGTGGTGACCAAAGCAGAAAAGCAGACTGAAGAAGCCTGACATCAAAAAGACCTGTAGACTTCCGCAAAAGATCCTGTCAGTGTCCCAGCCTGTGTAGTGATCTTAAACAAAATCTAGGACAAAACCACTTCCAGTTTTTCTTAGGATATAATCTTCTGTTAGGTTTTTCTCCTTATGGGCCTGTATTTTGTAAATTAAAAATTCTGATGAAAACAGAAAACAATATTACAGACTGCATGCTGTGCAACATTCTTAGGTTTTTTTAATGCATCATTCCTTGTGGTTTTCTTTTTCTATTAGATATACCAAATAAACATGGCTTTATTTACAGGAGCCGGAACTGGCAATTTATAGCAGTGGGAACAAGAGCACCAGAAAGTCCTTAAAAGGAGAAAAACAACTTCTGACCTCAGAATGCTGGACACTGAGTAGAAGCAACGGCATGACCCTCAAGAAAGGGAACAGCAGCTGTATGTAAAAAGGTGTTGCAAATAACAACCCCACGCCTGACTGAGGAATATGTGGATTTGCAAGGCTTCAGCTGAACATATTGTAAATATATTTCCGTAACAAAGTAGTTAGAGTAGGCAAAGCTTGACCAATGATTTTGCAAATGAAGAGAGAGATCCAGAACTGTGGCACAGATTAGAAATTCTTTAATTGATTTCTGATGTTAGCATTTCCATTAACAGAAATTATCAGCTTAAATGGCAGGCCCAGAACGTATCAACTGCTATTAGATTAATATTGATCTTATGCTTTCCACAATTTAGATTTTTACTCAGATTGCATTTGCTCACTTTTGTTCGTAATACAGTGACCTGAATTAACAGGCGTGTTTGTTATTTATACATCGTGCAACACAAAAATCAATACTCTGTCCAACCCACAATTACTGTTCTTTAAGAGAATCTGACACGCATATAATGCTCTCACTTACATACACTGTTTACATATTGAGGGGAACCTTTTGGATAGGAAATGCTTTTTATTCCATGGTCTTGAGAAAACAAAACGCAAGTCAGTAGTAACCAAGGAACCTACATAGTTTTATTGGTACCACAGTTTAATGCAATATGGTTCCTCACTTTGTCTTCTCACAAATGGGATGCCAAAGAGAACTGCAGCTCATTCACCAGACTGAATAGTGTGTTGTCTGTGGCAAAGTTTTACAGCAGTCATGGATGAGTTTACTAAGCTTAAATTGCAAAGAATTTGTGTCATGTTTCTCCACATTTGAAAATTTCAAACTTTAGAAAATATTCTTTCAGTTCAATTACTAAAACCAAATGCCTGCTGATCCAAAATAAATCCACTAGCACCAATTTCTTGAGTATTTTTGCTGCTTTGTTTTCTTTTTGAACCAGTGCACACCCTATGAAATACATACTGGCTGAAAGAAAACATTTTATGTTGCATAAGTTTAGAGTTCATTTCTTATTTTTACTAATTAAAGGGAGAAATTTTTCAGAGGGTAAGCTGTCCACACATACAATTTAACTGAATGCTGAAGCCACGATTACATTAAAAGCCATTAAAATGAATGTATGTTGTTTACATTTATCTGTTTATAGCTGAAAAACCCATTTCTTTAAGGATATAGTTAGATGAAAAAGTTGCTACACAACTGCAGTTGTTTCAGTTTTGCATCAACCCACAGAAACTGTCATATGCAACAACAAGCAACACTTACCATGAGTACAGAATGGTTCCCACTACTGATGCAAGTTTGCTGTTTTCTTGCTTTTGCTTTGCAAGCCCAAAATCAGCTACAATAAAGAAAAAAGGATTCATGTGTCAATAGCCACCCTATTTGGATGACAATCAGTGCTGGTTCACAACAGCTGAAAACATCAGGGGAAGGTGCAAGGGAGGGTTTGGATTGTTTGTGGGGTTTTTTTAAACTCTTACATTTTGCAGTACTGGACCATACTTTCCTCCCATCTCCACATGAATCAACAACTTCTGTTTGAATCAGGTCTACCAGCTTGAAAAACACTTTTGATCCAGACCACGTGACCAGTGTCAGGTTTCTATTAATATACTCAAATCAGCTGCATGGCAATGGTAAGTACCTAATAAGCAGTGATCCATTGCCCAATTGAATGGAAAAAGTAATGTAATGAAGTTAGTAATTATTTAGCTTTCCATTATGATAGCTGGGAAGGGTGGACTTTCTCAGAAATTTAATTTCAAAGGGTACAAGGGGGTCTAATATCTTAATAGTTCATGTTCAAAGATTGCATTTGGTAAGAAACCATGGTGAATCTTAGCTTTACATTGTGACGAAAGCTGTAGATTTAGAAGATCATGCAATTAGGTTAATGTAAGTGCTTTTTGTGTAATTATCAGGTAGTCTCCCACAAAATTGTCCTACACAATCTTTAGAGATTATTTTTTTAATCTAAGTTCCATGCAAACAGTTCAAGTTTGTTTTTTTCAATTTAATACTCCACTGTTGCCTCAACATAACAATGCAGTTAAGACACATTGCACTTTATTACATCCAAGCACAGAGAGCACAAGAAAAATAATTGTACTTGTTGAAGTCTTTTAATAAATTCTGTATTGTATTACTACTTCAGAATTAGGAAGTTTTGTGCGGTAGGTAATATTGTTTAAAATAGTTTAAAACTCCTTTTCTACTTGGACAGAGCTCATAGCATGCCCATTCCAACAGTTTTTACAGTGAGATAGTTCATAAAGTTTAGTTCAAAATGTCTCTACTTATTAAAAAACAACACACACAAAACTAAACAAATAAATAACCACAAACAACAACCACCCACAAAACTACAGATCAGAAGAAACACAGGTAAGAAGAATCAGTTTTTGTTGGATCTTCCTCAGTATGAGCCTCAAGAGTCTGAAAAGGAGTAGATGTCTTATTCAGAAAAAGGCCTTTGATAAGAAAGCCAAATCTAGGTACCCAGGTCACAGATCATTTTTCTTTGAACAAGACGTTCAAAGAAGGACTAGCTCTGCAGTGCTTGGGAAATATAAGTGGGAAGAATGCGAAATTAACAGGATCACTGAGAGGCCTCTCTTTCGTCCTTGAGTTAAGACAGTCCTCAAGCAGTTCACTCCAGGGAATGTTAATCCCAAAAGGACCAGAGGTTTTGGCAATGTTGATTCTTCCCTGAATTAATTGGGATGAATCATTCTGAACTCCCTCCTTTGGAGTCCTTCACATAATATTCTAGAAATAAAGAGTATTAAGACATTACATAGATCAATATATTCAGTTCCTGGTACTTGAAAGCATTAGGAAAGAGAAGAGCTGTACATCTCTGTTCTGAAAGAAGTAGTTCATTCTAATACAACATTAGTCTTTATTTTCAAGACCATAAAATACAGAATTGAATGAAAAGGAATTGTCAAACGGTGAACTGCCTTGAAGTAGTGAAATTGCTTCTTTTAATTTATTTAGGCATCTGTCTGCAGGTTATAAATTGGTCTACAGCTTTTAATACTCCTGGTTTCTTTATTTGGTATTTGATACCAAAAGTTGCTACTATAACTAACAAACAAATGAAATAATTTCTGAGAACTGTGAGAGGCCTGCCTCCCTTGCCATTAAATGAAGACATCACCAAATATAAAGAGGACCCCTATTAACTGGTAATTCATTGTTTCAGCTGTGAACTGAGGCTTGATTCATGAGGACCCATTGTGGCAATTCATATCTGGCAATTTCCTGAAAAGGCTTCACACCACAGCAGTGTGTCTTTTAGAAGCTGGAAGGGAATTATGAGAGCAACTGTAATCAAGGAAGTTTGTCAGCAACTTACTGAGTTACAGTGATCTGGAAGATAAAAATAGAACTTTAATTGTATTTTCCATGAAAGCATATCCTAAAATCAAGACAATCTGCAATTCAATCAACAGTACTACATACTTATTCTACTCTTTTCCATCAACATGGAAATGGGAACAGAATTAATTTCTCATCATTCCAAAATACACCTTTCTAGCTATTATATCATTCTCCTTTCTATGTGCTAATATCAACGTTTCACAAACTCAGTCTACCATCTGTCAGCTTTGTGAAACCGGTAACTTCTGCACTAAGAATATTAGCACTGACCCACATCTACAACTGTAATTTGTAAAAAGAGATGCGATTGTGCTATTAATCTACCAATAGTGTCCAGAATGTTTGAGTGAACACAAACAAATGGAAAAATTCCACTCAGCCTATTACAGAAACTTTGAAAATGAAGCACTACAAGCATTTCTTTGAATCTTAGTATGAAGGGCACCAGTTCTGATACTAAGGACTGGTTAAATGAGCTACATAAACTGCAAAAACGCTGTCACTAATCCAAGTCTCTCTGAAAACTAATGACTAACACTCATGGCCGCTGCTTCTTTGGGCACGGCACAGTATCAAGAGCCAACAGGACTTTTTAAAAGTACACTCAACAAGCAAGTATTCTGAATTACAGAATTAACAGGTAGCTTTCTTCCAGCATCCAGCAACTATTGGAACTTTTCAAGTCTCATTTGCTTCAGCATTCTGACAGTTCATGGCTGCCTGCTATGATTAGAATTATACCGGATAGGTGAGTTGTCTCAAAACTAGTATTCTGCTGCTATATAATCCTAGGTTTTATTTCCACATAGATCCTATCTATTGCTAATGCATCATGTGTACTAAACATTAAACAGAATGTGTAACCCAAAGAGATACGGGACCCTTCACAATTCTCCTTGACATCAGACCCAAAAGGTATCAAAGTGATTCCACATGGGCCTCTTTGACTGTCAAGATCTAAACCTTGGTGCAAGTAGATGACACTGGGGAATGGTGATGATCTACAGAATCTCCTGTTTTGTCGTACAAACAGATGAAGCTATGGAGCTCTAGACAGAAATCTGCTGTGCTAGAAACAAAATACAGCTGCAGAAAAATATAGCTGCAATAAAAGCAGATACACATTTCAAATTCAGAAAACTGTAACTTCTCAGTGTCTTATATAAAAAGGCTGGGCAGATTAAACTGAGAGCCACAGATAATATTGGTTCAATGAATCTCTAAAATTGCTATACAAAACAACTTTCATTCAGGCTGTGCCTAAAATTCTACTTTTTTTTTTTTTTTCCAGAATTTATAAATCAGACATTCAACCTGCACCAGACATGTACAATTTCAGCAACCCTTTCTACCAATTTAGAGTGAGATGTTTTATGAAATTGCAGGTTATCGTGCTTTAATATTTATATTTTCATAGCTTTTGCAGATCAATCAATTATGATTAAATGCTGTACCAACACATAAGAGATGTTAGTTATGGCCCCCTTCCTATCAAATTTACATCAGAGATGAAACAGAACAAATGAGTAAAGTGGGCAGTTCCAGAGACTACATAACAGCATGCTTAGAGTTGTCTACAGTCAGAAACAAAGATCTTGTATTACCACTAGCCTGGCTAGGATCAGATTGTAAATGTCTATTTCCAATTACAACAATGTATGAATTAAAAGAGCCTGAAAAAAAATTGGAATTGTTCAGAATTAATTGGCATGTGCATAAGATGTCATGGGAAACACAAAGGAAGTTACATAATCTTCACACTAGAATGAAGCCCCTCTTGGGTTTGAACATTTATTTGTACCTTGCATAATTTTAAAAATAAAACAATAAACAAGGACCCGGATAAAGACAGTGTCTAAGCACATTCACTTTTAAAGAAAAAGACAATACAGTGTGAGTATACAGATTAAAAAATTATTCCTACTATTACCTCAGGCATTCTTTTTGTCAGTAGAACCTATAGAGATGATACTTAGAGACCATCTCTAGGAGAGACCTTATAGTCTAATCTTATATTGTGCCAGGCTGGTTGCGGAGTTCTCTGCCTGTATGAATTCTAGTTTTCAGTCACATCCCCTTATTGGTCACTGCCTACCAGGTTCTGCTGGAATTGTGCTACAAAGGCCACCTGTATGTAGGAATTTCTCTGTGATTTCAGGACAAGGGAGCATAATTCTTTAGCAGGTTTGGATTATTTTTTTGTCTGTGCTGACAGCAAGGTGAGAACTTCTCCCGCACTGTGCACTCCTTTCCTTTTCAAATACCTTCATTGGATTTGGAACAAGTGGCTCAGTTCTCACATACGGGGTGAGAAACTCCTACCTGTGGGTCCCAGAACTTTCTTAAAGCAAGCTCATTGTTTAGGCTGCTGCATGGCCATGCACAGTTCATAATTAAAGTTTCAGCCTACAGGAGCACTTTGCTCCAGTGTATTTCCCATTCTGTTCTTTTTTTTCCTTTTCTTTTTTATTTTTTTTTTACTCAAAATCTACCATGAAAGTCCAAAACTAAGGCAACTCTATAAAGACAACATATCTGATGAATGTTAGTTACAGAGAAATGAGCTGCCTTTGTTATATTGTCATCCTGCAAATTCACGTAGCGGGATTAATAAGCATTACCATTTCCAAAAGGACTGATTGAGGAAAGGAAAAAAGAGCAGTGTTTTAAGATATACAAGCTTCTTTTATGAAACAAAATAACTTGGACCATCAGAGGCCATATCTTAATTACATAACCACACAACACCACTTCATCGGTAGCCCACAGGAATATTACTCTAGTTGGGTCGAAGCAAGTTTGGGACAGTTTTGAGATCTGAAAGACTCCAGAAAATTGAATTCTCTCTCTTTAGGAGTAGATCTTAGAAAAGACCCTCACCTTTTATAAAAGCTGACAGATCAAATTCACTGCAGCGGTACATTTAAGATCTCTCAGTATTTGAGCATACGCTTCCACATTCATCTGACATTTTGTATTAACTTTCATCTAAAACCACTTTAAATTCCCAAATGGATATTACACTTATCCACAAATACTGAGAGATATAATTATCAAGATCACAAATGCTCCAGTCTTTGCCATACAAGGACTTTATGAGTTAGGTATAATAACACAGCATGCACCAATACAGTACGTATTTACTATAACCAGAAAGAAAGTAAATTATTCTTAATTTCATTAAGGTTGTAAAACAACAAGGTTCAGTAAAATAGATAAGAGGTCTTCAGCTCCCTCCAAAAATTCAATATACACTGGTACTAATTAAAGGACTAAATAAAAAAAGTCTTTAAGTATTGCAATAGTTTTGAACCAATAGAAATGATCAAAATTATAGAAATAGAAATGATCAAAATAAGATTCAGTTCTTCTAGTTTTCCTCAACTCCTGTAAAACTTTGACAGAAATATCAATGCTTTTCACAGGCAATATTGAGTTTACCTTTGAAAGTACATTTACACTTCCATTTATCTAGATTGGACCAGAAGTAAGGTAAAGGTGTTAAATCAAAGTGTGAAATTAAGGCAAGAGTGCCCCTCAGTGGCAGTATGTTGATATAAAATATAACTACATGATACTTTCCTTTACAATAATATTCTGAATATTTCTTTTCATTACTCAGGGACAAATGCTCTGATAAATCACCTTCTTTCAAAACTATATCATTACTAAGAATTAGAGGGTTTTTTAGCACATACTTAAATTCATTCATTATTAAATTGTATGTACACCATCATGTATAAATATTTACTGCAAAATCAACTGAGTGTTTTGTGCTTGGGTGCGTGCATATGCCTGCACTTCCCTGTTATTTTTAAAGAAGAGAGATTGATTTTTTCCATCAAGACTTCTTACAACATTTCTGCAGTATTCACATTATTTATTTAGTTCTGTATCATGAGTAGTAAGATATAATAGCACATAGTATTTCTTTGAAAACTTTAAAAACTACAGTATCTGAATTACTTGTAAGGATTGCTGTGTTTCCCAGGTTGTATTAATTCATTCAAAAACTAGAATTTTGTCATATTTTGGAGTTGTTCACACATACGCTGCTTTCAAAGCCTATCCTGAAGCCTGCCCAGGCTCCTTCCTCATGGAGATAATGAATATTTGCTACTACAGGCTTAGATAAGTAGCACCTCAATGCAGCTGATCACTGGGAACAACTGACGGGTACTAAACAATTACACAGTAGAACTGGAATAGAACAGATGGCTATTGTACTTCGCATGTTCACTAGCACTTGTTATCTAATCTGGTTATCTTGATATTCTTGCTGATTTAAATAAAAGCAAGCCTTGATGTATAACTGTAGTCCAATTTTTTATATGGCGAAATTGTCTCCTTCGTAATATTTGACATACCTAGCTGCAAAAAACAGTCATGGCTGATGACACCTGGTGGCAATGATCACAAAATTTCCATTAGCAATTCTTTTACACAACAGTGTATTAATGCAATAATTTACTAGCTTTCAAATATGGTGACCAATACTCAGGAATCTGAAACCTGAGAGTTTCAGTAAAGAAATTCTACTCACATACATCATGGCAAGTTCTGTTCAAGTGAAGTAGCTCTACTTACTAATTGTGACTTTGTCTTTATCCCCCAGCATGACATTGTTTGGAGTGAGATCTCGATGAACAATCCTTTTCTCTTTATGCAAATAACGAAGAGCTAGACAAAGCTTAAAAACAAACAGAAGCAGCCTTACAAAGATTCTTAATTACAACCAAAATAAAGGCACATAAAATTAAATTCATATCTGATATTAGTGTGTGATATAATAAACATTCCTTGTCATTTATTAGCCTAACAAACATAAATGGTGCTACTAATTACAAGCAGGAAGGTCCTGGCAACAACACATAAAAAAGGAGGCCCTTACTTGGATAAATATATGCCATATTCTTTCTTCTGTAAACTGTTGTTGCTTTTCCTTCAAAGAGTTGAAGTGTTCTCCCAATGGCACTCCCTCTAGGAGCTCCATGACTATGTACAATCTGTCATCTACATAAAAGAAGATTAATTAATAAAACATTACATTTATCCAGAAGGTGTTAAAAAACAGAGTATTTGAGGCTAAAATATATTTTTAAAGCTGTTGGTTTTTACTTTTTGAAAACTTATTCGTACAGACAAACACATATTAATCATACTTCTACTCCTTGTTATTCTGTTTTTTCCTTATTTTATATCACAGCAACTATAAGAAATTGCCTGATAACCACTCAATGGGCAGCTGTATGTAGCTAGCTCTTTATAAAAAAGAAAATTAGGATAATATAGCTGAGCAATCTATATCATTCACTTTACTAGTTTCTATAGATTTTCTCCCTACTTGACATCCCATTTGTAAATTTGGGATCCTTAACTCTATAGGGTGACAATTATGCTTTCTACATGTTTACATTGCATCTAGGTTTACCGACAGATAAACAATTATAAATATTATTACTCACCATTTTTTTTCAATTTTAAAGGAATATAAGACTGTCTGAACTGTAGCAGTTCTCAAAGAAAATGTTACCATTTATTGCTCAAATTTGACACACTCCCTCCAAGCTGTGCTTTTATTATATATTTCTGCTTCTTCCTTACGTACAATGTTTTAATTTTCCACATTTATACTTACTTTCCAAGAAGGTTCTATAGTACCGTACAACATTTGGATGATAAAGCTACAATGAGGAAGGAAATTCAGGTGTTTAGAATAGTTAAACTGATGGCACAGTATTTATAATGTTTAGCTATACATTGGAAGGAAAGATTCCACAAACTGGTGTATAGACTGCAGTGCAGCGGACCTTTGCTGCTACCCCAAACACAGAGAAGTGTTGCACTTTACTGGAGCAACAAGGAGGAAAATGCAACGTGATTCCAATCCACTCTCCCCTTAATTACTGAAATAAAGTGAATGAAGTTTGAAAATAGGCAATTACACCTGCATCAAAGTATTTGCTTTCTCAGCCTAAAAACACTAATGATCAGTCTGGTTTTTTTTTATTTTCAATTAGAAAAAGACCATCTTCTCACTGTATTTTAATCCCAAGAACTCATTAAATGGAACAAAATCTCATCAGTTTTCTATCACAATCCTAATGTACTGAATCTCTGAAAAAAGTTCAAATACTGCTAACACAGAAAGTAAGAATCCTTAGTAACAAGACTTTGCAGTGCTGCTAACAGTATAGTAAGAAGGTTTTCAACATTGACAGCAGTCAGGTAACATGAGCCAGTATTGTACTGATCAGAAAAAAAATAATAGTATCAGCAGTTGGACGCCCTGCTATATGAGAAGTCGGAGTTAACTGTCCTAAAAGCAGAGAGCCCATACATGAAACTAGAGTCCCTGAGACATACCTGCTCTTTAATGATGGTTAATTCGGAGACAATGTTCTTCACGCTACTTTCTCTGTCTTTTTTGTCCTTTCCAAATGCTGGATTGCGTAAATTTACTTCTTTCATTGCCAGGAGATTTTGTCCATTATGTTTTCTAACCTACAAAAAAAGATATAACCCTTGTAAAATTAATATAGGATGTGGAGAGAAAGGATATTATTATGGCTATCAGATTAGTTATCAGAGTCATAGCTGTTCCTCTGTATGATGTGAGTAGTCAAAAGAACTGGAGCCCCACAATGCAGGTTAGCAGTAGACTACCAAACTTGCCACAGTGTTTGAAGGAGCATTATCTGTGCCCAGTGTTGCTTTTCAGATAAAATATGCTTGAATTTCAGTGGTTTTGCACAGGTTTGTTAGCCTTTACAAAAGATAGAAATGCTGTTTGTGGAAAGGGATTAAAGTAAAAGTAGAAAACCTAAGAGATACACTGGTCAGTCTTATAAATACAAGCAGGGACAAACAAAAACACAGCAAATACTAACAACATGCCCAGATCTACAAAGGCCTTTTCACACTTGCATTCCCCTGCTGAAATTCAAAGGATGGCAGTGTCTAAAATAGGTACTAGACCCTCTTCATGAAGCCTCCCCTCAAATCTGTAAATTAATACCAAAAGGGAAGTTTACCTTATATACGCTTCCAAAAGCTCCACTGCCGAGGTGCTCTAAAATTGCATAATTGTCTATATGTTTTGTAGGTGCCTTATTCTGATTCATGCTCTTGATACTTTCAGCAATTTGCTTCAATTCATCCTCCTGGTTATAAATGGAATCACAAATAAATAAATCTAAACTATTTCGTGCCTTTCTTGTGTGAAGAATGTGCAAAGAATACAGCTTCTTAATGCTATGAACGTTTTTACTTACCTTTAATAAATTTAGCTTTGATACTAACTCTTCATACGCACTGATATCACGCACGTAGTGTCCAATATCAATGAAGGTTTCAAACAAGTCAGTAGGGAAAAGTCTACAAAGGTTTAAATGTTGATACAGTTTAGAAACAGTGGTACACATTAGCTATTAGTCTAGAGCAGAGACTTTTCAATGTTTATTATTACAACTTACTTTTGAACCTGGTAAATAATATACTTATTTTTCACTAATCTGTTCAGATATTAACCCTCCAACACTACGTACATAGGAGTTAAAGGACCTTTCAAAAGTCAGACTTCAGCCTCTATGGGCTAGATATTAATGTAACTACCAGTTGTCTAAACTAGTATAAGCCTCTTTAAAAATTAATGTACCTCCTAAGTTTCGGTCATTTCCTCATTTTTTTAAATAGTACTTCATATTATGCTTGTCACTTTATCTGAGTTCCTTCTTGTAATGCATTAAATGACAGGATTAACATTTGTCTGCATCTAAAGAATCATGACACCCATCTTAGAATTTTTGTCCAAGTAGTCTATTCTTAAAGAAGAAAAGGGCTGAAAAAAGCAAAATCTAACATATATTACACAATATTTGATTAGTGACTTGCTTAACTGAAGGTTTGCTTCTTTTTAAAGTTCAGGCAGAAGCAGAAATACAGAAAATTATGGCATTTGGAGAAATATGAAAGACAGTAAATCAGCCCAGATGTATCACTTTCTAAATTTGAAACCAACCACGAACATTCATTACAAACTGGGGCCAGTTCAGTACAAAATCCTCTTTTTAAAAGTAAAAATAACAGAGGTGTTACATTTGGAATTCTAGTAACTTACGATGCAGAATAAAATCATAGAGAAACACTACTGATAGTCAGACCCCCCTAGGCAGTGATTACCATCCTAATCCCACAAATCATAGTGCTGGGTTTTACACGGCCTTTGTAGCCAACCTGGTGAAACTGTCATGTTACTAATAAAGATGGGTGACTGATTAAACACATTTTCTCCTTATTGATCCAAACATTTCAGCAACACTCCTAAGTAAACCGGCTTAATGCAAAGTCATTCCCATGTGAAAGAGTGGAAGGCTGAGAGAAAAAATTTACTGCTCCCAGTCACTTGCTGCTATCCACAGCTGTAACTTGTATCTGCTAACCTTCAGGATAAAAGTATGGTTTATCTCCAACAGTATCACATCTATCCTCAACACATTTTAAATGTTGATTTATGGGGGAGGAAGAAGCCCCTACAAAGTTATCATCTCTTGCATGCATACAATGGAAGTCTCCACACTGAACATCTAAATCTTGCACTGATGCAATGCAGGAACAGCTGTCTCTAGTGGCAGACAGGACAGAGGTTGCCCGTTACTGTTTTTATTTGCTGAAAATAAATGACATTTCAAAACCCAGGTCTTTCTGATTGGACTTATGACTTTTGAAAGCTATCCTAAAGGGGTTTCACAAAACATTTTGTTAACATACCTTTTAAAGATATGTCGATTTCTTTCCATACTGAAGAGAAATCTCAGAGCTCTGAGAGCATAACACTGCAGCAGGAAAAATACTTAAATTAATGACAAATTTATACACAAATGGAAAAGCCACTGATAAATGTCAAGGATTCCCCTTGACTTTATACATTGGTATGTTTTGTACTTTAATGGCTAGTAGATAACCTTATTGACCTGATAATGAAGAGGGTAAAAATACATAAAGTTCTTCCTGTATTTTAAAAGTTGGAAGGGCCATTTAGGGTTAAAAAAAAGGGGCAAAAATAAAGTGTGCAACTACAACTATAGTACATGCTGAGGAACATTTAAGTCTTAATCATCTCTTCATTTGCAGATAGCTCAACACTTGAGACCTGCTCTCTTCTCCAGTGCTGAAAAAGGTAAATGTAATCAGTGGGTTTTTAATGATGCACTAGAAACAGCATTTTGCGTTTTTTTTTTCTGAAAAAATGTAGTGTAGAACACCGTAAGTTCTAACAGAGGACAAAAAAGAAAAAAGAATATATGAAGTTCATATTTACAGAGATATTTATGTACCTCAGTTTCTGTCTTTATGTACCTTAGTTTCAATATTATGTCTACTGAAGAAAGTTGATTTTTAAAACAGCCGCTGGCAAGTAGTTAACATGTATGCTTTTATGCAACTCATCTTTAATTCTGTTTATCAAGAGTCAATAATATGGCACATACATGGCTGACCAAACAAAGATGATGGTGTAAAGTAAGCCAAAGGGAAATAAGATGCTGGTATCTAAAACAATGCAAATAGCATATGCCTTTGACATAGTTTAGGATTACTTTATTGCATCAGTGACTAAAACACTACCACAGTCCAGCATGATAATCCCTATTTAGACAACGGTAAACTTTGAATTAGTGATAATAGCAGAATTAATCCCTGCATTAAAAACAAATCTTTCAATACAGAGAAAAGGTATTAAATGAAGAAAATAAAGGCCAAATGCTACTTTTGAAGGAAGCAGGATACTTGAAAGTTTACAGAAAAGTTCAAAGTAAACTCCCTATCACAGGAGCAGGATGGTGTGTTCCGATGTCCAGCATTCCACTGAGTCACAACTTTGCTGTACAGAACAACCCAGACCAGCTGGGCCAGAGTCTCTACATTCAAAGTTTTTCCCTTCAGAGACTACACATAGATCTTACTGTAGAAAGCCCATTAGTGAAGGGGCATGATAATAGATTAATGAGACAAATAGATATTTTAAATGGCAATAATATTTGTCTTTCTCACACTAGCATAGTGAGATTACTATTTAACATTTGTGATATGCTTCAGTTAAGGCATGATCATTTTATATATGCTATGTATGCAGAATAAATGACTGATATCACTGCCACCCTTGAGGTAATGGAGTAAGATCACTAAGGTAGCATGGTAGAAAAGCAGCTGAAAATTTAGCTGTTGAAAACACAGACAATGGAGTAGTAAAGAAACCAGAGCAGCATTGTGAGAATGCTAAGAGAAATGCCTGTGAAATTCAAAAAGGGTTTTCCAATAGCTGCAACCATTTTGCATAACAGTAATGATGACAAAGGCAACACAGAGAGCAGTGTGAGAACCTGAACAAGGTTTCACTAAAAAAAATACTTCTTATTGTTTGCCTGAAACGGATTATTTTTCATACATGATCATTAGGTTCATTATTAATTCACATGGCTTCAGGTCTAAGTACAGTGGCTTAGTATCTCTTGTGAGTTATTTTCTGTCACATTCTGCTGGAATCTAAGAATGTCAGTGGGCATAAATTTAGCTCCTTACAGTTGTATGAGGCAACACCACTGAGCATATGCTCCAGTTTATTAGACTCCATATTAGTTTCTTATACACTCTAGGAAGATTTTTATTTATCTTAGCCCAGAGCTGATTTAACTGGAGTGCACAGTAAGACCTCATTGCAGAAGAAAGGTACCTAATCCACAGAATCTGCACTCCAACCCTAATCTAGAACAACTGTGATGAGAAAGATGACACTGCAATGGATATTTTAATTTTTTTTGTGGAAATGCTTTCCGTTGCTATCCAGGCATGTCTACCTGATTAGATAGTTGAGTAGTTACGTAGCCCTGTTAGTGTAGGGCTATGCCAGAACAAAGACCAGGTGAGAGGCAGGATCCACCTGTGCCAAGGACCTCCTCACACTTGCCCATGGAAAGGCAACTGGAGCAGCAGCAGTTGTGTGCATTCCTGAACCCCAGACCACTACTTTCCTGTAGCTTAGAGAGACACCAACGCCACTTCACAGAGGCTGGAGAAGAGCTACCAGATAATTAATTACTACAGATAATGTTTTGCAGAGTCATAGAATACAAGGTTGGAAGGGACCTCGAGGATCTTCTGGTCCAACTTTTCTTGGCAAAAGCAGAGTCTAGACAAGATGGCCCAGCACCCTGTCCAGCTGAATCATAAAAGTGTCCAATGTTCGAGAATCCACCCCTTCCCTGGGGAGATTATTCCAATGGCTGATTGTTCTCATAATGAGAAATCTCCCCAAGAGTAACTTGTACCCATTACCACTGGTCTTTTCCATGTCACTCTTTTTAAAAAAGGTGTCTCCATCTTCTTTGTAGCTACCCTGTAAATACTTGAACATGGTGCTAAGGTCTTTTAGCCCAAGTTGACCCAAACCAGTAGATTTAGGCGGGTATCAATATGCAAAACCAAGAACCATTCTATGCTTACTAGCACTATATTTATCCTACATTTAAATTTGGTCTAGTTCATGTGCTATTCTCCTGTAGTTCATTTAACCACATTCAACCACAGTAAGATGATCCAGAAAGAAACATATTAGTACAGTATGAAATCTACAGTAGTTCCAATGAAGATCAAAGCAGTAAAAAGATTATCTGATGCTGGGCAGCCTGAACAAGTGGAGGAGAGATTATCACAAGAAAAATACTCATTTTTCTTTACAGCATATGAGGTGTCAAAAAACATCAGAAAAGGACACCAGAAATTGAGTCATTATTTAACTTTCAGTTTCTGGCCATTTGTTATTCCTGGGTTTATTTTAGTGGATTTTTTTTTTTCCCTGTTCGGTAAGATTTTTTTACTGTGCATTAAAATAAATTTTAAAATTGTAAAAACTTCTCAGGGACTCTTTGGGGCCTTCAATGTGCAAAGGAAAAAAAGAAAAAAAAGATAATTACCTGTAATAAATTAGCTTTCTCAGGATTCCTTTCTTTGTTTGGTAAAATCAACTTTGCTATTGTATATATTCCATTTGCCTGGAAACAGAGAAAGGTCAATATTAATAGCACTCCTCTGCATAGAAACCACAAATAAAAAGCAATGTTATTTCAGATAAATCAGAAGGTAATACCAATTGACAATCTGAACATCCTACTGCACACCTAAATTATAGGCTCAAGTGACTTAAACACACATGAGATTGAAATCATAGTTACATTTAAACTGATACTGCAAAGGGTTTGTGAACAGATAATGAAGCAATGCTTTTATCTCTAGAGGTGAAGTCAATTGCAGCAACAGATCTCCCATCACCATGTGGATATTTGAACGGTGAGGAACCACAAGCCACAACAAATATAAACTGAAGAAACACCATAAGGGATAGCCTGAAGAAAATGTCTATGCCTTCAGCAGGATTTTGCGAAATCCATACTGTATTTCAGCTTCCATTTTCATGTAACCATACTTGTGTCCTTATTAATGTATCCATTTTGTTGGTTTGACAGGTGGGCAATTGTAGATTTAGTTTCAGTACTGCCCCCAGTTATTTGACAAGCTCTTTGTTGGAAAATACCCTCCCCTCTCTAGCAGAGTTGGGGGGAAACACGTGTCAGCCCCGCAGAGGCTCTGCTGTAGTTCCTGACATATTTTCTTAAACTGTTCTTGAAGGCAGAGTTGAGCTAAGGTCTTAGGCTGTGCAGTAGAGCCCTTGAGTCATAAATACATCTGGCCTGCTACCAGGACTGCTCCAGACTGCTATCGAGGCTGTAAGTTGAGGCAAGGACACAGGATGGACAGCAGCCACTGCAGAAATAAATGGTTCTCAACTGCCTGAACCAAGAATTCTTTGCCACTTAATGAGATAGACCTTTAGAAGCCACCTAGCTCAACTTTCTCAGCACATAACTGAAAGAGCTGCAAATCTTGTTCTTCTATCTGTTTTTAACCTGAGTTCCTTCATTTTGTTCACCATGCAGCTCTCAAATTATGTTAGCACAGAGAAAGAAGCAGGATTCAAAACAGAATAGGTTGTTTAGGGTAGAACTCCAGTTGAAATGACCATGCTTGAAGCGATGTCCTGACCTAAATGAGGGAAACTGTCTGGTGTTTTGACAAAGGGAGAGGTCATTGTCTTTTAACAGGATGAGTGGGGAAAGAAGTTAAGCTTGAAACACCTTTTTGCAGCCTGCACATTGTCCCGTCAGTTTGTAAGCAATTTATTGACACCACAGTTATCATGCACTGCTACAGCAATGCAGAAAAACTCTATGTTAAAATCAGCCTTTTATGTCCCAAATCCCCCAGTAGTTACTCTCTTTTCAAAATATATCCAAATTAGGTAAGTGATATTTTATTTTGATGAAACCAGGCTCAGCCTAAAGTGTACACAGTTACATTGTTTAAATAAAACATTGTCTAAATCAGTAGGATTTATTGATCATTTTAGTACTTAAGATACATAGATTTTTTTTTTCTATACTTACTTCCATTCCTTTCCTCTTAACCAATACATTTGAAATATACACAGACTTCACTCCCAATCATAGTTAGAGCTCTTTGTTCTCTTCATTCCTCTAAGAGTATCTCTAGTTGGGTTTTAAGCTCACTCAAAGGCTTTGATCACTGATTTAACATCTGGAGTATAAGAGCTGGCTCCAGATTTTAGTTGGTATTAATGCCCTAAATATTTGTGTCTTTGACTACATGTGGAATATATACCAGGGATTTTAAGAACAGTTTTCAGAATCATAGATTCTAGCTGATTTAAACACTAAATTTTAAAACACAATTTAGAAACACAACCTTGGGCATGGAATGCCAGGAAGTTATCTCAGAAATACCAGACTCTGAGGAAAGGAGAAATTGTGAAACAAAGCACCAAGATGAAGCTGCACAGACTTTGTTTTAATAAAAGTCATGAAATTCAGAATTTGTATTTCTCAGTTAATTCAATGATTACTTTTATTTACCATCTTATTTTGACTATGGCAAAAGCACGGCAAGAGATGCCACTCGAAGTGAACCCTGTCCAAACACAGCTGTTTATTCGCCCAGACAACTAAAGACATATGTTGACACCTTTGTGTATGTCTCTGTGTGTAAATGTATAAGGAAACAGAGATAGTAAAGTTATATAAAGGCATATTTTCCAATGTCTTTCAAATTAATTTTGTTTGTTAAATAAATGATGTTGACAAATAAGAACAATTAAGGCAAATTATAATGTCCTACTTAACTGAATGAAATCTTCCTACCTGTACTACCTGGTATGCGTTAGTCTCATTGAGCACCAGTTCAGTAATTGCAGCACAACAAGCTAGAATAAAAATTCAGATGCAACATTTAGGGCCAGATTCATAAAGATATTCAGATAGTGTGGTGAGATAACCTTAGCTAAGGGCCAAATGCCCATCCAGCTGCTCATTCACTCCTCTTACTTAAAAGGACAGAGGGAGAAAATAGGATGGAAAGGTTCCTGGGTCAAGATAAAGACAGAGATGTGGCTTACCAGTTACCATTACAGGCACAACAAACTTGACTTGGGGAAAATTAATTTAATTTATTGCCAATTAAAATAGATTTTGATAGGGAAAAAAAAAAAAAAAATGAAAACACCACTTAATTCCCCACACTGTATTTTTTTCCTTCAGACTCATCTTCACTCCGGTCTCTGTCTACCTGGATCTGGTGGATGAGGGTTACGATCAGTACGTAACAGTTCCACTCTGCTGCCCCTTTCTCTTCACACTTCTCCCCTGTCTAGCATGGGTCCTCTCCACAAGCTGCAGTGTGAATACCTGCTCCTCTGAGGCCTCTCCCATGGGCTTCAGGGGAATCCCTGCTCTGGTGTCTCCTCCTCCCTCCCCTTCTTTTCTGACCTTGGCATTTGCACTGCTATTTCTCACCTTTTTTTTTTTCCTCTCCTTCTCTGCTTGTCCAGTGTTTTTGCCATTTCTCAACTACGTTTTCACAGATGCACCACTGGCTTCACTGATGGGCTTAGCTTTGGCTGTGTCCAGCACAGGACAATCCTTCGCCTCTTCCCAGAGAGGCCACCACTGCTAAGAAGACCTTGCTACCTACACTCAATTCTGAAGGCCAAAGATATCAACACGTACTCAATCAGAAATAAAAAAAGATGTCTGTAAGTTCAGCACTACTTCTTTCCTAGGACTCCTAAAGGAAAACAGAAGTAACCCAGAAATATGCTCCACGCTGGCAATACTTTTGGTACTGCAATTTATTTCACATTACCAGCTCTTCAGGGGTAACATTCATGATATTCAAAAACATGGCTTATGTTACAGCTTTCAGGAAGATACTGCAAAGTCGCATGTAATCCTACTAAGGGTATTTTGCAATATTCCTCTACAGCCACTGGAAAAAGACATGATCCTCTGGAAGACCTTTCAGAAAGGGTAGTTGACCTGCTGTTGACAAATATCCTCTAAAAGAGATTCTCTCCATAATTAATGAGGAATGCTCACCTGTCTGGTAGTCTTTAAAATACCACTTTGAAAGAGTCCCATCATAATCAATTCCTGATTGATCTACCATAGTAAATTTGAATAGAGGGGAAAGTATGATTAAATAAAAAATAATCTCAGGTGAAAAAAACTAGATTTTAAATATATATATATATGTTTTTGAGATATTTTTACAGGTAGAAGAAACATATACAATTCCCATGTACATACTTAATGCTTTGCTTCTTTCTAAAAAAAGGTGTGTTTTTTGAAAATATGTGCTGGTTTTGAACATTCAGAAATAAACACAGCTGACTTGGTGCTCCTAGCCCCTAAATCAGGCAAAAATGTTTACAATTTCAATTGCGAAATATTCTTAATCCCTTTGGGCAAGCAAACATATAAAAGAGGATTAGGCCTTACAAACTTACCTGCTTGAAGTGAGACAGTATTTTCTTGCATCTCATCAGGACTCAAATCATCTGACAAATGAAGATGATGGATTCTCCCTGCTGCGTTTGCACTAGATAAACTTCCAACTGAAGAGCGATCAGAAACGAGATTCCTTTCCCTGAAAAAACAAACAAATTGCAGTGTAAAAAAAAACCAGTGGCTTAACACGTATTTATTAACCATTTTTGAAGTTCTGAAAAATTGTATGTTTTTTCACTAAATTAGCTAATACACTTTGAAAAAGCAAACAATCTGTTACACAGAAAATTCCTTTACCATGTTCATCAATGATATTCACAATTCTAGCTCACTAAATAGGAGTCTAATTAATAGGGAAACTGACTAGGCAGTAATGATATATAATCTACTCATTATTTAGTTTATACACTGAAAATATTAAAAACACTTTAAGATAACAATGAAATATGCATAGCTAAAAAAATATTGCTTATTCATTATGTGCTAAATAGCCTTTTAATTTCTACAGACATCACATACAACTGAACAAAAAAAGAGATGCTATTTGATAAAACAGTGCTTGGTCAAATACAAAAAGGCAATACAGTCTCATATAATGGCCATAAGGTTGAGGACTGAACACCTACCCCTGTAATATGTGAAGGAGCTGCTTGATTCCACCCCAAATCCGGATTTCTGCACTCATCTCAGGGTCTTCGCAAATCTGTACTAGAATCCAAACTATACTCCATAGAAGTTTGATATGATCAGAATGGAGTAAACTGAGCAAAACTGGAACTCCTTCATACATTTTTATTTGCTTTTTGACTTGCGACCCTGCACAGAGGAGACGTAGCAACTCTGCTGTGAGTCTAAAATGAAACCAGCAAGAAATGTTAACGATACGATAATGATCATAACCTTGTCTTGCCAGTTAGCAAAGGGGGAAAAACACATCAAACGTTTAAGAAAGGAGATCTGCTTCCTATTAAAAAAAAAAAAAAAAAAGTTAAGGAAAACTGGTTAAAGTCACTGTAAACTGGTTGTCCACATTCTCACAAGGGATAAAATTATATTTACATGGAGTTTGACAGCCAGCATAGGCAGCCAAGTACACACAGCCAGGATGGAGGGGCCAGGTGGACTGCAGTCATCCATGGTACCAGCTTCTGGATAATGGCAAGAGTCCTACAAGTAGCACAGACTGCAGGCACATGTGAAGTCCATCTGTGGAATTAGAAGAACTCCACAAACAATCGTAATTCTTTTCCAGTGTGGTTTGAATATTATTTTTACAAAAGGGGTTCAACATATAATTCAAAAGGTTTATACAAGATTTCCATTAACTTCACCCCAATTAAAGTGGACGTTCCATAGAAAATACAGTCAGGAATTTTCATTTCCACTTTAAGCGAAAAAGCTGCATGTGTGTTTGATTTGTGTGTTTAGATTAATTTTGCTTCCCATCTACATTACACAGTATGTTTGGGATACATTCAAATTCTTGTTTTCATAACAAACTTTTGCTTTACATACAATCTAAATAATTTCAAACTCAGAAACCAAATAAATTCTACTGGTATATTCAATTTCTTTATCTTCAGTCATATGTAAAATAATTTACATGCATGAAATAATTAAGCATGAAATTTTTAAAAATCTCTTCAAAATTTTAAATGTGATAGTATAAGTGACACATCAGATTTGAGAGTCTCTTGGTTTCTTACCAACACGCAGATACCCAATATGCAGATAGCAGGCTTAGCTGAGATGAAAGGATATTTAAAGAACTGAAGGAACCTTTAGGTTTTTCTGACTAAAGGGAAATGAGGTCTGATCCATCCTCTGCCTTAAGCTACAACTGCTATATTTCTTGCAATTTTTTACTAGTTTCTCTCTCCATCTAACCACTCGGGTCTGCCAGGAACAAAGAGGTGACACACCAAGAAAAGCAACTGATGTGACTTTATGGTAACACTGCAATTTATTTGCACTGCACCATAGGCCATAAGTGGAGAGAGAGGAGACAGCTTATAACAAAACTACTAGAAAATATTTTGCTCTATCAATATCTGGCTGAAAATACATAGGTATCAGAACCTTATGTTGAATATATTAAAGTGACATATTATCTAATTCCTCTAAATAAACATCTCCCTACATGAAAAGGTAAAAACATATTTTAACACAATTAATCTACAAGCAAAGTCTCACCTTTTAGAAAGCAAATCGTATTCATGTAATATCACCAGCAAGTTCTCAACAATGGTGAGCTCACTTATCTTCTCCCTACATTCTGGACTGCAAATTGATTATTCCTGGTATTTGTATCAAATTAAATTATATGAAAAAAAAACCACATTGCTCTTTAGCCTCCTTCCTTATACATTCAACCAATAATTTTTTTCTAAAGTCTTATGTAATAATATCATACTGTGCACAGTAATATGTAAAGCCACAAAAATATGCTGGATGACAAAGCAATAACTTCCAATTTTCCCAGTTTAAAAAAAAAATATTAATGCATAAAAGTGAAGACATAAGAGTATTTCATTTGTTTCATACTAGAAATTAAGCAAATGAGGTACATTTTTAGAATCAAATACAATTTTCATGAATATTTGTAATATTCAGTCCAATATCCAGTCCAAATATAACACATTTAATTCTGTGAAGAAAGTTAAATAGAAGTCGAAAATGTATGTATAACATCATTTAAATCAATGCTGATATTAACAAAAAAAAAATATATATATATAAACTGAAATAGAATGAAAGAGATTTGGGAAAAGATAAAATCCAGAGAAAACTTCGTAAGTAAATTTCTGCTGATCTCAAGGACTTGTGCCTATTCTCTTCAGCTTTGTAATTTTCCTTATGATTTTTCATTTGAAAGATAAGTTTGTTATACAAGTCTAGAAGTCAGCAGAACAATACTTTAAAAGTAGCAGCTTTTCCTCTGTAAAAATATTAAGGATGAAAGAAGCTGTTATCTTCCTTTTCCTTTTTTTCTCTCCATACCACGAAAAAGGCTTATCTTTATTTTAAAAAGCCATTAGTAAAGAAAGCATATACATACATGGATTTGAGCATATGCATTCATTATTTACTACACTGAACAATATTCTTGCTGGCTATTGTGAGGCATTGTTGTATCAAGCTCTGCACAAAATACATTTATATGCAGAAAGTCAGGAAGAATTTCAGAATCCTGCATAGGGATTGCAAAGAAGGATTCTATGTCTCCAGTCTTGCAAAGTTCTCCAAATGAGCAAGAATTCTGCTGCAAGTACCAAACTTCCTACTTATTTTCTACTGCTTCAGTATAAAATTAAGCACATTTCATAGACCTACACAGAGCAAGGCCTCATTTAAAAAAAAAAAAAAGTCTTTCTCATAAACAGCAGTTTTAATATTGTGTCAAGAGATAATATTGAAATGCTTATCGTGAACCTACCTTTCTGCGAGGCTAGTCAGGGCAAGGAGGGCACCCAAGAGCACGTTGCTGTCTCTAGCAGATAACAAATTTACTAAGGTCTGGAAAATGAAACATGAAAGAAGATAAATAAGAATCCTGCTATTTTCTTTTATGACTCAAACATATATAGAGGTATTTATCAAAAAGTCAAAATTCGGGTAGCAAATGCTCACACAATACCCTAAAAGTCCTAGGCACATTTAAAGTACACTTAAATATACACTTACAGACTAATAATACACCCAGTGCTAGGACAAGCAAGGATGTTTCTTCTCAAACAGCAGCTAGCACTTCTCTTGACTGCTAAAGCATCTGTTTAACTTAATACACCATTGTAAAAATCTGTTCCTATGTAAAACACTTCAGAACTCTAAATCAAGGCCTCGTGAAGCAAAACAGTAATTTTCAGCTTATATTTAAATAATGCAGTATGTAATTTAGGGCCGTGCATATATTCCGTTAATGTTTTATATCAAAATAAATTTCATATTTGTTTAGGTCCTATAAAAATCTATGTCATAGTAATGTAGCTAAAGACAGTGTAAACATCAGTACCAATTTTTATAATGAGTTTAGTCCAAACATTTAAGATCATATACCATGCAATAACCATGCATCAGTCCAATTAGCTTACACACAAGAAATAATTGTTATGATATTACTAATACATCTGTAACACACAGAACTGAGATTATCTTACTTTAAAAGCTTGGCAAGGTAAGGAATTTACTCCCGCTTAGATCAAATCTGAAAAAGCATAAGTCATTCATTAACTAGTTAATTAGTCATAATCGGCAAGTTTATAAAGCACTTACTTTATGTGCTCCACTTGCTATAACCCATTGTCTTTGATCTTTAACAGCAGCAAGCTTTTGGAAAATGTCTATGGAACAAAGGAAATCATGTAAATTGAAGCCTTACCACTTAATATTTTTCATTTTACTAATCAGTAATAAAGCAAAACACCGGATATGTTCTTTGAACCATGACTATCTCATTTCACTCTGTTACTTCAGTGCGTGAAGAAGTATTAACTTCTTAAGGAAATATTACTTATGTACAAAACCAAGATATGCATCTCCACAGCAATTTCAGTTTTTACTTGTGTGATGATGCCTACAATGAATTTAGTAATATCTATCTTAATGATCATCTCAAGTATTTAAAACATCTTAAGCCTCACACAAAAAGTTTTAAGTGCCCTTATAATTTATGTTATCAGCTGTAACGCTTACATGTCATGTTGACCAACTTGTCCACATTATGGTGCTTTTCTCCGTAATCAAGATAGCCATTTGCTACCATTTCCATATACTACAAGTAGGGGAAAAAAAAAAAAAAAGGATTACATTAAAAATAAAGTTTTAAGAATTCATAAACCTAGGACTGTTATGCACAGAAATAGCCCATAGGTGGTGCATCTGTTTCACGAAAAAGCTGAGTCTGCAACTTCCCACACACTTTTGCTGTAAAACTTGTCAGGGAACAGAAGAGATCTTGGAAGTTTAAGAAACAAAAAAGCAAGTCTGAAATTCTAGAAGGGGAAGATTCACTGAAGACTATCACATACGACGACCCTACTTCTAGTGCCAAAATGCCATTCTTTGCAAGCTGCTAGAGGTTGATAAGGGTTTTCTGGGGAATTACCACTCCATGTTTCTGCTCTCAGACCTTTCTCTCAGCATCTACTACTGGCCACTGTTTGGAACAGACAGATGGATCTTCAGTCCACAGAGCTGACAGGCTCAGACTCCACAAAGCCTACATAACTGCAGGGGGGGACTTTTTATATTTTAACATAGCCAAATGATGGGAAACGGTGGTCAATCTTTTTTAACAACCCTCTTAACTACCCATACATATTTTTCCAGGAAATTAAAACTATCAGAGGGATGTAATGTTTGTCAGGACACAAAATCATTATATGATTCTCTGTATCACTTATACATTGGTTTTACATATGGTGGCATTTTGAAATTTCCAGAACACTGTACAGGGAAACTACAGGGGTTTCAAGCAGATGTACAGAGTGGCTGGAACTACAGTAGTAGCACATAATTTAGAAAGAAAACTCACATGAGGAGGACACTACTATGCAAAGTAATACTGGTAATAATTTTATCAGTGTTTTCTACTAAAACACCTCAAAGCACTTTACACGAGAACAGTTTTTTTATCTGAAACTGCCCCAAAAAAAGTTTTAGGCTGTATAAAATAGCCTAACGGAGGACTTTAGGCGTGTGATCTGGCAATATTTGGATGTGCAATTCACCTTGAAATCACTGTCACCCTCCAAATTTCCAGCGGATTTTTGAAAGTCTCAGCTATAACTTTTTTTCAAACTGCATTTGAGAGTGCTGGAAACACATTTAACACTTAATTTTATCTTGCATAGTAAAAACTATTATTAATTATACAATTTGGATTCCTGCTGCTGAGAACCACTTGCAGATGTTGTCAACATCTCAACAGGCCACTGCACTTTGCACTGTGCAAGCTCCTCAAAAAACAGGGCTAAGCATCAATGACACGCATTAATGGCACTGGAAAACGCCAAGCAGCTCCTGTGGGAGCCATATCCCTTAGAAACTACCAGTCTTTAACTCCTGCAACTTCGGGGTGGTTTCAACCAGGTGGTTGTCTGACCAAAGGGCTCGTAGCACACTGTTGGTTCTTTGAAATATAGTTGGGTCCGTAAATATTAATGAATGATGACTGCGTTCTAGAAAGATACATTTGTTACAAAAAGTTCTGATGTTTTTCTAGATAGAAGACTCTACAATGTCTACAATTTCTTTTGACTGAAGCAATTGTGCTGACTTTTCTAATCCTTCTCCCACTTCAGGGGGCATTTGTTAAGCCTCCTAACTCAGTGAGGGTGACAGAGCACTGGAACAGGCTGCCCAAGGAGGTTGTGGAGTCTCCTTCTCTGGAGACATTCAAAACCCGCCTGGGCATGTTCCTGTGCGACCCCACCTAGGCGTTCCTGCTCCAGCAGGAGGATTGGACTAGATGATCTTTTGAGGTCCCTTCCAATCCCAAACATACTGTGATACGGTGATACTGTGATACTGTAACTACAAGTCCTGGGTTAAATGCTGCTGGAATGTAAGGAGAGCTGCTTTGTGCACTATTGAAAAAAAAAACACACTAAGTACTTATGAGCAAACAGAGGAATAGACTTGTTTCTTTCCATAAACCAAGAATACATGTTTTTTACAGAGTATTTAATTTCAAGCATAAGAGACCGACATGTACCATAACAGGCAAAAAGTACTATGAGGAATTCTACCTGAGCTAGATTTTCAATCCCACCCAAGCTGTGGAGCATTTCCTAAAAGAAATTAAAGAAAAAAATAAAATAAAATACAGAAAATGCTAGAATCAGAGAACACTAGAATATAAATGGTCTGTTTGTTATGAATGTTGAGAAGCCTTAACTCCAGTGGTCAAAATAAATGGATTCAGAGTTCTGAATTACTTATAATAAGTTGATAAATAAAAACACAGCAGTGACATTTCAAAGGTTTTAAAACTGGAAAAACAGTATAAGCTTTGGAGCACACAGTAAAGAAATACACGAAAACAAATATCTTAACAGATGTCTAAGGCTTAATAGCTACTTGTTTGGAGTTCAGAGCATTGAGCTGCTAGGAGGAATAGGCAGCTTTAAGTTTTTTTCACTTACTACATTATGGGAATTTTACATATCTACATGGTAAAGTAAACTACAGAGTCTAGAGCTCAGAGCAAGCCATCTGTTATGGAGATTTACAGGTTCTTTGTTAGGGCTGGCACCAGCAGATACTACATAAAAAATATCAGAAATCAAGCAGTAACGGTGCAAATTCACTCTTGCAATCTATTTGTTTGCAAATCACATTTTTATATATAAAAATACTGGTACATACATATAATATGCATCCATAAGAACGCAGGTTTTAATACACATGCACCAACACAACTCATGTGCATTCTCTTATCCAGGGAAGAAACAGTATCCTGATATACTGACCTGATAGCATGGATCTCTTATGAGTAACCTCAGGCAGACTAATACTCTCAGAAAATGGATGGATGGAGCCTGATTAACCCACTCCCTGTAAAAGAAATATTCAAAACATAAATCAAATACAATTTTTAAAGTGTTAAAACACTGAAACACTTTGATTCAGAAATCAATCAACTAACAAATCAGCAACATACAACAGCTGTATAAAATACTCTACTATATAAATGTTAATGCCATTTATATTCAAAAATAGTAACAGCCTTAAATAAATTTATTTCATTATATGAACATCGCCAGTCATCACTTATTATCACTGAACTGACAAAGGAAATTTCATGCTTATCTCTAGGCACAAACCAATCATACTTTTATATAAACTTATTTTGTGTGTTTAGATTAAGGACTAAAAGGGCAAAAACATTGAGAAACAACATATCAAATTTCAGTGCACAAAATACACTTATATAAAAATATAGGGAAAAACACATGGGTGGTACAGAAGTAAATATAGCTAGATTTTAAATTATTTTTTAAATTATCATAGTCTATCCTGGGTTTTAAAAACTGTAATATCATTAATCCTTGGAATAATTCGCTCTTTAGTGTAAATGTTCTTGATATAGGATTATACTTCGAAATAGAACTTCCTCTTTTATATTTCTCCATACAATTCCCCAGCAAACAACTTGGCAGAAAAAAAACCTCAGATTTGCACAAAGCATCCAGGGGCAGTAATCCTGCAAAAACCACCAATAATGGAATCACTGTTTCCATTGTCTGCTGGAGGTACATAACCCCATTTTCTTATTTAAAATAAACCTAAACTTGGGCAGCTTTGCAGTAGGCTTTTTGTTGTTGTTGTTTTAAACAGGGGAACAGAATACGTACTATCTGGGCAAGTTTCCAAGGAACAGAAGAAGTCTAAGCAACATGGCAGTTCTCTTCCCTTTTTATCATTTGCAGTTGGAAACAACACTAATGGCTAAAAATATTTTGATAAAAATAAATGCATTACAAATAGATACTAAAAAAAAAAAAAAAAAAAATTAAATCTCAGCCCTCCTATGCCACTATTCTGCCCAAAGTAAAGCTATTTTTCATTATGCTTCTATAATTGGCTGCTTCAGAATGGCACAACATTTACATGGAAAGAAAAGAGCCATCATACACTGGTAGGCAAAATTTGTAGGCCAGATTTTAAAGTGGTCTGAAGATTATTACCAAGATAGATCTACCAAGTTATTCTTTCAAAAAGCTTTGACTCTTGACAGGAGTTAGTTTCATCAGCAAAGCAATGCGTCCATCACATTTCTAATCAAGGACAGTAATTCTCTGAGCCTGGTCAACACTCAAGAGCCTCTTCTACTATAGTTACACTTACAAAACATATTACTAGATAACCTACTGTATATCCAGCATATGCCATCAGGATTTTTTCTGCCTGCTTAGTTATACTTCTTATCCAAACTACTTAAGTTAAGCAGATCACAGCTTTCTTGTCAACAGAACTATCTCCAACCAGGACTTCAGCTGACAAAGTGATGCCAGTAAGTGAGTGTGATTTTTTTCTTGCACCCCAAGCAACATGGTTATGCCAGCAAAAGTATCTAATGCAGATGAGGGTGACAGTTTCTAAGGTTCTGACAAAATGCAATGACAGTAGTTCCAAAGAGAGGATGCCATCACAGCCTTAGTAAAATATTTATAAAGGGCAACTAAATCACCTTTGTTAACTACACTTACCTTATGGGTTTTATATACATACTAATATATACACATTTCATTAACCTTACCTGGGTGCTTTCATTTATAATACAAGAGTGGTTTTGCTCTATCATAATCCCCAAAAAAGTACCAAAAAACCCCAAAATATGAGCTGGGTATGGCACAATGTATAAACAGGACTTGGGAAGACACAATACATGTTATTCTTAGACTTCTGGCAAATGAAGCTGCGCCACTGACATCCCACTGGTGGGTACTGAGATGATAAAGTTCACTTGCAAAGAAAGTGGTATCAGATTTAAAAATCACTTAAATGATCTGTCTTAAACTCACTGCTATTTAGATAATTAAAGTTCCCTAGTCAGTTCTGAAAAACGGTTTAAGGAAACTATGTGGTTTTTTTCTGTAAATTCTAGCAGTTACACATTAATACCTTTAAATGCTCTAGTATTCTTCCTTTAAGCTTCTGTAGCACTCAAGATTTCTCAGAAAATGTACTCGGGTTTTAAAAGGAAAAATACAACACCGTGCAGTGGTGTATAGCAATAGAAATTCTGAAAAACACACTCTTCAGAAAATATCTTTTTCTATCCTCCCTATTTTTTTAAGGTCTTGCACTTCTTCCTCGCTCAAGTGAGAGCAGCATAAGAAAGGGCTTTCCCTTTCTAATCCTGTTGTACACACGAATGCAAATAATTATGAACAGTAGCATAAACTCCTCTGAATTGTATGAAAGACACTGACCTTTCCATGTATAAACAGCAGTCCATAAAATATAAGTAAAATCAGTAAAATCATAATTAAATTAGAAATGCAATCCACAGATTACAGATACCAGATATGAACAAATGATCAAGGAAACACAGCAGATGTTAGAATTTCAGTCATCCAAGTTTTAACATGTACCCAAGGCTGCCTTTTTTCCATCCCACTAACCCAAGCATTTGGTCTTCAAAGCCAATACAGAAGTGATTGTTTAAAATTGAGATTATGCAGACATGTAAAGCTGGCAGTTTCCACACAGAGGTCTATTGTTGAAATATACATGCTGTATATATTGTTGAAATAATATGAAACATCATTCATGCATGTTGGTTCTTCACTTTAGGCAAGAAAGAGTGGCCCTCCTTGGATATGAATGTGTTCAATATACTGACCTGCAGGTAAGTCTGTTCTTAACTAAAGCTGTAAAGATGTCTTGAAACAGTTTATTTCTGGGGTGTCTGCTAAAATTTCTCTCATTCTTGTAGGTCACACTGATGAGGAAAAAAAAAACAACAGCTGAATTGCTGATTATCTTGCTTCAGCAGAATTTCAGATTGCCAAAACTTAACATTAGCAAGAAAAATTAAGAAATGTCATATCAGCAGTTACAATGGAATAACACAACTTTACATTTCTGGACATTAACAGCATGGAAGAACAACCTGTCTCACACATAATTTGGGACTATTATAATGGTATAATATGAGCCTTCCAAATAAAGAAACATCGACTTTATTTAAATGGACTATATTAACTTTCCACAGTACACTCCACTGAGTGGGACCACATGTCTAAAACTTACAAAGGCAGGAACACTCACGGTTAGGTTTAGAAAGTTAAAAATATATGATCCGTATCTCAGATAGGGGTTAACATGAAAGTAGAAGTCACAGACATAAGTACAAACATTAATGCTTTCAACACCTCAAGAAGGCTCCAATACATAAAGATGTTCAGAGTTACAACACAGTGTCACCATATTGGCTTTTTTTTTTTTTACCTGAAGTTTTCAAGCTCAACAACTTCTGTTGATTCTTGCTGTTGACCACGGGCTTTTTGTTCATTGCTGTTGACATTTTGCCGAGCTCTTGTCACACGGGTTTGACCACTTTCAAAATATACAGCTGGAAGCTAAGAAGTAAAGGGATAATATTTGTGAGTCAAATGCTGCATTTTAAGTATCATAACAATGATATCAAGCAAAAGTACCTCTTCTAAAGTTCTGACTTGAACTCTGGACATATAATATGTCATTATAAAATATACACACACCCCACACAGAACAAAACTGATGTGGCAGAAAACTGATGTAAAACAAGGCTGGAAAACCAGTACATGGAGATATTCAGAACATGAAGAACAGTGTCTTTATAATAGTAAAGCTCAATAGAATCTGCAACATACACTCATTATCTACGCTCCTCATCTCTCCCAATTCTACAATTGCACAGCCTTCATATTCCTTTTAGGCTGCAGAACTCAGACGTTTCAGCTTTCTGCTCAGAAACAATTCCATGCCTCTATCCAGGAAGGGAGTGTATAACTCCCATCTCACACAGGTGACTCCCTAAGCCATTTTGTCATATCTTTTTACAGAACAGAAAGGAAGAAATTGTTCTGGCGTTCCAAGGACTCACACCCATCATATGTCGGTTTTCTTTGCTTCAAATGGCAAACACAAGCTTCACTAAGTGACTTGAGGTCGAGGAGATTTTACTGTATCCTATAGGTTCCATGCATCAATATTTATGCCCTGCAGATTTTTAGCTGAGGTGTTATTGTCCCGAGACAAATTGTTTATGGTTAAAATGCTGGGTTTTTTCATTTTATATTCTTTACCACTCTTGATCATGTTGTAAGTAATACATATCTAAGGCCATCTTCTCATGACATTGTGGAATGTCATGGAAGAAAACAAATCTGTTAGGCTGCTTGACTATATGCAACAATAAAAGTATGTAAATGAATTAACTAAAAAAGTGACACCACATTCAGTACACAAGATTTTGCTGACATGTTTAGTCATAATGGAACACAATATCCTAAGTATCATCCACAATCACCATTACCTCTAATTATACAAATCTACAGCATGTTTAATAGTTACTGGAAAATAACAGTTATTGAAAAATACCTGTTGGTCACTTGACTGAACATTTAAGAGAGACTGAAGTCTTTTAAGATCAGAATAACTCCTAGGATAAAACACAGCACCATAAAGATATGTGTTAATAGTTGCATAAAAGTACTTTTGTAAGAGTAAAGAAGGTCAACAAGCAACAACGCTACTGACAGAAAATAAAGTTTCCTAGTGTTGCCTAGTGCCCTCGTTTCGCACAGAGAAGAATTTATAGCTTCTCCAGAATGCCTTAAATCAACAAAGGTGTAAATAAACTTTGTGACCAGAGTAACCGTTGTCATGTTTATACTGCATTTCAAATTAAAGCGTTCTGCTTTGGCAGCTAGTGCAAATTCCACATGGGTCCTGCTGAAGTTCAAAGTAAGATGTCAGATACTATACCTCACAGAGATCCCATGAAGTTTTTTGTCTGATGCTTTTTCTGTGATCTTCAATTTCTTGTCCTGATCAGGCATTGTGTACCACTATTATCAGATGGCTAAAAAACTCATTTCCCTAAAAACAGATAGATAGATAGAATTGTATCATTGCAGCAAAAGCAATACATACTTACAGAACAAACCAATAAAACTTTAAGGGAAAAAATAAAACAGCTCTAACATTTTCCCAACATGAACCCTCAGACCCTTTAGAATTCCAGATACTAACAAGAAAGTAATTAACCTAATATACAGAAATGTTGTTTTCCCAACACACAGGTAGATAATATTGGCTGTCTTGCTATTACACTTCATTTTTATTAGGATTTCTCCTCTTCTTCCATGTTAGAACCATTATTGCTCACCATGGATTATCTGTTTATGTTATGGCAGTGCTTACAGGCTGACATCAAGGTTGCATCATACATGCTGTTGTACAGACAACAGAAAATGTAATGCTTTTATCATCTAAATAAGCAAGACAGGTGAAGGATAGCAAAAGGAGGTATCTGACAAATAAATGACATATTTATGGACACATTATGCAGTCTGCTGAGGAACCACAGACATTTTCAGTAGTTTGAAATCTGAGTCTTCTGAATTTCAGCCCAGATTTTCTTGCAGTGGGACACACAGCTTCTTCCCATAGATGGGCACAGTTGTCTGGCCTGGCCCCATCAGGCCTCATCAGGGCTGTTATCGCATCTTAGATCCACTACAGACGAACATTCAGTCTGTAGGTCTGACTTGCCACAAAAGCCCACAGCTTGTTGTTTGCGTAGTATACATTTGTTGTATAAACCCCTAGAAAGAGATAGAAAGAGAATAGTCAAGAGGAATCTCTTGCTGCTGTGAAAGCAACTATATTGATGCAGATCCTGCTCTGAGTAACATGAGGATTGTCAGGAGGAGGCCAGGGCTGAAGAATGATCCCAAAGAAGCGCATACACCTGCAGCATATTGATAGAGCACTTTGGATTTAAAAAAAACACAAGGATGTAATTCCACTGTCTGATCCTTTCTACCCATTTTACTATTCACTAAACATGGACCGTTTGGGTTTTCCCTCTGGTGTCTTTTTAATAGGATTGTCCATATGAGAGATGACAGCCTCCCCTTTCTCTTGTGCAGTGTAGAATTCCTCTGCTATTGATTTTTATTCCTCTTCCTCTAAAAGCAAAGAAGAAAAAAAACTGGCAGGAAACAAAAGCACCATAAACTACCAGAAGCTGCTGCTTCTCAACCAAAAATTAGACACAGAACTACCCAAAATGCAACTGTTGACAACATAGGCCCATGCACTGTACTAACTCACTCTTGCAAGTGGCCTGTAAGCCCAGTTCATCCATTTCTATTCTTCTGAACGAGCCTTTATCCTACCACCCATCTCCCCATAGAGAATGATTGATCTGGATCCCCAAGAAATTCCTCCTCCTTCCTCCAAGCATCCACTCAACAGGGTTATTAAAAAACACCTCAGAACAATTCTGCTGTACCGGTTCTCTACAGGGAATAAATATAAACAAGATCTGTTCTACCAGTCAGCAGATAAAAATCCTGAATTCAGATTAAACCAATCAAAGGTGGTCCAATTAATTTATTTCCTTTGCTTCAAAAGCAGTAAAAGAGAAGCAAAGCACCTTGCTAAGTACATTTAAGAATCTTCATGAGCAAAAATTTCCATGTATTGTTTTAATGGTATTTGTATTTTATACCCTCTCCTGAATACCCAAATCCATTTGGCATATTACTGAGGCATGACATGATGCAATCATCACCTCACATTTGTACACTAAGAAATACTGTGAAACTCACAAATTATCAACTTGCTGGTGAGTGTGTGTACAAAAAAACAGATTTCAACCAATTAAAGAATCTCTAAACAAAACCACACACAAAACTTGTTAAATACAGTTAATACAAGTTAATATACAAATTAATACAAGTTAAGTACAGTTAAATGTTAAAATTTTCAGCATCCAATTAAAAATAAAAGCAATCTTTGGGATAAACCTCTAAAACATAAACAGCAGGATTCTCAGTATGGCTAGGATTTAATACAAAATTGCTGGTTTTTTTGTGATTATTTACAAACTCTTCCAGCTGTAGACCAACTTTGCTTTAAGGCTGCCAGTCCGATGCTTTTGCTGTTTGTGGTACCTTAGTGAAGATGAAACAGAATAACAGCTGACTACTATTTTAAAGGTTTGTTACCACTACAGAGCCAAATGTCCCTGTACAAAATCGAACCTGGCAAATATCAAGCCCAATTCCCCTCACTGCTGTCCGATAACAAAGGGGTGCAGCTCACCCGAGGACACGGCCCTCACCCAGCTCTGAGGACTCACCCTGAGGTCACCTCTCTATTCCATAGAGGCCCGTAAGCCAGCACGCGTCAGTAAGCACTCCAACAGAGGCCAGCCCTAGCCACAAACTGACCCTGCACAACCTCTCACCACAGGTACACGGCTCCTCGGACTGGGAAACCTGATTCAGGTTACAAATAATCTCTCCTGCTTTAACCCTGATTACCTTATAGCTTGTCCTCAAGTGCTTCTGCTGCACAAGGACAGGTACAGTATGCAGAAAGGAGCATTTGTCCATGCAGCTTAAGGTGTTGTGCACATCAGTTTTACTACAGAGATAAACCAATTAACAACCAGCTGATGGTGAAAATGGTGCATCCTTTCCCATTTCCTTCCCCTTCCCAACCTCAGCCACTCCTCTCTACTTCTTCAGCTGATCTGAGCCAAACCTGAGCCACTTTAGACAGCTAAACAGGCAGAAAACAACATGCCTCCCCTTTATATAGTTAATTTTCTACCAATTTAGCTTACTGTTACAGAGCCCTGATGAGTATCTCTGCTGACAAGGCAGAGGGCAGGAATGCACAGCTGTAAATAGAGAAAGAAGAGCAGAAAACCCTTTTATCAGCAGCCAGTCGTTAAATCAGGCAGGTGAATTACCACCACACCCTGAGTGAGGGGTAGGCAAAAGGAGGAAACCCCCCATTTTCATTGTATCAGCCATAAACCTGAGAGAAAACAGGCATTGAAATATTTCCTTACCTATTCTCACAGTTATTTGACTTTCTTGAAACCACTGAATAAGTTCCCCCCCCCCGCTTCCTCCTTGTTTCTTCTTTATTCATGCCAGCAGAAATTTCCATGTTGCCAGGCTATTAACTACCCTCATAACTATTCCCCAGCTATTAAGCAAGCCCCATGAGTAACGTATGAGAGACAAATAACGCTCACATTTGACTTAGGTTGTGCCAGAAAAAGATTGGGATCAGACAACTCTTTAAAAGAACAGAAACATATTGAAAGAAAAATGTATTTACAGTGTAGAGTCTTATTGAATTCCATTTAAAACAATGAAATGAGAGCAATATTAGCTAATTCATTTTAACTGAGAATAATTAGATTTAATTAGTTATGTTAATTCAATTACATAGGAAGAGAGATGCATTCAGATAGCACTGGCATGCAGGATAGGACAAGAATTGCTCCCAGAACCCTGTCAGAAAGGAAAGGATTCACATGATCAGAAATGATAGACAAAGGAATTACCACTCCAGACTTGATTTGTGGCCCAGTCTAGTATCTGTCTCAGATGACACAAGCACAGAAAGCTTCAGAAGGTGAAAACAAAACCCAGAGTAAATAAAACCAGAAGGACGTGTTAGAGGACAAATCTACCACCGCAAACTACTTACAGATTTTATTGAGTATATCAATATGGAAACCTGCCTGTTTGCTATACATGAAAACTTCTGCACACATATACTTACCTCAAATATTTTGTTCAATATCTTCTGTGAAGGTTCTCTGAAGATTAAGTGGGATCCAACATGAGATTTATGTTTTTCCAACAAATTGGGATATTCAAGCCACTGCTGGTTTGTTTTTTTGTTGCTGTTGGTTTGGTTGGTTGGTTGGTTTGGGGTTTTGTTTCTTTTCGCTCTGCACCACCCCTGTTCCAGTAGAGCTATAAATGGCCAGGCCCGTTCTCAGATTCCAGAACCCCTGCTATGGAAGTCTCCAAGCTATTTTCCGGATCATGAAGTTCATCTGTAGATTCTGCCTAAATCTACCATGTTAATCTGCAGTTCGCAGATGCAGGAAAACAAAAAGAGGATTTCTGAGGTCTAGCAAGCAGCTCCCTGTCAACCCCCGGATAATACATAGTTTAGCTCTGTGAAATCCATCCTCTGCCCCCTTGCTGCCAGGCAGGACTGTTCAGGGAACTGTGCTGCCATGACTTACAGCCTCTGGGAATCACAAGAGACTGAAGAATTCTGAAGGCACAGCGCTGGTAAAGGTGCAGGGCTGGGAAAGGCGTTATTAGGAGGAAAGGGGGAGGGATGGGGACAGGGTAACCCTTATTTTAGAGGCGTCACTCCTGGTTTGTCAGGCAAGGTTCAGGACCGAGGCGCACTCTCGAGTTGGCACGAACCGGGCTTCATTAAGAAGCACAGAGATTAACTACCTGGAGCTTTCATATCTTATTCAGAACTAAGCAGGCCTGGCTCATCACTTGATTTTTTTTGAAGTGTTTTATGCCAAGCTGCATGTTTACGTACATTCCCAAACGCTAACGTTTCCTTTTGACATTTTCAGCGTCAAGTTTGGAACCTTCACCACTCCGTGACTTTAAATTATGCCGCGGCTGAAGTATGTGATGATCACCCGGCAGCTCTGTGACAAAACCCGGGCAGGCTCAGAAGGCAGCAGCCCGGTTTTGTCACCTCTGTCGTCCCCCCAGCCCCCACGCGAGCCCTCGCCCACCCCGCCGGGGCTACCTCAGAGGCCAGTCCCGGGGAGGGGGCAACCAACCACCCCCCGCAGAGGAGACGAACAGTGCTGGTCCCCTTCCCGCCCGCCGGGCCGTTCCCCCCGCCCCGCCGCACTCAAGCCCCCGCGCAACCTCCGCTCGGCGTCCGGCGACGCTCCGTCCCGCCGCGATCGGCGCCACCGCGCACCACGCGGCCAATCGCGTCCCACCTTCTTCGGAAAGAGCCGGGCTCCCGGCCAATCGCAAACCGCCGTGCTGGGAAGCGCCCGGGAAGCCTTAGCAACCGCTGACGCCGGCGGCCGTCGCCATGGAGACAGGGACGCCAGGGCCGGGCCAGGAGGGCCCAGCCGCCTCCCGAAGGGTCCGAGCGCTGCACCCCCCGCCCCCCTGCGTGCATTTAATGAAAAGAGCAAAAACCCACCGTATAGTTCAGTAGATTTTTATTGCTTTTACCAACTTTTTCGAAACGATACAAAAGATAATTTTATTCTAGCGGTGTAATTAAAACAACAAAGGCTGGATCTTTCACGTCGAAGACAAGTCTGAGAGTTGTGTTTTCTGTATAAACTGAATATTGAGTCCACGTTTGGAATAATGTTTTCATTTGCTTTGGATTGTGTTGTAGAGTAAGAAAACATCACTGTAACTAGAAAAGCAGTCATAAAAAATTCGAACCGTAGAGCATGTAATTGCATTTGAAATAATCAGTATTAAAATCAAAACTGTAGTTCAGCTACAGATGCTGAGCCCTGGAAGACACCTATGCACAGGAATATCAGCAACAAGACAAAGAAAAATATTTAAAATGATGCATCCTGCCAATAAAATCATTTAGAAAAGTACTGATTTTTCAAAACACATTCATTATTCCAAATAAAAGTCAACAGATACTAAATTGAATATTAAAGTGTCTTTAGATTAACTTCTATGCCAACTAAGAAGTCCTACAAGTTTTCACTAAAAATGTTACAAAATAAAATCGACTTAAAATTACCAAGAAATTTGCTTTGTAGCACTACTTTTATGCTGACTCAAAGCTGTGTGTGCCTCTAGTCTTTAAAATTAGCCGTAAAATAAATTACTGTTGGTATAAACAAAGTATTTCACACATTTGTACTGTACTTGATAATGAATTTGACCTAGATGAGTAATTAAAACATTACTAATCACATAAAGCAAAAAGAAAACTAAAAGCATTGTGGTGCTCATCTAACAGACTACATTTGTGAACTGAAAATCATGAACCGTTTACCTTATGATTTACAGAATGTATGTACAAGACAACCCATCAAAACAGTGCAGGCTCCGCGACATGACACCTATTTGTTACAGATACATCTTACAGCCTGTCAAACCTGCCTTTGCAAAGGGCACAAATTCAGAAGTTACAATGGAAAGACAGAGATGCAGGTGAAGGAAATGGTTACGTTTATGGGAGAAGTTTCATTAAATGTAGAAAAAACGGCCAAGACATTTGGTTGAAAAACCCCCACCAGGGCACCAAAACCCTAACAGGTTTTATGATGAGAGCTTGGCAATTTGGAACATTTCACTGAATCATAAGATATTATATCTGCAAAATTATTCTAGGAAGAAAGTATAATTGACTTGGACATATGTAAACAGAATGAAAAGCATGTCATTGTAATACATAAGAAAATACTAAGAATGAGTTTTGTAGAATATAATTTAAACACGAGACTGCACTTCAAATGAAATATTTTAGATGATAATTTAAATGGAGTGGTCAAAATTAAGACCTACACTTTATGTAAACATTCATATTTATAAATAAATTAGAAAAATTAAAAAAAAAAAAAAAAAAAAAGGAGGGACTTCCTGAGGTGGCTCTGCAGCCAGATACACAGTAGCATTAAGCTCCATTCTGGGAAATCAAGGCATCTAAAGAAAAGTGCAGGGCTGTTTATTTTCCTCTGACTGTTGGAATGGAAAAACATTGGCGTAGTTTTTACAGGGCTTAACCCCCATTAAATGAATCAGTGCACAGCAATTATCACTGCTCTTTTGCAACTGTTAAGGCAATACGTATATCTACATACAGTAAATTACATCCTTAGCTGTTTTACTTTAATACTCTGTGTGATTTTAAAGCAGAGAAGGTGTAAAATGAGCAGCGAGTCACTTAACCATAGAATATCAACGGGCTTTTATGCACTTAGTACCAGACCTTCTTCTATTCATATGGAAAAAAAGTGCAAGCACAACATGCTACTGACCAAGAACACTGGAACTAAAGGTCACTGTAAACTGCTTTGCAAGTCATGGTATTCCTGGCACCGTTTAAAATATCTACACAATTAAAATTAAAATTACATAAATACTGTGATGAGACTTGCAGGGCTTTGGTTTTGTTTCCTTTAATCTTTACTCAAAAAATAGCCACATCCTGTAATATTGACCAAAACTTAACCCTTCTGAAGTAGAAGCCAGACACGAGGTGTGTAGCACCAGGGAACCCTGATTTCCAGCATTAAAGAGTTAAAAAAAAAAAAAAATTCTAAGAGGCTTATAGTAATTTTTTGGGTCTTTGGAAATTGTTGCAGGACTGTGAACATGAAGTGTAAAAATACTACTGGGAAGACTAACACAGAAGTAATGTATTGTGGATAACACTACATAAACTGCCCAAAATATCTTCCCTCTGATTCTGCAACAGCTACTGAGGAGTCAACAACTAATTTGTAAGTACTTTTTTTTTAATAATGCAGAAAAGTTTTGGGACACCATCTGCTATAGTTTCACTTTATCTCAGTTTGACTAGAGGGAAAACATGGGTATTTTCTGAAAGAGTGCGTACTCAAGCTAAGGCACAAGCTACAGCTCCAAGAATAAGGGAACATCAATACAGGTCATTACACAGTAGGAGTCAAATCGGTAATGCAGACCTCACTTGCTTTGCCACTGACCTGAGCCTTTGTTACGACAGTTCAGGTAGCATTATTTGTATTTGCTGTACCCTATGAGTTACTTTCTTTAAACAGTCTTCCCAGAATTCAGCCAAATGAAAAAAAAAATATATATTCAAAGGGAACAGTAACAGTCCATGTAAATTAAATGCTATTTTTAAGTATTTCTTTTTATTCCCACTGACTGCTTTGTTTCTGTAATGTACAATTATTTTGTCTCCAAGTGACACTTGGCTGAAGAGCACCAAAATTCTACCTCAAGTGGTATTTTCAGATGAACTCTGCCCTCTTCCAGAATCTGCTGCTTTTGCAGTTGTTGAGAATTTTACCACATGGTCCATGGTAAAACTCCCAATTTTGTTAAAAGCGGAACTAAGCAAAGAGCCTCTTCTGTTTTTAAATGAGCACAGATTCTAATTAAAGCCACTGTAATAAATCCAGACAGGGCTGGTGGCAATTCAGAATGTAAAGAAATCTTTGAGAAATTAAAGCCAAAAAACTAAGGCATAAGGCAAAAAATATTAATAATGGAAACTGTGCAGGTAAGTGATCAGGATTTTCATTTATACATAAAATTCTCATTATTTCAAATATTATAATGCTAAACACTAGAACTTGAAAATGTAAGTACAATAAACGCACTGACTGCATCTTTATCAGTAAGCCCCCCAAAATCCCATTTACTTTAATAAATGAATATTTATTTTTTCAAATCATCTTACATGATAAAAATTTATACTAATTAAAATAAATAAAACGTTTAAAAATAAGTTGGTGTGCTATCATATATGCCCTTTACAATGGAGAGGATCAGAACTGTACACACAAATATCACAAGCAATTTGTAACCCATAAAATAATACTGATCATAAACCTATTACAGAATTAAACTACAGCTAATTTAATCAAATACAAGGTAAATTTAAAAATCAATTATGCAAGAAAGATATTTGATGAGGACATGAAATACTCTAAAGTTTCAGTCTTAGAGCTGAGTAAATCAGACCCTGAAAATCGATGCAAAACTGTAAGTAAAAACAGGAACAATAGAATTCAAGAGTACTAGTGTGGTAAGTATGTATAACTTCCTATAGACCAAATTGCTGTCTGTAAATCCAATTCATATTGTGTAAATATGGAGTGTCCAGAATGGCAAATACTGAGTTGGGACTGTAACTACAATTACTGCACTCATACTGCTACTGGACAATAATGAAAATAAAGAGTGAAGAAAAAAAAAAGTAGCAGAACAGGGTATTTATGTATTTTAAGAATTAGCTCACCACCTGACTTAGGGCTCTAGGCCACTTCTGTAAAATAGGAGATGGAATCCAGAAAACACTAGCATGTAGTGGAGACACAAAATACAGTAGTTCTTGTCCACAGCACATTAATATTCGTTCTATGAAATAACAAAAAAAGTATACCCTGCAAAAACAAGCAGTAATTGCCTGCATAGAAAACAAACTTCTATAGCGCACATTACAAACAGAGGTATTGCAAAATTCTAAGCAATGTGGACCAGTAATAATCAGCAAAAGCTGATTTGACTTTTATGCCCATACTGATTATTGAAAATAATAAGCATTCATTACAATCTTCCTATTTAAAAATGAAAATAAAATTTCCAATAAAATAAATAGCTGAAGTGTGATTACCACTCATTCGTAGGAAAATCTTCTCATTATGCAAGCATATCTACAGTGCCCTAAACAATGGCAGAATTAAATACACATTGCTCTTTAAACTGGAAATCACACTTCAATGGTATAATATCCTAAAGTGATATAAATACACACACAAATATACGCAACTCCCCTCTATAAAGATGTTTCGGCATCCACGTATTTCACAACAGGTGCATCTTCCACATTTATTTTCACACTGTCTGGTTTTTCAGGGCTGTTTGAAAGCAAAGAGGAAAATTTAAGTTCTGGTTCACTTTAGTAAAGGTTAACTTAAAACATTTTATACTTAACAATGATCATTTGAAGTATTTATGTAAGGATACTTTTACGGTGATGTATTTCTATTACATTCTAGTGATTGTTAGAATACTATTTACTATTTACAGGAGTAGTACAAGCTTAAAGAGAGGAATCACCAAGATCTCATCTATAAATACTATTGCCAGTCTCACTGCTTTTCCTGTTACAATACCCCCAAGTTCTGTTGTCTTCATCACCCTTGGCTGACCTACTGTCTGGACAAAACAAAGTGTATTTCCACGCCTAGTCTGGAGCAAAGCATGTGCTGAATAAACAGATGATACACAAATGCTAAGTGGCCAGTCACTCCTCCTGTTTCCATGATGCAAGCTCGACAGTACCAGATAGCTTGGACAACGACACATGAACACTCCCTCACCACCAACTCTTCCGCAGACATGTAACCTTACACAAAAGTTGACAAATTCATATCCTGAAACCTCTCTTCCTTTGACAGATGTGGCTGAAAGGGATCAACCAAAGTAAGATGCATGTACAGACAGCAGGAGTACATAAGCTTAGTTTTTTGAGTCAACCGGGGCTGTTCTCCCCTCTTTCCTACCTAAAAACTACTAAGCAATAGTTGCATTATGATGGAAGAATCTGCAGATAACAGTCTCTACAAATTACAAGCCTTCCAGCAAGTTGGGGATATTCCATATAAATATTCAGCACTTCATTTGTTACTCTTAGAAGATTTGGCCCGACAGGGAAGAAACTAGAATGGAACAGCAGAGTAAATCATTGCACACAGACTTTCCTGTTGGACGGGGAGCTCACTGAGAAAGATGCTCCTGGGCATCACAGAAGATGCATGTCAGCTTACAGGAAATGTTCATAGCACTGAGGACTCCTACTCTGTCCAGTACTTCATTCAAATATATTTCATATCCAGTGAAGATAATATCTGAGCCAGGTTTAAGTTTCAGAGATTAAAAGTGAGCTGGGGAAAAACAAACCAACCAACCCACAAAAACAAGGGGCAGATCCCGGGGCAGCATAATCAATGAAAGTGCTGGACTTACCTTTTATTCTCACTGGCATTTGTAACCTTCAGGATCAAACAATTCCCGTGCTACACTCTCTAGCAAAGCTTTTAGAAATCCTAAACCCATCAGCGTAGCATACAATTGTATTAAGCAAACAAAGAGTAAGTTTAAAATTGTAATAACGTATTCAATCAAATAATTGGAATTCCTCATAGAAATTGTTTAACTTCAGAGTAAAGAGCAAAAATTAAGTTCAAATTCAAGTTCCTCAAAAGCAAAAAGCAGATTTCAAACCATGTATGCTCACTTTTCTGACATACATTTCAAGAAATACAAGTACAGTTATTAGCTGCTAAACACATGATCATAGTTAGAAAATGCGTGAGTAATTATAGCTACCTCAGGTTAGCTCTGGTTACTTTGGCATTCTCAGTACTCATGGCAAGAGCCTTCCACTGTGCAGTTTTGGCCATTTCGTCAGATATGTTTACAACTGAGGGATCAACGCTAAAGAATAAACATACTGTCTGGTTAGTATTCAATACCTTGCAACAGCATTATACTTATTGTCACTCATCATTCACATCAGTTGTGCTTTCTTTCAATATTTACACAGCCACAAATTGAGTTATCTTAAAAACGTATTTCATCAAAAATCCGAAAACTCACCAGCACTGCCTTAATCACACAGCATCTTAAAAGTTTTTCACATAGATACCACTGAGACACTGAGAATATTTGACAGTTATCTCATTTCTAAATTACCTGTAACTTTAGAAAATTATTTTGCATGCTTAGAAATAATGAAATGAATTACACTGTTCTGCTACGGCTTTCATAAATCAGAATTATTTTGTTTCCAAGAAGTAACCAAGGGCAAAAGAGCAGATGTTAATAAAATTTTGAAAATGGTAACTCAATTGAGATTTAAAACTAATATAAATCTAGAAGTCCCAACATTCTAGACAGATATCAAGTTATTTTTTTTCTTGCAGAGCCTTAGTAGACATTTTTCAAGGTTTTTTTGCCACCATCCCCTTCAGTCCTGCAGAAGTTAAGTTTACCCTCGCAGATGGTAAGCTTCCAAAATCTATTCCCCACCTTCCACTCCACACATTTATACGTACAGCAGATTTGGGTGTTGTCTATAGGCACGTCTTCTGTTCTGTTCTATACTTAAGCTTCAGAATCTACCCCAAGGTACCTCTAAGAGTTCTTCAAATTGCACAGAAATATTTCAAAGCCATTTTTCCTCAGGAATCCCGACAAGATGCAAGACAGTGAAATATATAGCAAACACACATGCACACAGTTGATGAAATCACAGTTCTACTGTGAGAGCGATTAGCAACTCAAACTTCTTTTTAAAAAAGCTTTAGCATTTGCATTTGCGTTGCTAAAGTCTGATTAAGGCTGCTCTTAAGAGTAGACAGTAGCACTCAGCAGGAATATGTCTAATCCAAAAATCTGTCTCTTCCCAACTCAGATCTGGGTAGACCTGATACTACCCTAGATACATAGAAAAGCCAGTTTTTAAGCTAGGAGCCTGTAGTATCAGAGAGAAAAAAAAATGGCAAGCTCTTATCTGTCACATCTTCTGGGTGTGTTGAACAGTTGTTGAATACCCAACAACTAAGCTGAATACGTCCTCGGTCAGGGAGAGATGTACTGAGGCAAAGCACCTTCCAGTGCTGAAGGAACTTTCCATCAGCAAAATTCTAGCACTTCCTTTTCTGGAAGAGAACTGGTAATCCTGTCCTCACATTTACTTTTAGAAAATGACCTTTTGAAGTAAAAATGGCTGCCTGTAAAAAGCTTTTTTTATATCACAGAAATCATAGACTTTAGCCCTCACTTAAATAAACAAAGAACTGCACACTTAAGACTTTATCTGAAAAATCCAAGTGGCTGGTAAACACACAGCTCAACTGATGCTATTAGTTGCTTAATACTCAGTATTTCATGCACAGTAACACACAAGTATTCCACAAAAACTGACCAAGGAAGCTTCTTCACCTTGAGTACAGCTGGTCGAAATTGAGTCATCTGATCTGTTCAAGATGGTCATGTAAACTTATAATTAAGATGCAGTTTTAAAGAACAATGCAACATAAAAATGCTTCTATACCACTGTCAGATATACCTTCATAATTCCTAACCATGGTCGAGTTACAAGACTGAGAGAAAAAAGTAATTCCACTCATAAACAACCAACTTAACATAAACCAAATCACAGCATATGATACAAAAACTCTTAAAGGGGGACATTTTATTATACCTGTATTTTAGGGTTTTTACAGGAAAATCCAAATTTGCTTCTCCATATGCAAGATGTACACTTTCATTGTCCCCTGTCTGAAGCATTCTCTCTGCTTCCTGTAAATTGTGAGTTAGAAGTTTATAACATTACTCATGCAACAGAAATCAAAAGAGTATCTCATGCTGACTGCTAATTTTCATAGGGTAAGGGGTGTTTCCCTGTAGGTATGGGAGTTGAATGCAGGAGATCTAGTTTAAGACCTTTTTCCTCAGAAGCATTTTATCCACGTAGGGGAAATGGGGGAGTGGGGAAGGAGGGTGTTACCAGTTTTGTAAGGAATTCAGCTAGCTGGTTTACAGTTAGGTACGACATTTATGAAGAAGTTATACATACTATATTACTGTATTACTGGTAACTAACAGTTGGTTTTAACTACAGCTCTGCAAACACACACAAGAAAAATGTCCCTGATATGGTGAACAGTTTCATGATTAATGTAAACAGGGTAGAGATCCCTATGCCACTGCTTTTCTCTCCCATTCATACCCACCTTCTAACCTGACGAAAGACAAAACCACATTTTGTGCTAAAAATGGCTTCTTTCCACTTTAATTGTTAATTTTAATCACAAATAAGAGTCATAGTTCATAATAGCATAATTGAAACAGTGACTTTTCCTCAATTGCCAGTAATAGCTCCTTTAGCATTAAATCTCATTAATAAAGAATTTCAAAATGTGTATTTGGTATATAAGGTCATATGCTCAGGCCGCTTAAAGTTCTCACTGAGTATTTTCTAGTCATTTAGAACATGCTTAGTTTTATTGATTTCACACTTACTGCCTTCTCTTTTTTCTTTTTGTCATCTTCTTTCTTCTTTTTACTTTCTGGCATAAGATCATCGAGCCAGCTGAGCTCTCTTTTGGTGAAACACAAATCCATAAGCTTGCGAATGAACACTAAGGCTAGAACCTTAAGGGAACCAGAAATTCAATCATTTATATTAAGCTATTTAAATCAACAAAAACACACACGTGCTTTCAGTACATTCAAAATCTTTAACTGAAGTATTTTTTGTAGTACTAATTTATCTTACCACAAAGTTAAATTAATTTCCATTTTCAACAGCTATTCACAACTGAATTGCTTATTTTCAGGAAATGAAAAGTCCTTGTGCTTCAAAAATGAACAGCTTCTACTACATGTTCTTTTGTTTCTTTCCCACTCCTTTCTTAAGGCAGCAAATATGTTCTGAAGGGATGCTGGATGATGCACGTACTCTTGGAAAATTATTAACTTGTAAAACAGATAACTTACCATCATAGGGAAAACAACAGCAGCTGCAGAGGCTTTAATCACCCACAACAGAACTAGACAAGTGAGCTGAACAACTGTAAAAATATGGACCTTCCAGAGTGGCACATAACGGAGATAAATCAGGTCTGGTTGATGTTTGGCAGGCATTCCAAACAGTTTTATACGGTCAAAAAACTGCATTGAAAAATAAAATCATCCTTCAGTTAATTGTTTTCTTCCCCTCCAGAAGGAAATAAAGATTTTTAAAGGACTCCAGAAACAGAAGCTAATACCAAACAAAATACTAATGAAGAGCACTGAACATTCAAGAGGATGGGGCTGAGGGCTGTTTTGTTTTGTTGGGTTTTTTCCCACCTCTCATTACTACTACATAATTTCAGAATATTTCAGAAAATTTGTTGCCCGGCTATACTGCCAAAAGAATAAATGCAAAAGAACTGAGAAGTGAAGGTACAACACGGTAGGAACAAATATCTGAACACAACACTCAGGAAGTTATCCAACATGCTATTCAGACAATATGGACTAGGCTTATTTTTGATCAGAAAAAGTAATGTATTACTGTTTCCTTTTCATTTAGTGTTAAACAACAGCAAATTCCTCATTAACATCAGATTTTACCTGAATGCCTTTTAACGAAGATACTCCCATGTAAAGAAAGACACCATACAAAACTGGCATTGGAATAAACTGGGGAGGAAAAAACACCCACAGTTACTTGTGTCATCAACATGGCATAACATAGCATGTTACTGAAAGAGATGGACCAAGTTATTTTTTACTTTATATTTTACTTAAGTGAAATCTGAAAAAGTGGAAGCTCTTTATTTATAGAGAAAATATATGCATAATTGAGCAGCAAAAAAACAAGGCTATTACCCAGATTAAAAAGTAGTTCAGTCTTGGCTGCCCATTCATTCAATTTTTTAGGCTGTAACCACAATGTCCATTAATGCTAAGTATGCTGCTTTACATTGCTATCTGATAGGCATTGCATTGAGGCTATCAACATTTCATAAAGAGCAAATAGTAACGTTTTCATTCCTAATACCCTTGGTTCCATAAAAAATAAGAGTATTAGTTTCTAAGAATCAGCTGTCAAAACATGGAGTAAACATCTAGCTTCAGTAATCAGCACTTTTATCTTTTGCTTTTGAGCAACAATACATCTATTCCAATATTTCTGCTTCTGATTATATGAGCTCTTGGTAGCTTTCCAACCAGAGACTGTGAAATCTAAACTAATTTCTAATAACTGCTACTGCTTTATTGTTCTAATAACTGCTACTGCTTTATTGTTTTCAGACCTTTACATTGTTTAAACATACAAATAGTCAACTATTAAGAATTTATAATATGTAGCTCTAATTACTAAACTATAGCTGTGTGTTCATAGGCTTATTTCTTCCCATTATCCAAATTTAAACAGCCATTAGAAGCAATCTTTTTGTGAAGACAGACTTGTGATCTGTCTTTAAACAGACTTTTACAAAGTTCTTTCGAGGTATGAGCAATTATGCAATTTATACCATATCTCCTATTCTGATAATAAAAAGAATTTTTTCATTTCTCCTTTTAACTATTAGATTAGAAACAACACAGTAGAAGCTGAACAGATTTTACTCAAATCTGAGCAAAAAGCCAACTGAACTGATTGGTTTTCTTCCAATAAAGTCTTCAGAAGGGCACTATGGATATCACAATTAAGAGACAGCGTAAATTGAGGCCACAATAAGACCTGTAAAATCTCTACTACACCATGATGATGCATAAGCTAATCTTGAAACTTTAAACATCAAAGGAAGTCTAATAAGCTGAAAAAGGAGAAGTGAACAGTGTCACTTCTGATGATCACTTTCCAAACCAGATATTTGTTTCTTCTGCTATATTATATTACTTCCACTCAAGTAACTTCATATCTTTATCACGCTCCTTTCCTCTCCATTATGCACTCAAAAAAAACCCCAAAACAACCCTACAGAAGAACTATTTTAAATAACATAGACTTGAGAAACTGAAAAATAGCTGGCAAGAAAATCAAATAACATGGACAAAGCTTGTTTTTGTCACTACTCACTACGCTTCTAGCTTTCTCAGATTTCATTTCCTTGCATTTCCCCACCCAGTTTCTATTCAACTAACACCTGTTCTTAAAAATGCAATTTGAGAATGAGTCCAGGCATATTTTACTTAACTTAATAAAACTTCCTAACATAATGAAATGCTAAATCACAATACCAAAATCAAAAGCACAAAGAAAATACAAATGTTTCTGAAAAACTGTCTTTTACCTTTAATACAGAGGTCATGAACACTGACAGCCCCATCAGGACAAAAATCATCAATCCTGTCACTCGCTGCTCCCGGATTCCCAAGAACTTTGGTTGTTCTCCTGGTGCTGAGCATTCTGACTCAACTTTCAGGCTATTAACATGACTTATAGACAGGACAGTTGCAGCAACAAACCACGGTAAGCCCATGAGAGAGCATATTCCCAACATAACACCAACCATGAGCAGATCAAGATGATAACCACAGCCTTTCTGTAAAATTAAGCAAACAAATCATTTGATAAGCTTCCTATTTATGCGATACCATATTTATAACTTACCTGGTAAATAACAGATAACTACAAAAGTTAAGATTCTTTGAGAGTGTCCACAAAATTATACTTTTTCCTATACTAGATCAATATATACATTTATTTAGTAGTTTTAGGTAATGTTTCACAGATTTGCAGAATGAATCTGATTTAAAATGAACTTGACTTACAAAACATTAAATTTTTGTGAAATAGACTTTTACCTTCAGCTTGTGCTCTTTCCTGTTTATAATAACAGCTGTTATTTGTTGATCCATGAAAATGAGAATGGTACAGAGTAAAGCAGGAACAGCAGCTACCAAGAGTGTCCACCAAGGATTGCTTCCAAGAGGATCTATGAACCATCCTCGGTCTTTTCGGGTGGGCTGAAAAAACAAACAACAACAAGAACTAAATGACTAAGATAAAAAGCAGAATTTATTGCTAAAAACCTGCAATGAACAGGTCAACAGTCTCCTAAATACGTGTTTAGATTTTTTTTCCCAAAGGCTTTGACCAAAAGACTGATTCAGCTGTTACATGTGAATGTGACACTTATATGGAAAACACTGAAACAAATCAATTTCATTCCTTCACATCTGCACATTTGCACAAAAGAATGTTCCTTTTTCAGTGATATTATAATGTAAAGCATAGTCTCTGCTGTCAGATGAGACATACATCAAAAACAGAAATGGGAGATTAATTTAGCAACTACATTGTAAGTAAAAAAAAATAAATTTCTGTTTCTATACAATTCAATCATTTTACTGTCTATGAAACTGCAAGCATTTAAAAAACTAAGTTTTTTTAAAAGGTTTCATTTCTTACTTCAAATTTCTCCGGAACATGAAGCTTAGGAGAAGGCACTCCCACAAGATAGTCAATCAAAACCATGATAACTATGGTCAGAAATACTGCAAAGTCACTGATGGTAGAACGTACCTATAAAGAAAAGACTTGCATTAACTTGCTTTTTCATCATTATAATTTTCATGTATAGAAATACAACATTCTCCCCTATGAACAGCGAAGTCTATTTATACTATACTACATCACTGAACATCATATATATTTTCTCCTTTATTTTAAAATTTAAGCTGCCTGCCAGCATAGCATGAAGCTGCAGAAGGTAAGTATTCTGGACAACTGTGCATCCAATTATTTCATTAAGAATTATCTACTGCAAGCAACAAATGATCTAAAAAAACTCCTTCCTCATCTTCCTCTCCTCACAACCCTACTGGGAGGCTGAGCCATGACAGCTAGTCTCTTGCAGCTTAATTCAATAACATAACTGAATTGTTCAGAAATCAATATTTATACATTTGATGTTTTAATAGGTAGGAGGGGCATAATTTGCAACAGATGTGGTTTATCAAGGTGACTTCATTAAACATTAGGGACACATTGTAGGGACGAGCTGAGGTTTAGAGAAAATTCAACCACTTCACTTTGGCTAGCGGAATGAAGTTGCGTAAATTAGTCCAAGGGTAATAATTATACCAGCCTCTATTAGAAACAGTAACCCCATGAGGAATTACTCAGAACCCTTCATATGTCAGCAGTTTGGGGAAAGCAATCAATTGCTCTGTACAGCTAGGTGAGGAAAACAGCAGCAATACTATATCCCCAAACGATACCTGGGAACACCCATTAATATAGGGAGACAGACTGCCTAAGTCTCCTAATGTTTAGAACATCCTGTTGTAACCATAAGAAAGTATAGAGTAAGCATGGAATTTTCAGAAGCCAATTTACTTACTCTAATATCTAATAGCTTAATTTCTGGAATTATTAGCAAATTTTCTGGTCTTAATTTCTTTCTGTGTCTTAAAAGAAATCCCTCAATAAAATGTTTCAAAGCAGAATTAAAAAAAACAACTCTGTTAAGTTATACTAATGTATTTATCATATCAAAACAATGGTCTCTGATCAGAATTACCTTAGTTGGGAAATAGCGTTTGGTCTTGAATTGCTTAAGGAAAGAGGAAAGGAAAAATGTTGTAAAGAATAGTATGACAGACCAGAAGAGAACATCTGGAATATATGGTCCATGATGGCTACACGCTGATCCACGAAACACACCATGATATTCGAAACATTGCTGGAAAGAGAAAAACTTAAGTTCTTGTGTTTTATTCATTTAGTACATTCAATCTAACTTAAAGCTTTTCAATAAAATAACACACTTAAGAACTTTCACAATCCCAAAAAGGGGGGGTTCTTTCATTCATCAGTACCTCATCCTGAAATGTCAAAAAATGTCTGCTGTCTGTTTCAGAAGAGCCATAGTATCCATTACTGATAATTTCAGGATGTCAAAATGCTGGGAGGTATCCAAGAAGAAATGTCTTCATATTCACACAATTTCTACTCTATTTCTCAAAGTATCTCCCCTCTTCCCTTCCTTTTTTTATGTTTGTCAGCTTGAAAATTGATGTTGGATAGTGTGCTTTTCCTGGGCTTAGTACTTCAATTTCTAAATAAATATTTTCTTCCAACCAATATTTAGGTAGTTTATTTGGCTCTGTTGTAGTTTTATACCTATGTCTATCAAACTAATCGAATGTGTTTGCTATAAAATTTTAACTGCAGATTCCATCTCCACATCATCTTAAAAATATTTGTTTATCCTTTCAAGAAAACTGAAGGAAGCAACCTCCTATTTGTTCACTTCATCATATTCATTTGCACTTCAGTAAGAAGACTCTTCTGCCTAGCAGGATTAAAGTGGCTACCTCATGCAGACATTTATTATATTAACACTTACTGCCATGGACCAAACCACTACAACTGTTTAAAGCATCATGGGAGGAATAAGAGAGTTCAAAAACATACAGTTTTAAAGAAAACAGTACCGGTTCAAATTAAGAAAGAAACCAGACAAAAAATATTAAGGAAGACTGGTACTTTGTGGGTATTTATTTTTTATACACATATACATATATACACACACACACGTAAATCGCTTTTAGACACTCACAGAAACTGTAAGGTTACTCCATGCTATATTTTCCACGGATATATTCATTTTCGTCCACACCTGCAACGTTTCATTGCTGGGATTCTCAGGCTCAGAACACACACATCTGGAAAGAAGAAAAAAAATCATTTGCATGCTTTTAAGCTGTATGTGCCAAAATGCAGCAATCTGCAGTAATTTTTAAAAATCCTGAGGAGTTTAAACCAGAGTTTATCCCAACCTTTTATGAAAGAAGCAAAGTCCAAGGCTCCTCCTCACATGACATGAACTAGGATTATTGGGAGGTAGGATACAGGAAATGAAGATGAAAGAAGTGACTGCTCAGGAGGTTTAACATATTGGACAACAACAAAATAAATTATGTATTTTAAAGAATCAGAAGCAGGTAAGATGTTTACTTAACTATTTGATTGATCTCCCAGTTTTTAAATAGAATGACACCTGAAAATAAAATGAAATAGACAACATACGTGGGCCTCTACATATTGTAAATAAAAGATGAGGATTAAAAGTCTGAATAACACCACTTTCTGACAAGCCTATACTAACATACATTGTGTTATTTCTAAATATTCCTACATAATTTGACTAACGAGGCACAAATAGTTTTCTATGACTGCGTACAAATGAAAGTTTTTAGATTTCTATACAGCACAATATCCCACAGTGAGTCAAACTGCACAATAACATAAAACAGACACATTGAAACCGTTTCAATTAAAAGGAATCACAGAATCACAGAATGTCAGGGATTGGAAGGGACCTTGAAAGATCATCTAGTCCAATCCCTCTGCCAGAGCAGGAACACCTGCATGAGGTTACACAGGAATGTGTCCAGGCAGGTCTTGAATGCCTCCAGAGTAGGAGACTCCACAACCTCCCTGGGCAGCCTGCTCCAGTGTTCTGGCACCCTCACTGAGAAGAAGTTTCTTCTCAAATTTAAGTGGAACCTTTTGTGTTCCAGTTTGTACCCATTACCCCTTGTCCTATCATTGGTTGTCGCCTGGCTCCATCCTCATGACACTCACCCTTTATATATCTGTAAACACTAATGAGGTCACCCCTCAGTCTCCTCTTCTCCAAGCTAAAGAGCCCCAGCTCCCTCAGCCTTTCCTCATAAGGGAGGTGCTCCACTCCCTTAATCATCTTTGTTGCCCTACGCTGGACTCTCTCTAGCAGTTCCCTGTCCTTCTTGAACTGACCGGCCCAGAACTGGACACAATATTCCCTGAAAGGAAGTATCAAAGAAGTGTGAATGTTTGTAAAAGCGACAATAGATCTTTGAGTGGAAACAGAGTCAAAGCCTGGTCTGACACTGCCAGCAGTCAACCTGCATGTATCATGATCTCCATCTCGGCCAGGCAGAGCAGCCACCCAGCAGGACAGTCTGTCATTTGCCCTCCAGCCAGGGACTGACTACGGAATGCAACCAGGAGGGACTTCCTCCTCAGGTGTATGGACATGACCTCACAGGGGCTTCCTCACCAGCGTGTGACCTGGCAGGCGACAGACAACTACGCAAGTGCAAATAAAGCTGAAGGATGCACATCTGCAACCGCAGTGGAGCATTAGCAGATAAACCCTTGCTCCTCAAAGATGGTATGTGACTGTAACACACATGTCTGGGGATCAAGCGTAAATATTGGTGAGGGTGCAATGAGAACTTCTGGAGATTAGTAACAGAAGACAATTTAAAAATGTGTAGGTTCTTACTAGTGTTTCTTAAGTGCCATGCATTGTAGTTTATCTGCTGTGTTACTGGTCCTGAATATATGGATGGCTTCTGAGAGAAGATACCATAAGATTCTCCCATGTCCGACAGAGCCAGTGACAGCCAGCTCCAAGACAGATCCACTGCTGGCCAAGGCTGAGCCCATCAGCAACGGCAGTAGTGCCTTTGGGATAGCATATTTAAGAAGGGATGAAAAAAGTCGCAGCACAGCAGCAGCCAAGAGAGACAAGTGAGAATATGAGAGAAACCACCTGCAGAAAACAAGGTCAGTGAAGGAGGAAGGGGAGGAGGTGCTCCAGGCACTGGAGCAGAGGCTCCTGTACAGCCCGTGGTGCAGACCATGGTGACACCAGTTGTTCCCTGCAGCCCATGGAGGTTCACGATGGAACAGAGATCCACTGCAGCCCAGGGAGGACCCCACACCAGAGCAGCTGGATGTGCCTAAAGGGGGCTGTGACTCCATGGGAAGCCCACGCTGGAGCAGGCTCCTGGCAGGACCTGTGGACCCATGGAGAGAGGAGCCCATGCTGAAGCAGGTTTGCCTGCAGGACTTTTGTGACTCCACTAGGGACCCACACTGGCGCAGTCTGTTCCTCAAGGACTGGACCCCATGGGAAGGACACACACTGGAGCAGTTCATGAAGGACTGCAGCCCATTGGTAGGACCCACACTGGAGAAGTTCATGGAGGACTGTGGGAGGGACACTGGAGCAGGGGAAGGGTGTGGGGAAAGAAGAGCGGCAGAGACAACCTGTGATGAACTCACCACAACCCCCATTCCCTGTCCCCCGTGCGAATGTGGAGTAGAAGGTAAAGAAATCAGGAATGAAATTGAGTCTGGCAAGAAAGGAGGTGCGAGAGGAAGGTTTTTTAATATTTGGTTTTATTTTCTCATTACTCTACTCTGATTTGATTGGTAATAAATTAAACTAATTTCCCCAAATCTGTTTTGCCTGTGACAGTAACTGCTGACTGATCTCCCTGTCTTTATCTCAACCCTTTAATCATATTTTCTCTCCTCTGTCCAGCTGAGGAGGGGAGTGAGAGAACAGCTTCATGGTCACCTGGCATTCAGTCAAGGTCAACCCACCACAGGCAGATAACATACAGCTGCCACAGAAATAAAACAAATGTAAAACAGATACATCTAAAGAGCTTGCTTATTGCATTCCTTAAATGAAATAAAGTTATTTTTGTACTGGTAGTTTTACTGCTAATTACTGTGATGAATAGAACTAATAGTTATACTTGATCAGGAAAGAAAAAAACAAGGCTCTATTGTATTTCCTATTATTCACCTCTCTCAAAAAAAAAAAATCTAAAAGTCAAATATTCCTTCCCCATAACTACAGTAGAAAGCAACACTGTTTAAAGATGCAAACTCCTATGCACGTGAAAGTTGCAGAAGTTCTCCATGCCTCAGCTACCTGGAAATAATCCTCATCCAGGTGGGGTAAACGATAATGATTTCTGCAAGTGGCAAGGCAGAACTCCTGTTCTGACCTTTAATCTCCAGGCTGACCTTTCAGAAAGCTGCAATTAAAGCAGGCATTTGTCACAGCCCCTCATTCCTTCCAACCACCCATAGCTAACACAGAAAATTCAATTCCACAGTATCCTGAATAGAAATTTTCTGAGGTTTCTCATGCCCACACCACCCCCAGCATTCCTCCCTGCCATGGAGAGGCACACATTGCAGTTTAGTAAATGGCATGTCTCTATACCATAAACATTTTCCCTATGTATTTTACTATCAGACAAAAATGTCATACTTACGAGTATAAAGTCAGTTTATCCAAATCGTTGTGCATATTGAAGGCATACACTTCTCCCAAATGAAAAAGTTTTTCCAATGCCTCATAAATAAATATGATGCATATAAGCGCTGCAAAAGCTTCCTCAGTGAATCGAGTGATGTAACACACAAGGCTGCTGGCATCTGTGGCTACAAGCACTATGCATAAAAACGCAGTCCACAGACCAATGCTAGTTCGCAGAGAGAGGTAGGAAAGATTATAATCCCTGTGTGAAGAAAGAAACAGAAGTATTAACTGAGCCACAAGTTACCTATACTATATTTTTTTTTAAAACATACTGAAGCCAAGCTCTATAAGTATTCACCACTTTTCTCATCCTTGATGTTAGTTCTGAAGGAGGCAGAAGCTTTTATCTCACATCTTCCACCAAAGCAAAGCAGCATTGCAAGGTGTTTCCAGGACTGAGGGTGCAACTACCTAGCTTGGGGAGCACCATGGAGATGATCTTTCCAGAATTACGTGGATGCTTTCTCCTAGAGAGCAGATCCCTGTTTATCCCTACAGAATCAAAACCAACATCTTCACACAGTCAGAACATAACTTTCATTTAGGTCCCAGCTACTTCTTATCACCAATTTTCTCATTAAGGCTCACCAGGACCTCACAGCTTTGCCAAAGCACATCCATCTCTCAGTCTCTTGCTGCTGCATCTACATCTTCACGGACATCCACTTTAAACATATATCTGTTTTTCAATTACAGCTATTCTAAGGGACTAGAAAGTTAGAAAGTGCGTCAAGCTAATACAAACATCACTTACCTGCAAAATTTAAATAATATTTTCTCAAATACTAGAACTGGTCCGGTGCTTCCCAAAATAGTAAGAGGTTGCCCAGCAAAGAGAGAATAGGCAATCCCAGTTAATGAGGCTCCAAAGAGAGACTCTATTGCACTCTGTTTGGGGGAAAAGAAACTGCTGTAACTATGCTGCCTTTCAGGTTACCATTTACCATCACATCCGCATAAACACAGTTTTAAGATGCATTAACTTAGAAACAAGACAAGATGTAAAAACACTGCAATTAATATTGATGTTTGAGACAAGAATAACTTAACACAGCTTTGCAGTAACAATACCATGGGCAAAAGATTTTGAAAACTTCACTCCTGAGAAACATAAAGCCACCCAAAAACATCAGAATACGTTACTAGTCCTGTTAGCTATGGAAGAAAAACGTACCAATAATTACTACAAATAATAAAAAAAAAAAAAGTTACTCAACATGTAGTTTACAGGAAAATTTATCTGTCTCTGTAAAGAAAATAGATATATGTAGTGATATATATATGTGTATATATATAGCAACATACCTGTATCAAAACATGATACGGTGTGCCGTATCAAACCTGCATCAACCAAGCATTACAAAAGAAAAAACTGACAGGTGGAGGTGCAGGGGAAGTTACTGAACAATACTGGCTTATGTATACATGACACCAGAAACAGATGAGCAGTAAACCAACATCCCACCTGGTAATGCATTTCTTTTCATTGAAGTAAGATATCTACTTCAGTTATTGAATTAAATGTTTTACGTTTTCTGCTAAAAAAAAATACAGTTATAATGTACCCCAAAAGAAAGGGACGGGACTTTTTAGATCCTAAAATGATATCAAAAGTTACTTGAAAATAGTTAACATTTACAACTATGAGAAGTCACGGATTATAGATTAAAAATTCCACTAGGAATCCTTTAAGTGTTTGCTATTTTGCAAGCCTAAGAAAACTAAGTTTATGCAAACTTAAGCTCCAATTCAGGAAAGCATCTATAATTGGGCAAAATGGTTTGCTGAACTGAGGCTATTAAAAATGAAAACATGAGGTCTTTGTTCATTACATTAGGAAAAAAAATAATCCCAGTCTCTTATTCTATTACCTTTGAATTAGTGCTTTTGGTTAGTCAATGCATTAACCTTGGGGCTCTCAATCAGGGTGGCAGGGACAGGAGTACTGTGGAGATGATGACCTCTGGGAATGTGAGGGAAGGTTTCAAACAAACTGTGTACCTTACAATGTCAGCTACTGTGCTTGAACATGTGTGTGCAGTAACTAAATTTTATATTCAATGATGCACACCAAGTATCTGAAGGCAGGAACAAACCTGCTAACAATTCCAGATAGCTAAAAGAAAGAAGGTATTTAAGAATCAAGCTCTAAAGAAAGTATGTTTTCATAATTATACATGACGCACATTCAAAAATTACATCGACATTTTGATAAGCATTCCTACATTTAGAGTAGCAGAAACAGTGCACAGAAAAGATACATTTTTTTTCTGTATTTGCTATCTGCTTGAAGTGCTACATCAATAACGAAAAACTGAGTCAACAGCATTACTTGAAAGAGATAAAATATTTAACTAAATTTTAATATCATACAACCCTAAAAACTTGATCTAAGTATCCAGAACAATTTTATAGCATCATAAGCTTTACCAGAATCTTTAAATTTGTTAAGGATGTGTCTGAATACATCCTTCCCTCCCCCAAATAGACAGAGTCTTGTACCTTCCTGATAGATTTAAAAACAGAAAATACACTTCCAACTAGTTTACTCACAAGCCAATTGACACAAACAGTAAGTTATTAACATTGCTGATGTTAAGCATTGTTTCCCTCTCCAAACACCAAAGTGCAATCATATTTTGGTTAAAAAGGTGCTGGTGTTATCTACTGCCCAACATAACGCTACCAAAATTTCGTACGTGTAGGGTTTACATTCAAGTTGTTTTCAATGAAGAGTATTTTCTGCTTATAAACCTTACCCGCTTTGTCTTGGTGTTAACAACATACCATTAGTGAAAGCAAATATATATCCTGTCCATTACTTAAATACACAATTGACTGCTACCCATACACATTATCATCCTCGTAGGCCTACTACTCAAGGCCAGTACATGTTCTTGGCTGTCCACCTTGAGCCTCTGACTTTGCCTAAAGTAGGCCTAGTGGGATGGTGCACCTTTACTGCTATTCATTATTTTTAAGTAGCCAAAAAGAAGGCTATGCAAGCCTTTTCTCAATTCATGAAGCCATTCATCCAATAAGGCAGGATAAACATTTTTTTACCTCCACTGTGCATCTTCTCCTGTTCACATGGGTTCCCCACATTTTCCACAGCAATTACCTTTTGGGGAAGATCTGCTTTGGGGCAGGCTATGTGGGTAAACTCTTCAAATACAAGTATAAATAAATGAGACAAATGCACACAGTGACTTGCCTCTGAAGGTCTAAAAGCCTGGCCACTACCATTCTTTGTACTCACTATTCTGCCTTGTGTAGCTTCTCCCAGGAGCCCTCCAAAAGTGATTACAGGAGACATACAGGCACAGTATAGGAAAAGAATCGAGGCCAGGCACTGCAGGCTTAATGCATCCTTGAAGTCACTCAAGAAAAAAGGTGCTTTCCTTTGGATGTCAAGTATCAAACCACCAAAAAGCCTAAATAGGTGAGATGAAACTCGTCAAACTGTACACTAAAGGATTCTAGCCAGTTCAAAACTATGGGCTACACATGACTGCCAGTGCCTACTGCCAGCACAAATTAGCTATTTCATAATCCAGAATAAAGCATAACAGTTTAAAATGTAAATTAGAATCTTATCTATTCCAATTCAGTAGTATTCCAAATACAATCAAGCAGGTTATCCACATTTTTAAAAGCTGGCTAGGTATTTTTGTATACGGGCTAGATACTGAAAAAATATCTTTGAAAATGATTTTACCTAAATAAAGTTTTAAATCAAATCTGGTTTACGATATTCAAAACAAGGAGCAGAAGAAATATGCTAAACCTCAACCAAGACCACTGCATTCATACATTTCAATATTATTACTAAAATAAGTATCTGTAGCTTTTTGATTCAAATTCTCTACATACATATGGCTAGGTACATAAATAAATTTACGTCTATCACTTTTAACAGTGTTTTCATCTGGAGTACAAAGACATTCTACAAATAGAAATACAAAACCAAACATATAAAAGTCAGTTCAACCGAGTAAGTTATTAGCAAGAAATTAAAAAGCTTTTGGCAGTTTAAAAAAAAAAAAAAAAAAAAAAAAAAAATTAAGACTCCAAAATACTAGGTAAAATTTACATCTATCAAAAATTGATTTTATTTTGAACTATTAAAAAATCCCTTAAATATTTTATTCCTAAGAAAGACAACAGTCTCATCTAGAGATAATTCTGTGGGCAGAAAGGAACTTTTCAGCCCCATATACTGTCTGCAAAAAGGCAAAAAGAAAGTATAAAAAAGCCAAAACAATAAAAAAAAATTAACACAAATGTTGTAAAGTCCTTCTTGCAAAGGTATGAGAAAGATGCATTTCATTTGGAAGTTTATAATTTTGGGGCTAAAAAAACTGTTCATCTTTTCTAGAATTTCTCAGTTGATTTAATCTCTACTCTCACCTATGAGATATTAAGGTTTAATCTTAACCAGATACTTCCAATGTTCTGGACTTTTTTGCCAAGTATTTCAGAATTAACAGAGAACAACTTTGCAACTCAACTGAAAGAAATTCCTTTCACTTTATTTTAGATCTAAAAGAAATCTAACCAAGACCAAAACCTAACCAATACCAAAGTATTTTTTGCTATTTTACATTCCTTGTTGTTCCATTTCGTACATGTTTAATAAAACACATTTGCATTGATGGAAATTTTTTGTACCTAGCCCAATACTGAAAATTGTGTATTCCTGCTAACTATGATAATTGCATTCTCTTGACAATTAAACATTAAACCCCAAGTCTTAAAAGTCAGTTAGTTAAATTAGGCAGCATCTATATGAAATCCTTTGCAAATGTGTTGAGAAACATTGCCATAGGCTTGAAAGTACTTTAAGCGGAATAGCATTTGTAGGCAAGAATCCAACACTTGAAAAGGAAAAAAAGATGCACTCTAACATTTATGCCGTTATTTTTTATTTAAATGTCACCATTAAAAACTGTGACGATTTATCATTTTTACTTCTTTATGGTAGCTAGAATTTAGGGAAGTGAACACACCTTCCAGTTCTCTGAAGTTCAGGTCCAGCATGATGGCCTTCTTCTTTGAGAGGCTCTCCTGTAGGAGTAGATCCATTTGGAAATTTAGGTACTTTCCTTTTCTCCTACAGAAAAAAAGAATAAAAAAGAAAGTCATACTTTGAGGCTGCCTTTACACTAAAAATTTTAAAGACAGCATGCAGAGACTCTGTGCCTTCCAAACCTTTTTCAAATTTCCAGCTTATCAGCAGTCCTCCATTTGCCAAGCACAGACAACCTGAACTGTACAACACCTCCCATGTGCAACAGTATTAATCTTCCCTCTTTCTACAGGAAATACATCCCTGAGACATGGTAAAGTCTGTCTTTTTGAGACACAGTAAAGGCTCAAACATGAGGCCTAGAAAATTTTTCAATTTTTTCTCCTTCATTTCCAGAGCAGAAGCCTCTAGCTTCTGATAGAAACGGACCTCACTTCATGACACACAGAATGTAGTTAAAGTACAAATGAGAAGTCATTCCTCTATGGAGCAACCTGCCCACCAGCTCCCGATAAATTTCTCAGCTGAGCTTGCCCTCCAAAAACCCCAAACCCTGCTCACTGGAAATGACTTAAGTGGTAGCCACAGGCTATTCACGAATAAACTGACCAACTGCCATGCTGTAACCCCTTACCTTCTACCCACCCCCCCAAACCACCACAGGATTCAAGGCCAATGTCAACCTGCTGAACCACCCGCACTGCAATCTCCCCCCACTTTTGATCGTGGTGTCAGGAATTCCCCTCAGCTGTAAAGAGGGAGAGAAAGGAAAGAAATCTGAGTCCCTCTTTGGTTCAGTTTCCCTCTGGTTCTCATTCTGAGCTTGCATAACAGCTGAGTGATATGATCCATTTTTATTTATTTCTCAAACATTCTGTGAACATCATAAGCTAGCTAATATACACTAAAACATTTCAATCAATGTTGTATGCAAATAAAAGTCTTTATAAAAATTAAAATATTCTTCCTGATCATTCTTAGATTAATTACAAAGTTTATAACATGAACTCAGGTACAATTTCGGACAACTTCTCCTAGATGTCACATGAACTCATTTCAGTATTACACAAAGGAAATATAGTAAATAAAATTTACTTAAAAGCATAGAAGGAAACAGATAACACTTTTTTTTTTAAAAAAAAAAAAAAAAGGACAATCGACTTCTTCTTTCAAATGGATGTGGTGGCTTTCCTGATGCTTCACTAAAGTTTAATCTCAGTGCGCAATTTTCTTGCATTTGGAAATGGCATTTTTAAAGTAAAAAGGAGCTCTCTAGTGGACTTTTACTTTTTTCATTTACCTGGGAAGGAACACTTTTTGGTGGCTCAATTCGTATAGAGGGATCCCATTCTCCTGGAGGCAGGACTGTCACTTGGTCTAAAAATTCATCAATTCCTGACAACAAATCATTTCGGTCTTTTGCTTTATAGGCAACATCATGGAAAACCTATAAGAAGAAAGTACCCAACATTCTTTTTTTTTTTTTTTTTAAAAAAGGAGAAACAGATTACAAGGAATGCATTATTGTTTTTAAAAAGGCATAGGAAATTTTTTAAAGGTCCTCAAAAGTTAAGGATTTTACTTTACTTGCATACTTTTGCATTAAGAACTACCTGTATGTACACCCCTAATTAAACATAATATAAATAAGCTGTACCTTCAAATTCAAAGGGAATACTGAGTTAATGTCTAAAACTAATTAGAAAGTTAATCTTCGATATTCAGTAAATCAAGTTCATGTACTATTGCCTTAATAATTCTGCCCTACAATCACTGTGCCACTACGCTGTGCTAAATATACTTCAAACAACCTACAAATCAAAACATATGTTTTTATTAAGAATAAGAACTTCATTTGTATAGCTCTATCTCCATTCATTTTAAAAGAGTACTTAAAAAGCCCATGAAAGCAATCCTCCTACTGCTCAAAGAAACCCCTACGTTGTTTTACAGACTACAACACAAATTCCAAGCTGACAAATAGGTGGTATTTAAAAAAGCAATCTTTGATTCTCAAAATGCATTTTATACACACAGAGGGAAAAAAAATAATGCTAGTTTTGTTGTAAAAACTGTTTGCAGAAGTTATTCCTAAATGGCTTCTGCACGTGTGAAACCTGAACTGTTTGTCTCCAAAGACCAGACTATTAACTCTTTTAAGTTTTATCTTTTAAGCCTACTTAGGTCTTCTTAAACCACTGAATTTTTTTTTTCTGTTTCAATGTTCTACAGTATTCCTAAAATCAGCCTACCTAAAAAATTAAGAGCTGCAACTACAGCTTCTAATATTCAATTCTCACACTGAATGAATACTGTTTTCAGCAACTAGTTGCGCAGTTGTAAAACGATCAACTCCTGGCTAACGTTTCCATATTTTAAATTGTTCTAGAACAAAGTAGTATTAGAATTTCTGGTAGATAACGCTAATATTATAATTATCAGCAATTCACTAGGTGGCGCTCAACGCAAAGTCAGAATTAAAACATCCTAATTTTGCTCAGTAAGGCGACAACAGTAGTCTTAAAAAGTCCCAATTCCCCTGTGCTCTTTAAAACTGTCCACCAATGCCCTAAACATATTACTTCAAATGACTAATAAAAATTCTGATTTTAATTATTTGACCTCACTTTGATAAAGATATATCTATGATGACTCAATTTGACATGGTTCAGTGACAAGTTAACAGTTGGTCTCGAGGATCTTGAGGGCCTCTTCCAACCAAACTGATTCTATGATTCAACTGCACACATTCTTAAATTTTGTGCTGAACACTCACACAGGTTGCTGTGTACTTTTCAACATATGGTGATTCATAGCAGACACAATTCTATTTAATAGTTTTATTTCTTAATTTGGTACAAAAATGAAATCTGCACAAAGACAAAATATTTTTTTCAGAAATACATTTAGGATTTTGTTAAGACAGACAAGGGGAAAAGTTAATTTACCATTATCTAGCTCACTAACACAAAAAATAAATAAGTTTACAGTTCCTCATTCAGCCAGTGTTTTTTTTCTTCTAGCCATCACTCCAGAATACATTTATTGAAAACAGTTGGTAAATATATTATTCTAGACTTCTTTGACTACAAGTATTTAAAATACATCACTTACATCATCTGTCATAAGTGTTGCTATTGATCTCCCAATTTCATGGTACTGTGGAGCTTTTCCTGCTGGTCCCAGCAACAAAAACAAGAATCTGTGGAGAAAGCAATCAAGATGATTATGGCTGACTCACCTGAATACACTCATACGATTCTTTCAAACTAATGTCTAAAGACAATTTAGTGGTGAGGTAAAAATATCCTCTTCACCATTTCAGATCTTAAAAGTCTGCTGCAAGACTAAGAAAAGATTCGCCTCAAAGTCATCACCGGAATGAATTTGAATTCTGAACCAAAATTATTTCAAAGCCTTCTTAATTAAGCCTGATTTTTCAACTTCATATAATGCTGTAAATGTAGTAGAAATCCACAGGCTAGAGCTCAATGTGTGTTTCCTCCAGGTTCTAATCCTTCCTGACATTCCCACTGGCCTAGGGGCTATAGGACCTGCTCTGACCTCCCTGATGACTGATCTCCTCTTTATGGGAGTCAAACAGCTCTCACTTGCTGTGACGGGGTACGACACACTGGGCACCCTCATATCCTGGCTCTGCATCAGTGGAAAAGAAGGGAACCTGCACTTCGAACACCTAAGAAGGTAAAGTGACATTTTGGGATCCAATCTTGGGGTAGATCACAGAATATGTTAACAGTCTCAATTTCCAATAACAACAATAGCTATTATACTTCAGAAAAAAAAAAAAAAAAAGAAAATTGAACAGGACTAGTGTCTTATAAATTCAAGAGGATATAAAACAAAGAGCGAAATTCAGTAATTATTTTTACAACCTTCTTCCTATACTCCATGAAGTTCCTAAGCACAACATATTTGAAAAAAGTAGCACCTTCTTTCACAGTACACAAAGCTCAATATTATTTTTCCTTTGCAAGTTGACTACCCTAACGGAAACTGAGATTACATCTTCAGAGTCAAGTATATTATTCCAAATTGGCAAGTCTGGACCATTTTGAAAAATTTAGGACAGGATCGTTTTAGTTATATTATGAGAATATATATGCAGAAAATTTGGAATTTCCCAAAAAACATTATGAGAACTAATGTCAATTACCTTCTGAAAATTCTCACATGTATTTGTAAGAACACCACCAAGATTATTCTTGCCTTTCATTAGAATATATAAGCTGAAAATTACAAACAAACACTTTGATCATTTTAAAACATAAAAAAACACCAAAAAAACATAAATGCACAAATTTATGCCAAACATCAGAGAACAGGCCAGTACATCAATGTGCACAGAAAATGAAGTGTCCTCCATGATGATTGATGAAATGATCTGCTATCTACATCCTGAGATCTTCAGTTTGACATTTTGATCATCTGTGGTAAATACACCCACAGTATAATACTGGCAAGACCCATGATTTTGGGGGGTGGTGGCAGGCATACCAGGCTGGATGGCATATTGCAGAGCAAAAACCAATTCAATGTATTAGCTGTAGGTTGGTTACTGCAGTGTCAATCATGCAGATTCAGGCATGTAATACCAAAGTTAAGTTTTTCCACCACCTAGCTTAATAATACACAGAGTATTTGTATGCGAAGAGCAGAGCTTCAGATTAGACAGGCTTTCAGACTTAATGGACTCCTCCCCACTGTCATGCTGTGTTGCGCTGAAGGGAACTTCAACAATCTTCATGCCCATCTTTACAATGGCAACGCAAGCTTGGAAGACTCATTGCTTTTACTCTTGGTCAACTATCTGTTTCAACTTCTGCACTTGCTTAAGACAGCATCATTATATTTAAAGCATTCAGACAATTTTATGGTGGATCTCATTCCTTCATATCTTGCAGCAAATGACTGGCATCATGTTGAACAGAAGTCTACATTTCTTGAGCTTAATAGAGTATGCACAGAAATTTACAATTATTTGAGATCTTAAATATTATCTTATTGTATAAGTAAAGCCAGACTTTCCAGGCATTTATTTACCGTGTAGGAACCGGAACCTCTGTGAGACCTGAGAGAAGCACAGCAGGGGAGAGCCTCACAAAAGCAATAATAGGTCTTTCTAAAAAATCTACTTCTCCCACTAACACATTTGATGCTTCTGCTCCTGAAGGAATTTTCCTCATGAAGTTCATATCAACCTATTCATACAAAGATGAAACAAGTGTTTATTCCCTTACATTTGGTAGCATAAATTCTATAACATAATTGTAAGTTTATCAATATTTACTACACATTAATGCTATGAAGAAAAATAAAAAAGCAAATTAAACATCCCACAGTACAGAAAACACAAACATATGTAGAAATTGTCAGCCAGCCAGCAAACTAATAATAAACTATTTTCTGAAAGTAAGAATTACTACCACCTACTATATCCTAGAAGACTAATAACCACCTTTCTAATATTACTTATCATGACAAACATTCCATGATAGGACGTAACAAAATCTATGCACAATTAACTAAGGAGAGTTCATGTAATTACACATGGTTTTTAAAACGCAGTTAGTTATTTCACAGCTGTGTATTTCAAATATGACATAATTTTGAAAACAAATTTGTACCTTTATGTTTTCATCCATAAAGAATATGATTACTGAAAATCTTGACTTTAATTTGTGTGCAGAATTACAGTAGAGTACTAGAAAATGGTACAGCACATGAACTCTGTGTTCACATACATACACGCACAAACAAGCACCAGTTACATTGCTATCTAGAAGACTTACAGATGGCCTCTTGAGTCCCACACCAAGTGTGCCACAACTACAGTGCCAGGAGGCTGACTCCTGCCCAACAGGAGACAAGGCAGGTGTACAGAAGGACAGGCCAAACAAAAACAAAGACTGTGACGGAGGACCAGGAATAAATGGCACCTGCCATGATTAGCTGAGAACTACAGCGTAAGTTAGCTTTTCTTAAACATAATTATTTAACTTGGCAAACCAATTGTCTTACTGCGTTTCACAGTACAGATGAAACTGCAGACTGAGTTTTATAGTACAAGCCATAATGGAACTTGCCCAGCAAATTTAAATTATGTAAGAAATACATGGGGTTTACAGTATTACAGAAGATTTCTGTCAGAAAGTGGTATTATGTACTCCTAATGATTAAGATGTACGATAACTTTTGTACAATAAATTCTTAACACAAATAAAGCAAATTCCCTTTAAAAGGTCTCTTTGAAAACAAAAAAAGTCAGTCGTAGAAAAAAAACATATTAAAACACCATCTACAAAATTGTTTTCCTAAGTGTTTTTATAGCAGATCTGAAAATATCTCCCTCTGCATGAGAAAGTACAATGGCTGCACTCCAAGTTACCAAAATACTGAAAAGATCAAACTAAACAGAAAGTTCAGTCCCGCTGGGAAGAGATTCAAGACATTAACACATTTAGCCTACACCATTTTCTGACACTCATACACATAAGTTATGTGTTAGTACATGTCTTGTGTACACTTGTACAAATGCATACCTATACGTGTCTTAGTTGTAACTAAGAGGGCAATTACTACAACCACATTTTTTGTTACATAGTTTTGTGCTAAACATTAAGGTATTTAATGTTATTTACCTTACTAAAATCAACCGTGCTGTTTTCTCTGCTTCCTCCTGTCCCAGTACCTTTAACGTCTCCACTTTTCCCAGTGTCTAAATTTCCAGGTGCTGACTGTGGAGATGCTAGTAGCCCTAAATTAAAACAAAGGAGGTAAGTTCAAAATGGTGTATGAAGGGAACTGAATATGTGACTCTACCAAAACTCAATGTGGCAGCTCGCTTAAAGCAAATGTGCAAGTTATTCAGTAAGAGTGCCCTACATTAGTATCACAAATGCAACATTAAAAAGTCATCGTGTTGCCAAAATAATGACATCATTAAAAATGAAATTGGATATTGCCCAAATGATGGCCATTTGCAGAACAGTCACCAGAAAGAAAACAAGAGCTACTTTAATTGCAGAAAAAACCCCAACTGTTGACATTTTAATTGTAACTGCTTTAGTAGTTAGTAGATAGAATCTTCACTATATTTAGAAGTCCTCAAACACCTCTGCTATCTAGTCTGCTATGTAGCAATTATTTCCATTATAAAAAGCCTCGGCAAGCCTCAGGCTACAACTACAAGGAATGACACCCTGGCAGTTAACTAAACCTGTACGAGCAAATAGTGCACTTCATGAAGAACAGAGAGCTTGCCAACCATTATTTCAATCAACAGACCAAAGCTGCAACTATTGATCTGACCAGATGTTACTATATGAAATGGTCTCTCTAACACGTTAGATGAAAAGGCACATACAATCGAGTTATTCAAGTAACATAACAGCTTTCCCCAACACCTGCATCAAAACAAAAACGCTTGATGTTGCTTGCGACACCACTAGCAACACTGAATAGCAGGTCCAGTGAAGGATGCAAACGACAACTAACTCATGTGTTCATACACTCTGAATTCCACATTGCACCACAGTTATCTCTCCCAAGCTATCATTTAAAAGCTGGTCTATGCATGCATAACCAAGCTCAAATCCCATCATTTGGATTACAGAGCTTTTACTTGCTCATGCACTAGAACATGCACTACAAGCGCCTATGGCCTTGCTTGTTTACACAAGACCTTTTAGATGTGGTGATAAAACATGCTCAAACATGCTTTCAAAACCACATCCATACAAAGACAGAAGTCTAAACTTTGTATTACATGCAGAAAGTTTGTATTTAGGTTAAGCAGCACTCTAGACAAGATAAAACTGAAGTCCTCAGCTTTCAGCTATTGTTCTATCAAACTACAGCTACGTAACTACTTGCATCCCTCTGTATTTATAACTTAGCAATTTGACATTTTTAGCATTTCAAATTACAACTGAATTCACTTTATTTGATCCCCAAATTTATTTCCAAAAAGCTCTTTCAAAGAGTCATCAGATCATTGGAAAACATGCAAGTCCAAGCCTTTACCATTCATTTTCATTCTTACAGTTCATAGGGATATAAGTGGTGTGGGTAGTTTTTCCTGAAGCAAAAAACCAAATGAAGTTAATAAGCTGTAATTTCTTTTGTGAATCTTAAGTATTTAACTGCATAAGGGTTGATGTTAAGATGTGTTTGTAGAACTAGAAATAGAATAAAAATATGAAACAATTGTTGCATAAGAGCATAATATAAGTTTATACACATAAACTCTTTTCACTTTTTTCCCCCTGCATAACAATGTAGGTAGCTGAAGATGTATATGACTGGTGAAAGATGAGCAATAATGCATCATTTTGCAAATGCCCTGTGAGCAAAAGCAAGCAGAGACTAGGAAAAAAAGAGTGGAGAGGCAATCAAGGAAGAGGACAGAGAACAAGGACTCTACATATTAGCATGAACTAATTTACTGTTTCAGTACTAAAATGACACAGATTCTTCTAAAAGGTTTGCCTTCAAAATGTCTCCAACCAGTCACAGTTATGGTTCAGAAGTCTTGGCACTGACACAGGAACATTTGTCTGATCCTAGACCACATGTAAATAGTTTTTCTTCGTGTCGGTTTTGCTGCTGGACAGACTGCTGCGCTCACATGGGAACACAGCTCACAGGTTTGCAGACCTGAGAGAGCATTTCTGTCTGATACTGCATCTCCCTATGCATATCAATCAATCTGATATTTTCAGGGGAAATCAGAATAAGAAATTACAATCTCCAACAGCAAAACACTTTTAGTCAAATCTCATACTAATAAAATAACTAATTTCCTTCTCTTCTCCGGTTTAGTAGATACAAACTTAGAGGGTACTGCTACAAGGAAGGCTACCTAGTAGTTTTTCCAGACTGTGAGAGGGAGAAATTCATCTAGTCTTACCAAGCTGCCATGGGGATCATTAAAAATACGCTGTACCCTTCTTGATGTTGTTATGCAGATACACCACCTGTCTCCATCAAAAAAACAGTGGATTAAGTCTTGAGTAAGTCTGGATTAAAAAAAACTTGTAAAAATCACTCAAGTTTAAGTACTTGTAACTACACCTTCACTAAAGATCACGTGTATTTTCTAGCCAGCTACGGTTAGTTTAATATTGTGATCACAAAAGTCTACGAGAAAGCAAGAAGAACGCAGACATTTGCTTCACATTTCTGCTTCAGTAAAAAAAAAAAAAAAATATATATATATATATACACACACATTGAGGGAAACGAGTTCAACACTTAAGCATAACTTCTCCAATATAGGCAAAATTTATGAAATATGAAACTTTTAAATACAAAGTCACATCATATTTGTATGAGGAAATAAAAATCAATTTAAAAAAATAAAATCCGATGTGACCTTAATGTGAAAAAAATATTAAAATTACTCATAGAAGGCAAATATGTAAGCCTTTCTCAATTACTATTTTCAGTAAGTAATTATCATAAGAGCAAAGCTGTTCTAAATATTATTTTACTCAGTTTTAAAGCACATTTATCACTGACCCAAAGACCCCTTAAAACCAGTTGCTTTGCTGTTGTTCATAGACATTAATAAAGCTTAATGATGCTGGTGAATTAATAGTGTTCACCTTTAGCTGTGACACAGCTCTCTTCCTAGCTCTACCTATAGAATTCATAATTCAAGTTTCAAAGATGGCAAAACAAAAGCTGTTGCTGAACTGATGTCAAAAGGGGAAAAAAAAACTGTTAAAAAGAACCCTTTGCCTGGTTGACTTACTATGAACTGGTGACTGCCTGATAAACACCAAGTGGTGGACTGAAAGTGTGCCACTCTTTCCTCCCTTTATGGGAATTCACACTAAGTTCAGTAACCTTCCAGCTATTTATGAGGACTAAAAAATAGTCTGAATAGCACAAAGCCAAGGATAGATGAATGTGAAACAGAAGAAAGCCATCTATTAGAAAATTAACACAGTTCCTAATGCTAACAGGAGACAAAACCAACTCAGTTATATAGACATGGAAAAAGTATTCAAGTTGCAGTATTCTGAATTACTAGAGAGGTAATACAGACCATAAGCTACAGCCAAATGGACCAAGAAGATTTTTTTTAATTAATACAAGGAAGATTACTTCTTCTTCAGGGTTCCCTTCTGAGTCTGTCTCCCAAGACAGAGATTAGTCCAATTGCAGCCCTGAAGTCATAGTCTGAGAATGTCTTCAAAGGCACCTCTAAGGCAAATGTGTCTTTCTGTGGTCAGATGATTTCTTTAATTAAAAAGGGGCAAAAAACCCAGAAAAAAAAAGAGTCTTCCATCATTATTGGTGTTCGTCTTTCTCTGGAAAGACATTTATTTATGGATTAACTAGGAAATCATCCCTTTCAGATTTTTCCTTTATAAAAAACATCCCCTCGAGGCACAAAAACAATTTTAAACATGACTTGGAGATTCTGGTGAAAAGCTTTATAAGTGATAGTAATAGCATCAAGTATTTGATCTTTGTTTGCTTTCTCTTGAGTTTAAAGACTTTGGATCTGGCATGCTGTCATTCCTGTCATATGAGTACAAAAATGAGAACTGGAAAACCAATTACAGCTGTTCTTTTACTTCTGGTATTTAGTTACCTTAGAAAGATCGCTCATGAGAGAGAATGACTTTCATGTGAATTCTCTTAGTTTTCCATAAGTCAGAGAGTTTTTGATTTGCTTTTCTGAATTTAAGCAAGGATGGGGCCCCTAGTCCAACTCACGATGACAGCCTACAACATACTTTGCTCTTTGCTTTGCAGCAATTGGGCTGCAAAACGTGAAAAAGCAGATAACCGCAGCCTTTTCTCTGTCAGCATATTTTCACTGCCATATGTACCTGTGTGCTTACTTAAACAAGAAGAAAAACAAGAAAAGCCTCACTGATGAAAGATTTGAGTGAAATCAGTTCTTTCCCTTCTCCCCTTCATACACATAGGCATAAAGCAGACAAACCTACAATCTAGATTTTGGCAAGATAAATTTCTGAGTGGGGGGCAAGGGCATGCAGAAGGAACCTGAAGGCTAAAAAGAAAGGTGATCCCTTAAAACCATGATCTACCTAGAAGAATCCCACAGTATCTAAATAGGTGATAATTTTGCAGAAGTAAATCAAGTGTAACTGCATGTATACAGAATGCACGAGTTATGAAACATTTACTAGAAACAGTTAAAGAAACCCTCAGAACTTTCCATCTTTTCAACTTATCTATACACCTACATACCTTTTTACAATAGCTTTGCCAGACAACAAATTAATAAATTGCTGAGCTCTGACTTACAATTATAAACTCTTAACTACCTTATCCTATTTCACATATCAAACACAACAAAACAATAATCAAGCATCCAATGCTGAAGCAGTGCACTAATGAAGAGCTATCTGGAAACAGCTGTAGGTGAACTGAACATGCCAGTTCCATCATGAGCTACTACTGGTTTTAATAGTTCTGATTTTTTAAAAGCACAAAAGCAAAAATAATACTGCTTAAAGACTTCATGATACAGCTAAACTAGAAACACCACTGATTACTGCATCCATCCTCATTCTTTTCATATTCATCTCTAATACTTCACTATGTCTTTGGCTGTAGCTATCTCAGGATATCAAACACTGGTTTTAAAGTATTAACTCAACGGCTGACACAACAACAAAACCTAACATGGACTGTAGGTGAGTGAAAGGAAAAGGCCACCATTTTTGACATTTTGCTTATATATTCCAAAACCATATTCCTTTTTAATTACACAAACAAAGGTTAAATAATTTTTTGCTGGCTTTAGTTAAAAGCTAAAAAGTTAAAAATGCTGAACAAGAAAAACAGCCACAACTGAGAAGAAATAAAACATGCAGGCAGAGGTAACAGTTATCAGATTCCTTTGTGCCCAAGTTATGTGCCAAAAACATCACAACGCAAGTGACCCAGATGCAGAGAGCGTCACACATGGACAGCTTAAGTTTCGATAGTTGCCTGGTGTTTTGTCAACATTTTCCTCTGTCTTCTTTTCCTGGCTTTCCTGCACTTCTAAGTCCTCCTCAGGTGGGTGGATTACTACGGAAGGAATATCATCACTGGCAGGTGACACCAGCAATTCCTTGCCCTGAAGTGGACTTGACTGGGCACTTGTGGTTGGCGAGTGGCTGCAGGTAGGACTGGAGGGTGGTGTGTTTTGAGGGGTAGTTACGGGGGTTGTACACCTCGAGGCTGCCGGGGTTCCAGCTCTTGAAGAAGGAAGAAGGTAATTGAGAAGAACTGACAAACGGTTTTCTCCTCTCAGGGAAATATTTGAGGCAGAGAGACCTCTTCGCAAAGAGTGGCGGGAGGCTGAAAGGCCTTCCCCTGAGATAAAAAAAATGAAACACCATGAGGTTTACAACATGGATATGCTTAAAAAAAAAAAAAAAAAAAAGAGACCAGATACAAATATGCATTAACAATTTACATAGTAAATTGCAAGCTTTACAGGCCAGAAGTGTCATACTCATGCAAGTAAGACAAGAGGTAAAAGCAAATCTGATTTCAGAAGTCAGAAATTACTGATGAGTACTAATTAGAACATCAAAGATATGTTAGAGAAGTTATATTAAAGTCAGTAAGATTTGTTAATATAACAAAAAAAAAATTCTCCTGAAACTGACTCTTACATTTTCCTAGAAGAATTTCTTATTCCAAATTGCACAGCAGCTACCTTTAATGCCATCCAAAAAATATATTAAAAAAATCATTAGCAGACAAAACATTACAAGACTTCTGTTAACTGCACCTTTATATAAAAGTATTACTTTTTAAAATTAAAATATTTTCAATACGAACATGATCGAACATATCTAATCATGTTACACGCAACTGCCGTCCACTAAAACTCATTTTAACAAGGAGCTTCCTTGACCAGCTGAAGTCTCAATATATGGTTTTGAAGAGGGCACAAGGAGGAGATACATAGTCCCTTCTCCAGATCTTCTTGCTGTGACTTACCGAACGTCCCCACGTGCCTAAAACCAAACACATTTCTCAAAAATCCACTGATGCTCTTTTATCCAGTCTCAATGTCCCACTGTTTTCATATATTAAGACAAGATAGTCTTGTCAAGTTTCCCTCAGATTTAAGCTTGTAATGGTTTTCAGTTCTTCCTTAAGCAGGAAGGAAGAGAGACTGACTGTCCTCATCTCGGCACTTCCATGGGAAGGTTTAGCGATACCATCCCTCCTGTTTACCACACACGCTTTTCCTGGGATGGCAGTCTCCTTGAGAAAAATACCGATTACTTCTCCTACAATCCCTGAAATCAAAAACATGCTGTTTTCATGTGCAATACCCTCACACAAGAAAACAGCAAACTAGACGCATTTCATCTCACATTTATACTGGGCGCTACAGAGGTCAATATGTTGAGCAACTCTAGAATTATTTACAACAAGGAGGTACTGAAAGCATGCCTAAGAAAAGGTCACATACATTTTTTCACCCCACTCTAACAATAGAAGAGTAGATCCTACAAACTTGATTTACATTAAGAACAAAAGCTTCAAATATGAACTATTAAAACGGTAGTGCAGTAAAGAGGTCCAATAAAGCAAATTGGTTGATTTTGTCTATATTAATCACTACAGTAATGACTAGACTTCTCTCAGTATATTTATGATGAATCATGAACATGAGATGTCCTAACAGACACAGGTGTAAAAAGGAGCCTAAAAAGCATTATGCACATATGCATGTTTGTTTTACCAGTTTACTAGAGGCTAACCATAGAATTATAAAGGAAAAAGTAAATCAGCATATGCTGGCAAAGAGTTCATCATGTTATGATGGTTTCTTATTTCCGCATATATCCCCATATTCTGTTATAGGAATAGTATAAAGAATGAACTGCATTGGAAAGTGGAAGTCATACATTGAAACTAACTGACAAGCCAGAGACCTCAAATACAAAAATTCTCAGAATTATCCTGGGGGTACAGGTGTTCAAGGATGGGTAAAACCAAGTTTATATGTGAAATTTTCACATCTTCTAAACGAAATAGGGAAGTCAGAAGTTATAGAGGAAATTATGCTCTTATATACATTAGTTGTTTCTTCATTCTAGAAAAAATAACTCAGACTACCAGTGAAATATTTAAACATGCATCACGCACTCACTAGCTAACAAAAAGTATCAGTAAGCTTTGACATTTGCTAGAGCATATCCCCAGTATTTATCAAACTGAGAGCTCCCAACAGCACTTAACTAAGGGGAACATGTTCTAAGCAATGAGGCGTCTTTTAAGACAGGAAAATAACTTCAAGAAGCGATTCATGAAATCAGTACTAAGTTTTCACTACGCTAAAACATTTCAGCTGAAATTATACATAACTTAGTTAATGTAAGGCAAAGGAAAACAAAGCACATAGACAGAAATAGAGGCCATAAGAAATACAAGAATAAAAGTATGCTGTTCTGCAGTATATATTGCTATTTGGATTTTGGAACTGGATGTCTACACTAAATGTACTGATATTCCAGAATATTTTCAGGAATTGGTTCAGCAAAACACGTGGTACAGCCTGTAAAAATATTGCTAATACCTTTCTTGGCTTTGGGCATACTTTTGCCCTGTTAGATGCTTCTCTACAAAACAAGGCAAAAATAAACAGTGTCCTAGCTAAAAGTAATTTCTTCACCATTAGCAGAGTGAACTTTTTTTAGCCATGTTAAAATACAGTAATTGTCAGCATCACTGAACTCATGACATGACCACAAAGTAAATCTCCAGTATGAAGACTGAATGAGCAAGTAGGATTGATCTGATGAGCACAAAGTTATGCCACGATGCTGAAATTCCTCAAACATTACACATTTTTTTTATTCAAGCATATCCTAAAAACCATTAGGACCCATGTAGGTCTAATTCTATACCCGAAAACAATAATGCATGCTACGTATACAGGCAGGAATAGAATGTTTGAGTAAATGCAAAAATATTCAGAAACATCATCCACAGCTACACATAGCACACATTGTTATCATTAGTTCTCAGCTTATCAAGAAGGAAACACTTATCTGATATTATCAGCTGAATTTTCCTTTGTGTCCCAATGAAAACATTATTTAACAGGTTAGAACAAACTGGATGCTACAACTTATCTCACCGTTTCGTTCAAGCAAGTGAGGGTCAGAATGTTTCTTGCCTATATCTGCAAAAGACCGAACCAGGGGAATCCGATTGCTGAACTTTTTCTCATTCTGATGATGGTGCCTTTTTAGGAGAGCTTCTCTCACGTTCTCTCTTATGGATTCATCCAGCTGGCCAGAGGCAATCATGTTGTCCAAAACCATATCTACATAACAACAAGAAATATTTTTTTTCTATATAGCTATCAAATCTCTCCTTCACCACACTCAAAAACTGTAGTTGCACTAAATAATAACAAAAAAATTAAAGCTATTGGAAAAAAAAAAAACAAACAAGGTCTTTTCTTCAGCAAAGTCATTTTCAAGATTCCACAGGAAATTTTAAAAGATGTCACTAAGCAAGCTAATGTGAGAATGAGAAAAGCACAACATGCAGATCCAAAAGGCAGTATTTAGGAGTAGCATCATTTAAAAAATAAGTTACTTAATGTTTTATAATTTATTGTCATTTACTTCAACTTTCAACTGAGACCTCCTAAAAAAAAAAAAAAAAAAAAAAAGGCAACAACCCTCCACTAGAAGTGAGTGCACAAAGATACAAACACAATGGAGAACGAACTTCTTACAACAGTCTTAACCTGGTGTTTCCCATTTTATAAGTATACAACTATACAGAAGTGAAAGTTACTATAGAATGGATTAATTCCCTAACTCCTGTGTCACCTTCAGATGCCCTACGTTCCTGAGGTCCTCTACTGAACTTCATGCGATTCAGATGCTTTAGAAAAGGAAGTACACAACAAAAGCTAATTACATCCTCTCAAACTAATCAGCTCTCAAAGGGCATCAAGATTCAAAAGGGCATCTCATCAGAATGCTCACACCAGGAAAGAAAGCCTGCATGTCTGGGAAAACACCTGCTGCAATTTCTTAGCTGATTTATTTTTGTAATTAATTAATATTTTAAAAAACCTGCACAGATCAACATGAACCTCTGTGGCAAGTTCTAAAATATGTTTCGCCAATCTTAACTGATGTATCAAGAACCTAACTGTATTGGTAAACTGCAATTACAGAGAATTTTTCACAATGAAAAAGGTTATGGCTCAGAATACCTTACAAACAAAATTACATGCAGCAAAGTCTCTGTTAGCACAGTGCCACTTCCTTCTGGGACTACTGGCAACACACAACTTTTTGTTACAGCTTCTTAAAAGCCCACCCTCTCCCTCCTGTTTTCAGTGAGAACCAAGGATACCTACTATATATTCCTGGCTCAGGGCAACAAGACATTTGTATGCCAAGGACTGCTATCCTACATGCTTCATAATGGCACCTAAAATTAACCTGAAACAAATTCATGGAACCTCTTAAAACATCCTAGTTTCAACTAAAACACGTGCTATTAAAAGAACGCTGTTTACACAAAATTAAGCAATAACTATTTTCCTCATGTACTAAGATTATTGCTAAATTAAAAATAAATTAAAAGCCAAAACATTACTCTTACAAACCATGTACTGAACAATCTTGCTCAGTAAGATGGGAAAATAGGAAGGGAATACCAATATTCTGAGTGAATTTCAAAGATTTCAAAACAAAATAAGAAAACATTTCACGCATTGCTCAAGTTTTTAATGCCAAAATGCCTTGTCCTTCACATACATGTTGGTCGGCCCTAAGCCTAGCACGATTCCTGAGAAGGCATTACACTGTGTGGTACCTGTAGCAAGAGATACCAGGAAAACAATGTAAAACTAGTTCAAAGACATACAGGCTAAGACTCTGAGAGTGTGTGTGTGTATATTTATATATGAAAAAGTCTTCAAAGCTGATTTTATAGTATCCAATATGACCATGTGATTAGTGAGGACATTTGAAATAGTAGGTCAAATAACATGTATGAAATTTATTTCTGATCACCTCTTATAAAGGCGAAAAGAATACCAGATGTGCAACAATCTACTGCACTAATGGCATCAAGTTAACATCAGCCAAGTTATGATTAATAATTATGGTACTAAAGTGCACAAATAAGTCGTAAAATGTTCTGGCAGATATTTACATTTCATCTGTAGAAACCAAGACAACAAACATATTCAGGTATTAGAACACAGAGGCAAATTCTGGGCCTCATCCTAGAATATGTAATAAAGGAGGTCCTACTTGCCCAGTGTAGCTCCTTGTAAGCAAAGTTTGTAGGATCAGCTCTTTACAACCAGATGAAGAAAACCATAGTAAGCAGGCACATGCCTCTTTCTCAGATATAATATTTTCAAGAACATAAAAAACCACCATAAAAAAATCTCAAGTTATAGATTAAAATTTAGGAATATTTTTTTAAAAGTTTTGCTGCAACCTGCTATCTCATCTAGCGTGTTTGCTCTCATGTCCAACATGACCGTCCCATTGAGAATACAGCTTCGCAGTTCAAAGAGACTGTGCAGAGACAGAGTTGCTACATAAGGCTTGCTCCACCGATCACCACCATCTTCAACATCCTCTTCAAATTTTAGCCACCTAAAATGCATACATACATACATTTACATTTCTTCTGAAAGACACAATTTGGCAAGCAATCCCATTCTTCCCTGTGGCTTCTGTATGACATGGAACAGAAAATCCTACCAGCTCATACCGGCTTTCATTTTCTCAGGCAACCCAAACGACTGACAGTCACAACATGTTTATCGGGCCTTTTAACCACACTCAACTGTTTATAGTTGTCACCCTTTTGGTTTCGTTTGGTTTGAACAATACCTGTCTATTCACAAGTTCTTGTGAGCAGTGTGTGATTGTGCCTTGTTACTTGATTTGCATATCTCAGTTTCATCAGTATTTTAGGATTAGAAGGCTGCCTGAAAGACACCATATACCAAGTCTCTTAGTCTGCTAAGTCAGACATTTAAGAGCTTGGTAATATCAGCATGTGTAACTATAAATCGATCTTGATTCTGACTCATGGACATTATGTGAATTGAACTTCTGAAAAAGCTAACATGCAATAAGGCAATTAGAAGTACTGAATGCAGAATAATTTATTACAATGCATATGCAGAAAGAAGCAACTTAACCAATATGGGCCAATAATAACAATGGCATGCTGTAATGTTGATGCACGCAATTTGCAAGAAATCAAATACTACCTAAGAAGAACAAATGTAAATGTCCAATTTTCTTTATGTTTGAGTGCAAAAAAAAAAAATGACACTAATATATCAGCAATAACAGAACAAGATTTCTGATGCTGTAACATTGTGCTCCACAGCTGAACACCTGTACTTATAACTAAGTACAGTTGTACTTTTCACAATGCTTGGCATGATCAGCTTTAGGAAGGTCAATACAGCACCAGTAAGACTGAAGGTATCTTGAAAAACCACATATTTTTTTTCAACTCTGAAAGAATCAAATAAAAGTTTTGATTTGCTGACTGTGAACTGAGTGAACTACTCCTCTTGTTTGTGAAAATTCTAACCCAGACCTGGTTTGCAGTTCTTTGAAATAAAATCACTAAAAGATACACCTTGAAACAATTTATTTTCAGGATACCTGGCTGTTTCTTTCCATTCATATTCTTCTCCATCCCTGAAGCAAAGTTCATCCATTTCAGTGAAGAGATCATGGGGAATGTGTTCATCATCATCTTCAGTACCCAATATAAATTGCACTCGTTGGGATGGCGTATCTTGCAGAAAAGGAGACAATGAACAATTAAAAGAACTTGTACTTCTACCATGTAAGAAACACCACGTAACAGTTAAATCTCCTGCTCTCAGTTAGAAATATGCAGCACAATATCCTCTTCAAGAGGGAAGAGAAACAAAAGAAACATGGACATTTATTTAAAAGGAGGCCCTTTCAAAATTGTTCATTGTTTCTGAAAACAAAACAGCTGGAAATTTATGCTTACATAATGCAATTAAGTATTTTTAGCTCTTCTACAGATTGACAATATGAAAATAAACATGAACAGCAACATTGGTAAAGAAATAAAAATGTATATACCAAAGGGCTAGAAACTTTGTTTTCACTTTGAAAACAAAATAAATGATACCCCCATGACATAGACACTAATTAAAGGGGGGGGGGGAACACAAAAACAAACAAACAAACCAAACAAAACAAACAAACCAAACACCACACCCACATCAAGTTGAAGGAAAAAATTAGCCTGACTTACAGATTGGTTACCCTAGTAATAGTTCAAGATGCTAAACAGTCAGCTTTTTTTTCTTCCTGCTCTACATACTGGGTACCCAATCACTCCTATTGTTAGAGCAGCAGATTGTTTTTTTTCTCCAGATGGCCAATTGCTACTTATGTAGGATGGAAAAAACTACTAACTTTCTCATGGTTGGAACAATGTACATAAAATAGCATAGGAAAGCAGAAATAACACACCTAAAATGTTGAGGAAATATTTTAACTTCTCAAAGTATAATGCCTAGTGGAACAAGCTCTGTAATAACTTGTAACAAAATTTAACTATCTTTAGTGATCAAATATAAGTAGTGGACTCCCTGCTATAAGCAAAACTTATAAAAACACAATAAAGAGGTGGTTTTAGAGATATTTTTAATACTTACACAGAAATCTTGTTTCAACTCAAGAGAAAGCTTTTAAATTACAAAGGTTCAATAACATTCAATAATGTAGTAACAGCAATGTTATCTCAAGGAAGCTCAGAGATAAAAAATCCAGGTAAATCTAAATTTTTAAAATTTTACTTCATTCACTGAAACATCACTTTCACAGCTAACAGATCTGAACAGACAACTGTATGCTTCCACTGCAGAAGGAAGATCACCTTTTAGATTTAGACAGAAGATCCCACTTACTAATGAACTTCATTCAGAATTGAATTTTGCTTTTGCTTTGTTGTTCTGGCATACATCATCATTCGATAAAATAATTCTGAAATTAGCTTTTGAATACAAAAAACGCTGAATATCAATGAAAATGTACAGCAGATTGTTTCTGTCCCAAAACCTACATATCCCAAGAATCTTACAACATCCTGCATATCCAGGACAGAGAACTGACCAGAAGAGGAAAATTTATTTCTATCTATTTAATATTCCTTGCTGCTTTGGAACCTGTAGAGCAAGGCTCTACAAACATATGATCAAATTATGGGAGGAGAAGTTCTGAAGATAGATAAAACTAAGAACTGTAGGAGAATGGTAAAAGTAGACCTGTCAAGGCATTCTCATTTGAAAACTCCTTTGTTTCAGGGAACTGGCTTCATGTAGAACATGGTTCTATTCATAGAAAGGTGATAGTGAACAGCATGGCGTCCGCGGTTGAAGTGGAACACTGTACCGTAACTTTCCCATTCATTACAATCTAGGAATAAAAGCCTGCTTAAGGTCTTGAAGAAAATCTGCCTTGAGTACTACCAAATAATTTCATTTCAGAGAATGATATGACCAAGTTGTCATCTCTTGAGGACAAGGAACAGGCTGGTTGGGGCAGAACCTGATCCAAAACCAAAGCTCAGGAGCCAGTACAATTGCATTACTGTTATTAACAGACAGAAGAAGGCTGAAGTAAATATTTTAACAGATCACTGATTGAATTACCATGGCAAATACTGCTTCACAGCTACATTCATGCTTCCAAAAATCTTGAGTGACAAGACTACACAACCTTGAAAATGGTGTCTAACTTAAATAACACATATTTTTATGCTACAGGTGAGTATTATGAAGCTCTAGTTTAACCTATTCAGTGCAGGCTGCTGAACACTCATGTAGACACCTGGATGAAGTCCAACACCTTATGATTTAGATAAAACACAACCACACAATCCTTGCCTGATTGTATATAGAAAAATATTAATTACAGTGAGAATACAAGAAACGGCACAAAGCAAACAACTCTTAAGCACAAAGTAACTACTACAAGTTTATTTTCAAGAGACACAAAGAACCCACACAACAGATTTCTTACCATACGACGGAGATTCTCGGCCATCCTCTCTGTCAGTTTCTTTATCTTTTTTCCTTCTGTGATGCCTGTGCCCGCGATGCCTGTGCCGCCGACGGCCTTGCTTTCCAAACGGGACGTGAACTCCAATATACACAGCTCTGTGGCCTATTCAGAAAGTTGAAAAGGATACAATTAAACAACAACAAAAAAAACCCAAAACTCCTGCACAAATATAGCATCTTAGTCAAAAAAGACATGGAGTTCAAAAAAAACAAACCCAAAAGCATTGAGCAAAATCACCTTTAGTTAACTAATATTACCATGTCCTTTCTGCCTTTCCCCAGTGTCAAGGAACAAGTATACTCATTTCCCAGATAAATTGGGCCACATTCTTATATAGTTATTCAGTTTAAGACCTCAGTTGTAAAACAAGTAATATAGAAAGACAAGCTTGACCTATAACACTGAAAGAAGCTACTTGATAAACACCAAGGCAAGACAGAGAAATTACATGATACTGGATTCATATCAGGATAGTTAATACAAGGGCAAGATACAATCTCCTAGTTCAGCTTATGAACTTCATTAAGAAATTACCCATCATTTAGAATCTGCAAGCAGTTCTCTCCACTTGAATGAACTGCAAGTTATTTCTTCAAGCAGCACATCACTGATGTTCAACTATACCATTAATTTAGTATCAGTGTAGACGCATAAGAGGAATTTGTATTCAGAAAACTATGCCAAAACATCAAATACCGTACAGAGAAGGCTGTTGATTTGGGGGTTTTCTTTTATTCTAGAATCTTTTAATAAATTTAAGTAGCACATCCTCAAATCAATACATACTGCTCTTCAAAACATGTACTTTCAACATCTTGTTTTTCCTTTGACATTTCACATTAAGGCAATACTAGCATCAACAACTTGGCAAAAGAAGTCAGAGTGTTATGAACATATTACTACCATGTCTCCTGTAATAGACTTAGCATATAAAATAAACTTTTCCAATTCCTTTTTAAACAAACAATCTCAGGAAGAGACACATTAACTATAAGCCTGGAGGTTAACACTAAATACTTTGTTTCATACTGTAGGAGAGTGATTACAGAAGACTGACACGAATAAAGAAAAAAGGAAGTCGTTTTCCAGCTCTTATAGAGACGCAAATTCAGCATATTTACAAAAGACAGGAAAGTCCTAGGGGCGTGACTGTACACATTCATGCATGTATAGATATGTGTATAGCACACATGCACACTCAGTTAAAGACATTGAAAAATTCTGGCAATTACAGAGCTTTAAAGAAATAAAAAATGGTAGTATGTCACATTTGTTGTCCAAGCAGAGCATCTCTAAACCCAAAAAGATACACAAAATTTTCATAAAGCAGTATTTTACAGTGCTACGTAAGTAAAAAAACTAGGCAAAAATCAGTAATAATGCATGAGTAAGTTCAATATTTAATTTAATTGGTCAAGATTCCTTTTCAAACTACAAAATCTGATCTTGACAGCCCTCCAACACTAGTTTTAATTAGAGTTGTCTGATTGGCACTATGACCAACTCTGAAATTAAGCCCATTAAAAGCTATTTGTTTCCATGTAAGACTGGAAAACAGATTAATTTGTTGAAGCATTCATCAGTCCTATTTATAGCGAGAGACTTTTCTTTTGTCAGCTTCTTCCAAGAGGAACACTCAGCCCCTGCCAGGCTCCACTCTCCCCAACTACTGAGCACAATGCAATTCTGAAAGAAATCCATGCAAACTTAACACCTAAACATAAATTAATGCACTTGATATATAATGTGTCTAGGTGACACCATTAACAATGGTCACGTTATTGATATAATTGTGATACAATAGTCTTACATGTAGGAAAAGTAGAAAAGTATTAGGTTCAAAAATAGCCGTGTTACTCACCACACTCCACTCAAAGCTGCCTGGTACAACTGGGTGACTCCCCACCCTCTGCAAATGCCATTATTATTCCTGTTAGGATTTCTGTTTTATTCTAGATATTCAATTAGCAAGTATCAAGCTACAGTTATATACAGTCACAGTTTTATTCATCAAAGTGTTTGATTTTTTTTGCATGAACTATTTTTTCCTAAGAGAATCTCAAACATATTTCTAGTAATAGAACATTTTATATTATCAACTTATTTGAATATTCTTAGTAAGACTGTTTTAAGCATGTATTTTGATCATTGCATAAAAAAACTTGCAGGTGATTACTTTATAGAAAATTTCACGAATCTGAAATTGTTCAAGATGTTACTTCCTGAAAAATTAGGATAACACCCACATTTTGGTCTTTTGCTGTTCCCATAAATTAAGACAAAGTCCTACATTGCCTTTTGTACTAAAGAACAAACAAAAATCCCATACGATTTTTCAAGACCCTCCATCTTACACAATTCACCTTGCTATTGCAAAAATCATTTCCATAGTCAAAGACCATGTTGCGGCACAGAGGAGAGGTAGAACAAGGAAAACAAGAACTTTATCTCCTATTACAGAACTGCAGTCTGACTGAAAAACTTTTGCAATAGAAAAGTCTGGAGGAGAGCAGGTATGTTGCAGAAACTTTAAAAGCACCTTCCCACTATCCCAACAGGTTAGAGTATCAGAAAGATGCGGGAGCAGGCAAGCAATGGGTTATTCTACTCTTCAGCCCACTCTGTCCAGGGTGTGAATGGCTATTTCCTCACATAAGCACTGCCTTGCAAGCAAATGTAACACAAATACCTTCCCCAATTCACTTCTGTATATGCAATGTAATCAGACAGCTACACCTCCAACTTTATTTTGGGACTAATGGGAAATGCTGATGGCTAAGATCATTTTCAGGGATTATTAAGTAAAATACATCACAGTCCAAGGTAATTCTGTCAAAATAGCTTCAAGCAAAAACTTAATGTTGAAAAGCCTTTGATTCCACACCCCAGAGCAGGCATTGGGGTGGCAATACTACAGATTAACCAAGAAAAATTTGGCTATTGCAAACAGCAGCTTAGGAATACACCAAACTGTTCCTTAAGAATGGGATTTTTTTTTTTTTTTTTTAATACCATGGACATTTATAAACAAAGACATTTCCCCTATTACCCAGAAAATCTAAAACTACTGCCGTTGAGTATACTACTGCAATCACTTAAAACCGGGTACATTCAACTTCAAAAGGTGAGGCAAAAACCGCATAATAAATGTTGGACAAGATTAACCTTAATTCTAACACCACCACAAACAACAACAACAAATCCACCACCAAAACAGAAAGGCAAGTAATATAATAGCGATGGAGAAAAAGTTAATTCTGAAAAGGCTCGAATTCATATTACTACCATCAGTATTCTTTCTAAAAGGAACACAACCTTTTACTTGACCATTGTTTGTAAAATCTTGAAAGGTACAGTTATGTGACCTTCAAAGCTTTATTCACAAAAACATCTGTAGCACAGTACCACTCTCAAGCAAAGCTTGTTATAGAATTTCTTTAAACCAATAGCCAATAGAATTAGCAGAGAGCCCGATACTAAATTTAGTAATACAAAGCTCAAGAGATAATTGTTCATTTTAATCTAACATGACTTTATCCAAGCTTAGCTGTTCAAAGCCACCAAGGGTATTTACTGCTTAAAGTCCTTATCAGTATGAAACAAATTTAAATGTTAGAAGCTTGCCACATGTCTCCATCACATCACCGTCTCCGAAAGGCAGTTTACATCAAGTCCTATAAAACTGACAGAATAGAAAATGCTCTAAGTCCCCTGATTTCTCCCCGAAATCCCTAAGAAAATGGTAACAGAGACTTCTAAAGTCCGAGAGAGATCAAAAACATCTATCCAAAAATGCTCTCATGTGGCAACTCCATAAGTGCAATTCCACACAGAACTTCCTTTTTTCTAACTATCATTTTGTTAGCTAGATGCCTTTTAAGCTTCGTACAAAGACATTCTTCCCCATGTTAACAAGAGAAAGCAAAGAAAACCAAGTTAATACCTATGTGAATTCTCAATTACTATTTTTCCAAGAATCTTCAGATAATAATCTGAAGACACATCATTTATTTTACATGTAAGCTTTAATTTAATCAAATAACGTAATAATCCATCTTGTCCCAGCATGGGGCTTTCCAGTACAGAAAAACTGGAGAATCTCCATGAGAGATTCTAATCTGTTCCTTAAGACCATATAACAGGAAAGAAAGCAGCGGGAAGGAAGCTATGTGCTGTCCAGTGTCTTCTAACTCACACCTTTAAAAATATTCCTCTACTAGGAAGTACTTGTAATCTATCATCATCTCATGCCTTGACATTAACTCCCCTTACATCACAGAAAATACCTGTACACACAAAAATAAGCTCAATGCAATTTACGAGCACAACTCCTACCTCTTCTGTCACAGCTCTGGTCTGAAGACAGAACCACACAAATGAGAAAAAAAAAATGGTGGATGGAAGAAGAGTGGATGGAAGCGGATGGAAGAAGTAAAGAGTGAGAACAAGAAACTTTTTTCATGCCCCCAAAAACTCCATAGCCCAAAGGCTTTCTCCAGATATTCTTTGTTCTGGTGAAACTTAAGGAACAAGTAGAATCCCTCATTCAAACCCTGCTCTTTCATTTAATTTATTTATAATGAAAACTCTGAAAATTCACTCAAGTCAGTAATTCACTGAAAATACTGCTACTAAGCCTCCAACTTTCTAATTAAAAGTAACACCACATTTCTGCAGTATGCAATTAAATGTCCAATTTAATATTTGTACTGAAGTCCTTAGTGTGAGACAAAAACTAAATATTTAAAAATAAGCAGTAGCATTTTAGCTTATCTTATGAACTTCTCGCACACATAACATTCCCAAGACACAGCCAAATTATTTTCTAAGGAATTAATGTAGTAAAAGTGAACATAAAATGCTTCAATGTGATCTTGGTCTTCCATGCATGAATTAACTATAAAAAAGCCCTATTGTTACCTAGGATTCTTTTTCTGTGCTTTTTTAAAAGAATTGACAAAAATTCTCTCTTGCTTTCAGAATAAAACATTTGAAATAACATTTTCTAACCAATAAATGAGCAAAGAAAATTATTTCATGAGACAGTTACATGCCATAGCTGGAGCCCAAAGGTTCTCCACAGTGAAGGATATTTTAGAATGTGTTAAACCTCACAGTCTCTCTTCTGCAATGTCCTGTTGCTCCTAGTAATTACATATATATAGGAATACACTCTTTATAATACTTGGACAGGTTAAATTGAGAGGTATAATCCAAAAATCTAGTATGCATAGCATATGCTATAGCAGCTCAGTGAGAGTGTTTTCTCACTACGCAATGAAAGACAGACAGCATATTACACTGACCGGCAAAAGCAGTAAATGCCACATTTCTCATTACACACAGAAGTGATTTTTTTTTTTCTGACTTAAAACCAAGTATGGTAGTGGCAGTCAAAAGAGAAGAATGCACTGAATATTTCTATTTGACACAATCAACAATATTCCAGAAGGCATTATCAGTAATGACATGAGAGACACAGGTGGTAACGAAAAGAGGAAAAGCTTAGTGCCAGCTGACAGAGCTACGCAGGGATTCTGGCAGGACAGGTCTACCCCAGGTCTTGGCGGCCCATGGCCAGCACCCATCTCTCTGTCCTGGGGAAGGGGCCACCACCTGGTATCTGTGGGAGGGATAGTCGCTGCCCTCACATCGCACATCCCAGTCAGACCCCAGTTGGGCCCATGCTTTACCTGAGCTGCACATTCTTGGTCCAGCTTTTCTCTGCACCATGGCTCAGGAAAAAGGATATATACCCGAGATAATCTGAAAGAGTTGTTTCTTTTGGAGGGGAGAAAACCTAGAAACATGCAATTCAAGCAAAAGACCCATGAAGATCGCAAATTGGCTCTTTGTCCACTCATGAAGAAACCCATGTTCTCAGTTATTCGCAGATGCCACAGCCTGTATGGATACGAGGCTTCCACGGTCATCAATACCGTGCTTGCGAAGTATTGCAAGATATCCCCACTTCAAATTTGTAATGAGAATGTGTGTGTGTGTGTGACCCACTGATGATCACACACCTCTCCTGTACAACTGCTGCACACATCTTTAAGTGCGTCGGCTTGCCCCGAAACGCATCCATTTCCTGACATATGAAAAATATTAGAGGGAATCTTGCCTTATATAAGGGTTACCCTTTCAGAGAAAGACTCAAACTTCAACTTTCTTTATAAAATAGAAAGTGTTCGGAAATAAAAAACCCCTCACACTTTAAAGGTTTAACTGCTGTGAAACATTAGCTTTCAGGAGATTCCAAATGGAGACGTGATCCATTCAGAAAGACTTCTGACATCCATCAAGTCACAGGTTTAGCCAATTTTAGGTACAACTGATTTTAAAGGGATTAAAAAATAGGAAGATAAATGTTATGGAAAGCCATCAAGAAAGAACAGGCAGCAGAATCAAGCACAGTCTCCTGCTGCTTCTGCCTCATCTCAAAAATTTTAAATTTGAGCAATCTGGCACCATCAAGTTCACTGAAAGTTTTAAGTTTCTATTGGTGCTGTTTGGTAAAACTTCAGTATTATGGCCTTAGTGCTTGCTTAACAATTTTACATACGTTTCAGATTATAAAACCACAGCTAGTTACTCTTTTACAAAATTGCTGACCCAGTCAGAGCAGAAACATTACAAAATGTTATCTCAGATAAAAGAGGTTTGAAGATTTAAAAAAAAAAAAAAAGTTAGGACACAGATTATTCATAAATTTTTTAAAAGCATTGCTTCCATCTTAGTCTATTTTACATTAAATATTTATTTTACATCCTCTTGTAAAAGCCATTTGTTTCAAATGGTATCCATTTTTAAAACAACTCTGTTTTAAGAAGAAATGCTAAAATTAGCATGGACATTTCCCAAAATGGATTTTAGACATTTAAATATAAGCGAATTTATAGTCTGCTGCAGACATTCTCATGAACTCATTCAAGTTTAAATGTTGATTCACTTTGAAAAAACATTACTAGAGGATTGAACCCTGATTCAACAGGGTTTTTTTTCCCTTTTGGAGGATGAAGGAGGATGGACCTCACTTGTTAGAAATCGTAACAATTACATCATATGCACATTCAGTACTGCCTTCTACCTTTACAGAAGTAGTTACGTATTGAAAAACTTATACGTTGCTGTATCACCTCCTTCAAAGATTATTTTCACTTAAGGTTCAGTATTTATATAAAGATCTTCTACTTTAAATTGGCTACATGAGGAGGGAAGCACAGCTAAAGTGCATTTTATGATTCCCTACACAGGTATTCCAGTTCACATGCGGAAGTCACTGAAATTACTGAAGTCCCATAAAGCAACACCTCACTCATAATATTAAATACATCTAAGTAATTTTAAAGCAGAATAGAATAGCATACACAATAATACAACATATATACACTACAGAACGTCTTTTAACCAATAACAAAATCAAAATAATAATACTATCATTATTCTAATTAATTACTTAAAATACACACAAAACTGATGACTTAGTTTCAGTATGAATACTACTGCTCAGTCCCAACTCAGCCAGAAAGATTGTAAAGTTGCATAACACTTTCTGTAGCAAGATAAAACTTCCTGTCAACAGCCATTCATCAGGTGGGGAATGCAGAGGGGTTCCTTAGCTGTTGAGACCATTCCATAAATAAGAAATTAACATGTGTGTCAAGAACACTCACTAAGAAAAGCTGTTTGTAGAATAATGAATAATGTCGCTCAAGGATGAGGACAAGGGTTGTATCAAAACTGTTAAAATTGTTAGCTAATCTAGCTAAAGAATATCAATTTTGGGGTAAATTAGCCTATGGTTTTTAGTATACTCAGCTCTTGTTAGGCTACCATCAAGAAGCCTCTTAATGTTAAAAAAAAAAAAAGTCTCTTGTCTCAAGTAACTTTTATTAAGCTTCACTTACCAGGAGCTTACAGTATGTCTTCCCACTAATCTGCAAGTAATTTAACACGCAAATAAGAATTTCAAAATTTGTAGTACCATGTTTGGCAATTCCAAAAGCACTTCCAAGAAAATTATTCTAGAAATCAGAAATAACCCCCTGCCTCCAAAACCAATGACACATCAAAACTGAAAATTGTGTCCAGTGACTTTGGGTGCCCTATTGAGTTTTATGTCTACACAATCAGGTTATCAACTTTCCCTCTCAAAAGACAGTCTGAAAATGATTCTGGTAACATTTGTTAAGGATTTACCTTTGGGATGAACACCACAAACAATCAAATAAGTTGAGAACAGTTATTCTCTCTACAAAGAAGTCTGAATATTGCATAAATGAACAGGACAAGAAGTCCAAAGGAACTTGCCTGTGGACTGTATGATGCAGGATTACCATAGCAAGAAATATTATAACTAAATTTTCAACACACGTGTGATGAAGGTGAAGCACTGCAACCTCATTCCAAAATTCACTTAATCGAAGTTGCATTAAAAATTTTTGTGGCTTATAGAGAAGTGCTGAGCACAGCTAATGTTTATTTCTGAAGGATAAGGATGAAAGGATTTATCCTGCACCAGCTACCAGCACAACTGGTGCAAGTGAATATCTTGTTGATGTTGCACATGAAAGAGCATGTTTCATAGACCTAACTAGCGGTACTATATTTGAATAGACATGTTTTTGCTTGCTCTCAGTTCAATCCAAACTAACAAGCAGGCAAGATCTTTCCAATTTTGTGATAACACAAGAGGAGGGATGAAACATAAGTCTGCAAGAATCGTTAATGATTACCTTAAATTATTTTTGTTTTCAGAAGGAGATACACATTTTTCTACTCTCTGACCACATAAAAAGATATTTCATAAGTAATAGCATTTCTTTTTTGTCTGTTAAGCACAGGGTTTTTTTAGACCACTAAGGGGTCTCAAAGATTCAAGCACTCATTCTGTAGTTTGAGAACCATAAGAAACCTGTTCTGCACTGCCTGTCTAAATTAGTACAGCTTATTACAGAACTTAAAAATGTAAATACTAAGAACAATCTTAAAGTGCCAGCAGCTACAATGTCCTGTTGTATTACTTGTGCTTACCTGTCCCTGTACAAATTTTCTTGAAAGATTTTACAAGAACTATTGACAGCTTTTCAAAGAGTTGCCATTTAGAAGGTAGAATAATAGTAAACCTGACACATTAAACAAATCTTAGCAGTACATTCTACTACAGGGTGCCATAAAAGTTCTCTTAGCTCCTCAAAAGCCCTTCATAACAGTGAAATAATTTCTATCTAGTCATAACACATTAAACTCCAAAACACTTGTAGAGAAAGTTTTTCACTTAGAGGGGAAGAAGTTTTTCACTTCTAGAGGGGAAAAAAAAAAACCTGCAGAATTATTTAATTACCTGCTCGTATCAAGTAAGGTTAACTGAAAAGCACAGCTGCTTTCTTGAAGAAAAAATAAGGCTCTAAACCATAAAGGTATCAGAGATAATAGGGTCACTTGAAATGTAAACACTACTTACACCTGCCACAGGATAGTGTGAGAGCAGAGTAGCTATTAAATCATCTTAACTCTTGAAAGCTGCTTCCTGGATTTATGCCACAGAAAACTAGTCTGCTGAGACACACACTCTTGACCTCAGATTGTTTCTGGAACAAGACTTCTGTTATGTGTAAACTCCTTATCTTTGCTATGCCTGTAACTGGTCTGCTAAGAGTAACAGAATATACCCCCTTTCCCTTAAACTGTATCTAGTAAATGTATCCTCAAATCAAGGTGGAAAAATAACTGCACGTTTAAAAAGATAGGTCCTGGTAATATCAAGCCAAACATATTAACTCAGACTTAAGAAAGGTTTTCTTAAACATGGTTATTAACAGAAAATGCCTTTTACAAGATGGCATGAAATACCTCTGCCATTACTGTTATTGCCTTACTTCCAACTCCTTCCTTTGTTATTATTTTCATTCACTGCAGCTCAAAGAGTCTGGCATCAAGTTAAGAACATTAGGTGTTCTTAAAAATGTTATTTTAAGATGTTATTCCTCTTCTGTAAACTGACATTTGTTATTTTAAAGTAAGGTCTTGCAGCTTAAGTAAAGAGCAGTACCTTTATTTAGTCTGCCCACAATTACAGTTTACCACCATCTCTACCCATTTCTGTTTTAGAGGACGAAAGTTACGAAACAAGTAGCCTGTGCTTAATGTTTCTAAGCTAAAAACTGTCCCTCTGGTTATGTACCACACTTTCCCAGCCACCATAAATAGAATACAGAGCTTGAGAAGCTCTGACTCTATTTTCCCCTTTAGCATATGGCCCTCTTTCCATTAGTATTTCATCCCAAAACTTCCAGAAAACAGAAGTATCCAGTACTGACAATACCAAGAAACCTTTGCTTTTGTGTTGGCAGCAAAATGATGCCTTCTACAGCATCAAACCAATCAACATTAGTTTGTGCGGGCTTCAGAGTCACCCGTCTGTGCTGGCTCTTAAAGGTTTGGTGCTTCACATTATAGGTGAACTGAATTAACAGCTTGCTGCCTCTCCTTGAATCAACACACTTCTGGAATGGTTTCAAATTCCTAGAACACCTTTTCAAGTCAACAGAAAAACAATTCTGAAGACGGGACAGAAACAGTTTCAGGTCTTAAAACTCTTACAATATCTAATGCCTGTAAGAAAACATCCACAAGTCAGCAATGAAATCTAATCCTATACAGAGCTTTTTTTACTGCTTGCAGCCAACAATTCCATTTCTCTCCTTGTAACACTTTAATACCAGAACTAAAACCAAAACCCAAAAATTCCACATACCCGTTTTAATCATAATAGCTTATAAATAATGACGTCATAAACAGAGCTGTAAGTTCACATAAATTTATCCTCTAAAACACTCAGTCTAAAGAATCTCTTTTGATGAACCTCAGAGAAGATAACTATATGAGTCATAAACTGTACTTATATGCCTTTCTCTTTTGTACAGGAAAGGAAAAACTTCTTGTTCCTACTTTGGAACAGTTTCCACTGATAAAAGTTAAAATATATGCTATCCCTCCTTTTCCCCATTTCACCAATAATAAAAAAAAAATTAAAATAATTTAAAAAAACCCACACAAAACACCAATTTTCTTACAAATATATAGGATACTACAAATATATGTAATTTCCAAAAATAATTCCTACTTATGTGTCAAAGTGTGTTCCTATATGAAACTTTAGATAAGTGATAATCCTACTGGAATACATTTTTCTTGTCAGATACCTCTTAGTAGTGGGTTGGACAAGACAATCTCCAGAGGTCCCTTCCAGCCCTAACCATTCTGTGATTCTGTGATTGATTGTTTAACCTCTGTATAACCAGCCCTCTCTCACACCGAGATGCTTATACCAAAGAGTGAAAGGTAACCGAATGAAAGGTAAGGGTGCATGGCTAAGAGCAAGGTGAGGACAGTGCGATCTCCTCATCTTCTCCTTCTAACAGCTGTTACGTCGACTCAGTTGATCATGAAACAGAAGCCTTGACTCCAGGTTGATTTATTCTTTGGTTGTGGGTAAGACGGGTATTTTCCACAGTCAGCAATACAAGTGCTTAAATCGCTTCAAGCAGCCTGAACCCCCTGCGTTCCCCCCCAGTATCTTGTCTAACTACAGTGCTGTGTGAGCTGAAGCACTCCTGCGAGCGTGCTATAAAACAGACTGGGGAAGTGATCCGCTGCACGTTCCCATGTCATTCTTCATGGTTGAGGCATTGCAGCTGTTCATGCTGCTGCACAGCAAACCACTTCAGCTGAATGTCTGCTTCTCCTTAACCCCTGCCTGCAAAACACACATATACTTTTTCTGGGTCACCTCCCTGAGAAAAGCAAGAGAAGGAAATGAAGGAGGAAACAGCTTAAATTTGCATTGAAGGTGTAACTGCAGAAAGTCACAGCAGTGGTTTCACCACAGCTCAACCCCATCTAAATTGGCATTGCTGCAGTCTTCACCGCTCAGACTCGCATTTGCTCTTTCTCTCTCTGCTCAGCACCAGCACACATCCATCTGTGTGGCAAATTCATTTGGCTGCTCAACTGCTGAGAGCTTTCTTACATTTTCCTTTGTCAGAACTGTCAGATTTTCTGCTGGCTTAACATAGTTAACCAGGTGTCAGTACAAGAGGGAAAGCAGTAGCAAACTGAAAGGAACAGAGCAAGAGCAGGACTGCAACAGTAACAAACAGCTTTAATCACTTTAACTGTGACTTGTTAGACCACATTATGAGAAAATGCGACAGCAACCTAAATCAACTCTTGTCAGCTAGAAACTACTGCTATAATGGCTCTCTGGTGTTCTGAAGCAGTAAGAGCCAGTACTGCTGCGAATTACTTCTTAGTAAATCTACAGACAGTCTTCTAGAATTTTGCAAATGTTCATTAAGTCTCAGAGCGTTCTATGTGAAAGGTGAATAAAGAAGATTTTAACACTGGATCTCCTTAGGTTGTACCTCTGGATTCACTAAGTAGCATCCATGAATCTTCATCCCAATCAACTTCCTTTTCAAGTCAGCAAGAAATTGTAGCCTGGATGAACTATCTAATTTTGCTGACACTAATGCAGTGCTATTTTTGTTGCTAAATGCAGGATCCTGAGTCAAGTGATGAAAACTAACAGGATTCCACGTTTTAACTGACTACAGATTGCAGAATGTACAGTCTACCATGGAACTAGAAGCACTGTTATCTGTTCACTCTCAGTATTTAAAGTGCATGAGCATGCTCACAAGGACACTAAACTTCTAGAAAACAAAACCAAATATCTACCTCATCACCCCTGTTCCCTGAGTTTTGATTCTGCAGAACTTGACATCATTTATGCTGAGAAATTACTTACCTACAGCAATCATTTTTTTCAAGCCTACAATCTTAGAAGTGAGGTTTCCTTAGAAAGCTTCATAATTTTTTATATTTTTTTTTTTCTGTGACACAACTGAAATAAGTTTTTATTAGCATGCACAAAGACAAAAATGGTGCAGGTCATCTGCTATTTATTGGTTTTCTTCTTAGAATTTCATTATGGCCATGAAACTTTGATTCTTTTTAGTGATACTGGTTGCACTTGAGGAAACACAGATCTTTTACCTCAAGGAAAAAAAGACATTAAGCAAACACAAAACTGCCACAAACTTACTCTCTAGTTCTTCTTTCTCAAAGTTTGTGTTGATAGTAGAGCTGATTTTGCCCATATCCACAACAGCTTCTTCATCGTGACCCTGAGGAAACAAGACACAAGTATAAATTAAAACTAAATAGAACTATTTTTTCTAAATTCCTAAGTATTTTCTGCAGTTCTGAAGCTGTTTAAAGTTTTCTAAAGTAACACATTTTCACACCTTCGAAACTGAGAAAGAAAACGTCACTGAAAATCTACCCATCCAGTTACTCGAGAAAATATTTCCTTGTATTGAAGGAAAAACAGAGTAAATAAACAGATATGCTAAATATCATGCAATTTCCTTTTGCAATGCTCTTCATGTCATCACATCAAGGATCAGGATATACATTTCAGGAGTGCAATATTATTTTAGTTTTACATTCAACAGCAATGAATCTACTTCGATAAAATAACACGTAACTTTTTATAAATTTGCCAAAGTTAACATGCAGAAATCTCGAAACATTTGCTTCAACGGCAATTCGTTTGTGAGATTTTCCATCACAAGCAAGAAGCTTATGTGAACCAGAGGTTATACAAAGGGGTGGCAAGAGAATTACATTACACAACGTGGGGGGTCTCTCCTAGAACAACAGATTTGGAGAGATCAAATTAACTGTTTCTCTCAGGTTTCAACAGAAAGCTTGTTAACCACCCCCTTATCTAAAGCACATTTTTATGCACAAAGTTAGAAAACAGCAGTTGCAAGACTATCAGTTCAGATTCCATTACTACTGAAACCATACCACTCATAACACAAAAGCACAGTATTTGAAATAGATACAGGCTCAAGAATGAGTCTTTTCTGTGACTGTGTCCTGTAATCATATTTCGCACATCAAAGCAGACCTTTAAACACTGCAGTTTGCTCAGTCTCGACAAAAATAAACCTTAAAATAACTGAGCAGTAGAAATCTCATCATCTCATCTCAGCTTTGACATCAAAACACCATTAAAGGGGCTTTTCTCCGAATGTTTGCTCTCCTTAGAATACAGTCCACTTTTAACAGCTCACAAACTACAGCCTCCTGTCAGAACTGGCTCTCCAAACGAACTGCTGCCTACCCTAAGAGTAATGCTTTACTTTACATCTAACCATGTATAAGGGCAGGCTAGAGGATGCTATTCCTTTTCTTTCCGCTCCCTTGGGCACACATTTTTTTTCCTTAAGTCAGATGTATCAATTGTGAAGTCAAATAGAAAGAGCTGAAGCAATGGATTTTATTAAAAAACAAACAAACAAACAAACAAACAAAAAGCAACACCACACACAACCACCAATGCAGCAAGTTTCCCATTGGATCAGTTCACCAAACTGACTTTCTTGTGGCCATACAACAGAGACATACACCACAAATAAATCTGTTTGACCACCACTTCGGGCAGCAGCCCACTGGTGCATTTACATTGATCAACATGAGATCTGTGATCATGGGTTCATAAGGAAAAAATGGAAGCCTATACCAAGAGTCTTGTAAGGACTGGGAACCCTAATGGTGTTGATATTCACCTAAACATTGATCTTAGAATTACTCAATAGTGCAATGCTTTAAATACAGAAAAGGTTTGTCATCGCAGAGGGAAGTGATAAGGATAAAAAACGACACCTGTGTAACAGCTGTAACTTAAAACATACTGTAGCAACCCCCACCAAAAAGAAAAAAAAAAAAAAAAAAAACACACATAACTCCTTTGTCTTTCTAAAATAGATACTTATTATAGTGTATTGTGCGGGCACACACACACAAATCCAAATCTTTGTTTGACTACTGAAGAAAGTAGGCTAGAGGATATGAAGATGACAAATGGCACAGATAAGAAAAAATTCAGATGAGGCTTAAAAAAAATTGGTTAAAAAGAGTTAAAACACATAAAAAATAAAATCAGTTGGCACTATGTAAGTAAGCAAGATAGAAAAGGAAAGAGTGGCATATGGCAGAATAAACTTCCAAAAACTAAATAAAGGTCAATTCTGAGCTGTGTCCCTAACAGTGGGGTTTTCAAGAAGGGCATTACAAAGCAATACAACTTTGTCACTACTGACTACACTACTGCATTGCAAAAGCAGAGTTTTGTATGCATGCCAGAAAAATCAAAACTCCTACACACTCCAGACAGCTACAATTAAAAAATTCAGGTGATTAAACCAAAGTCATGTCTGATGTCTGAAAACGTTACAAGGACCTACTAATAAAGAAGTGACAGAAATTTAGAAAATGTCATGGTAATAATGGGCAGGGTACATTCCTGTCTCCTGCACACCAAAACGAAATTGAAGAGCCCTCCAGAAGATGCTTTCATAATGTAATTGGCCTCTCATCTGATAACCACTCAGGAGGTAGGGAAAAAACACAGTTACAAAGTAAGCCTTGGCTTTTATCTTTACTGAAGATGTATTTTCCAACACAACATGCATAAACCCAATAGCAAAAAGATGTCTCTAAGCAGCAGCATTCAAAAGCTTAAGTTACCAGTCTTTTGAGGCACCATATAAGTACAGTAAAATATTTAACTGCATTGGTAAGGCCGTGACACTACCACGGAGGAGTCAAGCATACCTACTTTCCAATTTATCTCAGTGATACAGAAATAGAAAATTATAGGACTGTGGTACACTCTGGTTCACAGAAACAGATGTACAAACAAACCCTGTACATTACTAGAAAACTCAAAATAGAGATGGAAACAGATGAAATATTACAAATCCTCTACATTATCCCAAGTGTCTTATAATTTGAGAGAGGAAAAAAAAACAAACACCTAATACTAGGAAAACTGCTATCAAAACCTCTTTTACAATTAACTTTACAGCTACAGCCATAGACTGCTGAAATACCTAGTACCTAACTTCCCCCAGCACCACCACCCTTAACAGTACTTTTAGGACACCTGGAAGCTTGCCAAGCACAGTTTTTTGAACAATAAAGGAAGACAAAGTTTTCCCCTCTATTATACAGACTACTGCATACTGGTAGAAAATTACACACATACTGTGGAAAATGCACATGCAGAAAATATTTCATATCCAAATAACATTTTGAAACTATACTTGCTGTATGCCTTATACCATGCTATCAATATTTATCACCCCTTGCTTTAGTAACAGAGGTACTTTGCCAACCTTATACATACAGGAGCAGCCTTCAAAACCACATCATGTGAAAGTAACATGTCTTTTGAGATTAGATTACAGGAAGGCATGCATGCCCTTGCAAACTGTTCCATCACTATCTCGAAGTACTCAACATATGCAAAGACTCTTCCAAGAATAAACCATTAGCAGCCACAAATATCATGCACGAAGAAAGAATATCATTTACAGCCTTTGTTTGGAAAAAACACAAAGCATCGTTTTACCATAACCATTTATGATGCCAATAGCAAATCCCACTTTAAGATATTTTTGCTTTAGGTCAGGTAAAAAACTCAAAATATTCATTTACACTATAAAACTAATTCCAAGCTACAACCTTTTCCTGGCTAAAAATAAAGTCTGTAGGGCATAGGCTTCCAGTAATTATAGAAGATCTACCATGTCAGTTTAAGACACAAAAGTGAGAGAAAACTCTTTCAGTTGCTGAATGGTCCCCCCATGGTCCCACTCTAAAATTCATCAACTTCCCCTTTTTAGGCATGGAGAATCACTGCATCTTAGCACAAGCATTCCTCTGCCGTTTACCATCCATCTAATGTGAAACTTTATGTACACCCACAGATGCACAGAAAATGGGTGATCAAGACAAGCCAAGTAAAATTTAAGACTAACTTGGAACATATGTAACTTCTCTTTTCAGTCAAGAGACCGAACAATTGAAAAGGGGAAAAACCAACACAATCAGCAACCAGTGTGCCTCAGAGAGAGAGCAAGCCTTCACCTTTGGTTGGCTTTTTCACAAGGAGATGGTCATTTATAAAAACAGAATGAATCCAGAGTACTTCAAGGAGAGAAAAAACACAATACAAACACACCACAACCCTAGTACATTGTATTAAAATACACTAAATATACTTCTTCCTAACACCAAATTTGTGGATACTCACAAATGTACTGAAAAAAAACCCTTCCAATAAAACCTTCATCTTAAGCCAAAGGTGCCTACAAATACTACTTGTGTTTTCAGCCTTCCAACTGTCCCAGTATGAAAATGAAACCCCTTTTCAACTATTGTACACCAGACAAGACTTTCTTTGCTCTAGCAGAATCCCAGTAGGATTCCTCTTGCCACCTCTGATTTTCAAATGCCTTTTCTCAGTCCAGGAGAAAGAGTAATTCCCCTTTCATTGCAGACAAGCACCCAGGAATTGTTCAAAAATCTGTCTTCATTTAGTACAGCACACTTTTCATACCTAAAATATTAACACTAGTTGCTTTTCAAAAGTTGTATTTAAAAAAAGTCAATCCTAAATTGCATGAATCATTAAGGAAGGCATTTAAGTTTGCAAGAATTAAGTTGTCAACTTCCAGCAGCATGTGTTAGTTACTGTCCAGTGGACCAGCACAGATATGACGCACAGAATATTAATCTAAAGGAAACTTTCCATGGTCATCTGTACAAGCTCTTCTCGCCTAACCTTATGCAGTCACATACAGATCACAGATGACAGACTTCAGACAGGCACCCTGCCAAAAGGGCATTACTGAACAACCCCTTCCAAGACATACAACTTGCTAGCAACACATTTTTAAGGTACTTGAAATGTAGGTCAATCAATTCATTCTGGCAACAGACAGTAATAATACAAATGGCTGATACAGTTAACTGTAAACCTTTGAAATGCAGGAGTAATACAATAATTGTGTTAAGAAGAATTCGAGCTCAACATCTAAAACCATTACTTAGCTACATCGATGTTCATTTGCTCCATTTACATCCCCTCAGCCCAAAGTTCTTCCCCAGAGTTGAGGAACTACTTGCTGCACCAGAAGACAACTCTAGTCCTCATGGGAATGAGTCAGGCACAGGTAAGGACACAAACCACCTCCCTCCCCCCAAAACATTACATTACAACTTTCTTGCTACAAGTAACCTTCACTGCAACATTTATTTAAGTAGATGCAAATGCTAAAAAAAAAAAAAAAAAAATCACAACACACAACAACAGGCAGATGTTCATATCTAGTTTTTGCCTTACACATCTGTCCCAGCCCAAGAGTTCAAAACTTCTGCTTTTGAGACTATTCTACTACAACTGCCCACACCATCACAGCGAACATTCGTATTGCTCTATAACTAATGATATTCCATCCTCTCTGGCTTGAAGAGAAGGCAAATACTTGCCCCTCCTCCTTCCCACAAAAAGCCATGGATACAGCTCTGCCTTTGTAAAGACATCAGATCTGGCAGATGGGATTTAGCTCTCAGGCTGGAATGTGGCACCAACAAACAATTCCTCTTCAAAACACAAGCACATGCTGCTCACAGACCCAACTGGTAAACCTACGTAACAGGCACTGTAGATTTACATACTAAGATCGAGAGTATATGAGAATTTTTGCACCGTACACTTCGCTCTTAATACTTTATTCTATATTTTTTCATCATTATACATAGGAGCAGTGACACTGGATCAAACCATCCAACCCCGCACTGTCTTCAAGAGGACACAATAAGTAGAGGCCTACACCAGCTTCCCAATAAAATTAGAAACCAATGTAAACAGATTGCAAAATAGTGGCTTGACCTAGACCGAGGAAGCATAGGCCAAGCAGTATTTTTGTTGTATCATCAGCCCTTACTTTGTTGGATCTGCATTCAGAAAACAGATGATAGCCATCAAGGTTCTAGTAACAAAAAATTAAATTCAATACAGAAAAAATACCAACATTGCTCTGCTTGAAAAACACAGGTATAGCTGGAAAAATAAATTTAAACATTTATTTTGGCCACATATCTCAAAGATAACTAAAGAGGAACTACAAAACCTGATTTTGCAACTGTGTTCCAGATATGTGTAGGTACATATATAAAATATGTTAAAACTACCTTTTTTTTATAGATAGATGGACACACATATAAAACTCATTGACCTTGTCACATAGCTACCAAAATACATTGTCCAGAATAATTAAGAATCAGTAGGGTAATTCATGATTCATTTTCACAGCAGCATTTCCTAAGTGGGTTGTTTCAGAAGCCTGCATTTCTGTTCTAAGGTCACATAATGCTACATTTAGTCAAGAAATAAAATACATCTCTGATTTACAGAATGCACATACATCTCCTAATTTTGTAGGACTCTAAGTCTACTGCTGTCAGCAACCATGGAAGCGGTAAGAAAAGAAAACAGAAAATCCATATATTTGTTAATGCTGCCTGTGACTACTGTAGGCAGAGTTCAATGACAATCATTCTACCTCCGGCAAACATCAGCACTAAGTCTATGCTATGGCTCTCCACTGCTACAGAGCATCACGTAGCCTTAGTAAATTAGGAAGGGGTTTTTGACATGGTTCACCTGCCAAGTGACTAACAGCAGGACTTGGTAAGTTCTAAATATATTGTTTTACTTCTCTGTCAGTTTGATTCTGCTTTTAAACCAGAGGTAAGATGAGCCTATGGTGGGCAGGAGGGCAGGCATCTCCAGTTGCTGCCTCCTTGAATGACAACCATTATAGCAAAAATCAAAGTTCTTTCTAAATAGTAGTAAATGAAGGTATTATCCAGCCTACTAAACAGTCTCTAGCAGAACTGCAAAGTAGTTCTATAAATGCATTTGAAGTTTTTCCTTTGGGCACAGTATTGGTATACACAGCAATACTGTATCTTCAGAAGTTGCCAAAGTGATGAAACACGATCAGCCCTAAATCAAGTTCATCAACCTAACACCCAAGGGAAACACACCAAATATAAATGAGCCCTGTCTCATTTTATCAGCATACAATTTTTAGCTGGCCTTGCCCTCTAAATATATATGACCGAGAATGAAATTACGAATAATTCCCAAACAGAACACTTGCCAGGTTTAAAAGAGGAAGCATACCATATTGATGGGTTCTTCCTTGGGTGCATTTGCTATGGTCTCAATCACACAGGAACAGATGCTTTCCAGAGATTTTTATTATTTTTTCCTACTATCAGAGCAGTGGGTATTCCTCAAGCACTAAGGAAAGACTATAGTACAGCTCAAGGGTTTTAGTGTCACCTCTCCCTTTCTTGGGAATTTTATCTGTGGTTACACAGTTATTATACTATTTTATATGAATATTCTCACATTGAAAGGAAGGTCCCTCCCAATCAAACCAAGACTCAGAGCCTCACAGGAAGCCTTGACACTCAGATTTCAGTAAGACCATAGCTATAACAAAAGAGGTTAGGAGTACTTAGGGAAGTTTTTCTAGTCTACTAATCCTCTAATTAAGTGCTCAGCTTACCCTACTAAATACAACTGAACAATCTGCTTCTAGAAGATTTACAAAAAACACAGGAGCTATACAAACCTTCAGTTTGGACAAGTATGTCCAACAGACTTCAATGAGACTTTCCAGAAGTTGCATTTTACTTCTACTTTTCTAAAACCATATGTGGAAGACAGGAAAGAAAGACATGTATGTGTGCTACTAAAACAAGCAATACTAAATGCGTTTTGCTTCCTGCACAGTTGAATATTTATTTCAGTGGTTCTAGCAGGCATTACACTGGCCACTGTCACATTGAGTGCCAACACCTGCAAGACGAGCCATGTCCCAGACAAATCAGACACTTGTATTCAGTCAGAAAATACAAAGTGGTGGTGTTAATCAGAACCCAAAATTAAATTGGGAGAAAAAGTCAGAAAGGAAACAAACACTGATAAGAGACAGGTCACAGTAGTGACTGACCATCAACTACAGCATATTGCTGCAATTTGTTTAAAAAAAAAATAATAATAATAATAAATAAATAGGCAGGGGGATTAGAATGAATACAAGAAAAAGGGATGGGTTGATTAATATTAAGGCATGACTAAAATGCAAGAGAATACTCTATTAAAATTAGATGCCTGCTTGAACTCAACCCAAGTCTTCTGCAAGCCAGAAAATTTACCATCATGCGTAGTTAGTAAATAATGTCACCAATCCAATACAAGATATCAAGTTGCATATCTAACACTATAGTAGTCGTTTTACAAAGTTGCATTTTATCACTGCCTCACAGCACTAAATTTCATTCAAAATATTCATAGGTCCATTAACTTGTTTCTAAAATTACAGTTAAAAATACATAAATAAAATCAGTTTTCCCAAACTGAAGTTTCTCTAAAGTTTAAGACTAACACTGTAATGAGTGAAATATATAGTTTATACGTCACACTGCTTCATTCAAAATTGAACAGTCCTGTGACTGTAGCATGCAAAGTAGTAGAATCTTTATAACTAGTCACCTCTGATCTTTGCCTAGTCTTCTCAGCATATGCATGCCTGATAGACTGCTAGGGCCACACCTGAAGGCAGCACCAAAATGAAAATTAAAAAACACATGTACTGTACTACAGAGACCCTAACAAACAAGACCACCGCAATCAGATGCATTTCAACTTGTATAAATTAAACTCTTACTTCTTATGCTCACAAAAGGAAACAGAAAATTGTGGTCATCTTATAAAATTTATATAAAACAATTCGGAGGCCTTTACAGCTTTTATAGGCTAGGAAAATTCCATCTCATACATTTTTGTTTCCAGGGAACTCTAAAGTAGTAACCCCTGTTACATACTGCATTGCAGTTAAATGGCAGTGATAAAGGTTGCCCATACAAGAACTAAGCAATAGCTTGTAACGCTAATACTGGAGTTCGCCGCTTCATTGTAGAAATTCCCATAAATCAAGCTGTGTAGCTACGCCACTGAAGTCTGACAAAAACGCTATCTCCATGATCATGCTACCACAGTTACACAGCATTTTAAGTTCACTTTTTTTTTAATGTCAAAAGGAATAATCGATAGGCTATTTCAAAATTCTTTACCAGAAACTTCCCTGCCTTACTTGCACAGAATTTCTCAAAGCCACAGCTGAAAACTGTCAAATTAAAAAGAGTTGACTCAAAATAATGAAAGAAAAAAAAAAGTGACATTCAAGCACTCTCAAAATCTGGTAGTATATACTCTCATGACCGTAAAAGCACATTTTCTTTCTGGATTCGACCTGTTAGTATGATTAAGCAATTCTAACTACACAGAAAATATCTTCCCCAACACAGAAATCTCTACTTCAAGCATTATTTCCATCACCATATCTTTCAAAAATTTCTTCCACAACTAACACATCTTAAGGTAGCACACCATTCTGAGAGACAACTGATAAATATCACTTGCCATCAAAGCACATCCACACCATTATTAAGTTACACAGCTGCTATTTACATACAGGTTGCATTTTCCTCCCTGGACGAGCGTCTTCCATGCTGATGTGCCGGAGCGGAGAATGCCCTTGTCCGAGACCCCGTAAGGAACCTCCCGAGGGATCAGAGGCTGCGCGTACATGACTGCTCCAGCCCGCTCTGCTCGGCACAGCCGTACTCGGGAAATCGCTCCCCGACCCGCCGCCCAGCGCTCCCTCCCCAGCCTCCCCTCTCCCAGGCCACCCATTGCAGCTACCGCAGGGTCACACGAGAGCAGGGTGGGTGAGACGGCATGCCTTCAATTCCAGCTCAGAGAATACCAAAAAAGGAACTGAAGCAGAGGTCCAGACTTAACATTTTCTGCATCAATGGCAGCTAAGGACAGCTCCAAGGTTATATTTTTTGCTCTGATCCAAGACTTCATTAGCACAACAAAATGAAAGCACATTTGTACTTCAAGTCCCAGAACAGAACAACCCAGAAGTCAAACATCTGCTAAGTGTGTTTATAGCTATTTTATCAACCTCTCACTGAATACTCATCCCAAAGCAGGTTTTTTGACATAAGCCATATATTCTCTTCCAGCAAAATAAACCAAGGCTTACTAAAAAAAAAAAAAAAGTCTTTTTTTTTTCCTCTCCTTATGAAGTGGTAAAAAAGCCATGCTGTTAGCTGTGATTAATTTCATGTTTCCTTCCAGAATAAGATAAATCTCTGCTTCAGGTACAACATGAGCAGCTATAATTTTAGTTTGTTTAAGCCAGTCTTGGAAAAATGCAACCTTCACCCTAGCAGATCAAATTCAGAGCTTCATTTCACTCTTATCATCATCACTGACAAACCTTAACCCCCTTGTCCCATCACATAACACGTAGGAAAATGGGTCTTTAAGGCATTACCCATAACTTAACCTTCATGACATGACACTACCTTCCTTGTCCCTTTTCTTCTTTTATTCCCACTTCTTGGCTTAGAAGAACCCTACTAATGAAGCTAGACTGGTGTCAGCCCAACCAACAAACAACTTGGAGAAAACAAAACAAAACAAAAAATATACTGTTCATAAACTTGGGGCAAATACCACCAGCCAAAGAAACACACTGTGAAGATGGTATTTATCACCTAGTACCTCAGAAATCACAAGACCACATTCAGTTCCCCTCGCTGCCTTTCTCAGTCCAGAAAATTCTCTAACCGTAGACTAATAAAAATATTCTCAGATAGTGCTGACAAGAGAGTTTAAAAGAAGTTTGCTTCCACTCTGTAAACAGATATTCGCTTTAACATGTGTGAATCTTTTCACTTCCAAGCTATTGAAGGCCTCTCTGTTGCTGTATGTAAATGACCGTAAACTAAATGATTCATATAGGAAGAACAAAGTTAAACAAAATATTAGATATCTTAACTCTTAGTGAACCCTCCTCAGCTGAGCATCCTAAAGCAAACCTACTCTTTTCCTAATGCTGGGCACAGGTTCATACAATTCTTCAGCTACCCCGATAAATACTGTAACAGATATGCTGAATTGTGTTCGGGTGGCTCTCCCACACTTTAATGCAGTCCTTCTTAGCATAAATCCATACTACGAGTACTCCACCTTCTAGAAGTAAAAAAGTTGGATTTTTAGGGTGGGAGTGTGTGTGTGTGTGTGTGAAGGGGGAAGAGGCTGTCTGTTCCTTTGGGGTAGTGTAAGGGGGCAGACAGGACTGGGAATCACATCTTAGATTTTTTGTTAGAAGTTTTGGAAAGAATACTTACTTGGTGTGGAAACTTAAAAAAACCACCACACTCTGAAACAGTTTATTGAAATCTCTTTCTGGTTTGGAGTCGCCCAGTTCCTAGTTAACAGTCAGTCTTGGAATAAAAACAAACACTTAGAGGCTTTATTCATTTAAAAAAAAAAAAAAAAAAAAAAAAGGAAAAGAACATGCTCATGTGGGGCCCAGCTTAAAAATCCAACATTCTAATATATAAGCAAGGTTTTTTCAAACAGATGGAAGTTTCTGTCTTTTAAGTCTCATACCAAAATACTTGGTGGATAAATGGCTGCTCTTACCTAAGAATAAATACCAGGGAAAAGCTTTGCATTAGCTGGAGAACACCACAGCAACTTCAAACTGCAACTGTCTCAACATGCTTAACTACAGAAGTATTCTAAAACAAACCATAGGCAAATATATTCAAAATCAGCACATCCTTGATCATGTTCAGTGACAACACCGTGAGAACTCTGAGCAAAACTATTTGTGCTGCAGCAACATTTCAACCATATGCTTCATGATGCAAAAGAATCTTTATTAAGTGGATGAGGACTTTTTTTTTTAAGAAACAGGAGTAGCTATCATGAAACATATGCTTTGTCCATCAGTTTTTCCTTCCCAGTTTTCACTTTTATACCCCTTCAAGTTCCACTTATTTGAGCTTATCTCTGGCTATAAAAGCACTTTTTTTGAAACAAAGGTCCAAAAATTTTAAAAAGTATCTATTCTGCAGATGGAAAAGGAAGATTTCATCTGAGCTCTAATCTCTTTGCAAAATTTTTAATCTTCATAAATGATATACAGGGCTCACTTTGAAATCACTATATCTTTGAAATTGGGTTCATAGAATATTTTTGAAACACCCTGTATAGTCCATTATTTCCTTGTAAGCAGTACAGGCTTCCATTAAAAATTCCCTCAAAATCAATTAAATCGGACTAACCAAAACCTCTGATAACCATGGGGTGGAATGCAATAACTCTTAAAATGAATTAGAAGATCAATTTTCATGTCACTTCTTATTACTAGTTTCTGGATCAGTCTGTAAAAATATCCCCTATCACACCTTACAGCAACACTAGTGTTAACTCAACAGCAAGCTGAATGTATTACTACAGCCACAAGCCCTTCTTTTCTATCCAAATTTTGCTCTTAAAATGAGAAAGCAATTATGATCCCAGTTCATTATGAAGTGGCAGTAAACTGTCTTACTGTGGGGTCTGCACAGTCTCTAGCAGACAGAGCTGTGCTTAATCTGTTATTCCGAGATGGCAGAACATAAGCAACATTTTTATTTAAAGCAGCAGCAGGATTTACCATGTGAGCTCAAGCCCAGAGCCAGACTTAGACAGATAAGAACACAAGGAAACTGAGGGCTCATTTGCTTGCAGAGGCCATACTGACATGCCCACACACCTCACCCTGTAAATTGGTAGATCTGGTAGGCTTCTATTGGTACTTTCAAATCCTGTTTTGGTGAGAGGGGGTGTGCCAGGTGTTAGCGCTGCATCCATAATCTAAACTCAACCTTTCCTCATACAAATGAATCATAAAAAAAAAAAAAAAAAAAAACACAACCACAAACCAACAGAAAAACAAACACCACCAACCTGGTTCGCTGGCACCTTTCTTTATATATCTGGAAGGATGGCACCTATCAAATCCAAACAACCTCTCTTTAGAAAAGAATACAAAAACCAATAAATACCCATGAGGCAATAAGATGATACTTCTAAATGAGGATCTATTTTGATTGGGAAGGGGGTAGGGAGGAGATCACAGAGGACTTGGGAAGGGAGGCAAGGTGCTACGGGATTACCATGATGTAGGAATAAGTTGTATGACACAACCTGTCTAATGTTTGTATGTCAAATACCACTACACATTGTTCTGTTCAGTTTCTTATTAAATGGGAACTTACTAACTCATATTAAGAAGAACAGCTTCCTACAACTTTCCTATTATACATAGATTAAATATAAGCTATTCCACTAAGGAGATGTTGTTCTCTTAGCAAGGGAACACAGAAACCTTTGCAGGCAGTGGTTTATCATACAATGAATCAAAACTACCCATAAAAGCCAAGAGCTTGACTGCCTGCAAGTATTTTGCAGAATATAATTTCCATGTAACAGCTAGTTCCCAAGAGGTACACATGCATAGCATGCTTCAGCTTGCTTCAGTTTATATCGGCACGTACGCATGGTAAAGAGCGTTTCCCAAAAAAGAAAAAGGGGAAAAAAAAAGGAAGAAAAAAAGATAGATGTATTCTGTGCAGATATTCTCTGGTGTATTGCCCCAGTAGTGGACTCTCGGGTTTCTCAGCACATTGCAGGACAGCCGTCACAAGGCACTGGGATGCTGAGAGACAGCACTAGGCAGATCACTAGTGTCCTGGTGTTGTTAAAAAACAAGTTTCTCTTTTAGTGAATTTGCCTGTCAGCTAAAGCCTTCATATTAGCTGCATTTTCCTGGAGAACCAGATACATGTTTTGCTAAACATAGCAATGGAATGCAAACTTATTGATAAGCACAGATGGACATCTCGTGAGAGCGGCAACGAGAAACAGGTGACCAAGAAACTGACCAACTGTGTATAACGTTCCATTCACGTGAATACTTCATATAAAAATGGGAGATCACGAGGATCTCGTCCCTTTTGCCCTTTTACGTCCTTCTGCTTATGGCCGACATTAGGAGAGGATCTTGCTAGTTGTCCCTGCGAACTGAGGCCTAGTGAGAGACTGAATCCAGCTCCGGTTGGCTACACAGTCCAATCCAGGACTTTGGGTGTCGGCTCTGCAGCTGCTGAGACTTTCAAGATTGGTTTTGTATATTTTGTATTATTTTCTCCATTCTTATTAGTAGCATTAGTAAAACATTTTTTAATTTTTCCATCTCTCTTCTCTCTGTCCTTCTTTTCCTCCTGATCACCTGTCCTGAGTGGGAAGCAGGGAGAGGGAAAGGCAAAAGGGGGAAGGGGGGGAGGAGAGGAGGTTAACAATACATCTGTCAGGGTTTTATTGTCACCCCGCAATCTAAACCCTCGACAACTAGTTTGAACCCTCCTGACATTACACAATTACACATCATTCTGCGAGCTGCATACTAATTCACTGAGAGGATACCACTGAAATTTGTAATCTGAATCAGCATCCATAGCAAGATATAAACTACTTCATTAATCACCCTGCGGTCCTGATTTCGATACATTGACGAAGCAGAAAAACAAAAGATATATGTGAAGTTTTAGAGTTCTTTACTTATTCCAGGACTCAAAAACATCTCTTGTAATCGCATGCTTTTACCTAAATTCATCTTCAGGCATTTTGCCAGCATTTTGAGAGATATTCTAATTTTTCTTTATCCTAAAGATGACTTAGATCCCTGTGTAAGTTCACAAGAACTACAAATCGGGGCTGTTTCAACGCTATTAAGGCCACTTAGCCAAGGCCGTATGTTTAAATGCTCTACCATCACTTGTAAAAATATTAGGCATTAATCTAGAATAATAGATGGCACAGAAGTGAACAACTGAAGCAGCAAAATATGGGGCAGATAATGTTATCTGGTTTGTACTCACATTATTTGAATTATAGGCACACAAAAGCCTTCCCCTGACTGCAGATCCTCAGAAGGAAAAAATGAAAGGGGGGTGGACAGAAAAGAACAACAACAACAAACAGCAGCAGCTAATAAATAAAATTAGTCTTTCATTGAATGCTGTAATTTTTGAATGACTCTTCACCTACATATCTTTCTTTTCATAGAAAAGTGAAAGATTATGAATGTCACCAATTCACACGAATTCAAGGTTTAACTCTTCACCTTCAGCTTTACATGTCTCCCGAGTTCTCCTCTATTCACATAATTGCATTCCACTCAAATCAAGTATCAGAATTTACTGACATGTTTACTGTTACAGTGAACAAAAATTACTACCTACAAATCAAAGCTCAGCAAGCTATGACAAGAAGGTAAGGCAACATTTCCAGCATCAGTAGCAGGACTGACACAGCAGGAGGTATCAGCTCTCTCCTGGCCCACAAGATTTCTTCATAAAAACAAGGCAGGCAGAATGGAAGTAAAATTCTGGATCTGCTCACAATCACTGCAATTTGAGTGAGGGGTGGATTTTATAAAAAAAATGTAACTTTCCAAGTGGTGTAACATACAGGATTCAGGTGGTGTTGTCTGCAGATCCTTTCAATACAAAGTACATTCCACATATCACATTGCCCAAGTTATGCTGAATAACTTCAAGACATCTGAAAACTGCATGTCAGACTACTATCACTGTTACATGCCGAATATCAACTAGTCACCAGTGTATTAGCAAGCCTCTACCATGATAAATTCACAATTACCAAAAAAAATTCTAGCAATCCACATATGCTTTATTATTATAATAGGACAGACAGCAACAAAAAGCTGGTATTACTTTTTTTTGTGCTAATGCTGGCACTCATCTGAACCAACCACATACCGGGATAGAGAACCGATCCAGCAATAAAATTATACCGACAATATTTTGCCACTTCAGCTCCAAGGCTGCTCTTTAGTGGTGAGGCACAGGTGGTGCACAGAGCAGATGAGACTGCTGAGCCCAGAGTAGGAAGGCCAGGACCAGGGGACAAGTCCAGCCGAGACCGACTTGTTCTGCAGCGGAGCCACACTTCAGTGTTGTGGCTTCACATCTCAGCTTGGGCAAAATTAACAGCTTGGACAAACGGAGAGATACCACTCATGTCACTTTCCCTTTTACTCACAGTATATTACAACATCCTTGCCTTACATTAGATTTTATACTTTCCTGATCACACAGTAAACAGATAACTCAGTTAAAAGTTACTTCAGAAAACTAACCGTGACAAGTTTTGTTTTGGTTCGTTGGGTGTTTTTTGAGGTTTCTGTTTGTTTCGTGGGGTGCTTGTTTGTTTGTTTTGTCAGCTTCACAAGTTGAATCACCTTACGGGAAAGGAGACAGGACAAAGTGGGAATGGCACCTCCCCTTCAGAGACCACAAGCTAATTAGGCCAGCTCAGCCTTAGCATGAAGCCATACCTTGAAACATGGACTTTCTTGCCAAAATTTCTTCCATTTTCCTCTTGCAATTCTAAAGCACAACATAATACCTTAAAAGTCAGAACTTTAAACTACTAGGAGCCAGCCTAAGATCCTTTGGAAGGATGACTGAAGGGACATTTAAAAGGAGATCCACTTCTATTTCTTATTCACTTATCTAATATCATTTAAAGCTACACAGATGAGCTCCTTTTGTTTCTGTTTAAAGAGAGAAAGCAGCTGTTTTTCTGATGTACTAAGAAGTGTAATGTTTTTGCAGTGTCTGACTAGATGGTTCTGCGAGAAGTCAGTTTAAAAGTAAGGTGCTGATTCTGGCACAACAGATCCATGCATGCCATTGTACATGGTACATATTTCACAGCAAAGTTCAATTGACAATATCCAAGGGAAACAGAGATCTAAAAATTAGGCACAAAAGAAAACCCAACTCTTCTGTACCTACTGCATCCTTGTCTCAAGAACTACTGAATTTTTTTTTGTACTTTATTACTATTTCTCCTTTTGCGAGTAACCACGTAAAAGACAATCTACATCACAGTACTTCTAAAGAAGATGCATGCATTCCTCTTATGAAGAAGAAACACTAACGCTGTAGGACTCTTACTGTAAACTTATGACTTAAGGGGCTATTTAGTATAAAATGTTGAATGCATCCAACACAGGGCAGGCAAATTAGATACCCTTGATTTGTTTAACAAACATTTAGAATTCTCTACTTTAGACAGCATTAACATTTGAGTTTGCATAGGAGATCTAACCAGCCAACAATTACTAAAAAGGGTGCTCGCTTAAAAAGTTACCCAAACAATACAGAGGCATTTTTAAGCATTTTGGAATAAGCAACAGAAGTTACCTGTCTTCCTAATATAGCTACAGTTAGACCACAGTTCCACACAGCTTCATCTGTACACTGTCATCCAGTGGCACAAATAGAAGCCCAAGGGAAGACTGATTTTAAATTAAATTAGAGCACGTACAACAAGGAATTTAGACAGGCTTTTGACTCACATAGACACTTCTGGGGGACAGACAATTATCTAGCCTTGCATAAAGTCTACCCACAAAAATTCTCCTGACATGATTATTTTGTAAGGTAAAAGTGAACTTGCAGAGTAAGCTTACACCAGATCCATGCTCCTCGAGATGCAACCATGGAAATTTTGATCAACCCCAAGAACTCTAAAGCTGGGTTCAACATACCGAGTCATGCCTCTAGATAACAAACTGTCCTCCTGCATTCCCTGCCTGAAATTGAAAAGAGATTCAAGGTTTAAGATTGTTTTACAAACATAATTGATCCCATTTACGGAAAACTAAGTCAAATACACAGTAAACCAAACATTAAAGACAAATACCTAAAATACATCATCCAGACTAGAGACCTAAGCAAAAGACTTTCCAGCAATATGAATCAAATATGTTATACCTGATGGCTATGAAAACTTTATCTTAACATCTGTAATTCATGATTTCACAGCTAGCGGGAAATTTCTAAATGCTGAAAAAAATGCAAAAAAGTTGATCTAGACAATGACAACTGCATCTGGCAGCCAAAAGAATTTTCTGCAAACATCAGATAAGGGAAAGTTGAGGAAAAAAATTGCATTGCATTTCTAACAGTTTAGAAACCAAGCGTCCAGAATGTGTCTTTCTGATACTAACAAATCTGTAGAAAAGCTATCTACACAGAATTCAAGACTTGCTTTTACTGTGGCATATAAAATAGGAAAAACTACAGCTTACAACCCTGGGGATGTGTTACTATATCAAACAAATTTCTGCAATCAGATATCTTAATTACATATGCATTAATACAACTTTAAACATTTAAGTGGGTTTTTCTGGGAGGAAAAACATGTTCACTAGAGGGTTTTTAGCAACCAAACCAATCTGTCATCATTCCATGATTCCAAAAAGGCTGTTTTCTACCTCCAGTTGATTCAGGACAGAATCTGAAAAGTGAAATACAAGACCTATGAGAAACAAGAGTGATAAAATCAAAAATTTCCTACCTACAGCCAAAAGCAACATGTAAAGAAATATTCAAATAGGAAAAATTTGAATACACTTGTCCTCTAGGCAACTCCCCATGTTTCTAATGGTAAAGTTTTCATTTGCCTAGATCACACACATATTATAAACATATCAATCCCTTTTTTCCAGTGTCACTATGCTTAAGTCAGGGTACACACAAAGAAATTAACCCACCCTTCCAGTACAAGTCACACTTCTTCACAGGACTGACTTTACAGGGAAAAATCAACTGACTGTAAACCAGGCTGGAAGTGTGTCACTGAAGAGCATGCTCTAAAAATCTATGTACACAACAAACAGAATCAAACTGGCTTATACTGCATGGTAACCTTCACCAAATGAGATCATATCTGAATGACGATAAGGCACTCAATTTTGGTAGAAAAAAATACCTTTTTATTGAAATTTGAATAAAACTTAATATTTGGGGCAGTACAAGATCATAGCTTTTGGTGATCTTAACATCAGTTTCAGATCTTTTGACTGAGATGTAATTAATTTAATAGAAGCAATAATTTTGTATCCTATTTTAACCACCTTTTACAGACTTTCTCAATAACTGGGGTTTCCAAAAGATCTGTCTTTAAAATGTGAATCAGTTTTCATTGTTGATTATCAAAGTCAACAGTAGCAGAAGCAAGTGAAAAAAGAAAAAAGTATATAAAGCAAAATCATTCAAGCATAATGAAACAAATAAACTCATATTTTAAAATATTTATAACCAGGTCAACTATCTACTAAATACTATATGTTGTCTGAGGCCTCAAAGGCTCAAAGAAAGGGTAATGCGCTGTTTTCTCACTGGGACACAACAACTGTACCAAAAGACAGCTCTCCCATTAATGGGACTTTTGGAACCACCATGTCTGCATGCTTCACTTCTATTCTGAGTCTTAATTTGGATTTGCAAGATAACCCCACATTCCTAAAAGCTCTAAAAGAATTAAGCAGCATCAGGAGACAAAGGTAAGATGCAGGTTTGAAAGATGACATTAGCAACATTCACAGTCTAACATCTTTCAAGAAGAAGGATGGAGGAAGAGAATGGTGGAAGAGAGAGCTCATCAATGGTTTCCTGAAACTCACCCCTTTTCCTTTAAATAACAATTTTGTTATTTTAATAGCTCTGGATACTTATTGACAATTTAAAGTGGTATTATATTCCATAGCTAAGCTTTTCACCCCCATCCCCACCCCCCCCCCAAAAAAAAAAAAAATCATAACTATGTATTTTCTAGGTGTTGCAAACTAACTTGACTAATCTTTTTTTACTAATGTTATCAATACAACTGTTAAATAATGCATATTAATAGATAACACAAACACAGTTGGATTTGATGATATAAAAGCTCTTTCCCAACCTAAATGATTCCATGATTTTATGATTCTATTGGAGACTAATCCGTTCTTACACTACCAAAGTGGAACATCTTTAGCATTTTACATTAATTCTGAAGCATTAACTCAAATACATTTTTTCAAACACTATCCTATTCATCACGATTTTATAACAAAATGCAATAAAGACACAACACAAAACATCCCTCTGCTTAAGTTGCTTTTATTAGAAATTTATGAAACTACAGAGGAAAATTCTATTTATTTTAAACTAGGAAGCCACTGACAGAGCTACCGTTCATAACATGATTATACTAACACATGATCTAAGAAGCCATGAACATAACTTTCCCATGCTACACCCTCTTGTCAATCAGGGACCACTTCTTTACAAACAATTCATGAGCAGGCCTTGAATTACAGGCTGTCGCTATTACAGTAACAGACTCAAAAAAAAAAAAAAAAGCCACCAGTAAATATTTAAAACCAGATACCTCACTCAGCACTCAGCTGCAAGGGAAGACAAATTGCTCTGTGCCCAATCCTAGACTTGCCTGTTGTGCTGCAGCTGTATCCTGGGTAGCACTTTCTATGATAAAAAGACTTGCTTGATGCACAAGTGGGGTCTTGGAACGCTGTGACAGGAGTACATTCAATTATTCAGTTTAAAGCAAGTAATTCTGGCTCCATTTCATTGCATCTAGTCTCTGAACAACTTTGATATAAACCATTTATTCCCATTAATAAGACTTCTGTCAAACTACTTGCTACTAGTAAGTTTAACACATTAACTTACGTAATCACTAGAGGACACTTAACAAAGACCAGCTTTCTCATCTACAAAGAGTGCCATGATCAACTGCACCAAGAGCTTTGCTCCTTTAACACTATGTGAACTCGTTTGGAATCTTCTTGTTCCACTTCCAACAAACAGTCTTCAGGTTCAGAGTTTATATTACTTGGATTGATACAAGATTATTGACCTATCAGATAGAATATAAAGCATATAACTTGTTTTGAAACTTTTGTCCACACTCCTAATGCAAAATCAGGACATCACTGCTGACAACTGTCTCAAAGCATTATCACTATCATATATCACAGGAAAAACAGGATTATCTTTATAAGTTCTTGAATTTCTGGTACTTCTAACAAAACTGCTTTCTTGGGATCTACAGGGTTTAGAAGCACTTTCTTCAGTAATACAAATAACACAAGGCAGGGAGAACCAAACTCCAAAAAAAATGAAGTCATATCCAGGACACCATTTACACTTCAGTTTTCATTACTATCTGCATAGAATTAATACACTGGAAAGCTGCTATGGGTCTCTGACTATTTATTAGAGAGAAGCCACACTTTCAAATTACGTTCATCAAAACGAACAAGGCACTTCATTTAGAGCTTAGCAATTCATGCCAAAACTGGGAAATACCAGCACAGTAACCTGAGGAAAGGTGACATTTTACTACTCAGAAGGAACGCGGTGTTTAGTTATATATGAAGCAGTATGTGAAACACAGAAGTACTGTAGAGTTGCAAATGCTCCCTCACTTTAACAGAGGGGCACTTGTCTACAACCACCAAAAGAAACTTCTCTACAATGCTGCAGGTACAAATCATTGTCAATCTTTGAAGGTATGTAGAGAAAGTACACCAGTTTGGCAGAGTTGCAAAACACGTTTCTTAATGGAGACATCCCACGGAAATCTTTTCACACCACTGCATATAGATTCTCTGCTCACACAGAACAGGGCACTCAGTGACAATCCAATTCCTTTAAGGCCATCTGCCAACAGATGAGGTTAAGGATGAAGTCAGGGAAAGCTCCTTCTAACAAAGGAAAGCATTTGATACTTTACAACAAAGTTGGAAACCAAAATAAAAGGGGAAAGCAGAGCACAACAGCCTTGTCAAGGCATACCTAAAACTCACCCCAGTTGCTTGCTGTTACCCATTAATTTCCCATGCAATTCTTGAAAATTACTTTGGCCACAGGGCCTACAAGACATGAGTAGGCCCCCATTTGTAGCATATCACTTCTTACAAGAAGCCACTTTCTTGATCATTATCTTATCTTAATGATTCCTATATAAGCAAGAGGAGGTTGAAAGCAGTTCCCAGATTATTCTCCTCTTTTCCATCCTACACTTCGCTTCAGGAATACTACTGGACTTAAAATATACTTTATCAATGGTCTGTTAGTGAAATATTAGACTTGTAAAACACAGAATTGTTTTGATATACAACTCTATAGAAGGCCAATTCTCAAAATTAAGACTTTGTCCATTCTTTACTTTTCTGTAACAATACATACCTTCTTCCATTCAAATGTAGTTCACCTTAAAGATAAATACACACATACGCACGAACAATCCATTCACCAATTAAGAACCATTGTTCAGATCTCATTAAACTGTATAGCATATTGTACCGATTCATGGCATTTAGATACATTTTTAGTAACTGTCAAGACAGGAAGGGAAATTTTCTTCTGTCTTGGCCCCAAGAGCCTGTTTTATGCTGCCAGATGAATGAAGCAAGAAAGTGGTTTTCCACATCATAATGTGGCCATAATACATGAAACTATTTACACTCTTGTGATATATCACCACAAACACAAAATTGATCCTCTGAGCTTGACAAGAAATGCAAGTCACAACAGAGAAGCAAATAAGCCATTTTGGAGGTATGCGTTCTTTACTCATGTATGTTGTACAATTACATTACATTTCCAGAAATAAGCAGGGATACAAACACAGATGACCTTTCTGTCACTTCCACAAGTACCCAGGTGCAATTCCCCTGAGCTCTTAACAGCCTCCACAGCACCATTCCCAGCCCCAAAACATGTATTGCCATTGTTCGGGTCTCTCCCCAGTTCTTGCCACCTCTGCAGCCTAAAAAACAAACTTAAAGCTCTGTTTGGAGATAATGCCACCATTCTCTGGCAGCTTTTTCTGAAAATAGATACATATTTTCCCAGTTCCTTGGTGCCTTTACCGCCACCAAGTGCCCCAGCACCTGGATGTGGACACTTGTGACTTTACTCAAAATATGCACCAGTGGTAATTTCAACTCAAAAGTGTTCTGCAGCAACATTTTACGGTGACAAGACTACAGCCTTAGCTGCTTGAAATTTAATTATCTAACCAATGGTCATCAAGGCCTATAGATTTCTTCCAAGGACAACCAAAGAAACATAAGCCTTTTCTCAAGAAGCTGAAGTTAATTATTTGTGAATGCATTAATCCACAAAATTTTTAAGTGTAGACCTACTCTCCCTACTCCTCCCTTCAAAGAAATACAGCTATAGAGTTGATACGTGTGAACTAGCAGCTACTGAAGCACACTGAAGCATATGGAATATGATTTGGAAAAGTACACCTGGTTTGAGAACTACTGTTTTAACATGCAAATTCTCACCTTTAAATTGCCTCCAGGATCCGGATGTTTGTAATCATCAGACACCCATCCTGGGCTACCACAAATGCAAACATACTAAGTATCCAGTCATACAACAAACCACCGAATGTGACAAAGAGAAATTAGTCACCTTATTTAACAAAGCAGTACATTCCAAGTTGTTTGCTGTATTAGGATTAGCTACAATCCCCCACACCAAATGGGTTACGGTAAATTGGCCCCACTACCAGTGAGAAACACACGCTGAACCTTTCTTGTTTGCCTGTCTTTTCAAAAGGTCCCATCCATCCAAAGCACAGAATACAAGCAGTAGGTATGTTCTTTGGCCTTGAGCATATCAAATTCCTTCAGTTTAGCCCTTCATTTGTGTCTTCATAGCAAAGGCAACTTACTCATGCTCAGGAACTAAAAGCCTCACACTAACACTACTTGTCTTCATTCAATAGAACAGGCCATCTCCTTCCTTAACTATAAGCCAGCAGGCTACCTACCCAAGCAGATCTGCACTATACAAAAGTTGTAAACAAATGGAATTTATTTTGGTCTATAAATGTACTGTAATTTAAGTACCTTTAATCATGCTAAACAAAATCATTTGGTAAACAGCTGTTCCATTAAAAGAGCAGCATCCTACCCCTATTTAATTTGTTCTCTTTCCTGGAGATAAGTTATTTAATCTTTTCTGAGTCCCCTGTTCTGAAGGCTCAGATCTACAATTATGCTTAGTTTAGAAATAAATGTTCATTCTATTGATTTTAAGGAAAAATACTCTAAACTTCTCCATAAACTGTTCTTCCTCAGGTGAAGCTCTATCTAGAGCATCTGGGTATAAAAAAAGGCCCAAGAATATTTATTCTTACCACACACAGAATCATATGCAGTTATTTATTTCAGTAAAAGCAAGCAGAGTCAATCCAGGAAAGTACATTACAAAATATGCTGAAAATAAACTCTGGTTACATTTCTAAAAAATATAAAGTAACTTCAAGCATTTTATATAGCATCACCAGCTAAAGTGGATAGAATCACAGAATAATTTAGATTAGGAAAGACCTTGAATATCACTGAGTCCAACCATTAACCTAACACTGCCAAGTCCACCACTAAACCATGTCCCCAAGTGCCTCATCTACATGTTTTTTAATCACCTCCAGGGATGGTGAATCAACCACTTCCCTGGGCAGGCTGTTCCAATGCCTGACAACTCTTTCTGTGAAGAAATTTTTCCTAATATCTGAGCGAAACCTCCCCTGGCACAATTTGAGGCCGTTTCCCCTTGTCTTATCACTTGCTACTGGGGAAAAGAGACCAGCACCCTCCATGGTAAATCCCTTCAGGTAGTTGTAGACAGTGATAAGGTCTCCCCTCAGCCTCCTTTTCTCCAGGCTGAACAGCCCCAGTTCCCTCAGCCACTCCTCATCAGACTTGTGCTCCAGACCCCTCACCAGCTTTGTTGCCCTTATCTGAACTCTGTCCAGCACCTCAATAACTTTCTTGTAGTGACAGGTCCACAACTGTACACAGGATTTGAGGTGGGGCCTCACGAGGGCTGAGTACAAGAAGACCATCACTTCCCTAGTCCTGCTGGCAACACTGTTTCTGATACAAGCCAGGATGCTGTTGGCCTTTTTGGCCACCTGGGCACACTGCTGGCTCATGTTCAGCCACTGTCAGTCAACACTCCCAGGTCTCTCTCTGCCAGGCAGCTTTCCAGCCACTCTTACCTGAGCCTGTAGGGCTGCCTGAGGTTGTTGTGACCCAAGTGCAGGACCCGGCACTTGGCCTTGTTAATCCCCATACAACTGGCTTCAGCCTAACGATACAGCCCATCCAGACCCCTCTGTATGGCCTTCCTACCCTCCAGCAGATCAACACTCCCACCCAGCCTGGTGTCATCTGCAGACTTACTGAGGGTGCACTTGATGACCTTGTCCAGTCAACTTATAAAGATGTTAAACAGACCTGGCCCTGATACTGAGCACTGAAGAACACCACTTGACAACACTAATGTCAAAAAAAAAAAAAAAAAAAAAAAAAAAAAGGCGCACAAAAATGTTTTCTGTTCTTCCTTTTTTGATTGGCAAACATCAGCAGTTTTCAAAACTGAAGAATTTCCACAAAAATCGCCCGGAAAAACTTAACACATTTGCTTGTATTTATAACCTAAAATTAAAACAGTACAATAACTGGTTTTGTACACTTAATTTATAAGCTGAAAAGTGTTTCTCCATCCTATCATTATCTCGCTACCTGCAATTCAACCAAATATTAATTACAAAGGTATCTGCCTCCTTCACTTCCTGTTTGATATTTCTCCATGGCAAGCAAGTGCAGCAATGTTAATAAAAATCAAGTTGAAAAAGGAAAGGATCTCTGCTGATCTTGGGTTTTATGACTTCCTTAAATGAGTCATAACAATCTTTAGATGCTATCTGTTTGGTTTTAGACAAACAGTTTTAGGGTGTAGCCATTTGACAAACAAAATGAAGAATTTACCACCAACAGTAATATCAACTGTGGCTATTCACTAAGAAGTTTCTCATTTCCTTTTTTGTACGCGAGTCTGTCTGGAAATATGTTTGACATGTTAAAGAAATGCATGTGCTTACATAATAGTATATCCCCACAACAGTGCTGTACAAGTCAAAGAAAAAAAAAATGCAAAAATTAGTAGCCCTAAAACAAGCAGTAGTTTAAATACTATCTCCAATAGTTTGGGGTTTTTTTAAGAGCAACAAAGAAGCAATAAATCTAGCGGTAGTCTAAATAATCCTACCTTACAGTTTAGAATGCTAATTAAAGAGCTTGCAATCAGTCCTTTGACTTCACAAGTTAGTCAGAGAACTAGAAGTCTAAGTTATTCTTGATTTGGTCTAGAGCAGTGCTGAGAAGCTAGTTCATAACATTACTGCCCAACAACTTTTTTTATACCACGTACATACTCATCATCGTTCCATTAACCAAAAAAAAAAAAAAAAAAAAAAAAAAAAAAAAAAAAATCACTCCTAACACTCTTTTGAGAAGAGTTTATTTTTCATAGACTTCCTCTTCTTTTTCTTTAATGAAGTTCCCTTTTATGAAACAGTATCTTTGCAGGTAACTTGAAGACTCAGTAGACATTGCATCTGAGTCTCAAATCAAATGCATACCACTCCTCTGAAAAGATTAAAGGCCAAAAGATAAATCAGCACACCTGTAAAAAAGAGTATGACAAGTTATTAGGGAGAAGAAAGCATCTTTCATAAGCTAAAGTTATGTCCCAGTAAGGCTCATAAGCTATGATAATTTTAACATAGCCATACAATAAGGTGGCAAATTATAAAAAAAAACAAAAGCTGGCAGTAGCTTTTCAACTGTAACAGCAGCAAGACAGACTGCTATAGAGTCTTTATAGAAAACAGATAACCAAAGCATAAAATGAATGTTCATGAAAGACCAGGCTATTGGTGAAAATTACAACGTTTTGTATCCAGGTTTACACAAAAGAAACTCAATACCCCTGAAATGCCATGACCTGTCAAACTCTAAGCTTCACATAGTAAATGTCACAATTGCATAAAAAAGTCAGGTATACAAAGCAGCTTTCACCTGTTCCACCTGCTTCACCAAATACAACTTTACAAAGGATCTGAAAAGTTACAGTGCTTTCTACTGCATTCTTAAGTAGATTTCCATTAGTTTGCTTTGAAGGCTTGTAAAATCTGTACTCTTCTAATGTCTTAACTTTTTTAACAACCAGGCACACTGAAGCACAAAAGTGACTTGCCCCAAAGACATTTACAACAGACATCAGCACTTCCAGCACCTCTCAGATCTTCTGGAAAATGGATTGTTAGCTTTATTTTGCCTATAAATAATAAACATGAAACCCGTTAACAGACAACACCCTAAGAATTAAATGAGACCTCAGATAATGACCAAAGAATGTCCAGTTCTCATCCCGCACATAGAAAGTGGATATAATTTATTAATTGGAGCATTCTAAGCATAATTGGATAACTCAGTAGTGGTAAGTCAAAATACAAAAGGTCACAAGCAGAACACAGACTCTCCAGGGGAAATGATCAGCAGGCAATTTAGAGCAGGTATTACTACACTGACTTGATGTGTCTAACAGAAACCAACTGCAAGTAGAACAAAACATTCACATAAATGTGCGTTTTAAATCTATATTGTGAACAAAACTAGATGGTAAAGTTTCATATAATAGTTCAACAACAAATGTGGGCACATCACACCTCTCAAGGTTCAGCCAACAGAAACAGGTAAGAGATGTCGCAGCAGTTCACACAACAAAGCTACAAAGGGTTGCGAAACACTGTTCAAGATTGCACAACATGTTACAGGATGAAGTCTCCAATAGCTCAAGCAACAGTCCTTCGCACATTAGAGACCCCAACCCCAAGAACTGCACAGGGAGGATGTCATCATTCAGGTGATAGGATGCAGAGACCTCCCACTGCTCCTCCCTGGTGCTTTGATAGCAGCAGCCTCATCTGAGGGTGGCACGTTACCTTGAGGCACTGAGTGGCCAGCTGAGAGCGCTGCAGGAGGGGACAAGCACACCACACAACAGGAAAGATAAACACGAGGTCCTGGGAGGTCTGCTGCTTGTTGAATACAGTTTTGGAAAGACTGAGGCTTCTTAAACTACTGCATTTTCCTGCTTATCCATGCGGACACCAGCGACACTTCCAAAGCAATTACTGAGCAAATCAATAGCACTGAGCACTGTGGGCAACGGTGGAGAGGCCCAGGTGGTGTTTCTCAGGCTCTCCAAAAAGAAGAAAAAGGCTCAGGGCACAGCAGATGTGCCCAGAGGGTCAATATCTGGTTATTAGTAGAGTTTTTACTGCTATGACCCAGGAATCTCTTTCAGAAGCAAGGATTCACCTGACCAAGTGTGGCAAGAGTATCTTTGCCACCAAGCTCACTAAACTTGTGAATCAGACTTCAAACTAGGCATGGTGGAAAAAAGTTGTCACACTTAAGAGGAGACAAGGAGAACACATGACAGGGAAGGCTTTCACACTTTGCTTGTGAAAGAGCCATATCTGGGGGCTCACTTCTAGTCCTTGCACACCAGTGCACACAGCATGGAAAGCAACAGCAGGACTTACTCCATGCACGGTTGCAGAGCTATAGCCTCACAGAAATTACAGAGTGACAATGGGACAGCACACATGGTCAGAGCGCTGCAATGAATGGAGACAAGCTCTTGAGAAAAGCCAAGGCTGGGAAGTTATGAATTATGGGTTTTAATCTATGCAGAGGACTGGCTACAATACACACACTGCTTTGCTTGGAACAAGTGGCAAGACAGTAAAGACCTTACAGGTAAGAATCAGTTCAACATGAGTGATGCCATAAGACATGCCTGCTACAAAACAAGAATGGGAAGTAGAAGAAGGCTTCATTCAAAAGCTGGAGGAAGCTTCATGGCTGCAGACCCTGGTACACATTGGGGCCTAAAACCACTGGTATCTGCTGGTAGGTTGTGGCCAGGCACAAGCACTTCAGGAGATTTCTTGAGTGTATTGAAAATGATTTCTTGGTGTAAGTCAACTAGTGAGGATGCTCTGTTAGATCCGTTGCTCACAAACAAGGAAGAACTAGACAGAGACATTGAAATCAAGAGCAGCCTTGGCTGCAGCAACCATGAAACTGGAGTTTAAAATCCTGACAGAAGTGAGAAAGACAAATAGTACAGTGTACAGTGCAAGACCCAGTACATACAGTTACAACATTGCACTTAGGAGAGCACATTTCAGCTTGTTCAGGGATCTTCTTGGTAGAATCTCACAGAAAATTACCATGAAGGGTGAAAGGAAAGCCTGTGAGAGCTGGCTTATCTTCAAGGACAACCTCCTGAAAGCACAAGACCACTCCTTCACGCAGGAATTCAAGCAGGCCTGACAATGTACTGGCATGTAAGAAAAGGGAACCTGTGGCTGAGCTCAAATGCAAAGCAGAGTACATGGAAGATGGAATAAATAATACAACAGAAACAGAAAATATACCTTTGTACAACAAGGTGTTACACATATTAGTATCTGCTACACACCCTTTTCTTACAAATATAAGAGAAAAATCTGAGGGCTTCTAAATGTTAACTTTAAGTCTGATCAGTTAGCAATAAACATGTTTTACCAGCTGTACTATAGCTTACTCATAACCGTCTAAACAAACAAACAAACAAACAACAAAAAAACAACCACAAACAAAAAAAACCACACCACACATAAGCTTCCTCTTGGTGTAACTTTTGAGATCCAGAACACAGCAGCCTGCATCTCTTGATCTCTTGACATGGCAAGAAAACTTCTGCACTGAGAAGTAATCCCATTCCAGAAATGGACATCAAATATTTTATTACAACAACTCTATGAACACATGTTTGCTTTAACCTCTTTGTGCTCTTTGGTAACAAAGATACACAAACAACACAAGACAAACAAGACTGATTTGAGATTCTCTTGTCTTCCGATTATACTCTGCTAGTGAAGCAGTTGTGGTTTTCAGAAGTGGCACCTTAATTGAAGCAAATTCTTAGCTTTTTCTAGCAAGGAATAATTGATGTCATTACTCTTGCTGTAGCCTAGCTACTTACAATCACTTAGCTGTCTTTCTCTTCATCTCAAAATAGATCCCAGTCAAGACACAGCCAGCATATATTTAGTAGACACTAGTAATGGAAAATGCAGAGGACAGTCAAGTAAAGTTTTCAGTTCTCCCCACCTAAATGCAAACCTCAACTAACAGATCCTCAGTAGTACAGCAGTACTGTAGAAGGAACAGCAGCAGAACGCAGAGCAGGTCAAACAGCAGAATTCCAACATACATCAGATGGTGGGGGGACGGGGGACACTGGTCTGTAATTCCTCCTTCCTCTCTACAGCCTCTGCCCACAGGCCTCACTCACAAGAAGCTCCAGTTTGTTCGGAGGCAGACACCAGAAATTCAATACAAACTGGGGTAACAGATTGACAACAGCTGTCCAATCCAGAAACTTCTACCAAAGACTTTCTTTTGGTTAAAAAAAACTTCAAGTCTACTTTAAAGTTTAAAACTATTTTGGTATTCCATGATCCTGTCTTAGCTAAACTGCCAGCAAGACAAGCCTAGATGCCTTGCAGCACAACTAGGTCTTATGAAAAATATTAACATTCATGTCATTCATAGAAAATTTAAACTTCCAATGGGACTGAAGAAGTAATAGACCAGAAGGGGAAAATAAAGAAACACAAAAACAAACAAACAGACAACCCACAGCCACAGGAAATTGCAAAATCTATCACAGCAATCTACGGAAGAAAATGAGACACCTGTATCTCTCAATTATCATATATTGAAAGAGTCTGAAATGAAGATTTTAATTAGGTCCCACTCCTCAAGTTCATCATTGGATTTGCCAAAAATAATCTTCAGTGCCAAATACTTGAAAGAGGGGGAGGACAAGAAGCTCTATCAGGTACATTACTAAGTACAAATGCAGGGGCAAAGAGTCAAACTCTAACAAAAACATAAATATACCTTTTAGAAAAGTGGATGCTGAAGAACGATACAAGATGATACAACAAGTACACATTGCAAATACTTCTGCTAAAATGGGACTTGCTAGAATTAATAAGTCAGGGGTGTTTCAAGGTTATGAAGCACTCCAGCATTGCTGAAATAAGACAACTTGTGCCAGTATACCCAAATAGGACAACCATTCCATTACATAGCTTTGAGTCAGTGTAGTTTAAGGCACTGGAGCAGGAAAAACAAAATATCAGTTTGAGCTAAGCAGACTTTCCTGGATGGAAGTCACAAGAGAATCCAGATTGTCAGATACAACACTAGGGATCAATATTCCGAAATGTTACTTCGGTCAAAACAAGGTGTACAAAGTCTGTAGAGCTCTAATCAAGCAATGCTGGACAATCTACAGAGATAATTGTAATTCCCATAAAGCAAAAGCATTCACTCTTTTTTGTACATTTATGAACATGGAATAACCTTCCTGCTGTACAATCCTGGCACTGTTACTGGAAGAATAAAACTTTTAGTCTTCTCTGTAGATAAAGAAATGATAAAATAAGTACGAGCCATACTGTAACAACAAAATGACTGAAAAGACTTCAAGAAACAAAGTTTTCAAAAACATAAGTAGGCATGCTGATCTGTAATTAAAATGGCTCCATCTACTGGTTAAAATAAACATTTCTGTTATCATGACATGCTCTCCCTACTGTAGCAAATTTAACTCCCAGTGAAACAAGAGGCTTGGAGGGTGCCAAGTGCAAACTAACACAGACTCTTAAACATATAATCCCTTCTAATAACAACTGAGATATGCTGGCATGGTAGATTTGGGATGCTTGCATAACTGATGTTTATTCTCAGATACACAGAAAGAGGCTTCTAAGATGTCAGGACTAACTATTTAAATGTAAATGTTGTGCGTTTTTAAAGATAATGTTGTAATATTTTCACCTACTGCTGATTGTGCAAATACAAATGTAGAAATACATATCTGAGAAAATTTTAAGATCATCTGTAGAAGAACAGTCTCATTTTTGCATTCAGACGTTTACTGATCTACAGGGTTAAGTAGTTTGTGGTGCTTTCTCCAACTGCTTATTTACAAAAACCTCGTTTGAATCTCATTATTCACATCACTATTCCAAAACATTAGCCAGACAGCTATCTCAATTTTAGCAAAAAATCTGAAATGCCCCTAAACTTCACCATTCCAGAATATGCTATACCAAATGCATGACAATATTCTTTGAACTTAGCTAGAGAAGGTCTCCACGTACATTCAAGTTATACTCCGTATTTTATCAACCACTAGTTACAGAGGAGTTCTATTCACTAAGTACTACTTCAGGGACAGTAAAGATCTTGTGTAACAGATATCCTTGTGTAAAGGATATCAACATTCTAAATCCAAAAACAATCATGGTGACATATCATTAGTCACCTACAGGAGCAGATCAATCACATGGCTATAAGACAACTGCTCAACTTAGTACACCTTACAGATTATTTTTGACAGCAAATAAAACTACTGCAATGAAGCCTAATGAAAGTTTTAACTAACACATCAAGTTTTTTACAGCCATGGTAACTTTGAAAGAACTGAAAAAGACTGCTGGCACACACAGTTAATAGCACCTTACAGCACTTTAACCCAGAGGCGATCAGAGATATTGTCCATGGCCCACTGCAGGGTGTAAGCTGTACAAGGTACGCACTCTACCCAAACAGCACCACACAGAAAAGCAACTTGTGTCTCAAAAGTCATAGATCCACATCTGCAAGCTTGTGCAGCTAGTAAAACTTTCTCTCATCAGGGCTATTTAGCCAGGGTAATAACTGTACGGCTTTAACTTGTGGAGAGCATGTGTTGGGCCAGATGCCGCGAACTCGTGTGGGAGGACAGTTTCCTGCACAGTACTGTTACGTAGTACAAACGTACCCTTAGTTACCCTTGTCCAGCCACAAAGGGAACACACCAGTCTAAGCTTACTATGTTAATATGAAAAAAAATTTATATGTACCAGCATAATAGTCTCCAGAGATCTGTCACATGACTTACCATCGCAAAAGCCACATGTCGAATAAGGTGGCCGATAATATTTCTAAAACAGTAAGTCATTCAAGATATGTGCAAATATATGAAGTAGTCAATTCTGTAAAACTTTTATTGTATCGATACTACTCACATCCTTACATATGAAGTACCACCTAGGTAAATCAAGACTCAGAACATATTTTGAAAGAAAGTGTTTCAATAGTCACCTAAGAGAAGTACTACATAGATAGACAAAGTTACCAAGCTATCCAAGATGCAATAACTAGACCAAAGCTTGGTTCAGAAATCCTGTATTCCAATCTAGTTGCCAACAAATAGCTGGTTCTTCCTCAAACTCCATTCATGAAAGTGAACAGTTACAGTTTAAGATATTTCTTGAAAAGAAAAAGTACTTTGTATTTTTTTATTATTAAACTGTTGAAGCTGTAACTACCAGCAGACACTGATAGTTAGGATACTTCTCATCTATTTGTGTATTTTTTTTTTTTATTTTGAGTAGCTCTGACATCTGTTACCTTATACTCCTTCCAGCCTTCCTGGGTTTTGTTACAAATTTGAGATGTTGGGAGTACGAGACACTACCCTGTTGCATTAAGAAGATGCATCAGTATAAAGGAATGGAGAAACCCCAGTGAGGCAATGATGTATGTTGGTGAAGTGGGCTGTACCTGAAGGAGCCTTCAAATTAAGCCTGAAGTGAAAGCCCAAAGCTGTCATTGAAACACAACCACTGTTGAGCAGGAAAGTCTAAAACCCACCTGATAACCTGCACACATAGCTGTTATAAAAGTGGTAGCAAACCACGTAGCCGCTTTGGAAAAAGCACAGGGACACTAATGCCCTCTTCAGTGAGATATGGCAGACCACATTACTGTAATGCTTTGATAAGGAAAGCTGGAAGGAGAAGCCTGGAAGTATAACCTTCTCCAACAAGAGCCACTTTCAGTTCTGTCACCATCTACAGAGAACAGTGATAAACACAGATTTGTTTCATTGAAAGAAAAAAGACATAAAGAAACATAAACCCATTACTTAGCCATCCTGCACAGTCTACAGCCTTGTGAACGTTTTATGATATACATCAAGTAGTATCAAATAGTAAAGAAGTTTCCATCTACTTTTTTTAACATAAATCATTTTGAAAATATTACCTGCAAAATACCTAGAGACAGAACTAAAATATAAATTCTTTTAGATGCTACTTGCAGCTGTTGCAAAGAAACCCAAACTATCCAGTAATGAACACCATAATGACAAAAGCTAGAACCGAGATCACTGGTACACAGTATCAAGCATTTTAATACCATCACTGTAACTGTCAAAACTCATCGCTGTATAGAAAGCAACCTACTAACACGCTCCACTTGTATTTAAACAAACCAAAAAAAGAATGACCGTGAGTAGCTGTTGAGGGAAGAGGAAAAACAAGACAAGCATACAACAACAACTCCTCCTTACACTCTCACAATCTGCAGTTATTTTCAACTCAGACTTCCTGAGGCTGTTGCTCATCCATTTACTAACCTCAATGTAACCGTCTTCCAATACTTAAGTAACCTCTCCTCAAGTCCACAAAAGCTTCTTGTGAATACATCGTATAGCAAGTACATCCATGAATTCCCTGCACTGAGTGAAGAACCACGTCTTTTTTGTTTGTTCTGAACCTAGCACCTACCTCTGATTTGACTGTGTGCCTCCTCTTCCATCTTCATCTGCTCTCTCCACAGGAGTTTATAGCTTTACCATATCGTTGTCCTACCTCCAAGTTATCTCTGCTAGGCTGACAAGCCTGCTCAATCATTTCTCATTTAGGAACTAATTCACATCTTGTTTCCACTCTGTGAACCTTTTCCAATAACAATGCACCTTTTCTAAGATGAGGGGCAGAAGAGCTTACAGTACGTAAGGTATGAAAGAACCACAGATTTATGCAGTTATATATCTTTTTCCTATTGTATTCTCTACTCAACCTAGATGTTCTTCCTATTGTATCCTCTACTCATCCTAGATGTTCTGACCACCAGTTGCTCTCTGGTCAGAATAACTATACCAGGCATTGTTTCACTTCCCCCTTCTGACCTTCTTGTACACATTGCCACTAAGCAGTCTCCTCAAAATATCAATGTCCTAAACACTTCATGATTCTCTTAAGTCTGGGCCTAAAATACAAAACATGCAAGGTTAAAGGGTACTTTATACTTTTGATTAAATAAATCCAGGGGGAAGAGGGGTGTTGAGTGACTAGAGCTTGCTTACTTTTATGTCTTACTTACATATCTAATACTACATAAACACAGAATGACTTGATTTACAAATAAAGGAAGAAGGAGGTGTTAGGAAATTCTTTGATTATGCTTCAGCATTTTTAAACTGCAGCACTTAAGTTGGATTTGATTCACACTTTCTACAAAGTCTTTTCATCTTACTGAGATGTTTGTTTCTGAAAAAGCTATGCACATGTAAGTAGTTTCAGCAAGCTCTGCTAGCAGGAAGGTGGCCTGCACTTCCAGAAGCACAGGATTAGAAAAATTAAGTCAAGCTGTACTGTCAAAAATACTCATATTTTGGATTAAGTATCTTTCATGTACATAAAATTACACCTCTTGCATACAAAAACGACAACAAATCCAACACTGCTATACCATGTTGGCAATCACCATCCACACAACGTTTAACAAGGGCAAGTGCTGGATTTTGCATCTGGGACACAGCAACCCTGGCTGTACATAGAGACTGGGGAATGAGATGCTGGGAAGCAGCTCTGCAGAGAGGGATCTGGGGGTTCTGGTTGACAGCAAGTTGAACATGAGCCAACAGCATGCCCTGGCAGCCAAGAGGGCAACCGCGTCCTAGGTGCATCAAGCCCAGCATTGCCAGCCGAGCGAGGGAGGTGATTGTCCCACTCTGCTCTGGTGCGGCCTCACCTGGAGCACTGTGTGCAGTTCTGGGCAACACGGGATGAAAAAGATATAAAGCTACTGGAGAATGTCCAGAGGAGGCCACAAAGTTGGTGAAGGGTTTGGAGGGGAAGCCATATGAGGAGCAGCTGAAGTCATTTACTTTGTTCAGCTTGGAGGAGACTGAGGGGAGACTTCATCATGGCAGCTACAGCTTCCTCACAAGAGGAAGCAGGGCAAGCACGGATCTCTTATCTCTGGTGACCAACAACAGAACCCAAGGGAATGGCAAGAAGATATGCCAGGGGAGGTTTAGGAAAAGGTTCTTCCCCCAGAGGATGGTGGAGCACTGGAACAGGCTCCCCAAGGAGGTGTCATGGCCCCAAGCCTGACAGTGTTCAAGAAGATATTGGACAACACCCTCAGACACATGGTGTGAACTGTGGGGTTGTCATATGCAGGGACAGGAGTTGGACTCGATGATCCTTTTGGGTCCCTTCCAACTCAAGACATTCTATGATTCTACGGTTCTATGTAACTGCCCAAAAATCAGCATGTCCTGGATTTTCTTTAAGCCATTTACTTGAAGTGTTTTCCCCAGAAACTCCTTTTTTCTACTTCCTACCATTATTTCTGCTCTCTCACTTTTCTAACTATTTCAGTTTTGTCAGGCTCCTGACTAGGTCTTGCTGTTGCAAGGAAACCAACTTGGACCACTTCACTGAGCACCTCTGTTTGAAACACCTACATTAAAAATGACCATGCAGTAGCACAGCAGCTTACATGTCTGTCCCAAAAGCTCCTAGTTAATTTTTGTTACAAAAGAACCTAAATGATGCCTGCTAGGCCTGACAAAGATGTGCTCAGGGCACACTGACTTTCATGAAGCCTGCAATCCTCTTCACTTGGATTCACCTGAGGGTAACCAATAGCATCTTCCACTTTAAACCCATGCACTTGAAGCCCAAAGCTTTTGCAACTTTTTCCATACAGTCCAACATCTCTACTAGATAGGAATATACTCCTGCCAGCTAAGAAATACCTCCTACAGAGAGACAAGGTAGAATTATAGAATTAAACCTATAAAGCAGTCTTGATTTTACCAAAAAATTATGTTGAACAAGCTAACAGGAATTAGGAATACACCCTTTCAGGACAGAGACAAGGTGGAGAAGCACTCTAGAGGAAATCTACAAAACCTTTAGAGGAGAGCACATACATTAATTTCTGAAGCCAACATATAAAGACTGTAACAATCCAAGGAATTTGCAAAATTCATGGACCTGTGAACCACTAAGTTATCAACACTTCTGTTATAACAAAGGAAAGGCACACTAAACATCCTGATGTCACAGGAAGCTAGCACTTCATTAGATTGCCGATTTTATCAAATGTGACTCCAGTCTCTCCTCGAAGAGTAGCGGAAAGAGAATGATAACTCACATCTTTTCAGTGTTATTTCTCTGTTCGTCACAGCACTCCTTGTGCCACAAACTACACATCCCTTCTCTTCAGGCACTGAAAACAAGTTGCTGTGTGACACCTTTTAGGAAAAGGCCTTGAAGGGCAGTACCAGAGTAAGGGCTCAGAGGCTCATTAACAAAATCCAGACCTTGAGTCATCTGAAGGGAGGGGAAATTACAACTGTGGAACCGCATGTATTTTTCAGTAGCACAGGAAGTAAGGCAACACATGTCTGCTTTACTTAGCCACCGGCCCGGGAAGGAAATGAACCCAAGCTCCGTAGTTTTATTAATCTCCCCCCACCATCACTCCCGCCTCCCTTCTCCCCTGCAGCCAAAGACTAGAAATCCGCCGGGGATCCGTATCCATCACCTGACCCGACTACGCGGCCGTGCAACATGAGGACAAGGGGAAGCTCGCTGCTTGCCATGTGTGCGCACTTCTCCCTCGCCCAGGAACTCGTCAGCGAACGGGACCGGGAGAACAGCGAGGCCAGGGGCGGCCGCACCGCCCACCGCCGCCGGCACAAGCCCCGCGGGGAATCTCACAAAGGAAGGGGGGGACGGGGCAGCCGCAGCCGCCCAGCGCACGCCGCGGCGGCGCCCGGAGCCGGCGGCGGAACAAAGACTGCGGCCCCGCCGCCCGCCCGCCGCGGGGGGGAAAGAGGGAGCACGGCCGCGCACACGAGGCCGGCACGCGGGCACACCTGCGCGCTCCCGCCCCGCGGACAGAGGGGCCGGCGAGCCCCGGGGCGCTGAGGTACCGGCGGCGCGGTTTCCGCGTCCTGCCGCCGCCGGGGGCTGGGCAGCCAGAGGAGGGTCCCCCGCCGCACCCTGCCGCGTATGCCCCCCCCGACAAAAGGGGAGCGGGACGGCTCCACGCGGGAGCCGCTGCCCCGCGGCGGCCCTTTGTGCTCCCCCCCACCGCACCCCACCCCCGCGTTACCGTGGTGAGCAACGGTCTCATCTGCTCGCCCGCCCGCTCCTCTTCCATCGCGGCCCCGCCGAGATCGCCCGGGAGGGGGACGCGGAGCGGGAGGGGGACGCGGAGCGGGAGGCGGACGGCGAGCTGCGGCTGCACGACTGGCTGCCTAGCAGAGGCGGGCAGCGCTGGTGCCCTCAGGACGGGCCGGCCGCGACTACTCCGCCGCACCGGGGGCTGAGCCCAGACCGACCCGGCGCGCCCGCCTCCCCCGCCCCGCGTGCGACCGGCAGCGCCGCCAGCCAATGGCAGGGAGCGCAGCGCCTGGCGCGTCGGCGCCCCCGCCCGCCGCGGCCCCCCGGGGGGCTGGCGCGGCGCTGCGGGGCGGAGCGCGGCGCGGGAGGGGGCGGTGGCGAGCGGCGTCCCACGCGGAGCCGCGTGGCGGGCGGCCGCGGCTCGCCTGAGACGTGTTCCCGGCGCGGCTGCCCGCGCCCCGGCGGGCGAGCTCCGCCTCACGGAAACGCTCAAGTGCCGGGTTGGTGGGGCCGGCGCGGCGGGAACAGCGCCCCGGCAGCGCCGCGACCCCCGCGCGGGAGAACAGGGAGCTCCCGGCGCTGCCTGCCGGCGGTGGATGGAGAGCGGCAGCGCTGCCGGTGACCACGGGTGTTTGACGCTTGCCTCGCGTAGCACCCTTTCTCGCTGGCTGGTAACTACTGACAAGCCTTTACCACGCAAGCTGAAATTTTCCACGCCAGGTGCTTGCCTCGGGCTGTTGTTTTTTGTTTTTTTTTTTTTAAAGTAACCAAATAATCCACTTATTTCCAAAAATAATATTATTTGCCCTTGTATAAATATTCCAACAATCCTTTATTCAAAAGGTTGGGGGCGGGTAGTGTTATAATTGTACTTTTGGCTGCCTCTCTAAAGCTTTGCTCTCATAAAAGTTTTTAGAAAGAAGCAGCTGTTTACACTTGTCTAGTAGAGATAACTTCACTTTGTTGGCCTCAGCAAAGATGACACCCTCCTGGGAGCCATTCACTTCTGAAACACCTTGAACCAACATGACTGAAGATGGACATACACAGCAGATGAATCACAGAATATTTTGGGTTGGAAGGGACCTTCAAAGGTATCTAGTCCAATGCCCCTGCAATGAGCAGGGACATCTTCAACTAGATCAGGTTGCTCAGAGCCCTGTCCCTTCACGCTTCCTGTGCTTGATGGCATGGTTACACCATCCTGGGGCTCCCAACTACACCCACTACAGCTGGGGGTGGGACTTGTCTGCTATGGCTTCTTTTTCCACCCTGAAACCCTGCCTGGCCAGACTGGTAAGCAGCTTTTATTTGCTCAGGACTTCTGGACTGAGTTGTCCCTGAAGCTCTAATACCATGCATGCAACGAGTTGATGTGCACCAGCGGGGCAGAGATGCCACATGGCTCCACAACATGTGCAATACAGCCAGTACCCACTTTTGAGGTGCTTTAGGCTTAGTGTTTATTTGTTACATGCAGCATGTGAACTCTGGCTCAGAAGTGTCAGGAGGAAAATACCAGTGACTTCACTGCAGGCGCAGTCTCAGTTTGTCTCCTGAAAATGATGAAGTCTGGATGGGTCATTTAAAGAGAGGCATATTTCAGGATGAGAGTGGGATCACAGGAGACACAGTGTAACAGAGAAGGCAGGCTGACTGATGCAGATACAACATGATGAAGACAGAATTAGACTGGGTCTCAAACAAGCCCTCTCAAATGGAGATAAGAGAGCTGCTGGTCTTATCAGTAGCTTTAGAAGCAGGAAATGAAAGGAACATGTGCATCAGCAAACACCGTGCTGGACTAAGAACACTATAAAAGGAGGCTCTGCAGGGCCTGCGGACAAAAATTTAAACCCAGCTGTAGAGGCAAACCAGGCCTTTCCTACTGCCTACCAGCAGGAGGCTTAGCTCAACCACAGAGACCCACTAGCCACAGGCTAGCCAAGGGCTCTGAACCTTGGCTGGAGTGTGGGCAAGAAGAGCTGGTTGGTGACCAGTGGTCCTCTCTATGCTTTTCAGGAAAGGCACTGGCAGAGACAGATCTTTCTGCAGATGAAAATAGATCATTATTTCTCTGAACAGAAGCAGATGTCCTAGAAGGAAGAGCAGGTGCACAGACTGTTGGATGACACTAGGCACAGATGCAATTCAGGCCATAAGGCCAGAGATCCTGACCCATACAACTTGGAGGAAGCTTTCAAGTGAATGACTTGGCATGAGTCTGCACCAGGTCACTATAACCTGTATTTTGAGGAACGTATCATTAGTTTAAGCTACACCTGCCTAGTTGTACTGAACAGGTGAAGTAAGGCAAGCTGTATGAGACTGATTGAATAGGGAGCAATCTTAACATACTCTTCCATCAAAGGTTATGACCTGGATTGGGTTTCAGCTGAGTTTGAACTGATAACAGACAGAAATAAAGCACTGTGCACAACCACCACAAAAATAATAACCTTGATATAAAGTGCCTTGATACACCTGCAGTATAACTGTGACCTGTTCTATCCCTTCCTCTTTCAGGGCCAGGACTGGCAGAGTTTCAACTCAGATAAACCACTGAAAATTATCTGGCAGTAGACAGCATAGGTATAGCAGGGATGGATTGCAACTTTGGGTCACACATAATTAGTGCTGAGTAGGTGTCTTGGGAGGCAGGTCATGGAGGTCCTCCTTCAATATTGAGATGAACACAACCCATTTTCATCAACACAGAACTTCTCCATTCTCTGGGGACTCAGCCCAGAGAACAATTATATCTAAAGTAAGGACTTCCTGTCATGTGCAGTGAACTACGGTATTTGGTGATGTTCCTCAGAGGACAGCAGACAGAGTGTTTCTAAAAACTCATCCACAGTGTGAAGAATGTTTAGTCCATCAGAAAGGAGCCTACTGACATGAATTCCAGTTAAGTTTTGGCATTAAAGGATGTTCCTTTTCCATTATCTTCTTGATCTCTGAAGAGGGGCTCTGATGAGGCATCTCTGATGAGATGCTTTAGCACTCTTCTCCCTGGCATCAGACAGACAGATCAAGGCACAGTAGGGCAGTATGGCCCAGCATTCATTTATCATACTTCTTTTGGCACACTGTACTGAGAACAATATCTCCAGGTGAACACCCAGTCATTTGCTGAGCTGAAAAACTTGTTTGCTCACTGCATTCCATCTGGTCACTGTATGCATCACTATAGCAGAAAAGGCCAACCTAGCTTCCCCATGCTGTGCTGCCTGAGTGAAAAGAAAGTGATGCCTCTATCCTTATCAAGTTGACCAGAAATTCATAGTGTTCAAAACCTACCTTTTCCAAAAGCCGTTATTGAAATAGAAACAGACCAGCTTTCTGCTTATGAGCATAAGCACAGCTGTCACTGACACAACAGGTGACATATGAGATGGACAGAGCTTGTATGGCACTGAAGAAGTGGATCATCAGTCTTTTTAATAAGATAATGTACCTGGTCCACAACAAGTGGCCTGATGGTGCTTTTCCTCCACTCCTTTTCCTCCCTTTCCTCCCTTCACCCACCCACAAATTTTTAGACACAGATGGAAGAGGCAGAAATTACTGGATAAGCCAGATCTCTGATTAGGAAACTGCCTGTCTCCTCAAGGCAGAGCCATCAGTGTCAGCTTTACACTTTATTCTCCCGCTGTTTAATTTCTTGCCAACTATCAGACACTCACAGGGCTCAAAGGAAGTCAAGTTAGGGGCTGATAAAAGCACCTTCCATCCAGTCTTGACACCAGCATCTGATCCATTCCAGTCATAAGCTGCTCTGGCAATTGTGACCCCTGGGAGGAAGTCACCACAGACCTCCCAAACAGGATGAAAAGATGGTGTTTGATAGGATAACTGCAACATTCTTTATCTTTACCAAAGTAGATTCTTTCTCAGGGTTTTGTCTGTTACTACTGGCTGTTCTTACAGGGTGACACAATGTAATTAATAAAAGCATTGGCAACTTTTGGTGGGGAGTACCTGGTGCAGGTAATCACAGGAGGAGATTATTTTGGCAACAGCAGTGCCCCTAAGAAGAGCCCTAAGAATGGTGAAGGAAGAAAATGCTAGGAGTCAGTATTCCATAGTCCTTGTTACCTTTTCTCCACAGAAAAAATAACAGTCATTTCCCTGGCTATAACAAGGTCTTACACTGAGGAACCACCAGTGGAAATAGAAAAGGAGAGGGGGGCTGGGGGTGAGGGGGCAGGCAGGGAAAAGATAAGGGGACTGGCCCTTCTTTCTCATTAGAACATCTGATGCTGGCAGAAGCAAACAAATTCAAGAAATTAAATCATTGTCTATGGAGGAGAGGGATGCAACTGGTTCCTGTAGCTGCACTAGGACAAATATTTTAATCAGATGAACAAAAGTCAAACAAAAGGGATAAGTGCAAAGAGACAAATTCTAGTGCAAACAATCACAGGTACAGAAGGAAACAGGCAAGAGAAACACCTGGGTAGGGTAAAAGACTTACTCTAAGTAAAGAAGTGGAGTAAGTTTGGGGAGAAAGATGCTGATCTCTTGAGGACCAGAAAGGTAAGGATCAGATGTTAAAATAAGGAGGTGGCGGGGAGAAGGAGTGAGGGGTCCTCACAATTTTCTTTCTCCTACATGGTCAACTAAACTGTGCATTCTTTACATTCTAGGTACCTGTTTGCCAGGTTCAGACTGCAAAGAAGCCAAAGACATTTGCAAATAAAGCCAGAGGATGTTGCATTTTGAAGATGAGTGTCATACAATGCTTAACACTTTAAATAATTACCAGTTGCACGTGTCTGAAATTGGGTACTGAAGATTAGTTGAAGCTCTTGACATTGCTTGGCTAGCCATCTGCAAAAGGATAAATACCCCTTCCCTTACTTGTGTTATGAAAGTCAATGCTTATAAAGCAACCAGACATATACAGCTGAGTACTTGTAAAAAGCATGAAAGAAAAAGGATGATTCCACTCCCAAAGCAGTAAATAATAAAGTAATAAATACATCCTAAGTCTGCATGACTAAGAAAAACATTGAGAAGTTGGTTCATTAAGTGAATGCTGTCATTTTTTTTTGTATGCTGAATGCATTAAGAATCATCTTGTAAAAAACAAACTCAAGCAGCTGTGTAACTGAAGGCCATCTCATAAGGGACAAGAACATCAGGGTCAAATCAAAACTAATAGCAACCTGCATTCTGGCAGATCCTAGACCAAGATTTACAAGCATTGGGTTCTTTTCTCTGCACAGTTTGTGGGTGTAATATTAAATACAGAATTGTGACTAAATATTTCTTATATATTTATATGGTTAGGGATCAAAGTTATTCTTGTTTCTTTCCAGCAGATTTATTGTTCTATGTGGTTTTTAAATGCTTATGAAGAAATAATCACAGGCCTGGGGAGTTCATAATCTAAAGATAAGAAAAAAAGCAGACTAGAGGACAAGTGCAGGATTTTTGAGGTACACCAAAATTACCAGTTCCAAAGTTGAGGCGTAATCAATACCTTTCCTAAAACCACCTCTGTTGTGATGCCTTCAAAAGAGATTTCAGTGTAAACAAAACAGTGATGTCACCATCATTACAGTCACTAGCTTGAATGAGCACAGGTTCAGATGAATAAATTAGATTTCAAGGTATATATAGCAAGTCAAGACAGGTTACTTAGGAAATAAAATCACTTCCACTTCATTTTCACTCCTTAGTTCTCCTGTCTTTTGCAAGATCAATTGTCTTTAAGGTTCTTTTTTCTTACACATAAAGAGAAAGAAAAATACAGATTTTAAAATGGATATGTGTTTGAATTGTTACACAGTTCAAAAAGAGTTTTTAGTCTAGGAAAATTGGTTTTAGTTTGCCTTTAAAGTAAAAAAGAAAAATCTACTGCTTAGTCATTTTCTGGTATGTCACAGTACTGAAATCAGCATAGACCTCTGACAGAAGGAAAATATTTACTAGCATCAGTGTATAGAACCTGGCCATTTTAGAAGGCACGGTCAGATAGTATGAAAGGTCTACAATAAACTACTAACTGTCTTAATTTTGTGTCCATCTGTTGCTATTTATCCCTCTTTAGTACCAGCTTTACTTATACACAATACCTACCTTGTCCGAGTATGGTAACACGAAGAAGGAATTTGGCAATCAACAGTAGCAGCAGCAGACTTCAAAGAAAATTTTCAGTTACATTTCCATACATGTGAAAATATATACAGCTGATTTTTAACACAAATTTGTATTTCTTCTCCCCTCCAGCTGGTGTGTAATAATTAAAATGTAAGAAATTTCAGCCCTGTATATAGAAAAGCATTGAAATCCATCCTCAGACTTAATATACGTTTAACACTTACTGGATCAGGGCACCAACTAAGCATCACCATGGCTGTCTTCCTACAAGCAGAGGCCTTCCTGACATTCCGCCTTCATATCGTTTAGCTCTGTGGTAGCCAACATACTTACTTTTTCCCTAGAATAGACAAAGGAGCAGTTGTTTAACTTAAAACTCACCATTGACACAATTTAGGCTGGAAAATGTTTCTAGACACCAGAAGAAGGAAGGTCTAGGGAACCCTTTTAAGACAAGTCTAGGGCAACCTTGAGAAAGCAAGAAACTGCTTAGTGTAAGAAAGACCTTGAAGTGGTCATAAAGGATTTTAGCATGTAAATGCCTGCAGTAGGAGAGGACTCTCATGAAATGCTTTCAAGAAGTTCTTTCCAATCTTGTGGTATCACACATTTCACATCTGCACTTGTTCCTTGTTATCTATACAGGCTCTCAGTGTAGTATTTTAACCTCACCTATGCAGGCATTCAGATCATCAAAATAATCAGCACCCTTTATTATAGCATTACTTAACCTAAAGTCCCAAGTTTAACCTTTAACCAGTTCATCAGCCAAGGAAGAATATTGAAGGTTAGTCAACTTCTGTGAAATTTTTTCACATGCACAGAAGGAAGATAGAAAACAAACACCGAAGATATTCATATATCCTGGGTTACAGGTAGCTGAGGTAAATTGCGCAATATGGGACACCAAATCTCTTTTCCCATACGGCTCTTTAGGTGATCATATTCTTCCCACACAACTTCTCTTCCATCACCCCAGGGAGTTTAATCATACCTGTTGTGATGAAAAGTCAACTTCTAAATGAGTTAGGACACCCTCTGGACTCAGTTCCAAAACACCCAATTAACTACATGCCAATTATCTACATACAAAATGCCTTCAGAGCTGGCATTGCTATTTCACAATGTCTCACCACAAGGTCTTCATCCAAGATCTGGTGACTATACCTTTAAAAACAGTTGTTAACAACATCTACGTTAACATAACTTACCTTTCAATAATCAGCTTAAACATAAAAGTGGGGAGTTTTAAACTTTTTATCAGTAGAACCATTCTTTACTCAGTAAGCTATCAGTAGCTTAATTTTTGTTTATGAAACTATGTAACCAGGCTAAAAAAAATAATAGCAAAAATAGAGACTATGCAGTCACTGCCTTTCCAAATCAAGTATCTTTACTGAGTACTAAGTTTTCAATTTGCTGGTCTTTGCTTTCTGACCAACAACTTAGCCAAAAAGCATGTCTAACTTCAGGTACCCTTCTTCTGTGTTTCAGAAGTTTCAGCTCTGGAGAAGTAAGGTACTTAGGGACAGAAAACAGCAACATAACAAAGTCATAGGCCTTTATTATTTAAATAAATCATTGTAATAAATCAAATTACAGTAAAATATTATCGAATTACTATTATCAAACTTATTAAACACTGCCTTTTCCAACTCTCATGTTCAAGCATAATCCTATATATTAATATTTCTGTTTTCTCCACAAGAGTTAGGAAACCCTTACTTTAAAAGGGGAATTAGGCAAGATCGGGGTTGGCAAGAATATACCAATAAGACAGGGAGGCAACTCTCACTCCTGGCCTCCTGAGAGAGAATGTTTTTAAATGTTTTTTCTAACAGAGCCTGGAAATGGTAGTGAAAAATGTGTTGTTGATGAAGGACATGACTGATGTAAAAGAGGTTACACGTCCCACTAGGCACAGCTTTATGATATTTTGGGGGAGGAAGTGGGTGGCCTACTTTGCTTCCTCCCTCACTTAAAGAGAAATACTTACTGCATAGATCATCATTCCCACTATCTCTGGTTTTCTGGCACTGACAGAGGAGCATGGATGTAAGGAACCATTATTTACAAGTCAAATTCGTATCCCACATATTGTTATGTTGTAATTAACTTTAAGCCAACAGCGCTGTTAATAAGCTGCAGTTATTCCCTAATGCAAATCAGATTAGGAATTATTAACATTATAGCCTCCTCATGAGGGGACTGTTGTTGAAGTCTCTTGTGTAAATGTGACTTCTGGAAAGTTCAAGTCTCTCATCTGAGACTTCTAAAGAATAGAGTAAATACCGTAACAACATACAACCCTAAGATTCCCAACTGAAAGGAAAAAGAACCAATGGCAAATTTGGCTACATTGTTCAGGAGATAAAGCAATTACAGCACAAATCCAGAGATTACTGTCCCTCTGAATATTTTTCTTAGCAAAGATGACTCCTCACAAATCACCAATAGATAACACAAAACAAAGCAATACTTCCCAGGTCCTTGTAATATGACCTATTCTTGTATCATTTTTCTTAATGAAGAAGGGTCATTCAATTGCTCTAAGAGGTGCTACGTCCATGAAAATGTCTAGAAAAATCAGATCACAGTTGAATATTTTCCTGAGCGACTGTCAAGGTACACACTTGTTCTTGTCATTCAGGACTCTTCCACACATGTGCTTTCTGTTCTAACGACTTACTCTATTTCCAGTTTAGAAATTGCCGTGGCACAAATCCCACCCATTAGGCAATTTTGGGCAAGGAAGGTATGAGGATTAGAGCAAGAATAATGCAGCCAGAAGTGAGAACGGCCAGCTAAGGAAAGCAAGGTACAGTATGATCTGTCTCAATTCCTGAATTGCCGGTACTCCCGTCTAGAGGATTTACTGAGTGAGCTGGCAGCGTGCTCAGAAGGGATGGCCCCAGGCCATTGCAGGGAAAATGGAAACTGCTACCTGCTATACAACATAAATTCTTATAATATTTATGAAAGTACTGAATTGTAAGTAAATGCTATCCAGGACAATTGTTCTGTCAACAAATGGAACACGTTTCTGTAGCACTCTGGTAACTGAGCAGGAGTCAGATTACAACCCATCAGCCAACTGAGAAGCTAAGTTTTCCCTTGTGATTGCAAATCACCAAGTTGTTTTTGGCAATATAGAAATAGCTGTGTCCCTGACAGACATCTAGGCACTGAATTTCCAATTATGGAGAAGTGGCGTGTAAGAGTTTCACATCTGAATTATGGAACTCACCTTAATTCAGACGCTATTGCGAAACAATTTGCCTGTCAAGTTACAGGCCAATCTGGGAAAATAAATTCTAGAAGATCAGCAAAAGCTTACTGATATACTTGCATTTGTCTAGCAAAGGATTAAAATGCCTATAGCCAGACCACATGGATTTTCAGTTTCAGTAAAATATAATTATTTTTTCTCAAAAGTGTCTATTTTTTTAATGATTAGTATTAGTGGTAAAAGAGGTGAGAAGGCAAGTTGGAGTCTATACATATCAAAATTCAGACATAATAGGTAAAGAGCTTCTTGGGTTTTCTTCCTCTGAATTTGCAAAATAAAAATTTAGTCCTGTCTCTCCATCTCCAAAAATCACTTGGCTGTACTGACACATTCAGCTTCCACATGGGTTCCTTCAAAATTTCTTTGTACTCTAAGTTTCATTTCTTGTTTATTTCTTATTTTTAAAAGTTGTCCTGCACAGCTTTACAAGTACATGGGATACAACATACTATCTTTGTGCTGCTAAAATGCTCTTTATACTCTTCACAGTTCTGCTTCTTTACTATGGTCTGTTTTAAAGGTGCAGCATAGTTGAAAGGTCTCAAATTCCTGTCTGATAAAAGGAAAGTCATGTTTCTTGAAAGACAAAACTTTGCGATCATGCAGCTCATCTACCATAGCAGAAAGTTTTACACAGAACATTCACTCAGGAATTCATCCAAAGTGACTTTAGGAAAATCAGATATTAGATATTTATGAAATACATTTGAATTGCTATTTAGCGAATACCGTTTACTGACTATTTTTCTGGCAAGTTTCTATGTGCAAATGTAGTTCCAGGATGTTAGATTTCCTTTTTTAAACACTTAAGATAGAATCAATAGCTAGAGAAATTAACCTTAAATAAATAATAAGTAAAGATAAAATACATGGAAACAAAATATGGAAGTGGATTATTTGGGAAAGAGATTTACAAGACACAAAAAAATACTTATGTCTTTTAAACCAGGCTGCCTAACCTGAAATGCTTCGCGTCTGTAACCAGATGTCTGTATTAGTGACTAGATTGCCACATATGCCAAATAGGTTATAGCAGTTACTCTAAAATTTAAGAAAATCTAGGTTCTTTAGTTAGTGCGCATGCAACAATTTGAACTTCTGGGGAAAAAAAAAAAAAAAGAAAGAAAAGAAAATAGGTAGAAGTCTTGAACCTAATTCAACTCTCATTTTAAGTTAGCTCCTAGTTATAAAATGCTTGCTGACTTTGGTGGCTGTTGAATCTGCTGAAGTATTCCCATTCTGAAGTGCAAAACAAAGCAAAGATCCCTAGCGTTACTCCCTTAGCTGTGGTATCATGTAGGACACACATCTCATTTGGGCTCATTGTTCAGGGTACCCACAAGAAGAAATGTAAAATGGTAAGAAACACTGTACTGGATTGAATCATAGCTCTTTATGTTCTTTATGTTCTGCTTCTGACACTGGCCCACAGCAAAGGCTTGGGAAAAAAAAAAAAAAAAAAAGAAGAAGAAGAAGAAAGAATTGTAAATTTCTGCCATTTTATGTCTCTGAGAAAGGGGCTATCTATCTTTTCCTGAGGACAGAGGTGGCCAGTGGGTCCAGGTCACTGTGGTCTTGTGGCACAAAAGCCAGTTTGTACCACTGAACCCAAGTTTCCATCTCCAGCTCTGCTTACTCTGAGGCACAGCTGTGTACAGCAGGTTTCTAATATAATACTAACATAACAGTACCTTCTTTTCATTTTCTATTCATTTTGTAATAATTTCTAACCTTCTGCTGGCTATTTTGCCTACCCCCAAACACTGAGCTCACTTTTTCACAGGATTATCCACAGTGACATGAGTATTTTTTCCCTAGTAGTAATGTTAACTAAAAGCAGTAGCTCTGAGACGCATCAGCAGATGTGAAGAGTTTTGTGAAGAGTTGCACAGAATTTCTGTTAACCTTTGCTCATGATAAAAATTTTCAGATTCTCTCTTATTTAAAAAAAAAAATAATAGTCACTATTCTGATTTAAGCATTTATCAATGAATATAAGAGGATTTTTGAAACAAATGTTATCACCACCTCTGAGACAATTGAAATTCCTATGCCACCAAAGGAAGAATGTTGCCACAAGTACAAAATATCATAGGACAGCAGCAGTATTACTTAAAACATACAAGGCTAAGCTGATTTTTAGGCTGTTGACTTTGGTGATTTCTACCAGTGATCTCAACCCCTGTTTGCACTTATAATTAATATATACCCACTTTCAAGACCAGATTTACAGCCCTTAACTCTCCTTCAGCCTGTTTATCTGTTTTATTTGAGATTAGAAAGTTTTTTCTTTTTTTTCTTTTTTCTTTTAAATTTTTTTTCCCCCCACATCTATAGCTCTAATATTCCAAAACTATTTGAACATGAAGACCCATATTAAATAGTTGAACAGCAGAACATCTTGGCCTGGATATAGAAGGGGTAGAAAAAGCCAAATACAGCCTCTGCTGTTTCATTCTTCCCTGGACAAGATATACTCTGAGCAAAAGTCTTCCTTACTAAAGATTTGCAGCTTGTATAGATCACTTTGGCTACCCTGGCTTGACTGCATCTGTGTCAAGCAGTCCATGAACAGCCTAAGCAATAGCTGTATATCATCTTGAAAGTGTGCAGGGGGAAATGAGGGTAAAAAGCTTACCAGACACGAAGCCATTCTGAACAGAGAACCAAGCTGGCACATTAGCATGGCATCTACTGGGGCTAATCACCCTGGTGAGAAATAGTCCATATAGGCATACCCTCAGAGAGTTGCTGACATTTTATGACTCTCTTTTGCCTTTTATGGGAGCTGCCATTTATAGACAAGAAACAGTTCTTATTTTATTCCGTCCCAATTTCTGGCTCTAACCCAGTACTAGAAGTCTGTTTAACAAACCCATATGAGACTTCCCAGTTTAAAACTGCCACCACCCTGCTGAACTTTGAAGGCAACGGGCACTGTCAATGGTTTGCCGTTCCACCTCATCTCCCCATCAGTGTTTGTCTTAAGCTTTTATTTATATTGTTCTGTCAAAGTAAAAACATACAGTGACAACTTTTTATCTTCAGCTGTATGGTGTGGTTTGGAGCATTTCTGGCAATTTCATTTATGATCAGTCCTGCTTCAGCTGTGAATAGAACATCCACTTATACCAGCAGATACAGAAATTGGGTTTACACATTCAGTTCTTAGTACAACCAGTGGTTGTAACATACTTTTTGTTCCCTAATTGCAAGGTACAATAACATACAGTCTTGCAATCATTATACACACTTTTTCTCTATGTAGCTCTATGTCATATAAAATTACTATGGTAGCTGTACAGAAATACATTCCAAAAATCTATCATAACAAAATTGTCTGTAAAAACAAAATCTCTAGGATTTGATTTCTCAGAGAAAACACACAATATTGACAATGGTAGGGCCCCTAGTTTGACCTCTAGTCTCAGATCCTCTGAGACATGTGTTACTGTTGTATTGCATTTCAGTAAGAAATTTGCTCTCCACCTTCTTCTCCATTACAGTTTCATTTGAAAGAAAAACAAAACACTACTGAACATAGATGTTCATTCAACACTAACATCTGTTCAGCAAAGCTCTGCACAAATCTTCCAGTACAGGGTACGGCTTTCTTTGTTGAAGCTTCTAACTTAGGTTTTATAGAAACTTATTAGAATTTATATCATCCACCCAAAACCCTGTATAAACAATAAGCTCTGCAAAGAGTAATATGAACCAAGGATAGAAGATTGTAGAAGGAAATAAAATGCCAAACACAAGCTTCATAATCTGCCAAGAAAACTGTAGATAAAAATAAAGCTTTGAGGTTAATTCTAACACTTGGCTGCAGGAAGGCTTACTTTGCTGTGGACTAGAGTTCAGAATAACTCCCCAAAGAACTCTGGCAATACTATGAAGAGACAGCAAGGGCTAATGTTATTTAGAAAACAATTCCTTCTAGAGCCAGAATGATTAGCTTTCAAGAGCACATCTGGCTTTCCCTCGTCTCAGTTTTTAGTTAAAGCAAAATTATTTTGCCAATAGTATTTTTGGAGAAGATCCAGAGTGGCTAAAAATGATTCCATCAAAACAGGACAGCTTTGCAGCAGAGATGATAAATTCCATTATGTCTCAGAGCAGGAGCAACAGTAATCCGACATTTCTGGCTACTATAGATTCCCTCTAGCTACAGAGGGAAAAGATTTTTCCTCTGTGAGAAGCTACACCCAAAATATCTCAAGTGTTTTATTATATCACTGCCCTTTCAAGATGTCTAGGCCAGAGACAAGTTAAAATTGTAGTACTTATTGCTACTACCAAGTTTTGAGTTTTGCACGTTGTTCCATGCAAGGGAATATGTCCCACAATTTATTTCTACCACTGAAATGCTCTGTTCAAACAGTCCCTGAGAGTGAGATCATGTTAGCTATTAGCAGAGCTCACAGCAGTAAGGAAAATCAACTCATGACTAGTGAAAATCCTTCCTTTGCACCTATTATTTCTCACTTGATGTCAGAAGGCGGGCCTGTGGTCCTGTCGCTCTATAATTTAATCTGAATCTGGGCTGCTGCAGTCCTGCTCTCCTCTGCATGCTACCATTTACCTCTCCTGTGCTAGCACTGCTGCTTCTGCAATTAAGAGAGGTGAGCCAGCTGAAAACTAACCTTAAAAAAAGGGATTAATTTTTGGCTGGCTCAGCCCTTGAAGGAGAGAGGGCCATGGCAGCCCCCAGTAGTTCAACTACAGTTGCTGCAATACTGCACCTTTATTTGCATCTCAGGTTTGCCCAGTACATCAGACTCTTCCATTCCTTCAATTAGATTTTCAATCCAGAACTTCTTGCACTTTCTCACAGTTAGCCGAAGCTCTCCGTAAGCATCCCCTGAGCTACCTTATTCCTCTCCTTCCAATCCCCTTGCACTTTACGTGGGTGAAATTGCTGACCTACAGTGGCAACTTCCAGTAAACAGAGATCAAAAGTATCCCCCTTGTTTACTTACCCTGCTCATTTGTAAGACTTGTTTATGTGACTGTGCTGGCTATGTGTGTGCTAGATACTGTACAAATACAGAACAAACATTTCAGCTGGAGACACAAGGCAATAAAAATGACATACTCTAGATCCTATAGAGCACTCATTCCCAGACTATGTGATGTGTGTATCAGTGGCAATACTTCCAGTGGTGACACTTGTTGCTATTGCCATTACTATGACTGATACATAGCAAAAACAACAACAACAACAAGAAGCCAGCCCACTTTCAGCCCAGTTCTAGCAAAGCAAGTCCACACTTTTTGGCTTTGGTGAAAGAGCCCTGCATGTCACCTGCATGCTGCTGACACCAGATGACTCACTGTTTCCCATGGTATTTCAGATGTAGAGATTTCTCAAGAACACCAAGATCTTGGGATGAAAAGGAGGTAACTCAGCACTAGCAGCATGGGGGGCTTTTTCAGCAATAAGGTAGGACAAATAAAAGGCCATTCCTTCTATCCTTC